>NC_133324.1:699765600-700495600 GCF_042186555.1 Aquarana catesbeiana
CAGCCGTCGATCCCCTGTCCCTGCCTAGCCGAGTAGGTTTGGATAGCTCCGCTCGGGACTACGAGTGGAGCCGAAAATGAACGAGAGCCGCCGGAAAGAGCCGAGGACCGGCTCTGTGTATTTCGGCGCCGGCGGCGCCATTTTCAAATCGCAGTCGGCGATTTTGAAGTTTTGACACCACGGGATCGCAGGGGATCGGCGTATAACACGCACCTGCGACTTTCCCCTGATTTTAAGGGGAAAAAAGTGCGTGTTATACGCCGATAAATACGGTATATATATATATATATATATATATATATATATATACACATAATATTTTATTCTATTCTGTTCTATTGTTATTCTATTCTATTCTTTACTATTCTAATCTTTTCTATTTAAATTTGAATTTATTCTATATGAATTTCAAGTTTCAGAAGATGGCTATATATATATAAATAATATATATATATATATATATATATATATATATATATATATATATATATATATATATATATATATATATATATATACACACACATATATATATATATATATATATATATATATGTAATATTTATATATATAGCCATCTTCTGAAATTTGAAATTCATATAGAATGAATTCAAATTTGAATAGAAAAAAATAGAATAGAATAGAGTAACAATAGAACAGAATAGAATAAATAATAATATATATATAATTATTATAATTTTTTTTTGTAAACGCTATAACTTTTGCGCAAAGCAATCAATAAACGCTTATTGCGATTTTTTTTTTACCAAAAATATGTAGAAGAATACGTATCGGCCTAAACTGAGGAAAAAAAATGTTTTTTTATATATTTTTGGGGGATATTTATTATAGCAAAATCTAAAAAAAAATGCGTTTTTTTTTTAAATTGTCTCTCTTATTTTGTTTATAGCTCAAAAAATAAAAAACGCAGGGGTGATCAAATACCACCAAAAGAAAGCTCTATTTATCGGAAAAAAAGGACTTCAATTTTGTTTGGGAGCCATGTCGCACAACTGCGCAATTGTCAGTTAAAGCGATCCAGTGCCGAATCGCAAAAAGTGCTCTGGTCAGGAAGGGGGCAAATTCTTCCGGGGTTGAAGTGGTTAAAGACTTGTAGTTTTATTAGCTGTTTTTTTCAGGGGCGCAGTTTCAGTGCTTGCCATCGGTGCCATTTTCACTAGATACGCCTCTGGGAGACACAGAGAGAGAGAGAGAGAGAGAGAGAGAGAGAATGTAATCATTTTTATTCACCGATGACGGATGCAGTCTGGGGTGCGCTCAATCCCTCTCACAGCTTTTACTGCCATGGTGACCCGAAACCATGCAGCGTTCTTCTGGTTTGCTGAAGAGGAAAATTATCTGAATATTATCTGAATATTATCAAATTCGAAAATAGAAATATTTTCGAATGCGATTGAAATAATTTCTAATACAGTTGAAATAATTTCGAATGTTGTTGACATATTTTCGAATGCGGTTGAAATATTATCGAATCCGATTGAAATAATTTTGAATACAGTTGAAATAAGTTGGAATGCGGTTGAAATATTATCAAATTCGGTAGAAATATTTTCGAATGCGATTGAAATATTATCGAATACGATTGAAATAATTTCTAATACAGTTGAAATAATTTCGAATGCTGTTGAAATATTTTCGAATGCGGTTGAAATAATATCGAATCCGGTTGAAATATTTTCGAATTCGACCGATTTTCGAATTCAGTCGAAAACGAAACTGATTTGAAAAACGAATTTAATGAATTTAACAAATCTAACTAAACTAAATTAATTAAATAACGAATTAAAACGAAACGAAACTAAACAAATTTTTTCATTTTGCACATGCCTAGTCTGCCATGGGGGTCCCAGGCTTCGCTAATTTCTCATGTTGATCCAGTGTTGCCTTCCTCTTTGTTTGGTTCTGATCCCTTAATAAAGGATTTTTGTTTTGAATTATACTCTCCTATGTGTTTTACTTCAAAAATGACAGTTGGTTTGTGAGGATTCAGGTACATTTCAAATATACAATGTGAAATGAACAAGGGACAACAACAACAAACAATCTCCTGGAGATTAAATAATAAAAGATATCAATGGTGTTGGGGTAACTTGACACACAAAACACACACAAAAATATTCGGGAGTAAAAATAAAAATAACATTGAACAAAGATCAGCCTTGGAAAAAATCCAAACATTAAAGAAAAAAAAGGCTTAAAATCCAAAATAAAAAAAAATTAAAAAATATAAAACTGTCAGATGTGACAACTAATAACAATATATTCAGGGAATCCCACTAAAAAAACACAAATAAAAGTTTGTGAGAAGTGTGTGTGAATATGAGCAGCAAAACGACTTAATTCTTGTCACATTATAAAGAAGAAGAGAGTGCGCTGTGTTAAACCATTTTGAACATTGCAGCGTGACGAAAATGCTGTATCCATTGCGAACGCTAAGTTTACCAGAACGAGCTGTCCCGTGTCGGAATTTCTTCTGAGCATGCGTGGCACTTTGTGCGTCGGAACAGGCCACACACGGTCGGAATTGACGCGATCGGATTCTGTTGTCGGAAAATTTTATCTCCTGCTCTCCAACTTTGTGTGTCGGAAAAACCTGGCAGGGAATTTCAAAAGCCTGGTAGTATGATACACTAAATATCACAGAAGCCAAAAACAGGATAACCCAGGCCATGAAACACAGTAATGTTGAAACATCCTTTACAGATAGAAATATAAAAAAAAACGGGCTCTCTTGGTGGACTACTTCTAACCCTCACATTTTGACTTTTCCTTACTGCTGCACTGGCCTGAATAGTTATAGGCATGTTCTAGATTTTACAATTCTAGCTTATTATTTTGATAACATTCAAGCTGCTGCCCTGTTGGCCTTACATGTAGTTGTATGTATCTCCTGGGGCAGATCTGGCTCTGGTTGGTGAATGGTAGGGAATGGTTATGATTGTTTTCTAACACTATTCTGGCTGGTTTTGCTGTACATCATGTCTGGTCATGTAATGGAATCCAACCTGCTAAGTGAATATACAGTATCTCACAAAAGTGAGTACACCCCTCACATCATTGTAAATATTTTATTATATCTTTTCATATGACAACACTGAAGAAATTACACTTTGCTACAATGTAAAGTAGTGAGTGTACAGCTTGTATAACAGTGTAAATTTGCTGTCCCTTCACAATAACTCAACACACAGCCATTAATGTCTAAACCACTGGCAACAAAAGTGAGTGCACCCCTAAGTGATAATGTCCAAATTAGGCCCAATTAGCCATTTTTCCTCCCCAGGTGTCATGTGACTCATTAGTGTTACAAGGTCTCAGATGTGAATGGGGAGCAGGGGCATTAAATTTGGTGTTATCACTCTCAATCTCTCTGGTCACTAGAAGTTTAACATGGCACCGCATGGCAAAGAACTCTCTGAGGATCTGAAAAAAAGAATTGTTGCTCTACATAAAGATGGCCTAGGCTATAAGACAATTGCCAAGACCCTGAAACTGAGCTGCAGCATGGTGGTCAAGACCATACAGCGGATTAACAGGACAGGTTCCACTCAGAACAGGCCACGCCATGATCGACCAAAGAATTTGAGTGCACGTGCTCAGCTTCATATCCAGAGGTTGTCTTTTGGAAATAGACGTATGAGTGTTGCCAGCATTGCTGCAGAGATTGAAGGGGTGGGGGGTAAGCCTGTCAGTGCTCAGACCATATGCCACACACTGCATCAAATTGGTCTGCATGACCGTTGTCCCAGAAGGAAGCCTCTTCTACAGATGATGCACAAGAAAGCCCGCAAACAGTTTGCTGAAGACAAGCAGACTAAGGACATGGATTACTCGAACCATGTCCTGTGGTCTGATAAGATCAAGATAAACTTATTTGGTTCAGATGGTGTCAAGCGTGTGTGGCAGCAACCAGGTGAGGAGTACAAAGACATGTGTGTCTTGCCTGCAGTCAAGCATGGTGGGAGTGTCATGGTCTGGGGCTGCATGAGTGCTTCTGGCACTGGAGAGCTACAGTTCATTGAAGGAGCCATGAATGCCAACATGTACTGTGATATACTGAAGCAGAGGATGATACCCTTCCTTCGGAGATTGGGCCGCAGGGCAGTATTCCAACATGATAACGACCCCAAACACACCTCCAGGATGACCACTGCCTTGCTAAAGAAGCCGAGGGTAAAGGTGATGGACTGGCCAAGCATGTCTCCAGACCTAAACCCTATTGAGCATCTGTGGGGCATCCTCAAACAGAAGGTGGAGGAGCGCAAGGTCTCTAACATCCACCAGCTCTGTGATGTCATCATGGAGGAGTGGAAGAGGACTCCAGTGGTAACCTGTGTAGCTCTGGTGAACTCCATGCCCAAGAGGGTTAAGGCAGTGCTGGAAAATAATGGTGGCCAGACAAAATATTGACACTTTGGGCCCAATTTGGACATTTTCACTTAGGAGTATACTCACTTTTGTTGCCAGTAGTATAGACATTAATGGCTGTGTGTTGAGTTATTGTGAGGGGACAGCAAATTTACACTGTTATACAATCTGTAGAGTCACTACTTTACATTGTAGCAAAGTGTCATTTCTTCAGTGTTGTCACATGAAAAGATATAATAAAATATTTGCAATAATGTGAGGGGTGTACTCACTTTTGTGAGATACTGTATGTTATTCTTGTTCAACTTAATTTTAGACCCATTCCAACTTGTATACCCTCGAGAGGAAAAGGACACTACCTCAAAATGTGTTGGGTGCAAATTGAATTAGGGATCTGTGTGAATTAGACACATATCTTTTGCTGTTATGATATCCCTCAATAGGGATTTCAGGATATTCTTGCAACATGATGTATTGTGCTGCTTTTAAAATACCATCAGAAATGGAGATTTGTATGATATGTTTTACAATTTGGATGCTTTGCAGATAAGACCCCTTTCACACTGAAAACAGGCCACTTTCGCAGTAAAGCGGCGCTAGTTTTAACGGCGCTTTACCGCTGTGTAAGCAGCGCTTTTGGCTGCTAGTGGAGTGCTTTTAACCCTCGCTAGCGGCCGAAGAAAGGGTTAATAGCATCCGAAAAGCGTCGCTGCCGAAGCGCTTTGTAGGCGCTTTGGCAGCGCTGCCCATTCATTTCAATGGGCAGGGGCGGTGGAGGAGCGGTGTATACACCACAACTCCACCGCTCCTCCACCGCCCCAAAGATGCTGCTTGCAGGACTTTTTCTAACGTCCTGCAAGCGCAAAGCCCCAGTGTGAAAGCACTCAGGCTCTACCATTTACCAAACCTACCATTTACCAGCTGTGTTTATTTTTTCAGTGCACAAGCAAAATTAAAATAAACAAAGAAATGTAAACTGCCCGTTAGCTAATGTGTGATGTTTGGAATTCCATACCATAATATTATTGAATACCTACATATCATTGCATGCATTTGAGCAGTTAATATAATAGAAACAGCCAAATGAAAGTGCATTGGCTAATTGGCATTCATCTATTTTCAGCATATGCTGCTTTTGTCTTTTTTCACCAATGCAATCTTTTAGTATCTCTCTGTGGGATTTTAACCCATGAGTCCTTCAAAGCCTAAGTTATTCATGGTAGAAGCGCTGACCACTAGCCTATTGGGCTTAGCACAATCATACATAGAAAATGCATTTACTTATGTTTGATGTTTCTTCTCCCCGAGCTGTCTTCTCCCTGAGCCGTCTCTCATGATGATGCCGTCTTCTTCTGCTGCCATGTTCTTCCATGCAGCCGGTTACCCGTTAATAAAAAAAAACTGCTCTTCTTCTGTGGTGGTCTTCTGTGGCCATCCAATGACGTCACCTGGAGAGCCTGTCCTATGTCTATATAAGAGAAGCCATACAGCGGGTGACAACACAGCGGAGGAAGAGCGGGTTTTTTTTTCTTTTATTAGCGGGTAACTGGGGGTGCAGAAGAACACAGCATATGGAGAAGATGACGGCGGCAGGAGAGACAGCTCTGGGAGAAGACAGCTCAGGGAGAAGATGATGGTGGGAGAGACAGCGGCAGGAGAAGATGGCTCAGGGAAGAAGACAGCTCGGAGCTATTTTACAATAAAGGACTTGTCAACAAAACAGCTATTGTGGTTTTTTTTTAATTTCACTGCTTTTTTTGGTGAACAGGTTAGGGGTACCCCATTCCTATTCACATAGGGGGGTAGGATCTGGGGGCCCCCTTGTTAAAGGGGGCTTCCAGTTCCTGATAAACCACCGGCCCGCAGACTGATAACCACTGGCCAGGGTTGTCAGGAAGAGGCCCTTGTTCCCATCAACATGGGGACAAGGTGCTTTGGGGGGGACCCCCACCCATGTTGAGGGCATGTGTCCTGGTATGGCTCGCTCGTCCCCCCAATCCTGACCTCCAGACTGCATGCTCGGATAAGGGTCTGATATGGATTTTGGGGGGCCCACGTCAATTTTTTTTAAATGTTGGTGTGGAGTTCCCCTTAAAGTCATACCAGGTCCAAAGGGGGGACCCTCCCACATTTTTTTCCTTGATTTTTGGAATTCCACACCACAATATTATTGAATAAGTACATACCATTGCATGCATTTGAAAAAAACAAACTGATGTGCATTGGCTAATTATGCTGCTGAGTACAATGCACATATTCAGGAGGTGATACCATCTATGTGATTTGAACTCATGGCTTGAGCCTTTGCAGGTAGCAGGGCATAACACTATGCTACAGAGATGAGCACATACCTACGTAGAAAATACATTTACTATTGTTCGATTCTATACAATAATGTTTTGCATTTCAGGCATTAATGTTATAGTAACAACAATGCTCATGCTCATTGCATTTTCTAATAAGCATTCGCCTCTTTTCAGCATATGCTGCTGAGTACAATGCAAGTTTTCAGTAGGTGATACCATCTGTGTGATTTTCAGCCATATGAGCACAATTATATTGAGAACATACGTTTACTAGTGTTTGATGGTGGGACTACTTTATATTCTAGGTATAATGGTACTCAGCACAGTCCCCTTTCACACTTGTGTGACCTGAAATTTGCGCAATTTTGATGCGACTTTAAGCAATGCCTGTGTAATCTTGAGGTCCATGGACGCAGGAGTCCCAGGGAAAGTCATGCAATTTTCTCAAGATTTTGCGTCAGCAATAGATTTGGACATATTGACTCGCAATCCTGAGACTTGCCCAAATTTGTGTAGCAGCTGCACGACATTAGCGATTGAGGTGAAAGGGACAAAAGAAGGATATCATCCACGAAGAGTGCACATTTGTGTGTTGATGGGCCACATTTGACTCCGTGGATATCTGGGTGACCTCTAATAGAAATAGCTAGGGTTTCTATTGCAATGGCGAAGAGAAGGGGAGATAGGGGGCAGCCCTGTCATGTTCCTTTTGTAATAGGGAAGGGGTCTGAGAGGTTCCTTGGAGTCTAGCCTGTGCTTTGAGCAGGGAATAGAGGGCCTCTAATAAGTTGAGAAAATTTGAACCAAATCCCCACCTTTCCAAAGTGCCGAATAGGTATTGCCAGGTGACTGTGTCAAAGGCCTTTTGGAGGTCTATGGACAAGAGAAAGCCCTCTTGTGGGGGACTACCATCCCAGCCTTACTTCAGGAGGGATATGATATCAACTGCCCTACTTATCTGGTCCGAGCCCTGTCTCCCCAGGATGAAACCAACCTGGTCTTTATGTACATTAGACCCTATGAAGGATCCTAGTCTGTTGGATAGAAGGTAAGGGCCATATTTAGGGCCATTTAGGGCTATTCTAGCTACATCTAGTTTAGCTAGAGATGTGGGTGTGGGTTTGTTTTTGTGTGTTTTATTCAGGGACTGAAAGTCATTCTCTAATTTGATTACGTTTATTCGTTTTTCTCTCTTCAGGCGTGAGACCAACTGAATAAATTTACCCCTCATGACCTCTTTATGGGCTCCCCATAAGGAGCTTGGGGATATGTCTGGAGTATCATTAAAGCTGAAGAATTCCTGTAGCGCATTTTCAAGCATGTACTGTGCACTGGGTTGGTGAGGAGAGTCTCATTAAGGTGCCATTGGGGGAGCCCGTCTGGGTCAAGAAACCCATGATTTTAAGGGTGACTAAGGAGTGATTTGACCAAGGGACCGCACGTATAGAGGCCTGGGATGCTAAGTGGATTTCTGAGGTGTGAAAGAGCCGGGCTATACGAAGGCTCTGTTTTGGGGTCTTTTCAGGTTGGTTGTGCCTTGTGCCGATTTATCTAGGAGGTGGTCGAAGGCAATGTTTGAATCACCACCCAATAACACTTTGCCTTCAAAGTGAGGGGATAGGGAGGCTAGCATGAAAGAGAAAAAGGATGATTGGCCTTTGTTTGGGGCATAATAAGAAACAAGGGTGAATATGGCCTTTGACCAGGATGTACCAGCTTTCTCTGTCCCTAATGGTTTGGGAGTGAGTGAATTTGGATATGAGGACAGCCACCCCTCTTTTTATCATCTGCATTGGCAAGAAAAAAGGTTGGATAATTATGGTGCAAAAAGGTGGGATTGAAGCTTTTAGGGAAGTGGGTTTCCTGGAGTAGGAGGTTCTCTAAGCCCCTAGAATGATAGTTATGGAAGGCCTTACCTCTTTTAATCAGGGAATTTAAGCCTTGTGTGTTATAGGAGGCTATCTTGAGGATCGCTTGGTTTGGGGTCGGGTTAGCCATGGATATGAGGGTGTGAGTGCGAGTACATGTATATGGTTCCTACCTGGTCCATTTGTGCAGGTGTATCTCCATGGTCTGGAGAGCTCTCCTTGAAGGCACCTGGGGGGGGAGAAGAGGGCAGAGGAGGTAAGGAAAAACCAAAAACAGAAAAGAGAAAGGAAGAGAATGAGAGAGAACAGGTCCAGCATAGTAAATATCTTGGACTCCTGATACGCAGGGCTGGCCAGCCAAGTCCTGCTCCGAAGCCCTATGAATTGTAGGGATTGGATTAAAGGCAACACTAAATGTTGTTGCATTCCTGGTGTCATGAGGGAGGGTAGCTCCTCTAGGTCACAACAGGTGGAGTGGCAATCGGCCCCACTCCGGCTGATGGGTCCCCTGTAAATAGAAGTTAATGGAGGACCCCGAATAGGGTTACACAAATGTATGAACTGCATAACTGGTAACAAATAACAATATATCAACTATCCTGAGTGTAGAGAACAAACATGTATTTCAACCTTAATGCAACAGTAACAGGGGAGGTTTAGTAAGTTTAGAGACCAAAATGTCAAATTGAAGGTACTCTAGTGAAGAGGCCTACACGTTTCTGAGCATGACAGATAGTGAAGAGGAAGTCACTCATCTGTCATTTTCTGGCTCAGAATACGATCCTGTAGACAGCAGCGGCACCCTGACAGATAGCTCTGACGACGGAGTTGTGGTCCCTGCCAAGGTCAGGTGTACCAGATCCCTTTCTTCTGCTGACGTTAAGGTGCAAGAACCGCAGGTCTCTCGTATAGAGCAGAGAGCCAGTACTAGTACAGTTTATCCTTCTGGTGAACTGGCAAGCACCAGCGGCCTAGTACACCCTGGTCATAGTCAAACCAGCACTGCAGTAACATGTGGTGACGTGGCGAGTCCCAGAAGTACAGTTCAAGCTGGTGTGGTGTGCCAATTCTAAGTGGGAACCCATCACTTCTGCAGCACCCGTACTTACCCCATTCACTGACCAACCTGGAACTCAGGTGGAAACAGTTTATTTTAGGTCACTTGATTTTTACTCACTGTTTTTCACAGAAGATCTCTATAAATCTATTGTGGACCAAAGCAATTTGTATGCTGGTCAATTCATTATTATTATTATACAGGATTTATATAGCGCCAACAGTTTGTGCAGCGCTTTACAACATGAGGGCAGACAGTACACTTACAATGCAAATCAATACAGGAGGGTCCTGCTTGTTAGAGTTAAGGTAATAACTGTGGGGGATGAGCTGATGGAAAAAAATGAAAATACAGTTGTTAAGTGTGGGTAAGATAGGCTTCTCTGAAGAGAAGGGTTTTCAGGGATCGTCTAAAAGCTAATAGAGTAGGAGATACGTGGACAGATTGGGTAGGGCATTCCATAGGACTGGAGAGGCTTTGGAAAAGTCCCTGGAGGCGAGCATGGGAGGAGGTGACGAGTTAGCTAGTCAGCAGGAAGTCTTGAGAGGAAAGAAAAGAATGAGTAGGTTGGTATTTAGAGACTATGCTAGTGATGTAGCTGGGGGCGAAATTGTAGATGGCTTTGTACGTAGTTGTTAGAATTTTGAATGTAATTCTTTGGCTGAGTGGAAGCCAGTGGAGAGATTGACAGAGAGGAGTGGCAGACACAGAGCGATTGGTAAGGTGGATGAGTCTGGCAGTGGCATTCATGATGGATTGAAGAGGTTATAGACTATGTAGAGGTAAGCCAATGAGAAGGAAATTGCAGTAGTCAAGGCGAGAGATGACCAGCGAGTGAATTAGGAGCTTTGTTGTGTCATTGGTTAGAAAGGGGCATATTTTGGAGATGTTGGGGAGGTTGAGGCGGCAGGATTTGGACAGTGATTGGATGTGTTGCTTGAAGGAGAGTTCAGAGTCTAGGACTACACCTAGAACCTTGGCATGTGGGGATGGGCTTATAGTTGTGCCATCGATTTTGACAGAGAGATCAGGGGAAGGGGCATATGGGGGAGGAAAAATTATAAGTTCGGTTTTGGATAGATTGAGTTTGAGGAAGTAGTGTGACATCCAGACTGATATATCTGATAGTAAATTAGTGATACGTGAGGAGACAGAGGGAGTGAGCTGAGGGGTAGAGAAATAGATTTGGGTGTCGTCAGCGTAGAGGTGGTATTGGAAGCCATGGTAGGCTATCAGTTGACCCAGGGAAGCGGTGTAGATTGAAAATAGGAGAGGTCCAAGAACAGAACCCTGGGGGACCCCAACAGAGGAAGGAAGAGGAGAGGAGGAAGTAGAGTTGAAAGAAACACTAAAGGTGCGGTTGGATAAGTAGGAAGAGAACCAGCGAAGTGTACAGTCACGGAGACCAAAGGCATGTAGTTTTTTGAGGAGGAGGGGGTGGTCAACCGTAGCAAAGGCAGCAGAGAGGTCCAGGAGTAGGAGTACAGAATAGTGTCGATTGGTTTTGGCTGTTAGTAGATCGTTTATTAGTTTTAGTAGAGCCATTTCTGTGCAGTGTTGAGGACGAAATCCAGACTGAAGGGGATCAAGAAGGTTATTATCAGCGAGGTGGATGCTCAGTCGGTTTTAGACCAGACGTTCGAGGAGTTTGGATAAGAAGGGGAGCAAGGAGATGGGGCGTAGGTTGTTAAGATTGGATGGGTCCAGTGAGGGCTTTTTAAGTATGGGTCTGACAAGTGCATGTTTTAGAGAGTTGGGTAAGATGCCAGAAGAGAGGGAGAGATTGAAGATGTGGGTTAGAGAGCGTAGCATAGGGCCAGTGGGTGAAATAGCATTTGTGAGGGAATGGGATCCAGAGGGCAGGGGGTAAGGTGGTAATTCATCACGCTAATCCTCATTTGACCCTTGCCAGAGATTGGAAACCAATTACGGTTTCCAAATTTAAGACCTTTCTGGGCCTATCCCTCCTCATGGGCATAACTAAAAAGAGTGAGTTGCGATCATATTGGTCCACTGACCCAATTCACCATATGCCCATGTTCTCGGCCTCCATGGCCAGGGCACGATACAAGCAGATCTTGCACTTCAACGACAATTAACTCCTCAGGGTGACCCTGGATACGATCGGCTCTAGGAAATTCGGCCCCTTGTAAACCACTTTAACCAACGGTTTGCAGCCTTGTTTACTCCCCATCAAGTTATCTGCATTGATGAGTCCCTGATTAAGTTTTCTGGCCGCTTGTCTTTAAAACAGTATCTTCCCAACAAGCGTGCCAGATATGGGGTCAAGATGTATAAGCTCTGTGACAGGGCCACAGGCTATACATATAGTTTTATGGTTTATGAGGGAAGAGATACTCACGTAGAACTGCCTGGATTACATAGGGAGCGCTGGTAAGATTGTGTGGGACTTGGTGTCACCCTTATTCAGAAAGGGGTTTCACTTGTATGTGGACAATTATTATACAAGTGTGCCACTTTTTAGTCAATTGTTTGATCATGGAATTGGCGCATATGGCGCCGTGTGATCTAATCACCGGGGCTTACCACAGTGGCTTGATTAGATCACACGGTGCCATATGCGCCAATTCCATGATCAAACAATTGACTAAAAAGTGGCACACTTGTATAGGACACAGTCTAGGACACACATTCATAGGGTCTCCAAATATGCCATCGCATTTTGGAAGACCCTAACTTGGAACCAAACAGTTACAGTTACAGTTAAAAAAAAGTGTAAAAAAATATATATATAAAATAAAAAAAACCAAAAATAGTTGTTGTTTTATTGTTCTCTCTCTCTCTATTCTCTCTCTATTGTTCTGCTCTTTTTTACTGTATTCTACAATGCAATGTTTTATTGTTACTATGTTTTATCATGTTTGCTTTTCAGGTATGTAATTATTTTATACTTCACTGTTTACTGTGTTTTATTGTTAACCATTTTTTTGTTTTCAGGTACGCCATTCAGCTGCAGCACGGGCTTATTTATCTTGACAGCAACAGCGTTTGCTTCCACGATATGTAAAGCCATGACTCCAGTGCTGTCGGAGGTGATTTCACCACCACAGTTAAAAAAAGAGCATATATGCCAAAGCATGGGGGCAGGGGTGGAGGAGCGATTTGCTCCTAACATTAGGGGCAGATTGCCTCCATGCTTTGGCATATATTTTTTAGGTACAGATTGCGTTAAAAATGTTTTATTTTTACTATATTTTATTGTATTTGCTTTGCAGGTATGATATGTCTTACTGTTATACTGTAATGTTACTTTTTTTTATTGTTAACCATCATTTGCTTAGCAGGTACACCATTCAGCTGCAACGCTGATTTATTTATCTTGACAGCAACAGCGTTTGCTCCCACGATACGTAAATTACCGACTCCAGCGCTGTAGGAGGTGATTTCACCACCACAGTTAAAAAAAAATGGTGCATGTATGCCCATCATCAGAGGTGGGTGGATGAAGGGCAGTAATCTAATTGTCAGCATACCCACCAATTAATCTCTTTTTTTTGTTCTGCCCACAGGCTGCATGAAAAAAAGAACATTACAATGTATGCCCAACAAGGACCAGCAACGTACTGGTATGTTGCTGGACTTTGAGTGGTTATAACAGAATGATGCCTGCAGGTTTAGGTATCTTGTTGTTATCATTCTTTTCAGCCAGCGGTCGGCTTTCATGTAAAAGTAATCCTAGCAGCTAATTAGCCTCTAGACTGCTTTTACAAGCAGTGGGAGGGAATGTCCCCCCCTCCATCTTCCATGGTTTTCTCAGGCTCTCCTGTCCCAACAGGGAACCCGAGAATGCAGCCGGTGGTTCTGCCAGCTGACCATAGAGCTGATCAGAGACCAAAATGGCTCCAATCATATATATGGCCCAGGAAACCGGAAGCTACGAGCATTTCATGACTTAGGTTTCACAGGATATACACAGCGCAATTGGGAAATTGGCAAAGCATTTTATCACACCGATCTTGGTGTGGTCAGATGCTTTGAGGGCAGAGAAGAGATCTAGGGTCTAATAGACCCCAATTTTTTCAAAAAAGAATATCTGTCACTACCTATTGCTATCATAGGGGATATTTACATTCCCTGAGATAACAATAAAAATTATTAAAAAAATAAAGTAACGGTTTAAAAATGTAAAAAAAAGGAAAATAAATAATAAAAAAAAGCACCCCTGTCCCCCCGTGCTCACGCGCAAAGGTGAACACAAGCATCGGACTGGTGTCATATGTAAACAGCAATTGCATCATTTTTTTTTCTTTACACAAAATTGTCACTAAATGATAAAAATTAGGTCATTTGGGGTTTTTTTGTGCTATCTTTTCATTTCATGGCCTCCGAAACTGTGTTAGGTAGTGAGGAAGTGAAATCACCATTTTACGCCCTTAGAAAGCCTGAAGGCGGTGCTTGGTTTTCAGGGTCCTGTACACAGCTAGGCTCCCAAAAAGTCTCCCACATGTGGTATCCCTTTACTCAGGAGAAGCAGCAGAATGTATTTTGGGGCGTAATTTCACATATGCCCATGGCATGTTTAAGCAATAGATCATTTAGTGACAACTTTGTGCAAAAAAAAAATTGTCATTTTCCCGCAACTTGTGGCAAAATATAAAATATTCCATGGACTCAACATGCCTATCAGCAAAAAGCTTGGGGTGTCTACTTTCCAAAATGGGGTCATTTGGGTGGGGAGGGTTGTGCTATCTTGTCATTTTATGGCCTTCAAAATAGGTGATGGGTAGTGAGGAGTGAAATCAAAAATTTACACCCTTATGCCCTGTACACACGATCGGACATTGATCGGACATTCTGACAACAAAATCCATGGATTTTTTACGACAGATGTTATGTCAAACTTGTCTTGCATACACACGGTCGCACAAGGTTGTCGGAAAATCCAATAGTTCTGAACGCAGTGATGTAAAACCCCTACGTTGGGACTATAAACAGGGCAGTAGCCAATAGCTTTCGTCTCTTAATTTATTCTGAGCATGCATGGCACTTTGTGCAATGGAATTGTCCACACACGGTCGGAATTTACGTGAACGGATTTTGTTGTCAGAAAATGTTATAGCCTGCTCTTAAACTTTGTGTGTCAGAAATTCCGATGGAAAAAGTCCGATGGAGCCCACACACAGTCGGACTTTCCAACAACAAGCTCCAATCGCACGTATTCCGTCGGAAAGTCTGACCGTTTGTACGGGGCATTAGAAATCCTGAAGGCGGTGCTTGGTTTTCGGGGTCCTGTACGCGGCTCCCAAAAAGTCTCACACATGAGGTATCCCCATACTCAGGAGAAGCAGCAGAATGTATTTTGGGGTGTAATTCCACATATAACCATGGCATGTGTGAGCAATATATCATTTAGTGACAACTTTGTGTATTTTTTTTTGTCATTTTTTAATTACTTGTGACAAAAAAATAAAATATTCAATGGGCTCAACATGCCTCTAAGCAATTTCCTTGGGGTGTCTACTTTCCAAAATGGGGTCATTTGGAGGGGGTTTGTACTGCCCTGCCATTTTAGCACCTCAAGAATTGAGATAGGTAGTCTTAGTCATCAAATGCAGCTTATCAGTGCCCACCAAATGCAGCCCACCAGTGCCCACCAATTGCAGCCTAAAAGTGCCCATCAATTGCAGTCTACCAGTGCCCACCAATTTCAGCCTACCAGTGCCAACCAAACAGGGTTAGTGCAAGGATTTTTGACACGCCGGGTGAAACCTCATTTTACCCAACCCCCCTCCCCCTGGCTCCACCACTGACTCCAGAAAGGAAGGAGGGATCACTATGGTACATGGAAGGAGGGATCACTTTGGTACATGGAAGAAAGGAAAGAGGGATCACTATGGTACATGGAAGAAAGGAAGGAGGGCTCACTATGGTACATGGAAGAAAGCAATGGGGGGACACTATGGTATATGGAAGGCAGGAAGGAAGGATCACTATGGTACATGGAAGAAGGGAAAGAGGGCTCACTATGGCACATGGAAGAAAGGAAGGAGGGCTCACTATGGTACATGGAAGAAAGTAAGGAGGGCTCACTATGGTACATGGAAGAAAGAAAGGAGGGCTCACCATGGTAGATGGAAGGCAGGAAGGATCACTATGATACATGGAAGAAAGTAAGGAGGGATCACAATGGTACATAAAAGGCAGGAGGGATCACGATGGTACATGGAAGGATCACTATGGCACACAGAAGGCAGGAAGGTGCACTATGACACCTGGAAGGCAGGAAGGATTAATATGGTACATGGAAGGCAAGAAAAAGGGATCACTATGGCACATGGCAGGCAGGAAGGAAGGACCACTATGGCACACAGAAGGCAAGAAGAATCACTATGACACCTGGAAGGCAGGAAGGATTACTATGGTACATGGAAAGCAGGAAAGAGGGATCACTATGGCACATGTAAGGCAGGAAGGAAGGACCATTATGGCACACAGAAGGCAGGAAGGATCACTATGATACCTGGAAGGCAGGAAGGATTACTATGGCACATGGAAGGCAGGAAAGAGGGATCACTATGGCAGAATGGAAGGCAGGAAGGAAGGACCACTATGGCACATGGAAGGCAGGAAGTATCACTATGGTACATGGAAGACTGGGAGATTACGGCACATGGAAGGCTGGAAGGCTGGCACATGAAAGGCTCGAAGGCTATGGAACATGAAAGGCTGGGAGGCTATGGAACATGGAAGGCTATGGCACATGGAAGGCTATGGAACATGGAAGACTATACATGGAAGCCTGGAACACTATGGCACATTTAGAAAAGAGAGAGAGGGGAGAGATCACTCACCCAGGCTGCATTGTCTTCAGAGGCACAGGCACTCAGGCAGCAACATCAGGCAGGATCGCTGGCTGGTTTGAAATCTCCCGCCCACACTCCCTTCTCAGGCACAGATTGGCTGTATGAGGAGGTTGTGGGCAGTCACAGAGGGGACGTGGGGAGGAGGTGGGGCAGACCTAGCCTACCTCCTCCTCGTACTGAATATACAGCGGGTGCGGGATGTGCAGCAGGCGAGCGGGGAGCACGGCCGGGGAATATGCTATATGCACACTGCCGTGGGCGTGTCGGGGGCGGGCAATATGCACATTGCCATGGGTCGGGGAATATGCTGCTTTATATACACTGCCACAAACGAGACGGGGGGGCAGGGAATATGAACACTGCTGCGGGCATGAGGCAGCACACTCGGGACTGACGATACCCTGGCACTTTGGCCTGCCCCGCTCTGCGGTGCCAGGGTGCAGTGCACCCCGTGCACCCACCCAGTATCGGCCCTGCAGCAGAGCTTTCCCTTATTTCAGAGCTTCCCATTTGATTTAGAGCAAATGCACTTGCAGTGCACTTGTAGTGCACAGTATATTTACCTTTAGTAAATCAACCTCCCAGATCTGACCCCTGATAATGCCATCAATGTAACCAATGGTCACAGAGATGTGGTCAGGATATGCCTCTGATGAAGTCAAACTCCCAACAAACTTTGTGAGCCTAGAAATTTTCAAGGTGACAATGCACGGTAATGGTTAAAATTGCTCTTATGCTTCTAATCAAGTATTATATGTTAAAGGTGTATTATATTCCCTGATTTACCACATTAAATTGTGCTAATTAATTTTTACTATAGTTCCACTTTAAATTACATCATAAAACAGGCAGTCATATGATAATATAAAACCAAAACATACAAATTATTAAAGAGATGCTGCCACATGGCCAAATGACAGTGTTTCTGCAAAAGCCCCCCTCCACACTGACCCCCATATACTACCTTAGCTACACTCCCCTCACTGATCCTTCCTTCTCCACAGCCAGCCTTGAAATCAGCAGTATTGATGACCAAGGGGAGAGGCGACGTCACTAAGATATGAGACAGTGTTTGGATCAAGCAAATGAGCCCAAACACTGCCGCAGAGGAGCAGGGCACTTGAAGTGCAAATGACTCTTGTTGGCAAATTAATTAGTAGGAGGGAAGAGGAAGAACAAGCAGGGTGCGTATAAGGGGATTGAGGGGTGCCATATGCAGAGACACTATCACTTTGTCCTGTATGAGCAAGTTGATAGTGTCTCTTAAAGTTACCACAGGATCAATGCAAGATTTTTATTTTAGCCATATAACTCTAATGATGAAATCTCACTGAACACAGCTAAAAATAACTATCACTTTTTTTTAGAATAATGATCCCTATCCTGGTGTGCAGCTTTGTGAATTGAGTCTTTTGCATGCATGATTGACAAGTGCACAAACAAGAACAGAGCTGCAGCTAGCACTAGCAGCAGATTAGAAGGTCCTCAAAATATGAAGGATAAGGGCAATGCCACATTTAACTGTCTTTGTGTATAGATGAGCTTTCAGGGTGATAGACCATGAATAAATGATTATGATTTCCATGGACGTGTTGGTGCATACTCACTTTTTAACTGTCATTTTATTCAGTTTGCAGTGCTGAGAAGCAAGCAATGCAATGAATCATATGGCTGATTAACTGGATCTTGTCCAAAACTAGAGGGAAACATGCTTTTTATTAAAACACATTATGCATTGAAAGTAACAAATTGGCTCAATTATCAAAATTTAAAAAATTAAAAATTTAATTTATTTTATATACATTTGCTTAAACATTTGTGAAGCATTGCTAAAGAAGCATTTGGCCCATCAAATCATAGATTTTGGATATCTGTAATGCAGGGGATGCGTATCTTTCTAACCATGAATATTCCAAAAGAAATAATTCTGAAGAAATAGTTTGTAATGCTTACACAGTAGAAATCTGACAAAAACCAGTTTCATTCAGTCATATTTTGAAATACTTCAAAGGCTTGGACAAGAGAAAGGATAAAAAGATCACATTCCCAAACACATCTGTTTTAATCACATATATTTAAGATTGACAAGGAAAGTGAAAAGGTCATGTTAAAGAACAGAATTTGACTTTGACAAGATTAAAAACGGATACCATTTTTTGCCAAAAGCCTTCACCTCATGCTAGCACAAATGTGAAAAAAAAATCCCTAAAATGAAAAGTAATGATCAACACAAAAAGACGGAAAGCAGTCCTTGACATTTATGGGAAAATGCACTACTTTGTTCTATGATTTTACTGTGCATGAGATCAAACCGAACATTATCATGAAGACTGTTTAACGATCTTTGTCAAAACTGAATACATTAATGTTCATAAAAGATCTCATACTTTCCAATGGCCAGCCTCCCTTTTTACTATCTTCACTTCACATAGATGTTAATTCAATGAGATAATGTGTGAGCTGTTTTCTGGGTGCTGGCCACATTATATAGAATGAAACTTTTTTTTTATCACTAATGTATTCTTCAGCTACCTATTGGAGGTATTCCTCGGTATATCTTAAGTCGCGTACACACGAGCGGAATGTCCGACAGAAAAAGTAAGACGGAAGCTTCTCATCATCTATTCTGATCGTCGGACTTTGGTTTGACCGTGTGTAGGCAAGACCGCTTGAATGGAATTCCATCTAAGTTCTGTCGGAGAAACCTTCAAAGTTTATTCCGACGGCAAAACCGGTCGTGTGTACGCGGCATAAGACCATATAAAGGTTTTGCTTGCACCATACTTGTATGTGTTTTCTTTTGCTTTTTTGAGCTTTTAAAATAGCTTTTAGAATGTGCTACAATAGTGAGCCAATATACTAATTCATTGTACAAGTTACCATAAAAAGTTGATTAAAAAAATGGAACAAATGTTTACACTACCACCTTGTGCATTGTTACATAAAAGAACAGAAAAAAAACATGATAGGGATACAGTCTGCTAAAAATAGCTATCATTTACAAAACAATGCTTTTTAGGAGTCCATTGACAACATAAAGTATGAAGAATGCAAATGTAAAATATATGACAGATTGTTATATATGACAGAAAAGGCAAGACAATGCAAAGGTAAAAAAGTAAAAAAAACAGAAACAGATAATTGTATAGGATAAATTATTTCTAGTAAAAGAAGCCCAGTAAAAAGTGTATTTAAACCCAATTTAAAGCATATGCAAACGCCAACAATAAACTTTATTTTTTTGCTCCCTTGAGGTTGACAAGCACAAAAACAAACACATTGATCCTGCCAGAAATCCACTGCTGCCTTTTGTTCTGTGCCCTCTGTAGTGTTATCTCAAGCAGTCGTATTGGTGCTTATTTGGGAACTACAGCCATGCCTTTTGTTATTGAGATAAGGAGAGGAGGAAGTGTTCTTTTGTCCTAACACATTTCTGGTCCTAGGGTGACAATGCATCTTCTCCACATAGATAAAGTACAGTGGGGTTTAATTACTAAACCTGGAGAGTGCAAAATAAGGCTAATTTCTGCATAGGAACCATTCACTTCTAACCTCAGCTTGTTCAATTAAGCCGTGGGTGCTCAACCTGTGGCCCTCCAGGTGTTGTGGAACTGCAAGTCCCATCATGCCTCTGCCTTTGGGAGTCTTGCTTGTTTACCTGACAGCCTTGCAATGCCTCATGGGACTTGTAGTTCTGCAACATCTGGACGGCCACAGGTTGAGCACCCATGAATTAAGCATTGGCAAAAAACCTGGAAGCTGATTGGTTTCTATGCAGTGAGCCTGATTTTGCGCTCTCCAGCTTTGGTAAAAGAACACCAATGAGTGATCGTTGTCCCGCTAGGACAGGAATTGTGTTACTGGTAGGAGTAAAAATAAGGGGAAAAAAAGCCTGAAAATAAAATCTAATGTAGCCACCACATTTAAAAACTGGTAAACTGCACTGTAGTAAGGCTCCACTCACACCTGAGCGTACTGGTATTGTGGGCAGAATCACACGATTGTGCCCGCGATTCCATAATCATGGCAAAACTTGGGATGTGTTTGAGATGCCATTATTTCTTAATGGCTCCCCAAACGCAGTACGATTTTGCCATGATTGTTGAGCGACAAAGCGCGCTAAAATTGCTGCAAAAATCGCACTGCCAAACGTGCCTGGCTCTGTGCCAAAATCTGATTGTCACGTAACGTCCCACACTCCGCTTGAGTGCTTCCGTCATATACCACTTCCTCCCAGTCTGTATACAGATATCCCAGCCTCTCTGAGCACAAAACAAGGCGACACTTGCTTGTTGCTAACATGAACTCACTTTATTTAGAATCAAAATTACAAGATATGCTGTTGGAACCTCCTCTAACAATACAACTGTAACCTAATTAACCTAATTAACATGAGCTGATTAACTAATCCTTTATACAGCCTAGGTGATTGAGACATGACCTTTTGCCCAGACTGAGTTAATTATCACAGGACACCTTCTCACAATAGCAGCAGCTCCAATAAGAGTCGTCCAGTCTCCTACATTGTATAGAGGACAATGTGATCAGCTTATTCAATTAACATAAACACAGGTAGTTGGAGTTGATGACACCAGCATCTCCTCACAGGATGTGTCCCAACAGTATAATTCAGTCTTATCATTCTAATATGGCATATAAAGGGTTCCCAGAGTCTGTGTGTTTTGGGGGGACATGGAGCTGAATCCAAAGTAACACCAACCCCAGGGTCCCCAGGCATACAGCTCACAGAGAGCACCATTCCCCCAAATGCTAGGGCCCATAATCAAAAGGCAACAGGCTTGCATTCAGTCCTCTCCAACAGCCTCTGTCCCGGCTAGGTCTGTCACACTGATATATGAGCTTCTTTGAAGCATTTTTGAAGTGGAGGGAGGCCCATTTAAATGAATAGTGCCACCCAAAAATGTGTGACATAAACACACAAAAAAGCTAAAAAAAAAATGTGATGCAGCAGGTGTTGCTGCATTATGCTTAGGTGTGAATGGAGCCTAAATTACTGTAAATGTTTTTTCTCGGTTACATTTAATGAATAGTGCCACCCAAAAATGTGTGACATAAACACACAAAAAAGATGGATTTTACCTCCTTCAGAGTTTTAGGATATACAGTACATCTTAACAAAAGCAAACAAAAATTCCATGGATGTATCTTTTAGGCCCCACTCTTCCCCTGCTGCCTCTCCACCTGCTTCTATTACCACTATAAAGGCACTATAACATCTACCTTTTACATGCTGTCATCCCACTATCCCCTATTGTGCTGCATACATTGAAGCACAAATCACAATTATTTTCTTTATTTACTAGGGAGAAAGGCTACTTTCACACTTCAGTGCCGGGGCAGCGCCCGGCTGTTAGCGCTAAAGCGCTGCTCATTTTTGCGACTCTTTAGAGGCCCTTTTTGGCCGCTAGCGGGTTACTTTTAACCCCAAACAAGGGGTTAAAAGCGCCCGTGTTGCAGTGCTTCCGAAGCGCATTTCAATGGCAAGGGCGTTTTGGGAACAACGCTCCCAAACCGCCCCAAAGATGCTGCTTACAGGACTTTTCCTAATGTCTCGCTAGCGCACCACCCAGTAGGAAAAGTCACACTGAAATGAATGGGAGGCGGTTTTCAGGCATTATATAGAGGCTATTTCTAGCGCTAAAACACATGAAATCTGCCTCAGTGTGAAAGGGATCTAATGTGACTGCAAAGTCATTGCACCTCTGTGTGATCTGCGGCTCCCCTTGAAACATAATTTCAGTGCCAATTTAACTAAGACACATTTATAATAAATATTTACTTTTTAAACTATCTCTGGTCAAAATAGAAAAAAATCTTATTTTTTCTTTTGTCTTCTCTTCATCTTTTCATCAATAGATCTATAGAAAGACAACATTGCCAAAAGTAAGGCTAGTTTGTTCCAAAAAAGAGCAATGTATGGATTACTTTTTTACCTTAGGTAATGAAAAATGTACTGCCAAAAAACAGGTCCACAGTGGAAGTATACAAATTGGTCTAGCTCATTAGGAGTATTAAGCCTAGTATACTCAGGCCGAATGTTGGGCGACATTCAGTCCATGTGTATGGCAGCCGGTCTCATAGACCAGATGAGCATGCTGGAAATCCAGCAGCCGACAGGCTCCTGATCAGTGCTCTCAGCCAATGGCAGGGAGTGTTCTGGCGGGGGGCTGTTAGGGAGCTGGTTTAGCCACAGCCACAGGAAAACTGGTTAGGCCACAGAGATCCTGTTGCTAGTGAGTAGGGATGGGCTTTATGTTCGGGCTGAACATGAGTTTGACTCAAACATTGGCTGTTCTCCCGTTCACCGAACAATTTGGGGTGTTCGCGGCAAATTCGAAAGCCGCAGAACACCCTTTAAAGTCTATGGGAGAAATCAAAAGTGCTAATTTTAAAGGTTAATATGCAAGTTATTGTCATAAAAATTGTTTGGGGACCTGGGTCCTGCCCCAGGGGACGTGTATCAATGCAAAAAAAAGTTTTAAAAACAGCGTTTTTTTCGTGAGCAGTGATTTTAATAATGCTTAAAGTGAAACAATAAAAAACAATAAAAATTTCTTTAAATTTCATACCTGGGGGGTGTCTATAGTATGCCTGTAAAGTGGCGCATGTTTCCTGTGTTTAGAACAGTCTGACAGCAAAATGACATTTCTAAAGAAAAAAAAGTCATTTAAAACTACTCGCGGCTATAATGAATTGTCGGTCCCAGGCAATACAAATAAAAGTTCATTGATAAAAACGGCATGGGATTCCCCCACAGGGGAACCCCGAACCAAAATTTAAAAAAAATGTGTGGGAGTCCCCCCAAATTCCATACCAGGCCCTTCAGGTCTGGTATGGATTTTAAGGGGAACCCTGTGCCAAAATGTTTAAAAAAATGGCGTGGGGTCCCCCCAAAAATCTATACCAAACCCTTATCCGAGCATGCAGCAGGGCACATGCCTTCAACATTGGGAGGGTGCTTTGGGGTAGCCCCCACAAAGCACCTTGTCTCCATGTTGATGGGGAGAAGGGCCTCATCCCCACAACCCTTGCCCGGTGGTTGTGGGGGCCTGCGGGTGGGTGGCTTAGTGAAATCTGAAAGCCACCTTTGACAAGGGGACCCCCAGATCCCGCCCCCCGTGTGAATTGGTAATGGGGTACAAATGTACCCCTACCATTTCACAAAAAAGTGTCAAAAATGTTAAAAAAAGACAATAGATGGTTTTTGACAATTCCTTTATTAATGTCTTCTTCTTTCCCCGCTTCTACCATCTTCTTCTGGTCTTCCTTCGGTGTTTGGTGACCTGAAGGGTCTTGTATGGATTGTGAGGGGGACCCCCATGCATTTTTTTTTTTTAATTTTGGTTTGGGGTTCCCCTGTGGGGGAATCCCATGCTGTTTTTATTAATGAACTTTTATGTGTATTGCTGGACTGACAATTCATTATAGAGTAGTTTTGAATGACTTTTTTTTCCTTTAGAAATGTCATTTTGCTGTCAGACTGTTCTAAACACGGGAAACATGCGCCACTTTACAGGCATACTATAGACACCCCCCAAGTATGAAATTTAAAGAAATATTACACTTTTATTGTTTCACTTTAAGCATTATTAAAATCACTGCTCCCGAAAAATGGCCATTATAAAACTTTTTTTTGCATTGATACATGTCACCTGGGGCAGGACCCAGGTCCCCAAACACTTTTTAAGACAATACCATGCATATAAGCCTTTAAAATTAGCACTTGTGATTTTTCATGTTCGTGTCCCATAGACTTTAACGGTGTTCGCGTGTTCGAACAAATTTTTTGCCTGTTCGCATGTTCTGGTGCGAATCGAACGGTGTTCGGCCCATCCCTACTAGCGAGTAGCAACCACTGACTGGATTGCTTGTTTTTATATATATAAAAAAAAAACAACAGCAAAGAAAAACTACAGGACTTTTAAGGTACCAGCCCATATTAACATTACATAAAATTACATATTTTATTCACATCATTAGAAATATTAACATAAAATACAAGTTAAGTGCTATTCTACATATATGTAAGCTTCATATACTGTGCCTCAATGCATCCCAAATACTCCAATATGCATTTTCAACTATATTGATTAATTCACAATACATAATTCCATTATTTCCTTGTCAAAAGAAGTTTATTGAGTATACAATGTTATAAAGATACATAAAGTAAGTTTACAAGGATCTATAAAGTAAGCTCATTGTTTTACAGTAGGGTTTATATAGGTAAATATCATGAAATTTAAAATATTAAACATTGGGTTCACGTAAACCTAAATTAAAGATATATATCATTTCCTTAGTTACTTTTGTAGGTATTTAAATGATTTATACCTACTATACATATTGTTTACAAGTAGAGTGTATATAGGTCAAATAAATTCTGATAATGAGCTTTAATCGTAAGGAGGAGAAAAGGAAAGAGAAAGAAGAAAAAGGGTTGAAAGGTAGAGGTATGGTCCACAAGGTTGTCCCGCTCGTCAGTTTATTATTCTTTTTAGTTCTCTTTGAAGCCTTAGAATGGGTGTCTCTGTAAGTCATTTAATCTGTTACCATGGCAACAGGACAGAGTCATTGAAGTTTGACAGGAACTGTTGTTTTATCCAAGGATGCCAAAGTTTTTCAAATTTTGGAATTTGATTTTGATCGATGGCTACCATCTTAGCATGGGACATTGTATTATTCATTCTGTGAATTGTTTCTGCTAGTACCAATGTAGGAGATTTCCATGCCTTGGCCACTGTTTGTTTTGCAGCCGTTATTAGTTGGATCATAAGTTTGAATTGAGAGAGTGTTAACCATTCCGGTTTTAGATTAAGTAAAGTTAAATATGGATCTGGTTGTATTATTTTTTTAAATATTTTAGATGCAATCACGAAGACTTCCTTCCAGAAGGTTTGGATTACTGGGCACGTCCACCGTATGTGTAAATATGTGCCTATTTCTGGGCATCCTCGAAAACAAAGAGCTGAGGTATTAGGTGAATATTTTGCCACTCTAGCGGGTACAAGGTACCAGCGAGTTAGGACATTATAATTTGTCTCCAGTGCTAAGATGTTGGGTGAACATGACTTAGATGTGAGCCATATGTTAGACCAGTCCATGTCTTCTAAAGTTCGTCCCAGGTCCTCCTCCCACCTCTGAACGTAAGAGGGTCTATTAAGATTTGCTACTCCATATAATTGATTATAAAGTGATGAAATTGTACCTTTAGCAAATGGATCTTTTGTACAGATTGATTCAAAAATGGATAATTGGGATAATGGTGTATCCCCCTTTAGGAATGGTGTATAGAAATTTTTGATTTGGAGATATCTAAATATCTCAGAGTTTGGTAGATCATATTTCTCTAAGCGATGGGAATGAAAGGAATGATTTAGATGCTATGAAGTCATTTAGTGTCTGAATGCCTGATGTTGTCCAAGCTTTAAAAGAATTTGGGTAGATCCATGCCGGATAAAAGGCCGGATTTCTGATAAAAGAAAGGAGAGGATTGTGTGGAGATTGTAACTGATATTTGGTTTTTAGTTTATCCCAGAGAGATAAGAAGTGTTTAGTTATGGGATTATGAATTTTAAAGCGGTCTTTAGGATCAAGCCATAATAAATTTGATATTAATAGAGGGTCATTTTCTGAAGCCTCTATAAATACCCATAATGGGATTTCCTGTTTTGCATGGTATTTGGACAGACTGGCCAAATGTGCAGCTCTGTAGTAGTTAGTAAAATTAGGGTATCCCAGGCCTCCTTTATTTTTGGGAAGATGTAGTGTGTGTATAGGTATACGCGGTTTAGAAGAGCCCCATATAAACGAAGTTGCTCTTTTTTGTACTATTCTCAAAAAAATAGGAAGGAATTGGAATAGGGAGGACTCTGAATAGATAAAGCAATTTGGGTAGAATAGTCATTTTGATTGCATTAATCTTCCCTATCCAGGATAAAGGAAGTTGCGACCATTGTTTTATTAGATTTGTGATCTGTCTTAATACAGGAGGATAATTGGTTGAGAATAAGTCAGAATGAGATGCTGTTAAATGAATTCCAAGATATGGGATTGATTTTTCTGCCCATGTGAATGGGAGTGCAGCCCTAGCCGGGATCAATTCCATGTTTGTGAGTGAAATATTAAGCACTAGGCATTTCTTAGGATTAATCATAAGGCCGGATAGGGCTGCAAATCCATCAAGAGCTGGTATTAAGTTAGGACCAGAGACCTGTGGTGATGATAGAAAAAGTAATATATCGTCTGCAAATATACATAATTTGTGTGTAATACCTCCTACTTCAATGCCAGTTATAGTTTGGTTTGTTCTGATGTATTGGGCCATGGGTTCAAGTATAAGGGCAAATAATCAGGGAGATAATGGGCAACCCTGTCGGGTACCTCTTTCGATAATAAAGGCTTCAGATTTGTATCCAGCATATTTTATATAGGCTTTGGGTTTATTATATAATACTTTGATCCATGTTAAAAAGTGGGGTCCAAAACCCCATTTTTGTAATGAATATTGCATATATTGCCAGGATACTGTGTCAAATGCCCCCTTAATATCGAGAGATAGAAAACATAAAGGGATTTTCCGTTTTTTAGCAATATGTGCCAATAACACTGCCCTGCGTATATTATCGCCTGCCTGTCTATTTGGCATGAAGCCTACTTGATCTCTATGTATTAATTTTCCTATTATGCTATTGAGGCGTTTTGCTATTATTTTTGCTAATAATTTAATATCGAGGTTTAACAGAGAGATAGGCCGATAATTCACACAGGAAGTATCATCAGAAAGGGGTTTTGGGATCATACAAACAATTGCCATTAGTGTTTCTTGCCGAAAAGAATGTCCATCTAGAAGTTTGTTAAAAGTTTCAGTGAGAATGGGAGAGAGTATTTCTGAGAATGTTTTATAGTATAAAGCCGAGTAGCCGTCTGGGCCTGGTCTTTTGTTAAGTTTTAGGTCTTTTATGGCGTTAGCAACTTCATCTATAGTTATAGGCTCATCCAAACTGCTTTTTTGATTCTGAGATAACTCAGGTAAGGTTATTTTTGAGAAGAAGGATTCAGCCTCTGTAGGATTAAATTCATTGTTTGTCTTGTATAAAGTTGCGAGATGTGAGTGAAATTTATGGACTATTTTAACTGGATTACAAGTGTAAACATTTTTTGATAATTTCAAACGTATTGGTTTGAAAGATTTGTTAGTTGAATTTAATGCCCGAGCCAAATATGTACCTGGTTTGTTTGTATTCATGTAGAAATTGTGTTTGGAGCGTTTGAGGGATTTATTAACTGACTCAGTGAGAAATAGATCATATTCCAATCTAGATTTTTCCAGATGAGATTTTGTACTCTGAGATGGATTATCTTGAAATGATATGTAGGCTGCATTAAAATTGAGTTCTAGTTTTTTTGCTAGATTTTTGCGTTCCCGTTTAAATAGTGCCATTTGTCTTTGTATTGTACCACGCAAGACAGGCTTATGAGCTTCCCACAGTGTTATTGGGGAGATGTCTGTTGTATTATTAATTGATATGTATTCCTTTAAAGCTTGTTCAATGGCCATCTGATGTAGTGGGTGTTTGAGCATTATGTCCGGTAAGTACCACGTTGGGTCATGCGCTTTTGGTATGGCTGAGGCTATAGTAGTGTATACTGCATTATGGTCAGACCACGGAATCGGAATTATATCTGATGCAATAATTTCTGGTATCATTCCTATTGTTAGAAAAATATGATCTATTCTGGTGAAGGTTTGATGAGGGTGCGAGAAATAAGTGAATTTCTTTTTCATTGGGTTACTTTCTCTCCACGAATCTACCAGATTGTATTTGGAAAGAAGTTGAGAAAAAGGTAATCTAGAGGTTATTTTGGATGGTGTAAAAGGTGATTTATCTAGAAATGGGAGGAGGACCTGGTTCGAATCCCCACACATTATCACTGTTCCTATTTTGTGTGTATTAATCACTTGTAATATATGTGAGAGGAATGGTGTAGGTTGTTTGTTAGGAGCGTAGTAGGAAATCACCGTGATTGCTGTATCCATTATATAACCCATGAGTATCAGATATCTACCTTCTGGGTCTTTAATTTCTGATGATAAGGTGAATGGTGTGGTTCGGAGAAATGCAATTAGAGTTCCCCTTTGCTTGGTACAGGCAGAAGCCGTGTAAATTTGTTGATAAAAAGGAGAAATATATTTTGGAGTAAAATCTTTGGTGAAGTGTGTTTCTTGGAGGCATACTATGTGAGCCTTCTTGTTACGGAAAGTACGGAAGGCTTTGGTCCTTTTTTGAGGGACATTTATTCCCTGAACATTCAGGGAAAGTATATTCAGTGGTGCCATGGCAACAGATCAAATAGTTTTGACTTACTTTTTGTTATGCAGAGCTGACTGCGCAGATCAACCTGTGTGAACTGAAGAGATGAATAGATAGAAAAGAAACCAGTGAATTCTGGAGTAAAGAGTAAACAAAAAACATATGAGATTAGATGATACATTGTATAAATTTTTTTTTGCAGGTAATCACAATTTACCCGTGAAAGAGAATAAATATCTCTCTCAGGGGAATAAGTGCCTTCGTCACACTCCCACATAATATGGTTGGGAGAATGAGGAGGGCTAATGGGGGTACACGGATCTTCCGCTTACAGGAGAGAAGTGCTATGTCAAAAGACATCAAAATGATGTTTCATTAATTGGAGTGCAGAATATAGTTTTTGTTGAAATTATTTATTCCAGGGTGGTTGTATATGGTTAGTCTTGCCCTAGGCTAAATAATTCAGTTAGAAAGGTACTGTTAATAACTTTGGTATTGATGAAGATAGTTTGAATTATTTGGGGATTTTAACCCTTTTAGAGTAAACAATTACATATTTTATTCATATGTAACTGTTTAGATATGTTAACTCATAAAATTGAGGTTGTATTGCTTCAGATTAGAATAAACAAAAACATAATTCTAGGAACTAGTTAGGTAATAATATATTTGTTTTAAGAAAAGAAAGAAAAAGCTTCCATTACTTCTGGATTATTGAACATATTTGTCCTAAAAAGTAATAAATCTATTGTTATTACCTGATAATATATAACTGAACAAGAATTTCCTTATTTCACTTATATATTCTAAGGCTATATGAATCAGAAGTAATAAGAAATATAACTGGAATGTAACATGATCCCACACAGTGTGTGACTATCAGAATGCAGTTACATTCAGTTATAAATACAGGTTTTTTATAGAGAACCATCTCTTAGTATAATAAATGAAGATATATCAGGAATTAGGATGTCAGTCCATTGAATCTTCTTGGTCCATGGATGATGTGGCATAACGGCCTCTTTTGTGAGAATGATGATTCCCATTTTGTTCTGAAATTTTCTGAGTGCTGCCTGAAGGTGAAGATGATGCCATTCTTCTGCGTGTGGGAGAGTTGCTGCTTGTGGGTTCTGTCAGATTTAATTTTAAAAGGGTTTGTTGTAGTTCATCTGCTGATCTGCTTCTGTAAATTGTACCTTGGTAGTTAAATCTGACTGAAAAGGGGAAGCCCCATTGATACATAATGTTGTGGCGTTGCAGTTCCATTAGTTGGGGTTTCATGGATCGTCTTTTAGTAATAGTAATTTGGGATAGGTCAGCAAAAATTTGATAATTGTGTCCTTGAAAATTAAGTTCCTTTTTTTCTCTTGCAGCAATTAGTATTTGTTCTTTCGTTCTGTAATAATGAAATTTTGTGATTATATCACGTGGGGGTCCATCTTTCTTTTTGGCTGTGAGGGCTCTGTGTACTCTGTCCAGTTCTAAATGTTCAATAGGGATATCTGGCTTTAGTTCTTGTAATAGAGCAGTAATAGTAGATTGCAGGTCTGTCACAGTTTCAGGTATTCCCCTTATGCGCAAGTTTGAACCTCTGGCTCTATTTTCGTAATCTTCGAGCTTAGTTTGAAGTATTAAATTCTCTTCTTTTAATTGTTCCAATTTTGTTATATTTACTTGGGTTGTAATTTCAATTTCATCCATTTTTATTTCTAAGGCTGCGGTGCGGTTTCCCAGCTCTCTTATTTCTTTGGTTAGGCTTTTTGTTATTTGGTCTGAGGTTTGTTTTAAAGCCGTATGAAGCATCGTTTCAAATTGTAATAATATTACTGGGGATGCTGAGGAGGCTTGTGGAGAAGTTTGTGAGAGGATTTGCTGTGTCTTGCTGTGACATTTTCTGTCTGTGAGAGCGCCCTGATGCTGTATCTTGTGAGGTGACTGGAGCTGCTTTAGTTGCAGTGAGTGCCTGTGAGCTCTTTGTGAGGTGATTTTTATTTCTGCCACGGTTTCCTCCCAGTACCATATTTCCTGCCCAAACTTTCACAGTTTGTTCCCTGGGACAAAAAGGTTCAAATGGATACCTTTTGAGCCTGCAGGCTCTGCTTTGTCCTTCTCTTCTCTCCTCAGCGGTGCGGAGCTCTAACAATGCATGTCTGCTCCGCTAGGCTCCGCCCATCTCCCCCCCCCCATAATTCCATTATTTCAAGTAGATCTACAACTAAATTAAGTTTATGATTTTATGTTCTATATATGGGTTTACATGTTAGTACAATACTTTATCCACCAGTCTATATTAATATATGGGATTGAGTATTTCACCACCAAACCTAAAAATATAATATCATTTTCTATATTATTGCATTATAAAAGGCATTTTTGGTGCATGCTGTCCTCTATTTGGCTGGTTGGTAAGCCCGTCCTCTGTGGTCAATATGCTGGATGATTGGATATATTCACCATTGAGAACATACATTTTTTTAATCTGTATGAAAACGTTGGGTTATTGCTGATCAAGAGATAGGTATTTTAGCCCTATATAACATTGTGTGGTATTTCTGATATTATATGTCACACATGTGCTATGATTTGCATTGCAGTTTATTGTCCTCCATATATTCCTGAAGAAGCAGGGTTTGACCCTGAGAAATGCGTTGAATTTTTGATAACCTGATACATACTTGAATTAAATAATGGAATTATGTATTGTAAATTAATCAATATAGTTAAATATGAATACTGGGGTATCTGGGGTGAATTGATGTTATATGAATCTCAGATGTATGTGGAAACATTTAACTTGTACTGTATTTTATATTAATATTTCTAATGATGTGAATAAAATGTAATTTTACATCATGTTTTTATGAGTTGATACCTTTAAAGTCTGTGTGTGGCAACATTGATAAACCACCTGTGGGTGGCTAATGTGATCATTACAGAGTTGCTTAAGAATTAAACAATATAAAATAAAGGAGTAGTATATGATATGACAAATGAACTTTAATAATGTAGTGGGATTGGTAACAAAATCAAAGGTTAGAGGGATCTTTAATTGTGACCAATTATGTCATATGCTTTTGCTACGAGAGCTCCAGGAGAATAATTCAGATGATTTTCGGAATTATCCCTGGATGACGGACCCCTGCTTTCACCAACTCTTGGCATTGCTGACCCCCCTATATTAATAAGCAGGACACATGCATGAGGCTTTTATTTTATTTTTTGGTTAAATAATGATTTGATTTAGTTTGATCACTTCTATATTTTTGGATGCATAGAATGCACTTTTTGGTTAAGTTCTATTGGCAGATAGCATGTCTAATTTTATTTGTTTTCTTTTTTTAATGCACAATAAAAAAAAAATCTGTATAATATTACTTGGCTATGTGTTTTACTTCAAATGACAGTTTGGGAGTAGGCAGTTACATTTTAAAAAAGGTAAAATTAACAAGGGACAGCAACATAGTTGTATCTTTGATTTTAAAAACTACAGGATAATGGTGTTGTGGCAACTTGCCCAAAAAAACAAAAACAAAAAAACAAGCATAATAATATTATTCTTGATATCACTAGAAAATAAAAGCCTTTTAAAATACGTTTGGCAGAACTCCATCAGTATCACCATCAAAGCAGCTTCGTTATTATCCCATTAAAGAAGAAGAGAATGTGTGCTGCATTTCAGTATTTCGTAATTTGCTGGGTCACGAATGTCATTTCTCCATTACGAACGTTAATTTACAAGACCGACCGCTTCTGGCTCATCCTTGCTTCCGAGCATCCGTGTTTGTACTTTGGACTTTTGTCTGACGGACTTGTGTACACACGCTTGGAAAATCCGACAACAAACCGTTGTCCGTGAAAAATTTTAAAGCTTGCTATCCAACATTTGTCCACGGAAAATCCGACAACAATTGTCCGATGGAGCGTACAAATGGTCGGATTTTCTGCCAACAGCCTGTCATCACACAATTCCCGTTGGAAAATCTGATCTTGTGTATGAGGCTTTACAGTGATGGTTGTCTACCATTAATTTTAAATCACATCGTTTTTTTGGATAAGTAGAATTGAACTGCTTTGTGTATGTATTATACTTTCCAAGCTGCTTATGCTATGGAAGCAATTTTACTGAAAAATAAGCCTCATGGTAATGTTGGGCACTGAATTAGCATTTTTTGCACAAATAAACAGATTTTTTTAGTCATCTTTGAGTGTGTCTTTTTTATGGCTTGCTCTTACTTAATATTTGCAGGTTCTGTGGTTACCTTGGAGAACCGTACATATTTGTAGGCCTTTTTATTCAGATATATTTGTGTGCTACTCAGAGTTCTGGTCACGAATAGATAAATAAACAAATAAATACTAACCTAATAAACACAACTGGACACTTCCAAAAAGAAACAGAAGATATACAAACCTGAATTAACTAATAAAAATCAAATAGAAAATCAGTCAATGTTCCCTCAGTATCTACGTGTGCAAATACAGGTGCATCTCATAAAATATCATAAAAAAGTTAATTTATTTCAGTAATTCCATTTAAAAAGTGAAACTCATATATTATATAGATGCATTACACACAGAGTGATATATTTCAAGCTTTTCTTTCTTTTAAATTTCGAAGATTATGGCTTACAGCTAGTGAAAACCCAAAATTCAGAATCTTGGAAAATTTGAATATTACATAAGACCAATAAAAATAAAATTAAAAAAAAGGATTTTTAATACAGAAATGTTGGCATACTGAAAAGTATGTCCATCTACAGTATAGTATGCACTTAATACTTAGTCAGGGCTCCTTTTGCATGAATTACTGCATCAATGCAGCGTGATAAACTGATAAACTGGAATAACTTTCCATTAATGGGGTGTTTTCCCTGTTGGATGACCCCTACTTCAGGGGGGGCAGTGCTCAGCACATTCTGACAAGCCATACTGACAGCAACTGATGCTCAGAATTAAAACACCTGATCTTTAATAGACCAATTACAGTACAGTATGATATGCACTTGATACTTGGTTGGGGCTCCTTTTCCATGAATTACTGCATCAAATGTGGCATGCATGGTGACGATCAGCCTGTGGCACTGCTGAGGTGTTATGGAAGCCCAGGTTGCTTTGATAGTGGCCTTCAACTCATTTGCATTGTTGGGTCTGGTGTCTCTTATATTCCTCTTAAAAATATCCCACAGATTCTCTATGGAGTTTAAGTCAGGTAAGTTTGCCTGAAAGCACAGTGATACCATAATCATTAAACCAGGCATTGGTACTTTTGGTAGTGTGGGCAGGTGCCAAGTCCTGCTGGAAAATGAAATCAGCATCTCCATACAGTTGGTCAGCAGAGGGAAGCATGAAATGCTCTAGAATTTCCCTGTAGAGGGCTGCGCTGACTTGTGGACTTGATAAAACACAGTGGACCAACACCAGCAGATGACATATCTCCCGCAGTCATCACAGACTGTAGAAAATGTTGGAATTTGATTTGGATATCAAGATCCCAGAGTCTGGAGGAAGAGTGGGGAGGCACAGAATTCAAGTTTTATGAGGTCCAGTGTGAGGTTTCCATAGTCAGTGAGGATTTGGTCATGTGCTGGTGTTGGTCCACTGTTTTATCAAGTCCAAATGCTGCGCAGCCCTCTACCAGAAATTTCTAGAGCACTTCATGCTTCCCTCTGCTTACCAGCTTATGGAGATGCTGATTTCATTTTCCAGCAGGACATGGCACCTGCCCATACTTAAAATACCAATACCTGGTTTAATGATCATGGTATCACTGTGCTTGATTGGCCAGCAAACTTGCCTGACCTAAACGCTATAGAGATTCTGTGGAGTATTGTCAAGAGGAAGATGAGAAACACCAGACCCAACCATGCAGATGAGCTGAAGGCTGCTATCAAAGCAACCTGAGCTTCCATAACACCTCAGCAGTGCCACAGGCTGATCGCCTTCATGACATGCCACATTTATGCAGTAATTTATGCAAAAGGAGCCCCGGCCAAGTATTGAGTGCATACTATACTGTACATGGACATACTTTTCAGTAAGCCAACATTTCTGTATTAAATTTTTTTTTTGGTCTTATGTAATATTCTACTTTTCTGAGATACTGAATTTGGGGTTTTCACTAACTGTAAGCCATAATCATCAAAATTAAAAGAAACAGATGCTTGAAATATCACTCTGTGTGTAACACATATATAAAATATATGAGTTTCACTTTTTGAATTGAATTACTGAAATAAATTAACTTTTTGATGATATTCTAATTTTATGAGATGCACCTGTAAATCTGTTGACAAAGAGTAAGGTATAAAGAAATAATGACACTATAGTAGATGACCCCAGACTAAGCAGTTTACAGCTAAACATATTGATCATCAATGATAACTCTAATACAGTTCTGTGCACCCAATTCAACTTATTATTTCTCTACATAAATATGGAACAACAATAGTTCTATCAGAATTCTGATTGAGTAAGGATACAATTAAATCATTGATTGGTAGTCACACTGTAAAGATGTCCAGAGACATTAGACAAGTTTGGACGTGTATACCGGAAATGATAAGGGAGAAAGGAGTATCAATACTAATGCTGGCCATACACTATACGAAAAATCATCTGAAATTTGTCATTCAGACAGTTAATTTGTTTTTCCGCCAGTTAATGGGCACAAAATCGATAATCGTTGGGATGTTTTTGAGCCGAAAAAATGAAGGACAAGTTTGGAAATTTTCTGCTGAACGAACCATACACCATAGGTTAATGTGTTTCCTGTCCGAACTGTCTGCACTAGGTTTTTTCTAAAAACAAACAAAAAATGCATTCATTTATGTCCACTGAATGATTTATCAGTCATTACATGATGGCATTATCGTTTGCGCTCACGACAGAATGTTCGTTTTTCGAAAATGGTTCGGCCAATTTTTCGTATCGTGTAGGGCCAGCATAAGACAGTTTCGGTGTTAGGAAACACAGTTCAGATCACAGTTAAGATCAGATGAGGTTTTCTAACAAGCCTGATCTAGTTGTACCCTGAAAAGAATAATTCATAATTGTGCTGTTTTTATAGACATTTGGTCATAACCCTTTTTGCCCTGATCATGAGCCTGTCATCTGTGTGTGGGCATTTAAGAGTAAGGTGTATTTGTTCCTCTTTACACTGTTAAATACAATTATGGCATATCAAATAAGCATGCATGTTATATATAAAATAAAATTTGTTGTTTAATTTTTCTTTTTTTCCCCTGCTATGTTTAACTTTGATTTTATAACTAAAATATGAAATCTTTCATCCCTGTCTGATGAAATAAGGCTGCATTGTTTTTAAGGCAGGTTCTGAATTTGGAAATAGTTCACTGTTGTTCCTCCTGTGAAAAGCACCATTAAAACTCTTGAATACAAGTTGATTATAATTTATGGTCTTTATCTGTGTATGCTGTAATGTGTGATGATCAATTTCATCACAGGTGACAGCAGTAACTATCAATAGATACTTCCTCTTTCTGAAGTTGAATAGAGCCTGATTTTATAGCCGAGCACCTGGAATAATGTTTCAGGGCTTTCTGAACTTGAAATTTATTGAAGAACTAAATGAAAATTAGTGGATTAGGAACTCCGTTTTGTGCTAGATAAAAGACATACGGCACTTATAAGTTCTCTTGATAGGCTGCTATTTTGTATGCTCCTTTGTCATTTTAGACAGTCAATTTAGAGCCAGATATAGCACACATAATAAATTCTGGATAACCCCATCATGTCTGGTTCTTTTAGATGCATGGTTAGAAAGGCTACATAGGCAGTGAGAGTAAATTATTAGTAGAACAATGGCAGACTTCTATATTTCCTCACTACACTGCCCAATAACATAATACTTTAAAAATAAGAAGCTAAAAAGCCTTCATGAGATATTAGCACCTCATAGAGTAGATTTATTTTTCAGCAACAACAATGTAGTAACTCACAGGCAGGGTTCATGTGCACTCATTAGTGAGATGCTTGACCAAGAGTTCAACCAAAACCTGAGCTGTTCGAAATTTGCTCAAAGGGCAAATAGTTGACCAGATGTGCCCACCTGAACCTCTGCAGCCAGAAGTCATTCATTTAACTGCGGTAATTACTACTAAATTAAGCTTCTGGCCACTGACCCGCCAGCTCATTTAAAATTATAAATGAGATTCAGGCATATCAGCTAAAATTTTATGACCAGACATGGTCATAACAATATGTGGTCAATGACTGTCAGTGGCGTCCAGATGATGCCAGCAGGAGAGGGGCATCATGCATTTGTGTCAGTGGGTCATCTTGGCTCATGACTGATAAAGGATCTACATCACTGGACAACGTGATTGAATTTGCATTTACAACACGGTACTTAATGTTTTTAAACTTTTTCTACAATGCGTGGGTATGTTTATGTATGTTTATTTTATTTATGTTGTAATTTTTTTGTGATTGTGTAACAAGGGGAACTATGTAACCTTTGCTCATTCAAGTTGGGGGGGGTATAAGAGAGTCACTTTTTTTAAAGTCTTCCCACAGACTCCCACATTCACCAGGCCAGGAATGTGGGAAAAAGGTTCATGTCGCTATCAACATGTGGACAGGATAGCATCCACATTTTGAACATATTGTAGTCTGGTATGGTTCATGCCTGCTCCTCCCTATTTCTGGCTAGCCAAGCTGCAAGCCAAGATAAGGGTCTAGTCTTGATTTCTGGGGACCCCCTGACAAACCATACTGTTGTAATATGTTAGCCAATTTATGTATAATATTGTATTGGAGTGCTGACCAGAAATTCAGTTGCATTGTCCAACTGAATTTTAACATAGCAAGGGAACAAGCTGAAGACTCTTTGATGTGTTAATCATATGCAAGTCTATTTGAACATTTCAAAGGGTATTCAGGTGGTATGTTAATCTAATCTAATTACATATATCTAAAGAGGACTTGTTGATGTTGATATGCGGGAGTGCAAATTGGGGTGGTTTATGACTACAGCTGTTCACGGCTGGGGGTTGTTGTCTGTTTGAAAGACTAAAGCTAATCAAAGGCCAATCAAATTGCTCAGCCATTCAATATTTAGTGAATATAACACGGCATTCAGTCTATAGGTTTAGTAAGTGAGGCTTGTATGTGTATGAGTGGGGCTTGTCTGTGCATGGCTGGGAACGCACAGGCCTAGGAGATGGGTTTCTGAATTATATTTCCTCTGTCGGATTTCTTTGTCATCTGTGGACTTTGGACTTTGTTCTGTGTTGGAAGTCAATAAAGTGCATCTCTCTGGAAGAATTGGGTTGCTGCGGAAGAGTACTTACATCATCATCATTATAATAATACTTACTTATTAATCATCTATAATAACCCAATATAATATTAATTATATACTAAATCACTACATTTGGTATATTATATTATACACCCAATATAATATTAATATATTAGATCACTACACTGGTGCCGTTCATGTGACCAGAAGAGCATTTTCGGACTTAGTAACAGAAGTCGGTGGTGACAACAATCCTGTGAGGTGGACAGAAGTCTGATGAAGAACCAAGAGCTGTGCTGTGACTATAATGTCTGGTTGTGACATAAGAGAGTCTGATCTACAAATTTAAACAAGTTGGTAACCCCAGAATTATTCTCTGGAGACTGGAATCAACAAAAAAAGGACTGTGTCGTGTACCAGAAGACCTGACCTGGAATCTGAAGGAGTAACTAATGCGGTGAGTAAAATATTTCTTTTTTTTTAATTATTAGTAATATAGTCAAAATGCTTACTCAGTGTGAAGCTAGTGTCAGTTCTGATAAAGTTAACAGATGGGTATTAAAATGTATTAAGCGCCATGGCGGTCCTTATGAAATTCCAGAAAAATGTAAGCAGACGTGGACGATGATGAAGGAATTTTTAGAGAAAAATGTTTTTGATAGCAAAATTTCAGAAAGTAAAAGAAAAGGTTGTATTATACAGGGCTTGTTATCTTGCTGTTTAACAATGGAAAGTTCTTTGAATTATAAGGTTGAGGAAATTACCCAGTTACAGAAGGCAGTTGATAATAGCAACAATGTTTGTGAGAGGTTACAAAACCAATCAGACACCGAGACAGTAAATTTAAAATTGCATGCGGTTACGATTGGAGAAGCTTTACTTGAGAAATCTAAACATTGTGATGAATTATCAGAGGAAAACGAGAGATTAAAATTAAGAATTATGGAATTAGAGAAGAGATCTCAGGAATGCAGATATGCATCAAATCTTGGATTCAGCAATCTGCAGCAAACAGAACCTCCTATTGAATCTGATAATTCATTACCAGCTGCCCCCACTGTGACTACCACAGTTTATAACAATAATAATAATACAGGTGAAGTTCAGCTTGTAATGAAGCCATTGAAACCAAAATTATTAGACGCAATTCTTAAAGAAATAGGAATGGTTCCATACCATGATTTAAACAGATTTTTAAAATGGTTTTGTGACGTGCAGCAAGTCAGAGATATGTACAATCTCAACCCATCTGACTTAGAAAGAGTTTTGCAACATTCTGTAGGAAGTGGTCTTTGGATGAGAATTAAACAAATCTGTATTCAGCCTCTGAGGACAAGGGACATATTACTGGAATTATTATGTGTTTTGTATGGTGTACGTTCTGATGTTACTATTCATGGAAAGATCCAACAAATGCAAAATGAATCTCCCTATGAATTGTCACACAGGATAGCAACTATTATGGAATTATTGGTCGGTAATAATCTTGCATTCGAGCGTGGGGGCTCGATACATATGAGTATGTTTCTAGATGCTTTGCATGAAGATATCAAACAAAATATTTTATTAGTTACCCCAAATCCTCATGATTTAAAAGACATATTGTTGAGAGCAGACCATTTATGGAGAAAGTCAAATGAGCAGGCTGTCAAAATTGATTTAGCCACATTGTTTAGGACAAATACTGAACATAAAGATCAGAAGATAATATCCTATGATAACACCCAGAGAGGATACTCCGGGTCAAACATAGGTGATATTAATATGAAAAACAGAGCTGACCAAAATAATAATAAGAAAAGGTCAAAGACTTGGATACCGTTCTCTCAGTTAAAACATAAATATGACCAGCTGAAAATTGAGTATGACAAGATGAGAGGGGAACGTGATACATTATTACAGCAGTTGAAGGGGGTACAGGGTGTCATGAATGTACAAGATGTATATTCTCCAGATCTGTTTTTGAATGCAGATGACACTTCTCTAGCAGTGGGGGTGAATTAGCTCCAAACTGTAAACGTGTAAATAGTGTTTTGTTTTAACTTCAAACAATGTTTAAGGACCTTGCTAATTAGTTTTGTTGGAGAGTTTTGTTTTTCAGGGATGTCTGAAGATGCTTGCATGTGAATAGCAGAAGTCTGAAATTGAATAGTGGTGGAGAATTATGGGAGAAATGCTGAATAGACAATATATCACTATACATGGAATTATAAAGCATTCATGGACTCTCTCGAAATTCATCAAGCAATGGACCTTTTTTTCTTTTTTCTTCAACGCCCTAATTTTTAATTTTTCTCCCTTTTCCTGATATATTTTGCTTTTCATTTTTTTTTTTTTAATTTTCTTTATGTTTTATTTCCTGAACTTTATCTTAAAACCAAAGAGAAGCATTTTAACCTAAAATAATTTTCATGACAACTGTACATATTACATAATGCATATTGATCAATATATTTGACATCTAAGGTGAGATGCTGCACAATGGCTTGGCATAGCATAAATTTTAGTATGTTGGGTGGTTTTCCTAAATTTATAAGAGGGGTGAGTGAAATTCATCACTCTAGTCATGATTTGAAACTTTGTTGATTCAGTTGTTTATAATATGCTAAAGGCTATGACATATATGGATGAAAAAATTCTTTCTACCTTTCATGGTGAAGATACTAGCAAGAATTTCCACTGCCGCTTTGTCTGGATAGAAGATCTGATAAACACTGATGACTCTATCTGAACCATTGTGGGGGTATATGTATATGTATATGTTGGTATACCATTCAAGTGTAATTATGGACTGAGTGATCCAAGTAACTGCTCTATTGAATGCAATGAGGGGTCGGCCTACAGCAAATTACAAAAGCAAATTTTGACTGGCAATCAACAAAGATGGACTCATGAATGTCAAGTGCAAGGAAATAGTTTTACTGCCATATCCAAACCTTTTTTGACCTTGAAAGTGAGTGCTGGTACATTGATGGTTCTTCTTACTATAAAGATGAAAGTAGAGTGTTTGCGTAAAAGCATCTTTAAAAATGAAAAGCTTGAGCCTGGAGATGAGAGAATCCTGGACTTGTGGATTGGAGTTCCCAGAGCATACCAAGTTTACTTTCAGTAAGATGGTGAGAGATGTGATGAAGTCCGACCGAAGAATGGACTGTGACATCAGCTCGTCTTTGCGCAATATTCAAGATCTTGATGTGATATAATAAGGCCTAACAGCTATATGGGCCACTGACATTTACCAAATCCTTTTCCAGTCATGGTCTAAAAGTTATATTATCTAATATCTGTTTCATGGGGATATTTTAGAGGCTGGCGAAGAGAAATGTAACCAGTTTCAACTTCATATTTTATATGAGCCATTGTAAAGCATCCAGTACCTTAAATCATACTGATATTTTTTGTTGTTTGATTTATGGGTCAGTTCTAGTAGTTAGAACCGACCCAAGTGGGGGTATATGTTGTAATATGTTAGCCAATTTATGTATAATATTGTATTGGAGTGCTGACCAGAAATTCAGTTGCATTGTCCAACTGAATTTTAACATAGCAAGGGAACAAGCTGAAGACTCTTTGATGTGTTAATCATATGCAAGTCTATTTGAACATTTCAAAGGGTATTCAGGTGGTATGTTAATCTAATCTAATTACATATATCTAAAGAGGACTTGTTGATGTTGATATGCGGGAGTGCAAATTGGGGTGGTTTATGACTACAGCTGTTCACGGCTGGGGGTTGTTGTCTGTTTGAAAGACTAAAGCTAATCAAAGGCCAATCAAATTGCTCAGCCATTCAATATTTAGTGAATATAACACGGCATTCAGTCTATAGGTTTAGTAAGTGAGGCTTGTGTGTGGAAGTTAGGCTTGTCTGTATGGGGGGAAGTGAGGCTTATCTGTGTATGCACACTCGGACCTAAGACATGGGGTTCTGAATTATATCTCCTCTGTCGGATTTCTTTGTCATCTGTGGACTTTGGACTTTGTTCTGTGTTGGAAGTCAATAAAGTGCATCTCTCTGGAAGAATTGGGTTGCTGCGGAAGAGTACTTACATCATCATCATTATCATAATACCTAAATATTAATATATTAGATCACTACACATACCATATCTATAATAAAGGTCTGGTATGCTTTTTCTTTTTCACTTTTTTTGTGGGGTGCCCCTTAAAAATCCATACCAGGGGTATGCTCCCTGCCCCCTCCTTTCTAGACCACCCAGGCTGCATGCCTGTAATAAAGACTGGTGTGTATTTTGAGGGGGACTGCAAAAAAAAAAAATCCTTATGTGTTTCTGACAAAATCTATGCCAGACCTTGATCCTAGATATGGGGATTGGCATGAATTTTCCCATAATGTCCATGTAATCTGGCTGGCCAGAAAAGGGAGTGTGTGCGCCACCCTCCTGAACCATGCCAGGCCAAATGACATCAGCTTGGGAAGAGTACCATGTTATTATGGGCAAGGGCCTCTTCCTCACATCCCTGGTTGGTGGATGTGGGGGTCTGTAGGGGAGACTTATTGTGATCTTGATGTCCCTTTGAGATACGTGAGTCCCTAGATATCTGACCTCTATGTAAATGAGTAAGGAGTTCCTAGAACCTCTTGTTACTTATTCAAAAAAAAAAGTTAGAAAGTAAATAAACACACACCATTCTTGCCAAAAATTGACAGGTACCTGCCTGTCCTGCTGCTGAACGGCAATAATAATAATCTAATGCTGCTAGCTGACGTAATCGACTATACAGTATACAATCATTTTTTTTTAAATGTCACTTTTGCTGAAGTACATCTTCCAAGTGCAACACTTCCCATGCAGATTAAGGCTTGGTTTACATATGAGCCGCATGCGGCTCACAGCACGGGTCCAGTGCGTGCTGGTTCACAGTTTCAGGTCCGATTTCAGCCCGAATTTTGGGCTGAATTCGGACCTGAAACAGACCAAAAGACGCACACTGTTTTTCTGCAAAATGCACTGGACCTGCTGCGGAGATACGTGAACCGGCTCCATAGAGAGCAGGTCAAAATCTCCTGCTATTGCGAATTGGATGTGGGGATCCCGCATCCAATTCGCAGTGGTGTGAATCCAGCCTCAACGCATCCCCTAAGCCAGTGATGGCGAACTTTGGCACCCCAGATGTTTTGGAACTACATTTCCCATGATGCTCAACTAGACTGCAGAGTGCATGAGCATCATGGGAAATGTAGTTCCAAAACATCTGGGGTGCCAAGGTTCGCACTGCCCTAAGCATTCTATATAAAGGAATTGTGTACTTTTAATGTTGCCCTGTTTAAACCTTAAATGTTTAAATCTTATTAAAAGACCTGCTTTATACTGAACAGTATTTAAAAAAAAAAAAAACACTCTTTTTTCATTGGTACAAGTCTTACAATGGCAGCGCTCATACCCATGTTCTTACCTAAGACTTGGAAGCTGGCTTTGAAAAAGTAATTTCATATATACACAGCGCTTAAATATACCTAAAATAATAAATAGCAATTTCATATACATGCTTAAATATCAAATTGTTCTGATATATAAAGTGCCTAATAAACCACATAAAGTGCTTTGCAAAAAGTATGTAGCAAAAAACTACAAAGTGCATAGCAAAAAATTGTAAAGCGCATAATAAAAAAGTGTGTAGTGATCAATGTTCCAATAAAGTGTTCCGAGATGAAATTGGCCGTTTATGCTATCGTCTGTGTCCAATCACAGCCGGTCACATTTGTTAACATAGAGATGCGTGCACTGCGGTGATCAGGGATGGGGTGTGTTCCTCAGACATAGCCCATCCCCCGATAAGGGTAAACAGCCAATGAAATTGGCTGTTTACCACGTGCTCAGCTGTGTCCCATCATAGCCGGTCACAAGTGTAAACAAAGAGAGGTTACTAGGAGATCTCTGCTTCTTCTCCTCACACACCAATCATGTGAGGAGAGAGCAGGAGATCAGTGAGTAGATTGCTATTTTACAGTTACTTTACTTTAATGTGCACCACATGCCTCCCCCAATAAAGAGAACCTGTCACCAGAGTACTGTCACACAGTCCATCTGGATTTGTCACACAGCCCATCTGTCACACAGTCCATCTGGTTCTGTCACACAGGCCATCAGTACTACCACTGGTACTGCCATCAATACTGTCACACAGGCCCACCAGCAGTATTGTCATCAGTACAGCCACACGGGCCAACCATCAGTGACCCGTCAGTACCACCAGCAGTACCGTCACACAGGCCCGACATCAGTACTGCTATCAGTACCATCACCATCAGTGACCTGTCAGTGCCACCAGCAGTACCATCACATAGGCCCGCCATCAGTACTGCCATCAGTATCGTCACACAGGCCTGCCATCAGTGACCTGTCAGTACCACCAGCAGTACCGTCACACAGGCCTGCCATCAATACCGTCAAACAGGCCTGCCATCAGTGACCTGTCAGTACCACCAGCAGTACTGTCACACAGGCCCGCCTTCAGTACTGCCATCAGTACTATCACACAGGCCTGCCATCAGTACTGCTATCATGTCCCAAAAATTTTCACACCTGAGGAGGCATATAACATCCTTACTATGTCGGATGATGAGTGCAGTGTGAGAGAGCAGAGAGTTCTCACAGTAAGCATCCGTATTCTATCGCGCCACACATGCACGCCCTGGTGTACATATATTACCACTTAAGGGCTGCCCCACATATATTTACTGCAGCAGGGCGGCCCTTAAGCGCAAAATCATGTACTTGTACATCATCAATGTTATCGCCTCTGGGGTGCGCGCACATCGCCAGGGCCCAGCTCCTGCTGTGATTGGACACAGCGGGAGGCAATCAGCGGGTCCAGCGGCGCAATGTCTGTCGGCCACCCGTGATCGTTCAGAGGATAGACAGAATGGTGGTCTGCCTATGTAAACAAGGAGGACTGCTGTTCTGTGAGGGAGGAAAATGAAGATCTTGCAGAAACACGGATCTTGGTTTTCCTGCATTGTCAGCATCCCCCCCAGTTAGAAAGCACTCTTTGGGAGCACTGTTAAATCTTTATCTCCCCTGATGTTAACCCCTTCCCTGCCAGTGTCATTTATACAGCGACAGTGCACTTTTTTAGCACTTATCACTGTATTGGTGCCACTGGTCTCCAAAAAGTGTCACTTAGTGTCAGATTTGTCCTCTGCAATGCCGCAGTCCCGCAAAAAAAAAAAAGAAAGATCGCTGATCTCCAAGATCTTTACTAGTAAAAACAAAATAAATAAATAAAAAGACTATAAAAATATCCCATAGCTTGTAGACGCTATAACTTTTGTGTAAACCAATCAATATACACTTATTGGGATTTTTTTTACCAAAAATATGTAGCACAATACAAATTGGCCTAAATTGATGAAGAAATTAGATTTTTTAAATTTTTTTTTATTGAATAGGTTTTATAGCAGAAAGTAAAAAAAAGGTTGTTTTTTTTTGTTATAGAGATGATCAAATACCACCAAAAGAAAGCTTTATTTGTAGGGAAAAACCAAATACTGTATTTATCGGCGTATAACACACACCTTTCATTTTAAGAGGGAAGTTTCAGGAAAAAAAACTTAAATTTTAAATAAAGAACTTTGAAGCAAAATAAGGGTCAGTGCCCATCAATGCAGCTATATTAGTGCCCATATGCAGCCTCACCAGTGCCTACATGCAGCCTCATCAGTGCCCATCAATGCAGCCTTATCAGTGCCCATATGCAGCCTCACCAGTGCCCATCAATGCAGCCTTATCAGTGCCAATCTGCAGCCTCAAAATTGCCCATCAATGCAGCCTGATCAATGCTCATCTGCAGCCTCACCATTGCCCATCTGCAGCCTGGTCAATGCCCATCTGCAGCCTCACAATTGCCCATCAATGCAACCTGATCAATGCCCATCTGCAGCCTTGCCATTGCCATCAATGCAGCTTAAACAATGCCCATCTTTAGCCTTACAAGTGCCATTAATCCTGCCTGATTAATGCCCATCTGCAGCCTCACAAGTGCCATCAATGCAGCCTGATCAATGCCCATCTGCAGCCTCACCTCGGATTACTGCTGCCTCAGAGGGGACAGGGAGGGTTACATACAGATTACATACAGCAAGAATCACCTGTTTACTTGGCGGCCTCTGTAATACAAAGTCCCACCTCCTGAACTGGCTTCTATGGTAGACGGAACACTGATCCAATGCTGGCCCAGGAGACGGAACTTCCTATTACAGAGGCCGCTGAGTAAACAGGAGATTCTATCTGTATGTAATCTGACGGCGCTTGTCCTGCCCCTCTCTATCCATCCCCTCTGAAGCAGCGCAAATTGAAGTATCTGCATATAACACGCACACACTATTTGCATCCAATTTTCAGGGTGAAAAGGTGCATGTTATACGCTGATAAATACGGTAAATTTGGTTTGTTTACAGCATCGCACAACTGCACAATTGTCAGTTAAACAAAGCAGTGCCATATAGCAAAAAATGGTCTGGTCAGGAAGGGGGCAAAACCTTCCATAGCTGAAGTGGTTAAAGAACACCACTCTAAAATAGAAGATGTACTCAAAAGTAAACTTCTCACCTCTTTAATACAGTTAACACTCTTCAAGTGAACCTGTTATAAGGCTAGTATAAGATATCCCTTTAAAAATACTAATTGTTTGTCTATTATGTTAAGACACTAACTTCAACACTTTTTGAGGCAATAGGTTAAAAGAAGTACTTAAATCAAAGATAATCAGAAAAAAAGTCAGAAGTCCTTATTGGCATATTTGAAACACTGAAGCAGGGTAAGCATGACAGCCAGACAAATAGAATTTTCAGAAAGAGAGGTAAAAAAATTCAGGCTGGATGGTTTTATCATGACTGGTGTGATCTGGTGAACATCACTCACTTGTTGTTCACCAGCTGTTACAATGAGTTTTGTCAACACAGGAGCTACAGTATGTTTGAGGGCAGATTGACCCACTTTTATTCAAAACAAAAGACAGTGGAACAAAAAACATTTTCCACACAATGGATTATCAGTATTGCATCAGTCCAACAAAAAATGCTCAGCCTCTTGACTTTCAAGACTTTCTGAGTTGGTCTCTGTACAGACTTAACTTTTACTTTCAAGCAAACAAAAATACCCAACTGGCTATACAGGTCTCACCCTGTCTCATGGAACCCAGGCTTTGTGCATCTCTCACAGCCTCCTTGGCTCTCTTATTTGCAGCTCCATACCACACAGACCCACACCCTAAACTCTCGATAGGAGCCCACCTGTCTCCTATGCTGAAACCTTGTGTCTCCTGGGCAGAGAACCCTGTACTGCTGCTATATCCTTTATTATAAAAGGTGTGTGCACCTGCACACTCAGCCTACTGGTCTCTGGCAAGACCCTGAACACAGGGAAAGTGGCTTCTTTCCTCTCAAAGCTCTTTGAAACCTTCGGACTTCAGACCTTGATACAGTAACTACAAAACCCAAAAAAAGATGAAAAAACAACTTTTTCTGCTCAGAACTGAGATTCTGGAGCCCCTCAAACTATATCCTTGAGAACCCTGTGTTGAATTCCATTTCACTGTACAGTGGCAGGGCCTCGCACTGTCACACTGGTTTCATGAAAAATACCCTTATCCACTTGCCGCCCGCCCTATTACAAAATGACGGCGGCAAAGTGGTTTGATATCCCTGACCGGACGTCATACTATGTGATCAGGATATCGAGCCGCTGCATGCCCCCGGGGGCGCGCATCGCGGCGATTGTTGTTACGGGGTGTCAGTCTGACACCCTGCAACACCGATCTAGGTAAAGAGTCTCTGACGGAGACTCTTTACCACGTGATCAGCCGTGTCCAATCACGGCTGATCACCATGTAAATAGGAAGAGCCGGGGATCGGCTTTTCCTCACTCGCGTCTGACAGACGTGAGTAGAGGAGAGCCGATCGGCTCCTCTCCTGACAGGGGGGTCTGTGCTGATTGTTTATCAGCACAGCCCCCCCGGATCATACCCAGGACCACCAGGGAAGCCGCCCAGGACCACCAGGGAAGCCACCCAGGACCACCAGGGAAACCAGCCACACTGGACCACCAGGTATGCCCCCTAGACCCCCAGGGAAATACTAATCAGTGCAAAGGCAGCTGCCAATTAATGCCCAGGCAGCTGCCAATCAGTGCCCACTCCAATGCCTACCACTGCCAGTGCCACCAGGGAAGCCTATCAGTGCCTCATATCAGTGCCGTGTATCAGTGCCCATCAGTGCCATGTATCAGTGCCCATCAGTGCCATGTATCAATGCCCAGCAGTGCCCAGCAGTGCCGCCTATCAGTGCCACCCTATCAGTGCCCAGCAGTGCCGCCTTTCAGTGCCCATCAGTGTCGCCTATCAGTGCCCATCAGTGCTAAATAATGTCACCCAGTGCCACCCATGAGTGCCCATCAGTGCCGCTTATCAATGCCCATCAGTGCTGCATATCAGTGCCACCCATCAGTGCTGCCTACCAGTGCCCATCAGTGCCGCATATCAGTGCCCATCCTCAGTGCCCGCTCATTGGTGCCACCTCATCGGTGCCGCCGTATCAGTGCCTGTCAGTGCCACCTTATCAGTGCCCATCAGTGAAAGAGAAAACTTACTTATTTACAATTTTTTTTAACAGAAACAAAAGCAAAACTTTTATTTTTTTCAAAATTTTTGGTCTTTTTTTATTTGTTTAGCAAAGAATAAAAACCGCAGAGGTGATCAAATACCACCAAAAGAAAGCTCTATTTGTGGGAACAAAATGATAAAAATTTAGTTTGGGTACAGTGTAGCATGACCGCGTGATTGTCATTCAAACTGCGACAGCGCTGAAAGCTGAAAATTGGTCTGGGCAGGAAGGTGTCTAAGTGCCCTGTAATGAAGTGGTTAAACTGGAGTATGAAAAAGTCATGGAAAAAAACATATATATATTTTTATTATTACTTAAACCCTTCTAGTCCTGAAACGGTATATAAACACAGTAATGACTAGACATGTGCACACTGAAATATTTCGTTTCGGAATTTCGTTTTCGTCCGAAATATAAATTTATTTAGTTACTCCCGAAATTCGTTTTTCTTTATTTCGTTTTTCGTTAAAAACTTGCATTCGTCCGAAAATCGAAATGAATTAAGGTCGAATCGGTCATTAAAGGCTTATGGTGTCTGTCGAATGTTCAAAGTAGATTCGACGGAGCAGCTAAACTGTACGACGTCGCAATCGTACATTCCGGTCGAATTTTCTGGGATGCATTTGACCGGAAATGTTCGATAGCAGCATCGTACAGTTTGTTTAGCTGCTCTGTCGAATCTTCTAACTTTTGACAGACACCATAAGCCACATTTACGTTTGCATGTTTTCGTTTCTGTGTCGAATCTTCATCGTTCATGCTCATTGCATTGGTCTACTCTGCCCCAGCAGTCAGCCAACCAAACTTTCACATTCGTTTCTCAATCGGAAGTGCGGCCGCAAAATCCGACGCTGTGTGGCTTAGAGAGATAATGGCAATGGCAGCACCAGCAGCAACCCATTCCAGCACTAGCAGCATGGAGGAGGCTGTTCCTGGGCCTTCTAAGGCAGCATCCAAAAATGGGCGCAGGAGGGGGACACAAGCTGCATCCAGCAGGAAGCGTAACCTAATGTGGACTCATATTGAGTCCCAGGTCCTGGTAAGGGAAACGCTTCCTTGCTGGATGCAGCTGTGTGGCCCCCGCTCCAGGGAAACCACTACGGAGTGGAAGCGAGAAAAGTGGGAGGAGATTTCCAGGAAGGTGGAGGAGACATATCGCCATCGGCGTGACCCGACTGCCTGTCGCAAAAAATTCAGCGACATAAAACGGTAAGTAACGTGTCTGATTATTTTTTTTTTTTACATTTTAACCACTTCAGCCCCGGAGGTATGGCTGCCAAATGACCATGCCACTTTGTGCGATTCGGCACTGCGACGCTTTAACTGACAATTGCGCGTTCGTGTGACGTTGCTCCCAAACAAAATTGATGTCCTTTTTTTCCCACAAATAGAGCTTTCTTTTGGTGGTATTTGATCACCTCTGCGGTTTTTATTTGCTTTTTGCTATATAAGTATCCCCAACAAATATATAAAAAACGATTTTTTTCCTCAGTTTAGGCCGATATGTATTCTTCTACATATTTTTGGTAACAAAAATTGCAATAGGCGTTTATTGATTGGTTTGTGCAAAAGTTATAGCGTCTACAAAATAGGGATAGTTTTATGGCATTTTTATTAACAATTTTTTTTACTAGTAATGGCGGCGATCAGCGATTTTTATTGTGACTGCGACATTATGGCGGACACATCGGACACTTTTGATGCCATTTCGGGACCATTGTCATTTATACAATGATAAAAGCTCCAAAAAATGCACTGATTTTACACACACACATATAAACATATGTTATTGCTATCACAATTTGATGTCAGTAAAGTTAGGTGAATTTTTTTTTTAAAAAGGAATAAATAATTTTCAATTTATCCTCCCTCCTGTGAAAAACCAAATTTGCGCATAGGTGTGCCTAGCCTACACATAGTTTGCAGTTGCACATGTTATATATTATCGCCACAATCATTTTAAGAGGAATATTTCCATGCCGTTATTTGTTCTTAGTTAGTTATCACTAAACTGAGCAGTAAGTGCTTTTAAGTTCCACTTGACCTGACCACCTGTAGGTTGCGCACCCTTTCTGACCAGGCCATATTTTGCTATTTAGCGCATTGCAGCTTTAAACTGCACGCTCCTGTGATGTATTACCCAAATGAAATTTATGCTCTTCTCCTGCCATATATAGAGCTTTTATTGGTGGCATTAGATCACCGCTGGGTTTTACATTTTTTGTTATTGAAAAATAAAAAAGTTATATATATATATATATATATATATATATATATATATATATATATATATATATATATATATTTATATATATATATATATATGTATATATATAAAAAAGTGTTACGGTGGCTGGACTTAACCAGCTTGCGGACCCGCCATATTTTTAGTTACTATGGGGGGGGGGTCCACATCTGCAAGTGGGTTAATGCTTTGCAAAAGAAACAAGGAAGGAAATTTGACACTATACACAGTTCACACAAGCGCGTAATAGAAAGGTGGACTGGAGTGGACACAATGGACATTTACTCGGCACAATCCCTATCCTGCCTTTTATTATTTATTGTGCACCAAAAAAGCATAGGTTTTTCTTACAATAAATTTGGTTAATAAATAAATGTGCAAACCTTGTGCTACATGAAAAAATGTGCCTAATCCAAAAATTCCATTTGCATTGTTTCATTCTACGGGTTCATTCTACATGTGTTTCATGTGTTGATGTCATTTTCAGATTACAATTGTAGTTTAATTGTGGAACCCGTTTCTCTTCTCTTTTTGTTTTGCAGTTCCATAGCGCGTAAACGCAGGCAGTCGGGGCGCAGAGGAAAGCAGGTATCTCTCCTCCCCCATGAGAAGGAGCTCTTAGCAGCTGTAGGGGAGGACGAGATAAAAAAAACTGCTTGCTCATCAGGGTTGGTGTCAGCATTGCATTGTGTGTAGGAAATTTTTTTTGTCAACCATGCGACGCGACATAGTCATTTACCATGATGTGTTTGATTTTATTTAAAGATCGTCTCCAGGCCCAGCGCCGCCGGAGGCAGAGGGCAGAGGAGCAGGAGTCCTCCACGTCATCATGCAGTAAGTACTGTAGTAGTGACACTAATACAGTGGTTCCTTTTCCATTTGTCCAACCTTCCATTGTTGATTCCAGCGTCATTGTTTCTCGCTCATGTAGTGACAGGTAGAGCCTCTGCGACGCACTGTCAGGTAACGCAAGCGATTGCGTAACTTACGTAATTTGACAGAACGTGGCCGCTCTGAACTGAGGTGCCTGATCAGTGGCAGTGCACCTAGCACTCGCCGGCGCTGCTGGAACCAGGACAGGTAAGTGCCTCGTATTTGTTTTTTTTTTAAATGATTTTTTCTAAATGGTGAATGCATGTCCCTGCCTTGTAGATAAACGTTAGTGACCTGCCCTGTATTGCCATGCTAATGGATAATTAATTTTATCTATTTACACTACAGTATATTTATTTACGTTTATTAACGTTCATCATTTCTCCTTTATAAATAGGTGTCATCCAGTCAGAGGGGGAGACTGAGGAGGAGGCTGAGGCAGCAACGCCCACATGTAAGTTAGTATAATCTTGCTGGTATCTGCTGAGTGATCATACATGTTTCAATGTTCTTGTACTAATGTGTGAGATTGTTGTACACTGCAGATTGTAATGTTCTTTTCTATCATTACTCAACAGCTGCTGAGCAGGAGGTGGAGGAGACCTGCCCTGTAGAGGCTGCTGGGGATGCGGAGGAACAGCCAGATGCGGCAGATCCAGGGAGTAAGCATAACTTTTTTTGTATTTTACAGGCAAATATAGTATTTTAAATATGAAATGCTGATGGCATACCTTGTCTAGAATAGCTTGTGATTTATTCTGCAAGGCTTCGGTTTAGCTGGAACTATTAATTATATTAGTTCCCCTCTGCAGATGATTCCAGTCTTCCTGTTAGCGTGACCTGTGCTTGTTAATATTTCCCCAATGTCCCTGATCATGCCACCTTCTTGCTGCAGTTTAGATTCCCAGTCTGAGCCAATCACTGTTAATCATTATGAATAACACAGCAGGCTGGGGGGGGGGTGTCAGAAAAGAATCTCCAGCTATTGGCTGGCAGTCCCTGGACATGTTCAATCTCTGGCATGCCCCTAATGCATGCATTAACACTTTTCTCATGATGTTATACCTGTTATACCTCCTAGCCTAGACCAGGAGTGAGTAACCTACCTAGCCTAGAACAGAAGTGGGGCTTAATTTATTCAACAATCAGTGGCCTTACAAAATTATCAACTTTAAAAAATAGCCTGCTATATTTTATTAAACAACTTTTTATTAGGTCATCCCAAATGCAATGGCTTGAATGGCTTCTCTTTGGTGAGTGTAATGTTAAAAGCTGGTATAGCTGATATGTTTTTCTGCAAGTGCAACTGATCCTCCATATTTGCCAAAGTCAGTCAGTCTGGATGAGGTAGATTAGTTAGCAGTAGCACTAATGCCGCGTACACACGGTCGGACTTTCCGGCATACTTAGTCCGGCGGACCAGAGTGTGCCGGACAATCCGCCCGTGTGTAGGCGCCGGCGGACTTTTACGGCGGACTTTTTCCCAAAAGCCCGCCGGACCTAGATTTGAAGAAAGTTTTAAATCTTTCCGCCGGACTCAGTTTCGGGCGGAAAGTCCGCTCGTGTGTGTGCTGGTCCGACGGAAAGCCCGCTCGTGTGTATGCTGGTCCGATGGACCAGATACGACACGAGGGCAGGGTATTGCATCTCGCGCTCGCTGCAATAGGAAAAACACATTTTCCTATTGCGGCGAGCGTGGGGCATACCAGGCCCTTAGGTCTGGTATGGATTATAAAGGGAACCCCCTACACCGAAAAAACGGCGTGGGGTCCCCCCTAAAATCCATACCAGACCCGATCCGAGCACGCAGCCTGGCCTGTCAGGAAAGGGGGTGGGGACGAGCGAGCGCCCCCCCCCTCCTGAACCGTACCAGGCCGCATGCCCTCAACATGGGGGGTGGGTGCTTTGGGGGAGGGGGGCACCCTGCGGGGCCCCCCACCCCAAAGCACCTTGTCCCCATGTTGATGAGGACAAGGGCCTCTTCCCGACAACCCTGGCCGTTGGTTGTCGGGGTCTGCGGGCGGGGGCTTATCGGAATCTGGGAGCCCCTTTAATAAGGGGGCCCCCAGATCCCGGCCCCCCACCCTATGTGAATGAGTATGGGGTACATGGGACCCCTACCCATTCACCTAGGGAAAAAGTGTAAGTAATAAAACACACTACACAGGTTTTTAAAATAGTTTATTAAACAGCTCCGGGGGGGGATCTTCCTCCGGCTTTGGGGGTCCCTCCGCTTCATCTTCTCCCGGCGTCCGGTTGGTTCTTCTCCCGGTGTTCCAGTTCTTCGGCCGGCTCCTCTGCTGTCTTCAGGTAGCTCTCTTGCCAGCAGAGGTCCGGACTCCTGGGCTTCTGGGCTTCTGGGCTTCTTCTCTTCTCTTCTCCAGATGTTGACACGACGCTCTCTCCGGCTGGACTGCTCTCCGAGGGCTGCGTTGTGACTTATATAGGCGGAGACCCCGCCCCCTTTTGATGTCACAGTCCCTGGGCATGCTGGGACTGTGACGTTTTAGGGGGCGTGGTCACTGGGTGATGTTGACCACGCCCCCAAAACGTCACAGTCCCAGCATGCCCAGGGACTGTGACATCAAAAGGGGGCGGGGTCTCCGCCTATATAAGTCACAACGCAGCCCTCGGAGAGCAGTCCAGCCGGAGAGAGCGTCGTGTCAACATCTGGAGAAGAGAAGAGAAGAGAAGAAGCCCAGAAGCCCAGAAGCCCAGGAGTCCGGACCTCTGCTGGCAAGCGAGCTACCTGAAGACAGCAGAGGAGCCGGCCGAAGAACTGGAACACCGGGAGAAGAACCAACCGGACGCCGGGAGAAGATGAAGCGGAGGGACCCCCGAAGCCGGAGGAAGATCCCCCCCGGAGCTGTTTAATAAACTATTTTAAAAACCTGTGTAGTGTGTTTTATTACTTACACTTTTTCCCTAGGTGAATGGGTAGGGGTCCCATGTACCCCATACTCATTCACATAGGGTGGGGGGCCGGGATCTGGGGGCCCCCTTATTAAAGGGGCTCCCAGATTCCGATAAGCCCCCGCCCGCAGACCCCGACAACCAACGGCCAGGGGTGTCGGGAAGAGGCCCTTGTCCTCATCAACATGGGGACAAGGTGCTTTGGGGTGGGGGGCCCCGCAGGGCACCCCCCTCCCCCAAAGCACCCACCCCCCATGTTGAGGGCATGCGGCCTGGTACGGTTCAGGAGGGGGGGGCGCTCGCTCGTCCCCACCCCCTTTCCTGACGGCCAGGCTGCGTGCTCAGATCGGGGTCTGGTGTGGATTTTAGGGGGGACCCCACGCCGTTTTTTCGGCGTAGGGGGTTCCCTTTATAATCCATACCAGACCTAAGGGCCTGGTATGCCCCGCGACGGGGCTCGCAAGGTGTCAATCTCGCCGATAAAAGCGGCAAGATTGACATCCTTTTCTAGTCCCGTCGCACCTGAGTCACGTTCAAAATGAACGGACTTGTCCGTGTGTGGGCAAGTCCGTTCATTCTGAAAGTCCGCTGTAACTCCGGCGAAAGTCCGTCGGAAAGACGGGCGGACTTAGCCCGCCGGAAAGTCCGGTCGTGTGTGGGCAAGTCCGTCCGTTTTAAAGTCCGGCGCACCTGGCGGACAAAGTCCGTCGGAAAGTGTGCCGGACCAAGTAGGATAGAAAGTCCGACCGTGTGTACGCGGCATTAGGCATCCATTACACCTTAAGATTTTCTCCAGCCGCCCGTGCGACCAAGCGGATAAAATCTTTGGGAGATTCCCCTTTACACTGCTCGATGTGTAGAGGGGAATCCCTTTGTACTCTGGCCGGGGAGGACACTCAGCTCCACCCCGGTCAGAGTACAGTAAAGTAGTACTACACCTTCCTGCACAGCTCTGCAAACTTGGTATGATGCAGCGAATTGACACAGACACCACTATCTCCTACACACAAATTGATTAGGTGCATCTCACTAAATATCAAAAACTGGTATGGATGGAAGTGAAAACATCTCAAGATGTTACAGGATTGTCTACAAGGGCTGGGAGATCGTTGCCTTTATATAATGTTAGGGTGAAGAAGCCATGTGTATTGTATTATCTATCTATCTAATGTATTTTCTTTTCTTCACAGGTGAAGTCTTCATCCTGCAACTGCAGCCTGTGGACGAAGACCTGGACCTGCCCGCGTCTGGTTGGACTGGCTGTCCTTCTGAGTCCCCTGTGGTTTCTACAGTCCTCCACCCTTCAACATCCCCCCACCTGGCCTCCCCAGTGCATCCTTCACCCGCACCAGAACAGGCACACATCCCCCACCCTCCAGAGCCACATGTGACGGATTATCTGCGGCGCATTGTGGAGGTCCAAAAGAGACATTTTGCAGTTACCCGGAGGCTGCGTCGATCTTTGGCCCTCCACAATCGCCGGCAGCTCCGTCACTCTGTGGCTCTGCAGAGGTACCAGCGTAGCCTCAGGAGACACCTGGAGGCTACGCGGTACCTTGGTGACCAGTTGGCTGGGATTAATATGTCCCTACAGCGACTGGTCACCAGGTTGGGGGAGAATGTACTCTAATTTTTTTTTTTTTGTTTTGTTTATGTTAACTGTTAAATTAAAAAATTTTGTTCAGAAATAATTGTTTTCTTGAGTTTTGCTTTACTTGTTAGATTTGTGTGATGTTTATCTAAATGAACTAGTCCATATATTGTTACTAACTTACTAGAGGCCTTATAATTGTAGTTTTTCTACATTTAACCATCAGGCTGAACTTAGAAAATTGATGAGATTTCTCTCTACACTATTTCAATGTGCAAAGGGTAATCCAATGTATTGTGTCCAGTCACGCCGTTCAGCTTTCCCTCCACCAGAATACACAGCAGATAGTTAGAGCAGGGGTTACTCTATACAGTCCTCAACAGTTCACAGGACATAGGTTGCAGGCTTGCAATCATGAGGGCAACAGTTAACCGGACAGAGGTTCACAGGCTAACGCAATTACAAGGGGCAACAATTCAAAGGGCAGTGTCATGGTTATGCAATAGAGTTTGTCTGTCAGCATACCTGTCTCCATGTGTTCATCTCTAGAGACCAGCTGACCCTCACCTGACTGCTTTTGTAAGCTCTCCTCTAGCATGGCTCCACCCCAGCTCCTATCAGGGAACCCTATATTAACCTGTGCACTGCAAGCCAGCAGTGCTGATCAACCATTGTGTGTTAGCTTTCGTGTGTACTGGCTGTGTTTCCTACGTCTGATTCCAGTTAACCGACTTTGGCCTGTTCTCTACTATTCCTGTCTGCTCGTGACCCTGACCTTTGGCGTGTCCCTGACCATCCCTGTTTGCCTGTGACCCTGAACCTTGGCGTGTACTCTGTTGTCCTTGTCTGCTTGTGGCCTCGACCTTGGCTTGTCCCTTACTTCCTTGTTGTTCCAGCCTGCTGCCTCTTTCCTCTTCTCCTGTAGTCTACCGTGAGCATGAGATGTGAGACCCTGGGGGCTGCGACCTGGAGCCAGACTGCAGCGCAGTCCATCCTCACCACTAGAGGCTCTGGTGAACACCTACTGGCTCTTAGACTCCGCGCCCTGGAGAATCTATGCTCTAGCTCCCAGTGGGATCTGTGTTAGTGATCCAGTAGACCTGCTTCCTGAACCTCCCAGGTTTCAATCCACAGCAGTCAGTCCTAGGATCCACTACCTAGCGGTGCACTTCCGATTCCTACAGAGTGCATCTGTCACCTAGCCTCAAGGTGACCTGACAGGCAGTCATCATTTCCAGGGCTTGAGTAACATGGCAGCAGGGTAGATTACTCACTCACACTAGTGACTATGGACAATTGCAGATGGTCATGAAACAGGCGGAGGATCAGAGAGGGCCCTGGTGTCCCCAGGGTCAGAGATGGTAAATGGGAGGGGTCCTGGGCGTCTGGATGCAGCTCAGCAGTGACCAACTAATATATCTTGCATAGAATCACGTTTCCAACTGTATGCTTCTTTGTGCTATGTTGTGTTGGTAGCATATTCTGATCCTTGAGTTGACAGTCTCTCCATCAAGAGGAACTGTCATGCTGTTGAGGTCATCTTTAATCATTGTCTCTTATTTCCAGACCACCAAACAAAAATGGTTAAATTAGCACATGTTGCTATTTGTATTTACAAAGACAGCAACACGTGAGCAGTAGCGCCACGTCAAGGCTTCAACCCTTGCTACTGTCCATTCACACAACATTCATTCATGCAATCAAGCACACTCTAGTCACTCTACACAACATTCATTACAAAAAAGGGTGATGGAAGGAATAAAGGGAAAAATTTGGATTGCTTAAAACAATATAATTCTATTTAAATCTTGGGGTCACACCAAAGTCAAGTAGACAACTGCTATTGTGTCAAGTGGTAAGAAAATAAAAAAAATGATTTTCCTCAACATTTGGATGGTTCCTCTGAGTCCCATCTATCTTCACTGTCCATTCACACAAAATTCATTCATGCAATCACGCACAATCAAGTCACTCTTGTCCCATCTATCTTCATATGGTAACAATGATTCAGGTCTCACAAATTAAGGGTAGGGTAACCCAGCTTGGGGAGGTTAAATTTGAGGAAAGTTATTTGTTCCATCAAATGGAGTGTTAGTTGTGAACGGTGTGGATTAAGGATATTCCCAGTAATAGAGAAAACTCTCTCACTTTGCACAGTGGTTGGAGGACAGGATAGTAGTTGCTGGGCAACCAGGCAAAGACCAGGCCACAAACTTTTCTTACCATCCCAATAGGTCAAAGGGTCCTCTGTAGGAAGCAAAGGTGCTTCATATAGGTAGGCCCTGACCATTTCAGAGGCACTGCTCTCCTCTCGATTACCTGCTGCTTGACCTGCATCCACCAGATTGTCAAGTGCCTCTACCCAACATGCACATGCTCCACTCTGTTGTTTTTGAGTGATGCTGCCAGGCCTTGGAATAGCAGACATGGCAGGTGAATCTTCCAAACCAGCCTCAACCGTCGTACATCTCTGTTGCTGCAAATTCCGGACCCTTTCAATCAATTTTTGTTTCCAGTAGGAGAGGCTGTTGTCTCTGAGTGCCAGTTTACCTTTGATCCTGGGATCACACAGGGAAGCCAGCATGAGTTCAGGGCTTTTGCGGATGGTCATTTAGCCGATCTTTTAAGTTAGCTTGTAGCTTTCTGATGAAAGACGCTACATCGGCATGAAGTGGGCTGCCACAAACAGGCTCACTGTTTTCTAGGTACAATCCCATCTTATCTATGAGATAGGTAAACAAGGGTATGACCTGTCCTAGGCTGGCATTGCTCTGACTCAAGTTTTCCGTCACATTCCGAAAGGGTTTTAAGACATAAACGAGCTGCCCAATTATACACCAGTCATCACGTCCCAGTGTGGAATCAATCCCGATGCTGTGGCGGGATGATAGATTGTGGATGGCTGTCTTTTGCTCCAAAATGCGTTCCAGCATTTCCAGGGTATAGTTCCACCGGGTGCTCACATCTTGTTTCAGGCGATGTATGGGGAGCCCTGATTGTTCTTGCTCCTCCCTCAACAGTTGACTAGCCCCAACACTGCGGTGGAAATGCCCTGCAATCTTTCTACAAAGGTCCAAGATTTGAGCAATCTTGTTGGTTTTCTCCACTGGGATTGCACCCTTGACCACTAAATGCAGTATGTGTGCAGAACAGCGCACACCGACAAAAGATCCATCTTGGAGAGCTTTAACCATGTTTGAACCTCCGTCTGTCACAATGAATCCAACAGAGACATTGGTGACTGCCTGCTCTCCAAACCAATTGGCCAACATTGATCTAATTGCCCGCAATATGTTGGCAGAGCTGTGTTGGTCATCACGGACTTCTGTGTGGAGCAGGAAAGCTTGATAACCCTGCTGGTCTTGCGCTGCAGACCTGCTTCCTGATGGAGTTTGAACTCTTACACCAGCGCCACCACCAACAGGCACAGTGGCCTGCCACCAGTGTGCAGTCAAAGACAGGAAAGCGTGTTGACCGCTGGGAGCTGTCCACAAATCAGTTGTCAAATGAATTGTCTGACCCTCGGCTTTGGCCATTTTTTCCTTCAATAATCCAACGCATGAGTGGTATAGTGCTGGAATAATCTTTCTGCTGAAAGTTGTTCGTGCAGGAACAACGTATCGTGGAGCAAGGGCATGCATGAGCTGTTTAAACGGCTCCCCTTCAATCATGCGAAAAGAGGCTCCTCCAACAGCAATGAATTGGCCAATGAGGCGGGTGATCTTGTTGGCCTGCTGTTTTGACATGCCCTTGGAACTAAAGCCAACAAAACTATCGAGGGTAGGCTGATGATGTCCTTGGGAGGATGAGGAGCCTGATTGGGTCTGCAGTGGAACTACTGCACGTGGGCGGGTTGTATTAATTGAACCCTCTCTATTGCCTCCTGTGCTCTGAGTAAGTGGTGTGCTTGAGGAGGTACCACCAGTACAGTCAGAGTCCGTTATGCTGCTTCCTGCGCTACCATCTTCTTTTTCTGCCTCTGCCCGCAGTAAAGTAGAGTGGTGGTAATTTTTAAGGTGTAGGTTCATACCAGCATTGGTTAAATGACCTAACTTTTTACCCCTACTTACTTGCTTCCCACACAATTTACACTTGGCAAAGAACCCGCCTTCCAATGTTTGAAAGTATTTCCAAACGTTGCTGTGGCGGGATGCAGCCCCTTGACCCTGTGGATATCTATTTAGGGCTGATATAGCTGCAGCAGGTAGCACACCAGTGGTGGAAGCTGTTGCCACTACAGTTACACTTGGTGAACTAGAACTAGTGCTGCTAATGGCAGGGGTGCTGGGGACTGGGAGGTCGGTGATATCATCACAGGATTCTTCCATAATAACAGAGGGAGAAGGGGAGTTAGCAGCAGATGAAAAAAGTGGACTGCTACCTGTCCTACTCCTCACAGAATATCCCTCTTGCACTTTCTCCAGGTCAAGCTGTAAGTCCTGTGGGCTAAGATTGTATAAAACATCCGCAGTGTTTGGGGAAAGAGGAGCATCACATTCTAAATCATCTTCTTGGGCCAATGAAGAAAAAGTCTCACACTCTGTCTCTGCTGCTCTCTCCCTCAATTGCTCCTTTGGGGAGCTGGGCAGTGGCACTGGTAGTGTGATTGGTGGTGGTGACTGTAAAGGCAACTCCACTTTACTAGGTTTCTTGCCTATTCCATAAAAATATGCAGCCATGACACCTGTAGAAGTGGAAGGAGGCGCTGCACTGGCAGTGGAAGTGGCAGCAGATGTTGGTGGTCTGGCAGGAAAAGTAATATTAGAAGAACTGGGGGTGGTGGAACTAGCTTTGCTGGTGGCATTGGCGGTGACACCCACTGCTGTGGACGGCATGTTGGTGGCGGCAGAAGTGTCAGAGGCACAAGTAGCAGAGACCTTGCCACTTTTTTTACCAAGGCGTCCACCGCGACCACGACCACGACCACTACCTCTACCAGCCTTCACTTTTACATTAGAACGGTACATTTCTGGACTTTACAGCAACTGCAAGTCAGAAAATGGACTGGAGTGGAGATAGGGTATATAGAATCTCAATCTATAAATCACCCCCCACCACAACACGGGCAGCCTCTGAGGCTATCACAACACTAGCAGCAACACTAGTATCACTAGTCTATCTATCAAGTTCACAACACAGATGTAGCTTGCTTCACTACTATTCTGCTGCTGTGCTTAGCTTATGCTCAAATGAAATAGTTCAGGATCTCTGATAAAGTGACAATGAATTCAAACGGACCAGCTAAGATTGACTGTTCTGAAATGAATCAGCGTGTCTGTCTCTCTCTGCTAGCAAATCGTAAGTGAAACTAAGTTGGCTGTACATGCGGTTCTAGCTATGTTACTGCCCCTCCTCTTTGGTTACAATTGACCAATAATAACCATCATCATCATTATTTTTATTTTACTTAATTTTTCTCTCTACGTCGAATCTTCTCTCTCTATGTCGAATCTTCTCTCTATGTCGAATCTTTTCGAATAATCTTGGACTACTATGGTGGATAGACTATAGAGTTAAGGTTAGGCACATTCGACCACAGGTTCGATAGACACAAATTGTTATTGTTATCGTCATGTCGAATCTCCTATCTATATCGAACTGTTGTCGCAACGAAAACGAAAATAAAGCATTTGTTTATGTCGGATCTTTCGTTTTTCGGAATCTGCGCTTTCGTTATCGTTTGTTAAAACGATAACGAAAATACCTGAAATTCGGACGAAAATGCATTCGGACGAAAACGAATGCACATGTCTAGTAATGACACCATGAAGAACAGGTTGGGAAATATATGTCACAATGCATTGCCCCAATGGTGAAACGCATCTGAGCTAGCATCAGGATAGCAGGGGGGCACTTCATGGTTGCTGCATGTCGTGTATGCAGGGCTGGCTCATTTAGAAGGGGGGGATACATGCTGTTTTTTTTACATATATAATATATATATATATATATATATATATATATATATATATATATATATATATATATTTTTATTATTACTTAAACCCTTCTAGTCCTGAAACGGTATATAAACACAGTATTGACACCATGAAGAACAGGTTGGGAAATAAATGACAGAACATTCATGTTATTTATCAAGATTCATCTACACATTCCAAAATGCAATCAAAATAAGAAAAAGCCTACTTTACTTTCAGCATTTGAAGGACATTTGATTCTGCAACATTCTGTTTTACAAAGTTCTCTATCAGCTGTCTTCATAATAAATCGAGGGAATTTGGGTAGAAACAAAGGAGCAAATCCTGTCAAATCTTGGAACAAATGTTTGGATTAAATATTCAATGGGTCAATTGCCCAGTGCATCTTTGATAAACATACATCTTTGCAATGTCTATACCATTTATTTAGTAGGTTGACTGTTATGCTTTAAACACATCTTTTCATTCACTTCAAAAGAGAGACCAAACCACACAAAATCATGAGGTATTAGTTTGTATGTTGTCTAAAACATGGAAAGTCACTACCCATGCCAATTGTCCTACAGTAACACTTCACAGAGCACAAAAAGCTCATGCTTTTTTAAGGGGTTACCTGAATGTGGTTTTAGATCAAACCCAGGTAAACCCTTTGTTGATAATAGCAACATAGCAAAAATGAAAAATTGGAAAAATTAATTGTGGATGTACAATATTTGTAAATTGGCAAATACAGCATCCCAGAAAAGAGTTGTTTCTAGCAATGAGTTAATGTGTGTGTTAAAAGGGAGTCTAGTGAGGAATTGTGGCAACTGGAACTTGAAAGACTTGTCCAGGGCTTAGGTGGAACTTTCTAGCACCTGTTCAGCAACTGTATGATTTTAGAGGAGGCACACAATGTTGGATTGTAACAAACTGTATTACAGCATTCAGAAAGTTTCTATAAACTATGGCAAATGAAATCAGTACATACTCATATGAATCTTGTATAAGGCTGTCGCAAAACTCAAACTCACTAGGGCATTTCAGCTTGACGTCTTGGGAATTTGTTAAAAGAAATATAAATTCCTAATGAATAATCAAAATTTTATTGCTCAGTTAAAAACAATATTATTCATTTTAAAGTACCATAACTATGATCTCAAAATTAGAAAAAAAAAAACATTTTTTACTTTGCCCAAAAAATTATGTTCTTTCAAAACTTATTTATGTTTCAGGCAGTTTCAAAACTTATCATTTATGATTCAGGCAGTGTCTGTTACTGTAGAATTTCTACCTTTAACCTTGTGGTTACATTATATAGGGGGAAAGGTAATTGTGCATTTGTACAGGTTGCTCACATGCTTTCCATGCAAATTATGATCTAGTTTTATTCAGTAGATACAGCCTAAATCAGATACCCTCTGAGTGAATTGTTGACATGCACATTATTGACGCACCCATAGCAGAGATGCTTATGATATGTGTCAAGTTAATTGGCAAATGAATGTCAGGGAATTTGTTGAGACTAAGAATAAATTATCTGCCAACATCAACCTGGCACACAGAACAGTACACAAGATGATTTGCTGTTACAGGTGCTTCTATTAGCATAAAGGTTGAATTTCTAATACATTTTGTTTTTCTTACAAATGCTAGTTAGCTGACAATATGTGTTTTAATAGAATAGCTAAAGTTATCCACAATTAGTTGCTTACACACTAAGCACAAATTGCATATAGTGCTATGCCACAAAAGGATTTGAAAAATGAATAAATCACCAGTATACGATCTATGATTGAAATAATAATAATAATGATAGTGATAATAATAATTAAAAACTATAAAAATATGATATTGAAGTTTTCCTGTTATCTAGTTATTAGTGTTAATAGGTTGATTATTAAAAAAAAATGAATTCCTTAAACTTAACCTATGGTCTAACAATGCAGGTGTTTACCTATTTCTAATAGACAGTCAATGCACTCTGTAGGCACTGTGGAAAATCCATCCTCATATTTCATATCATAATCAAAATCATCAGAGATAATACTCTGTTTTTATGCACTAAAATCATTTTAGTGTATTATTTTTCCTGAAAATATAGATTTGATTAACAGTTGTGCAAATACTGTGTAACATAAAAAAATGCATATCATACACAAGATGCAGCGCAAATTGCCATTGAAGCAACCCTATTCAAAGTACCAAAATATGTCCATCCCAATCAACCTAAAGTTGTGAAAAATTTTTGGTGCTTTCTTAAATATTTATTCTTGTCCCCACACCAACTATTCAGTGCTATCTATATGCTCAGCTTTATAAACACATCTGTAATCTTATCCCACATGATATTCAGCACTTATACTTTCTTCCTCTCTTCTTCCACTCTCATAGGATATGATTACCGTTACATGCAAAAAAAAAAAAGTATATAGTGCTCTCTGTACACACAGTGTGATGCTCCAATACACCCTAAAAAAACACACTCATGTTGACATAATACCACAGAACTCATCAATCCTTCATACGTCTTCAAAATATCATGTTTCAAGTATACGTGCTGGTTAACCATTCACCTCCCCTTCTCACCTTTGTGTATAGACCTCAAAGCTTTCTAAGGCCATAAATGCATGTATGATTTCTTATTCCACGTAATCTCCACTGCTTATCTTTCCTTTTTCATATCTGAAATGCAACACTCCAAACTTATGTGCTGATTAACTACTCACCTCCAAAAGTGGACACCAAACATACAGTCAAGGTCAAGCAGGCTTGTTTTAAATGATATCCTCCATTCCATTTTACTCTGCTATGCTCTATCCTCCAGCCAAACATATCTGATGACATGTGACTACAGAAATGGGTCCAATAGTGCTCTCTGTTTAAAATACTGAGGAAGTCTTATTGGCGTAACGCGTATAGGGGCACAGCCAAGCTGTGAGTACACGTAAGCCTATGGTTCTGATGTTTCGCATATGCAGCATGGCGTTTTGAAGATGGTATTTCTATACCAGGGGTTCTGAAGTAAAATTCACGGAGGCCCAGTGGTAACATTTTCTTTTGGCAGAGGTCTGAACCTCATTTTTCTTCTATGACTCAGGTCTTTCATGTCACAGCCTTTACATTAGTATCCTCGGTCCCCCTTTTCCCATCACAACCCCCCTTACATCACAGCTCCCCCTCTCACATAACAGCCCCCATATCACAGCCCCCCTTTCACATCACAGCCAACCCATATCACAGCTCCCCTCTCTCACATCAAGCCCCCTGTATCACAGCTCCCCCCTCTCAGATAACAGCTCCTCCATATCATAGCTTCCCCTTCTCACATCACAGCTCCCCCCATATCACATCACAGCCCCCACATCACAGCTCCCCTTTCTCACATCACAGCCCCCCACATCACAGTTCCCCTTTCTCACTTCACAGCCCCCATATCACAGCTCCCCTTCTCGCATCACAGCCCGCCATATCACAGCTTCTCCCTCTCACATCACAGCTCCCCCTTCTCACATCACAGCCCCCCAAATCACAGCTCCCCTTTCTCACATCACAGCCCCCGTATCACAGCTCCCCCTCTCACAACACAGCCCCTATAACACAGCTTCTCCCTCTCACATCACAGCTCCCCCTTCTCATATCACAGCCCCTCATATCACATCACAGCCCCCATATCACAGCTTCTTCTTCTTACAGCCCCTCATATAACAGTGCCCCCCCATTCTCATAATGCACCTTATATCACAGCTCCCCCTCTCACATTACAGCTCCCCTTTCTCACATCACACTCCCCTATATCACATCACAGCCCCCCATCACATCACAGCCCCATATCACACCACAGTCCCTCAAATTACAGTTTCTCCCTCTCACTTCACAGCCTCCCATAATTTCCCCCCTACCATAACACAGTGTTGTGGAGGGCGGGGAGAGTGGTGGGGTGGACTCCTCTTCTGGGTGTGCTCACCTGCTGCCGTTGCTAGGCTCCGTGCCTCGCGCCTTCCTCCTTGCTATGGGTTCAGCGGCGGGTGAGTGCATTGGGGGAGGGGTTGGGCAGCTGCTTCTCCTCCTGTAGACCTTCCATTTCTCCTGCCCGCTCTGCTGTAACTTCAACAGTGGGGGGGCGACGTGCAGGTGCATGTGGAGGTGAAGGGATCCGGGTCCTCTTCCTTTGGGTTCAGCAGCAGGCGGGTGCAATGCGGGGGGATCCAGGTCCAGACCCACTCTCCTGTTCCTCCCGCCCTCTACAGGGCAGTGATCCCTAACAGCTGCAGCTGCAGTTGGAGAAGAGTCTGCGGTCTGCCATTTAGTGACACCTGTTGTATACCATAGCACTTAATGCCCTGTACACACGGTCGGATTTTCCGACGGAAAATGTGTGATAGGACCTTGTTGTCGGAAATTGCGACCATGTGTAGGCTCCATCACACATTTTCCATCATATTTTCCGACACACAAAGTTTGAGAGCAGGGTATAAAATTTTCCGACAACAAAATCCGCTGTCGGAAATTCCAATCGTGTGTACACAAATCCGACGCACAAAGTGCCACGCATGCTCAGAATAAATAAAGAGATGAAAGCTATTGGCTACTGCCCCATTTATAGTCCCGACGTACGTGTTTTACGTCACCGCGTTCAGAATGATCGGATTTTCCGACAACTTTGTGTGACCGTGTGTATGCAAGACAAGTTTGAGCCAACATCCGTCGGAAAAAATCCATGGATTTTGTTGTCGGAATGTCCAATCAATGTCCGACTGTGTGTACAGGGCATTAGAGTGCTTTCTTAAGTCTCGTACACATGATCGGATTTCCCGTCGGTGAGATGACAGGCTGTTGGCGGAAAATTCGACCATTTGTGTGCTCCATCGGACAATTGTTGTTGGATTTTCCACGGACAAATATTGGATAGCAGATTTTAAAATTTTCCGCAGACAAATGTCTGTTGTCAGATTTTCCGGGAGTGTGTACACAAGTCCGTCGGACAAAAGTCCAAAGTACAAACATGCATGCTCGGAAGCAAGGACAAGCTGGAAGTAGTCGGTCTTGTAAACTAGTGTTAGTAATAAAGAATTAACATTAGTGATGTGGCGAATTTATGAAATCTCGAAATGCAGCCCACAATTTTCTTCTTCTTTAATGGGATAATAATGAAGCTGCATTGGGGGGACCCCATGCCGTTTTTGCGGCGTAGGGGGTTCCCCTTAAAATCCATACCAGACCGAAGGGCCTGGTATTCCCCAGAGGGGAATTCCCTCTCACGCTCGCCGCAGTAGGAAAATTTTTTTTTCCTATTGCAGCCAGCACGAGATGTACAGTACCCTGTCGCCGAGAACCAGCACGATGAGATCGCACTGGAAACATTCTTGCGGCTGCGTACTGTAGCTTGTACAAAAGTCTGATGGTTTTGTGTACACACGATCGGACTTTGCTCCATCGGACTTTTGTTGCTGGAAAGTTTGTGTGTTCGCACAGCCAACAAAAGTCAGATGGAAACAGAAAAAGTTTGTCCGATAAAGTGTACACACAGTCAGATGTTGCTCCAAAACAGCTAATTTGCATGTTTGTTGTCAAAAAGTCAGATCGTGTTTACGGGCCTTAAGTCTAACTTATTGAACAGCATGGTAATTTTTAGATTAAACTATAACAATTGCTCCACCCTTGAATAATCGCGAGTCGTGCAGCCATGCACATAAATGTGTTCCACCACATCTAAACAAAAAAACCTCCAATATAGTGCAGCGTGACCACAAATCATACTAAAATTACATAATAGAGGAATTTATAGTGATATATTTAACCACATGACAAAAATACAAAAGTGGGATTCCCCCTAAATATCCACACCAGACCTTAATCCAAGTAAGCAGCCTGGCAGGCCAGTAATGGTGAAGGGGGAGTGAGAATGTGCCTCCCCCACCGCTTGAACCATTATAAGTCACATGTCTTCAACATACGGAGGATATCTTGACAGGGGGGAACTTGGAAAAGCGCCAAGCCCCATGTTGATGGGGCTCAAAGTCCGATGCTTTTGTGTACACACGATTGGACTTTGCTCCATCGGATCTTTGTTGCCGGAAAGTTTGTCCGTTCGCACAGCCAACAAAAGTCCGATGGAAACAGAAAAAGTTTGTCCGATGGAGCGTACACATGGTCGGATGTTGCTCCAAAACAGCTAATTTGCATGTTTGTTGTCAAAAAGTATGATCGTGTGCATGGGCCTTGAGGCTTAAGTGCTCCCAGTAATCAGCACTGGGTAACTAATAGACCTTGTCAGACCCACCTTCTCTATCCCTGTACAATACACATCTGTGGAAGGACACTTGAGCTAATGAGTGTAGTTTTTACTTATCTATACCAGAAAAGAGCGCCAAGTGGGAAGACATTGAAGCAGCATTTCCATGTAAAGAAAGAGGTATTATAATTTCTAAGCAAAATAAGTCCTTAATCAAAATTTTCAGGAGTGCAAAACTCTAAAGAGATAAATAGGTGTGAGGCTTTAATTGGGCTTTAATTTGCAAAGCAATACACTTTTGGAGCCTGATCATACCACATACTATAGACTTGGCAGAAAGTTTTAAACCTCTGAATATAACAATTGGGTTGACTAGGTTTGGTAAAATATGTGCCCTAGTCTTACAACTTTTACAGCATAAGGAATGGAGTAAAATACTTGAGAATGTAATCACGGAGAAGTACTTAGTTTGCAAGTAAATTGAAAAACAAGATCTAAGAGTGCCATCTAATTGTTCTTATAACCTCTGCTTAATGAGAGATGGTGGAATGAACGCTTCTGGCATCTCATTATTTAAAAATCTAATAATGCAATGGACTAATATTGCTGAGCATAATCATTAGTTTTCTGTTCCAGATTAAAGATCCATTCTAGTTGAAAGGTTATGATCTTGGGCACAATTCTTCTTGAAAACTAAAATAACAAATGCAGAGTTTGTTTATAAAGGAAAAAAATAATTGTGAAGATTTCAGGTATCAATTCCTTTGCAACCTAAAATCCACAAATCAAATGTTGTTTCTATTCATTGAAACACAGTAACTTAGATATAGAAATGATGCTGCTTAATAATACTGCTTATAATAGATCTGCCACTGCTGGTAGGAAAAACCTTTTTGTAGTGCAACAACCTATCATATGACATGTACAGAAAAAAAAAATAATATGCTGCAATTAGTTACACAGTTAGCCAGGCCGAAAAAGACATAGTGGCTGATTTACGAAAACTGGAGAGTGCAAAATCTGGTGCAACTCTGCACAGAAACCAATCAGCTTCCATTTTTTTTGTCAAAAGCTTAATTGAACAAGCTGAAGTTAGAAGCCAATTGGCTACCATGCACAGCTGCACCAGATTTTGCACTCTGCAGTTTTAGTAAGTCAACCCCATAGATTCATCCTGTTCAACCAATAGAAAATTAATAAACAAATACCTCCATATACAGAATTCCTTACCACAGTCTATCCAGAGGAAAGCAAAAATATATATATAAAGCATGATCCAATTTGCACCAGCGTGGGAATAATAAATTGGGTCTTGATTCCCCAGGAAGCTGTCAGGGGCATGTAAGGCTCCTGATCATGGCAGGTGCTGATCTCATTCCAGCATTCCAGTTTTGGCTGAGCTACACTCTCCCTGTCTGACTTTCCACCTGCAAGGTGATTGATGTAGCCAACAGCCTCTGAGTGGAGACCAAACCTGTTTTAAGCTTGCAAGCCCTTAGTGTCATGCTTGTGATAGTGTTTGCAACACTGGTTCTGCCTCTGGCAAAGGTCGCACTTGTGACTGGGCCCCAGTATTCTTACACTGCGGGGGGGCAGCTCAATCACTGTGTTCCTGTCACATTGTGTCACTGGGGAAAAGTAAACTCAGAAGGTCCCGCTGAAGGACTGTAATAAAGGGCCCCGTGATGAGGGTAAATGACCAGAGGGAAGGGCCCTGGAGCCAGAGGTAAAGGGCCCAAGGGAGGGCCCCGAAGGTTGTAGTTACGCCTGGTGTTTGCAACACATGCCTTAAGCTCCCTGTTTGCCTGTCTTGTTCCTGTACTATGGCCTTTGCCTTCATCTGATTCCTGCCTTGCCTGCTAGTTTAGATTTGCTTGTTATCAGCCTCGGTTTGAACTTTGGATTACTTTCTAAACTCTGCCTGCCTTTTGACCACAGATTTGACTCTGACTAGTCTCTGAACATTGCCTGCCTTGAACCCGGACTGACATTGGACCACTCTGAGTGTCTGCCAACCCTAAGAGCCTGTTTGCTATGCTTAGCTTGACCCATCAAAATGTCCATACTGGGAGAAACGTTTAATTGCAAAAGGTAAGTGAAATCCATGGGTTTAAAAGTATTTACAAACAAATTTTTTTAGGACCCTCAGTTTTTATTGCCATCAGTATGCTCATTGGACATTTTCCTTTACTTTCTGCCAACTAACACTAGACAGAAAGTGAAGGAAACTCTCTACAGAGTAGACACAGGCTGTTGCTCCTGAACAGGTAAAAGTGAACTCCAGGCACAATAAAGTCATTTAAACATATTCTTCAATAACCACAGAAGATATACAGTAAATCAACTTTGTTTGCATCAAATGCCTATGAAAAATCAGATATGACCTAGTAAAAGTACTGACAACATTTTTTTTATCATGTCCTGCACATAATTTTGGCACTGGACTATTGCACAGGTCTGGAAGCAATACTGTACATAAACCACATCAGAATTCAAGTAAGAATAAACATGCTTCTTGCAGTTAGACAATATTTACTCATCCTGGGTTTCAGATTTAAAGCAGTATTAAACCCAAAAGCAAATTTTTATTATATTGCAGCTTGCCAATTCTTTGGTGTGATGGCTGCTTTAGTTTTCTTTAGTTTTTCCTTTATTTTCATCTGTTAATTCAGCCAGCAAGTCTGTTGTTTTTCAACAGAACAAGTTGCACTGCAAATATATCAGTGAGGGTGTTAAGACAAACCATGTAACACTGATAAGGGTGCTTACAATTATCAGATTGTATGAATTTATTTATTTATGTAAAACCTTTGTCCAAAAAGAAATAAAACTGTTTGCTGTAACTCCTTATAAAATTTGAGCTGGAGTTTGGCTTCAATTGGTTAGTGAATATAAATCTGCTAGTACATCTGACTCTCTCCTCGCCAGACTGACAGTGCTGCTGCCCAAAGGTGCTCCACTGCTCCTTCATCTAGAGTGGGGGTTTTGCTAGAATGATCATTAGGTGAAAACAGAGGGAAAAGGCCTAAAACAAGAAAGCCAATGCAGTCACCACATCTAATTGGTAAGCTGCAATATATTACATTTTTAGGTTTGGGTTTAATACCACTTCAAGGAAAGTCCAGCTGGTATACAAAATGCTTGTCACTCAAAGATCTGTTTACTATATGACACAGACAGAATAAAAATAACCTTGTGGGTCGCTGCATTGCATCATAGGAGGCTCATTTTAAAATGAAAATGTAAAGAAGCTTCCAGTACTACATTATAAACATGCATTTTTACTACTCGGAGTTTCCAAGCATAAGTTTTCTGGGAGATTGTGGAGTTTCCTTTAAATTTAATAAAAAATAATTTCATTAATAAGACCTATGCTATTCTGGAATAACATCTAACATTTTATAGATGTGCAATGTATGTTCTTGCAATATAGATTGATTACATTTATTCATAATGATTTTCTAATTGCCATTAAAATCTAAGTAAATGCCATAGTCAGGCAGTATTGGACTCCTGAGTTCCTGGTCTGCTCTTACTATAGTTTTATCATTGTTTGTATATACCCCCTGTTCCAAATTATTATGCCAATGATATTTTTCTCATTTACCTAAATAATTGATGTAAACAACAGTCAGCATAATTCTCATGTTATCAACTATTAAGAGTACAATTCAAATTTTATTGAACAAACCTCCTAATGATAACATTTTTTTTTCAAAATAAAAACTTACAATGCATTGTTCCAAATTATTACACATAGTAAGTTTCAAAACACTTTATAGGTTGTAAAGAACTGAAAATTGTCATTTGTTGTGTTTGCAGCATATTTACTGAAATCAAAAGCTATTTCAATCAAACTTTGAACAACATTTTAACTTTTAAAACATTTTAACAGGTCATGTTACATTTTAACATAGGACCCCTTATTTGATAGCAGCTTCACAAGTCTTGCATCCATTGAACTTGTGAGTTTTTGGACAGTTTCTGCTTAAATTTGTTTGATGTCAGAATAACCTCCCAGAGCTGCTGTTTGGATGTAAAATGCCTCCCACCTTCATAGATCTTTTTGCTTGAGGATGCTCCAAAGGTTCTCAATAGAATTGAGGTCAGGGGAGGATGAAGACCACATCACGACTTTCTCTCCTTTTATCCCCATAGCAGCATGAGATGGTGCATTGTCATGCATGAAGATGATTTTATTACGGAAAGCATAGTTCTTCCTTCTGTACCAGGGAAGGAAGTGGTCAGTCAGGAACTCCACATACTTTGCAGAGGTCAACTTTACACCTTCGGGGACCCTAAAGGGGCCGACCAGCTTTCTTCCCATGATTCCGGCCCAAAACATGACTCCACCACTGCCTTGCTGACGTTGCAGCCTTGTTGGAACAGGGTGGCCAACCACCAATCATCCACTACTCCATCCATCTGGACCATCCAGGGTTGCACAGCACTCATCAATGAACAGGACTGTTTGAAAATTAGTCTTCATGTATTTTTCTGCCCAATGCAGCCGTTTCTGCTTGTGAGCATTGGTTAGTGGTGGCCAAATGGAAGTTTTATGCACAGTTGCAAGACTCTGGAGGACTCTACACCTTGATGTCCGTGGGACTCCAGAGACACCAGCAGCTTCAAATATATGTTTGCTGCTATGTAATGGTGTTTTAGCAGCTGCTCTCTTGATCCGATGCATGGATCTGGCAGAAATCTTCCCCAATGTGCCTTTATCTGTACGAAACCCATCTGTGCTCTGAATCAGCCACAAATCTCTTAATAGTGCGATGATCACGCTTACGTTTTCGTGAAATATCTAATGTTTTCATACCACGTCCAAGGCATTGAACTATTTCACTCTTTTCGGCAGCAGAGAGATCTTTTCTCTTCCCCATATTGCTTGAAAATGGTGCTCTGCTTAATAATGAGGAACACCCTCCTTTAGTAGTTTTTCCTTTAATTGGGCTCACCTGACAATATAATTATCACAGGTGTCCGAGATTGTTTTTAGTGATCAAAAGAGCCCTGAGACACAATGCCATCCATGAGTTAAACTGAAAAACAAAATATTTAATCTTTGTGACACTGAAATAGAATTTGCATAATAATTTGGAACAGGGTGTACAGTATGTGTGTGTGTGTGTGTGTGTGTGTGTGTGTGTGTGTGTGTGTGTGTGTGTGTATATATATATATACAGTATCTCACAATAGTGAGTACACCCCTCACATTTTTGTAAATATTTTATTATATCTTTTCTTGTGACAACACTAAAGAAATTACACTTTGCTACAATGTAAAGCAGTGAGTGTACAGCTTGTATAACAGTGTAAATTTGCTTTTCCCTCAAAATAACTCAACACACAGCCATTAATGTCTAAACGTTAATATATGTGATTAGTCCGCGCTTAGGAATGGCAGGGTTTGCAGCCTCCCCTAGTGAAGTGTGTGTGTAAAGGCAGGTGTCCCAATACTTTGTATGTATATATATATACACAGTGTATATAACACACGGCCATTAATGTCTAAACCTCTGGCAACAAAAGTGAGTACATCCCTAAGTGAAAATGTCCAAATTGGGCCCAATTAGCCATTTTCCCTCCCCAGTGTAACTCGTTAGTGTAACAAGGTCTCAGGTGTGAATGGGGAGGAGGTGTGTTAAATTTGGTGTTATTGCTCTCACTCTCTCATACTGGCCACTGGAAGTTCAACATGGCACCCTTATGGCAAAAAACTCTCTGAGGACCTGAAAAAAAGAATTGTTGCTCTTCATAAAGGTGGCCTAGACTATAAGACTATAAGAAGATTTCCAAGACCCTGAAACTGAGCTGCAGCACGGTGGTTAAGACCATACAGAGGTTTAACAGGACAGGTTCCACTCAGAACAGACCTCGCCATGGTCGACCAAAGAAGTTGAGTGCACATGCTCAGCGTCATATTCAGAGGTTGTCTTTGGGAAATGGATGTATGAGTGCTGCCAGCATTGCTGCAGTGGTTGAAGGGGTGGGAGGAAAGCCTGTCAGTGCTCAGACCATACGCCGCACACTGTATCAAATTTTTTTTTTTTTTTTTTTTAGAAGGAAGCCTCTTCTAAAGATGATGCACAAGAAAGCCCGCAAACAGTTTGCTGAAGACAAGCAGACTAAGGACATAGATTACTGGGACCATGTCCTGTGGTCTGATGAGACCAAGATAAACTTATTTGGTTCAGATGGTGTCAAGTGTGTGTTGGGAAATGTAGATTGTCTAGGGATATTTTTAGACCCTCGATAAGTCTGCATAAAATGTACCTTACAATCCCCACAGGCCTGTGAGATTAGACCATTGAGACAATGATAAAAAACTCTAAAAGTCTCGCCGAGCAAATCTAATCTTTATTCTTTGGTGTGAATATTTAAAGGGGGCTTTCAGAAACTACCGCCCCTTGACCGCGTCATACAAATTATCCAATAAAATACAGAAACAATTTATGACAAAAGTGAAACTAATTATTTTTAAGATATCACGTGCTTTACAGGAAACAAAACACAAAAGATAACAGGGATGTGAGAAACAAAACTAGATTACATTACACTCCTAGTAATATGTGAAAATAGAGTACAGGGAAAAACACAAAATGGAAACTAAGTTTTAAAATGGATGTGGTTAAGCTAAATATCCCTTCAATCCCCTCTTAGATCATATAAGATGATCTCAACATTCTATCTAGTGTTCTAGTACTTCTTTGGGATTGTGGCATAGATTGCCTGATGATTCTTCATGTATGTAGGATAGAACCTTATTATTAGGAGATTGAATGCGTGCAATTATGCAAATACAACACTTAAAGCAGAGGTAAAGAATCAGAGCAAGAATAAATATCATAGTAGTCAGGCACCTTGGCACTCATGTTAGAGATCCAAGTACAGCATTCGTAGTCCTTAGTCATTTCACATAAACCTGTGAGAGCTGCACTTTTGCTTTCTATAGCTAACTTATGTAGTTCTAGCTGTTTTCTAATTGCTCTAGTTTCTATGTTTAACATAGCAATGTCATCTGAATTCCTCTCCATTATCTTATCCAATATACTTGAATACTTGTTCAACCTTTTCATCATGTCTATACCCCTCCCTGTCCAAGAAGGAAACCATGCCCAGGCAATATCTTGTTTATAGAACAATTCCCTTTTGTTGCGGTGTTTGAGGGGGTATCTGGCGTGTATACTGGCCTCTAGATTCGCACATTGAAATGTTAAATATTGACCTACTACAAATGGAGGAGTTAGTCTGTGTCTCATTCCCTAAATTAAAACACCAATCAGGGAACGACTTTTACCTGCTATTGGAAAAGTAACAGTGTTATTTATATACAGAGTGGATATGTTAGTTAAGAAGACAGGAAGAGTCTCGTTGAGGAAGGAAGAGATATTTAAAGGTACAGCCAAAAGGGAATTCGGGCAGTACTAGGATGTAATTTGCTACATATCCAACATTCTTCATACCCTGATTTTTTTTGAGCATAAGCATACTTAAATTTTAGTAAAAGCATCTTATCAGTAAAACTATCTCCAATCTCTCTCTTTGTTCTAGCTTGTGTCACTGTAATGTTCTTGTGTGTGTGTGTTCCCACAGATACTTTTAATTGCACCCAAATCTTAAGGGTGGTAGATACAGTTAGTGATGATCCAGGTGGGCAGGAACACTATCAGAGAGATCAGGAGGCAAAATGCCTTGCCAGAAGTCTGTGGTGAAATAAGGGAGGTCTCTGGCCGGACTTGCTTTCCCAGGAAATCCTCTTTCGTCTGCTTGGACTTCTGCTTGAGGGCCTCCTTTATCCAAGGTCTCCTTCCTGTTCCTGGGGCTTTGGGCAACCTTTTTTACTCGGCTGGCATGGATCCAGGGCTGGCAGTTTTCCACTAGGATGGCTGTTCTGGTCACTGCAACCACTGTGGTAGGAGGTCCAAAGGGATACTCTTGCTTCTTATTTCTGTTCAGCTATTGGACCACCACGGTGTCTCCCACCATGAAGGGGTGAGTAGCTTCCTGTGAAGAAAAAGAAGAGGTGTCAGCAACATTTCTTTCGACTGTATCCAATGTTTCAACCAGTTTTCTTACATATTCTTCCTGTATTAAGTCTAAATCTCCCTTTTCTACTATTAAAGGTGATCTGGCCCATGGGGTGGGGAAAGGTCTACCCATCAAAAATTCAAAAGGTGAATACCCTGTTGTTTTGGAAGGGGTCATTCTTATTTCTGCCAGGACTGTTGGGAGGACCTTTTTCCAGTTGGCAAAGGTTCCTCCTGTGGCCTTTCTTGTCTTTATTTTGTCTTTTATTTTTCTGTTCATTCTTTCTACTATCCCTGAGCTTTGAGGTTGGTAGGGAATGTGGAACTTCCATTCTATCTTGAGAGTTTTTACCAAGTCCTGGCAGACCCTGGCCATAAAAGCTGGGCCATTGTCTGAGTTTATCTGAAGTGGGCATCCCCATCGAGGAATGATTTCCTGAGTAGGGATCCTCACTACTGTTTGTGCATCTTCTTTTGTGGTCACGAAAAGTTCGACCCATCTTGAGAATATAAAAATCTCTACTTAGAAGATCAGCAGATCCGCCGTGACCTGTATACCTGCGTGGCCTATTCTGTGGTACTGTGAGATGAAGAGTGATGCACTTGCCGCTGGTATACATGGTTTCCCCTCTTTGCAGAGAAGTCCAGTTTTTTGGATCTTTCTGCACACCCTTTTTATCCCAGTCCCTTAACTCATAATCTGATGCATAATCCTGGAGATCTGCAAGTGACTATTCAAATGGGGATATGTCAGGTATCAGCATAGCCATTTGGATGTCTGTTGTCTGTGAGATAGCAGCTTGTTTAGCAGCAAAGTCAGCCAGAGTGTTTTCCCTGGCTATCTCTGTCTGTTGGCCTGTATGTGCTCTGCAATGTACTATAGCCAGTGTTTTAGGTAGCTGGATAGCTTTTAGCAATAACATTACCAAAGAAGAATGTGAAATGTTCTTTCCATCTGCTGCCACAAAGCCACGCCTACTTCATATCACACTGAAGTCGTGTACCACACCGTACCCATACTTCGAGTCAGTGTAAATGTTTACATCCTGACCTTCAAAGAGCTGGCATGCTCTAGTGAGTGCAATTCAGCAGCCTGTGCTGATTGACATGAGATAGGCTTGGCCTCAAGTATAACATCTGGAAGCTGCACAACTGCATACCCTGCATGGTATGTGTGATCATTTGGCCTAGAGCAAGAACCATCCACAAAAACATTCTGTGTATCTGGTAGTGCTATAGAGGACAAATCAGACCTGGGTAATGTGTCTCGGTGAATGAGGTTAATGCAGTCATGTTGTGGCACGACCTCATCCTGTTCTCCTTTTAATCCTAAAAGGGCGTTTAAAATTGGCGCTGGGCCTGCAGTGGGAAAAGCATATTTGATGTGCAATTTTGGATTGGACAGCAAAATCACCTCATATCCGCTCAACCTCTGAGCAGACATGTGCTGTGTATGTACATTTTTCAACAGGATTGACACATTGTGGGTGGTGTGAAGTGTGGTGTCGTGTCCCAGAGTGAAAGAAGTGGCCATCTCAACAACCATTACACAGAACGCTAGAGTTCTGAGACACGCGGGCATGCCCTGAACCTGCACCGGGACCATCTTTGAGAAAAAAATAAAAACTACAGGGCGCAGTCTCCCACCATGTTCCTGGGCCAGTACTCCCGCCATGGTTCTGCAATTTTCCCTGGCAACAAGTTATACATTTTGCCATATTTCAGGGAGGCCGAGGCTCAGGCTGGTAACCATTGCACATTTCAACATGGCAAAAACATTTAACATTTCATCAGACCATTTTACAGTATCAGACATTTCAGAGAGGGTTGCTTGTCTCAATATATTGTCATAGAAAGAACAGTCAGGTATTTATTGGCGGCAGCAACCAATCATTCCAAGAAAGGTAAGCATGTCTTTCTTGGTAAGTGGGTGGGGCAAACCCACAAGAGCAACTTTTTTTTGACTGACTTTCCTAACTCCCGGAGACAGCACAAACCCTAGGTACTCAACCTCCTGTTTACACCATTGTAACTTTTTCTTAGACACTTTGTGACCACATACATGTAACCATTTCAATAAAGATAGGCTATCAGCTCGGCAGTCCTCCTCTGAAGAACTACAAATCAAAAGATCATTAACATACTGCAACAGTACAGAACCATGAGGGGCAGTCCAAGGCCTGAGGGTGGCTTGGAGTACTATAGAATAGACCACAGGTCTATATAACTCTGCGGCATTCTACACCAGTTAAATTGACGACTGTGTTGGTCAATCAACACACTAAAAACAAAGAGTGGCCGTGTCTCCTCGTCTACAGGGACGGAGAAAAAGAAAATTCTTTAAATCAATCACAGCAAAATACTCTGCATCGTATGGTATGGTGGTAAGTATTGATGGCACATCAGGCACTATTGGGGCAATCAGTACCACTAGGCTATTAATGGCGATTAGGTCTTGTACAAACCTATAGTCACCATTTGCCTTCTTTACCAGGTTAATGGGAGTATTGTATTGTGAGACAATTTCCCTTAAGATTCCTTTCTCCAAGAAATCCTCTTTTTCTCTGTATGTAACTCCCTCTTTGTCCTTGCCCCCTCCCTCTTTGTATAAAAGTGTCCCCTTTTGATTTCCTAAGAAATCATTTTAATAATGTGTCTGCACTGGTGTTTGTTTAGGAATGTCAAAACATCCTGCAGCATCCGTCTCTGTCAGCTTCTGATATTTGCTGTCTTACTATAAGTGCATGTTTAAGGCCAAGGTTGCTGAGGTATGTCTGTATTAAGAGACTGTGCATGTTATACTGAACAAATCCTGCCTCTTGTGTCCAAACGTCTATAAATTTTTTTCCCCAGAATTCTAACACAGATTCTGCTAACTTTTGCTTGCAAGCTGTTAAAAAAAAAAAAATTGTTGCTGTGTGTCTTTATGTGATGAGGTCTTTATCTGGTTCTGGAATGTAAGGGGGAGGAGGCAGGGAACACAGTACAAGCATAGAGAAGGTTGATTTAACCCTTAAATTTACTATCCTATGACTCTGCTAAACTCTGGGAGCCTCGGTCCAGCCGGGGGATCTCCACAGCATGCATTTTTATTTTCATCTTCATTTTTCTTTCTAAACATTCTAAATTCTTGTAGATACTACATCTCTGTATATTATTACTTTTCCTATGTTTATAACCAAACAATTATTATTTACATTTCAAATTTTTTGCAGAGTGCCAACAGGTTCAAACAGTGCCTTCAATTGCGGTAGCACTAATGCCGCAAACAATTCCCCACTATCTATTACAGTCAGTGAGGTATTAGCACTTGAATCCTGTTGGCAAAAAGCCAAATGTCCAAATTTTGCACCTGACTTTTCCTTCGCAAAAAATGTCAGTAGCAAAAAAAAAAAATATTCAAATAACATGCTTTAATTAAAAGTTAGCCTTACCAATTTATGTATTACCTTAATAAAGTGTTATTAACGCTCTACCCATATTTTAATTGGTAAAAACGTCCCTAATGTCACAATACTTCAAAGACCTGGGACAGACTTGATAAGTCTCCCCTGCTCCTTGAATAAGTGACATTACTCCCTTCACTGTCAACCCTTCTTAAAACACAAATTTGTTATGTAAATTAAACCTTAATACAATCAGGACACTTTAGAGACATTTGTTAGTAAATAAGAAGAAATTAACCTGGATACTCACCAATCCAGGGTTCCTTATAAACTCTAAAATTCTTATTCAACTCTATACAGATAAATCAGCAGAAACTAAACACCAATAAACCTTAAAACAATAATTCTGGTATAAGACTTAGTTCTGTCAGACCACCCAATATTTTAGTTCTCTTTTTAGTTCTTTTTCTAAAATGACACTGAAAATATTTTTACTCACTGAAACAATACCAGAATCATTCTGCCGATTACAATATGATACAAGTTATATCTTCAACTTTAGGGTCAAAGCATTCATATGTAAATCATTAAAAAATAAACAGTGCAGTGGAAAAGGTGTCATCTTACCTTACGACACCCGACAAATTCCACACAGACAAGCATTACACAGATGACAAATCATCTTATAACAGCTACGCAACAGGAAGATAAGCAAAGAGATTGGGTTTTGTCCGGCACACCTTATCAGACTTTTTCTTATAATTACAGTACTGTATACCTTTCCCGAAGGCTTTTTTTCTACTGTTTACCCAAAACAGTCGGCTGCAGTCTTTTTCTATGGACTTCTCCTTAAAGTCCTTAAAACCCACCTAAGGTTTTTTATTGCTTCTCAGAGCAATTTTCTGCCCACCCAGGGCTTATCTTACTGTTTCTCAGAACAGTTTCTTGAAGCCCACCCAGGGCTTATCTATCGAGGTCTAAAAAAACTAATTACAGGTCCCTTAAAAGGAATCGATCTCTAAATAAATCACGGCAAGAGAAAAATAAATATAAATCAAAATCCCGGACGAGCCCCCATTTCTGTTGGGAAATGTAGATTGTCTAGGGATATTTTTAGACCCTCGATAAGTCTGCATAAGATGTACCTTACAATCCCCACAGGCCTGTGAGATTAGACCATTGAGACAATGATAAAAAACTCTAAAAGTCTCGCCGAGCAAATCTAATCTTTATTCTTTGGTGTGAATATTTAAAGGGGGCTTTCAGAAACTACCGCCCCTTGACCGCGTCATACAAATTATCCAATAAAATACAGAAACAATTTATGACAAAAGTGAAACTAATTATTTTTAAGATATCACGTGCTTTACAGGAAACAAAACACAAAAGATAACAGGGATGTGAGAAACGAAACTAGATTACATTACACTCCTAGTAATATGTGAAAATAGAGTACAGGGAAAAACACAAAATGAAAACTAAGTTTTAAAATGGATGTGGTTAAGCTGCAACCAGGCAACCAGGTGAGGAGTACAAAGACAAGTGTATCTTGCCTACAGTCAAGCATGGTGGTGGGAGTGTCATGGCCTAGGGCTGCGTTAGTGCTGCCAGCACTGGGAAGCTACAGTTCATTGAGGGAACCATGAATGCCAACATGTACTGTGACATACTGAAGCAGAGATCCCCTCCCTTCGGAGACTGGGCCACAGGGCAATATTCCAACATGATAACGACCCCAAACACACCTCCAAGACAACCACCGCCTTACTAAAGAGGCTGAGGGTAAAGGTGAAGGACTGGCCAAGCATGTCTCCAGACCTAAACCCTATTGAGCATCTGTTGGGCATCCTCAAATGGAAGGTGGAGGAGCGCAAGGTCTCTAACATCCACCAGCTCCGTGATGTCGTCATGGAGTAGTGGAAAAGGACTCCAGTGGCAAATTGTGAACCCCATGCCCAAGAGGGTTAAGGCAGTGCTGGGAAAAAATGGTGGCCACACAAAATATTGACACTTTGGGCCCAATTTGGACATTTTCACTTAGGGGTGTACTCACTTTTGTTGCCAGCGGTTTAGACATTAATGGCCGTGTGTTGAGTTATTTTAAGGGGACAGCAAATTTACACTGTTATACAAGCTGTACACTCACTACTTTACATTGTAGAAAAGTGTAATTTCTTCAGTGTTATCACATGAAAAGATATAATAAAATATTTACAAAAATGTGAGAGGTGTATTCACTTTTATGAGATACTGTATATATACACTGTGTATATATATATACATACAAAGTATTGGGACACCTGCCTTTACACACACACATGAACTTTAATAGCATCCCAGTCCTAGTCCGTAGGGTTCACTTTGCAATGTGCATGTGGGTGGGGTCGTCTGCACTTATGAATGTGGGGTAACTCTCACGCAGAGCATGCTCATCAATGCGGGGCCAGGCAGAGACTATTAAGGCAGTTCCCTAATTTAGAGATGGGCAGTGGCGAAACTTGAAGGGTCACAAGAGTCACACTTGTGACCTGGCCCTGCAGTTTCACCTCGCAACTGCGTGGGGGGGCAAAAGCCTGTAGTGTACCAGAGCCAGCATTGACAGCCCACGCCCCTCCTCCCCACTTGGGCAGGAGTGGAGTGAGAGCTGGATCTGCTTCCTCCTCCTCCCGCCCCTCTCCTCCTGTGTGTGTCTGCGGTCCTGCCCACATTCCAATCCCCAGCAGCACTGTGCTTTACAAAGGGTATGAGTAGGCAGTAAAGTCCAACAGCCATGCAACTATCTAGTGATATCTATCAGCCTGAGCCTCCATCTATGGTGAGTGAGCCTTTGAGCACACTAATGTAATAGAGAGCTCTGTGGAGTGTAATGTAAAGGGGCACTCTGATGTAAGTGGGGGCTTTGGTGAGCAGAGACCCCCTTACATCAGGATTCTCAGAACACCCCTTACATCAGAGTTCCCCTTTACATTACAGTTTACAGAGCTCCCCCTTAGTGTCCTTTCACTCTGCCAAGTAGATCCACCTGCTCAGCGGGGGGTTTGTCTACTGATCCCCGCTGAGCAGGCAGATGACAGGTCCACTCTGCTTGTGCAGAGCGAACACAGACACAGCATGCTGTTCTCTACGGGGCGGTCGGATGGAAACGCACCACCTGTGCATGTACATCTGACTGTCATCTGTTCCAATCCACCAGACAGATGGGGAATGGATCCCCATCCGTATGTTTTTTAGTGGATGCAGGTGGGCACATAAACAGACACACATCTGTTTACATCCGCCTCCCCATAGGGAACAATGGGTGATCTGATCGGTCCACCTATGTGAAAGGGCACTTACAGTGCAAGATGAATGCTGGGAACGATGATGTAAGTAGTGGTTCTGGTTACCAGGGACCCCCTTATATTATAGTTACCCTTTACACCACAGTCTTCGGTGTTCCCCCTTACATCAGAGTTTTCACTGTTCTTCCTTAAATCTGTGTTCTCTTTTATATCAGAGTCTGCAGAGTCCCCCTTATAGTGTATGGGAACTCTGCAAGTTTAGTTATAAAGGGGAACTCTGTGGATTCAGATGTAAAAGGGAAGCTATACCTATACAGATGTAAAGTCGAACTCGGTGGTTTCAGATGTAAAGCGGAACACTGTGGATTCTGATGTAAGGGTGGACTCTTGTGATTAAATATATACAATAAAAATTGTTATTTAATCACAAAATCTAAGTATAGTGTATACTAAAAAAAAAAAAAATTGCAGTGCACCGCTAAAGTCTTCAGGGTTTGGCTTGAAGAAAAGGTGGCAACCCTACCCAAGGCGGCAGAAGGGGTCCTGCTGCAGGACCATATTAAAGGGCCCCGAGGAGGGAGAAAAGGACCCCAGGATCAGTGAGAATGGCCCAGGGACTAGAAGTCAGGGGGGAACCCTTCATGGTTTCTTGCACTGGGCCCTAAAAGTTCTAGTTACGCCTCTGGAGCTGAGCCTTCACTGTGTGCAGTGATAAAGTGCAGAGTTCCTCTGAAAAGCAACTTGTCCCAAGTCACTATACACTGTAACTTGTATGTTGCATTAGAAGGGATGTGCTGAGCCTGCACCCACTCCACCAGTCCAGTGTACTGCTGTTACCTCACTCCCAGTAACAGAATGGGGTCCAGCCGAACACCTAGCTAGCCCCTCATGCGTGCTTTCACTTAACTTTTTCCTTCCCATACCACCACGTGTGTAACCAAGTGTAGCGCTAAAAAATGAGAAAGAAAATATTGCTATACCACATATAATAGCAAAATGAATTGTGAAAAGATAGTGTTTTGTATACTTTGTGAACATTCATACATATAGCACACTTATGTTATAAAGCCTTAGGGTCACCAAAAGTGATAACAGGATGTAAAAATGGCAATAAAGTCCAAAACTGAATGTGCAGATACGATGAACATAAATTTTGCAATGGTGATAAATTCCAAAACATATACTCGTGAGAGATTTCTGTATGTAATCCAACATGTGCTGACAGACACTTGTGCGAAACCGCCACCTAGGATGACTGGAGGCTTACCAGAAAGTTGGGACCCACCTAGCATACGCTATATGGGTCAAACAGGCTTGGATTGCTCACTGGCAATGAATGCACACTCATTGCGTACACTTTGAAGGCCAGTCTGGGGATTACAACATCATTTCAGGCCCTTTTCCCCTCTCTGCAGGTCACTTCCTGGTGTGATCAAACGGAGACCGGAGGTGATGTACGCATGCGTCGTTTTTTGATGATGTCACCGCGCTGGACCACGCCGCGCGTATGCGCGAGCGCGGTCTCTATTAGACTATGGGGGATGTGATTGAGGTTGAGACGCACAGTTGCGGCCTCGCCCTTCATTGATGTCACCACGCTGAACTACGCCGTGCGCATGCGCGAGCGTAGTTTTTTATCGTAATATACGTTAGGGGGGATGTCACTGATGTGGTGATGCAGAGTCACGGCCTCCCCCTCCATACACCCACTAAGAGGTCATAAGGGGTAGTAACAAGTGGAAGTGGGAGTTCTGGATCCTGGGACTCTGCATCATATCTCCTCCTGAAGCACATGACACCATTAGACCTATGGGAATGGAATCATTTGAAAGAGAGGCTTGGAAGGCACTCAGCATCATGTCTCCTCCTGAAGCACATGACACCATTAGACCTATGGGAATGGACTCTGCATCATGTCTCCCCTTGAAGCACATGACACCATTAGACCTATGGGAATGGAATCATTTGAAAGAGAGGTTTGGAAGGCATTCAGCATCATGTCTCCTCCTGAAGCACATGACACCATTAGACCTATGGGAATGGAATCATGTGAAAGAGAGGCTTGGAAGGCACTCAGCACCACGTCTTCTCTTGAAACACCTGACACCATTAGACCTATGGGAATTGAATTACATGAAAGAGAGGCTTGGATAGCACTCGGGTCCACCATCTTGGATGACCCCGGAAGTGCCAATGCAAACAAGCCTGGGAGCTGGATTCTCATCAGAGGGGTCTTTGTCCCTATATAAAGGAGTCTGGCTGCAGTGGGCAAGTACGAAGACGAAGTCTTGTATGACGAAACGCGTCTGGAGGACTCCACTGCCGCCATTTTACTTGCAAGCGCTTTTTATTCTGAAATGTAAGTGTTTTTCCTTTTAATAAATTTTTTATGGTTTACGGAATTACGCTATGAGCCCCTTCTTCATTACATGTGGGTAATGTCCATTGGTGTCCGAGCTTCCATATGAAGAAGACCTCTTTGGGATAGCAACGTTACAACTTCACCATTCACCAGTCCTTGGTTCCCTACCTTCATTGCCAGTGAGCAATCCAAGCCTGTTTGACCCATATAGCGTATGCTAGGTGGGTCCCAACTTTCTGGTAAGCCTCCAGTCATCCTAGGTGGCGGTTTCGCACAAGTGTCTGTCAGCACATGTTGGATTACATACAGAAATCTCTCACGAGTATATGTTTTGGAATTTATCACCATTGCAAAATTTATGTTCATCGTATCTGCACATTCAGTTTTGGACTTTATTGCGATTTTTATATCCTGTTATCACTTTTGGTGACCCTAAGGCTTTATAACATAAGTGTTCTATATGTATGAATGTTCACAAAGTATACAAAACACTATCTTTTCACAATTCATTTTGCTATTATATGTGGTATAGCAATATTTTCTTTCTCATTTTTTAGCGCTACACTTGGTTACATATGATTTATTACAAATTTTCTATTTGTTGTGTTAGCTGCTTACATCTATGACTTTTTTGGAGTAAGCGCATGGTTTATAGGTTTTTCATACCACCACGTGACCGGATCATAGATCTCTGTGATTCTGGTCTGGTCCCAGTTAGCATGGGAGCCAGGACATAGACCCCCTCATTACCAGACCTGCCACCTTACCAGGTACCACGACTGGTTGCTTGCAGCTTGTTTCTTACTTGGTGACCCATAGCAACTACACTCCTCCTCCTTGACTTGCTGGGTTAACCTTTTGTAGTATTGTTAGTCTATACTCAATATTGCAAATACAGACCCAAGTTCTTTTGAAATAGGCCAGAACCATCATGTACCACCCCTTGAATAACTTCAGACCAGGCTTAGAATTAGTTAATATAACTTATACTGGTAAAATGCAGCATGCCAATACAAAACAAATAACGTCTTGTCCCTAATCCCAACTAATGTAATGCAGTGGCCCAGGCATACCTTTGTGAGACGAAAGTCTATAAAGGCAAAGCCCATGGCTTGGATTCTGTATGTGATCCCCAGTTTCTTTAGCACCACATTTGCGCAGGCGAGTCTACATTCCACCTATACCCACGTCTCATTCTCCAGAGCTCCAGATCTTAGTTGTCCCCCTTTTAAAAAACAGGAGAGCCATCCATAACCAAAAGCCCAGGAGCTGAGTTGAAGATTTTAACCCTTTTCCCAGCCTGGGCCAACTGCTAGATAACTTATTGCACACACATTTCAACCTGCCTGAGGTCCTGCTCATACTTTGTAAAACGTGTGCTTGCTGGTGTGATTTGTGTAGGGGAGGCACAGTGGGTTGTTGCAACACATTACCGTGTACACTTAAACTTTTTTTTATTAAAGTTACACAAAACACTTAATTTAACTTTATATATGTTCTGCATCAATCAATGTAATTTGATGCAGCTCATTGCACCTAGTATAAATGAGCTCTTAAAGTTAAAACAGGACCCCAAAACATCATAATCATGGGTCACAAGGGGAGGTATAATAATGATAATGAGGGGGAAACAGGGAATGATGATGATGATGTTAGGGATACAGGAGAGTGTGATGATGATGATGATGGGGCATAGGGGTTGTGCTGATAATGACAAGGGGGGCATAGTCAGGTTTGATGATAGTGAGGATGGGGAGGTGCAATGAACTGTCCGTGTGCTGAGATGCCCCTCGCATATAGGTACATAGCACACAGACATTTAATTGTGGTCAGTAAGGCAGCTACAGTGCCTGGAAGCTATGAGAGAGGCTGGACAGTGGTGACCACAGTTTCCACACATGAGGACAGGCATGCTCACCCATGTGCCATACTCACCTTGAAGCCCATGTCCTCTGCATAAACCAGTATTTCGGCATGGTTGACATGGCAGGTGGCTCATGGATTCATGCAGTGAGCAGCTCCAACCTCCATGTGAGGGAAAAGGCAGAAGGAGGAAGTAGGTCACAGCAACATCTGGCAGCTCCTTGTGATATTGTATTTAATAAATAGGGGGTGAACGCTGGTCACTGAGGCATCTGGGGGAACCTATTTATGCTGTGTACAATAGAAAAAAATGGAAAAGCACAAGGTGGTCACAACAGAACCTAGAGGCACCGATGTCCCAAAAATGACCTTGCAACTGTCCAAGAATTGTCCAGTCCTGCTGAAACACCAGTCCTCACAATGTCCCCATTAGGGATGAGCTTCGAGTTCGAGTCGAACTCATGTTCTACTCGAACATTGGCTGTTCGCAAGTTCGCCGAACAGCGAACAATTTGGGGTGTTCGCGGCAAATTCGAATGCCGCGGAACACCCTTTAAAAGTCTATGGGAGAAATCAAAAGTGCTAATTTTAAAGGCTTATATGCAAGTTATTGTCATAAAAAGTGTTTGGGGACCCGGGTCCTGCCCCAGGGGACATGGATCAATGCAAAAAAAAGTTTTAAAAACGGACGTTTTTTCAGGAACAGTGATTTTATTAATGCTTAAAGTCAAACAATAAAAGTGTAATATCCCTTTAAATTTCGTACCTGGGGGGTGTCTATAGTATGCCTGTAAAGGGGCGCATGTTTCCTGTGTTTAGAACAGTCTGACAGCAAAATGACATTTGGAAGGAAAAAACTCATTTAAAACTACCCGCGGCTATTGCATTGCCGACAATACACATAGAAGTTCATTGATAAAAACGGCATGGGAATTCCCCACAGGGCAACCCCGAACCAAAATAAAAAAAAAAAAAAATGATGTGGGGGTCCCCCTAAATTCCATACAAGGCCCTTCAGGTCTGGTATGGATATTAAGGGGAACCCCAGCCAAAATTTAAAAAAAAAATTGACGTGGGGTTCCCCCTAAATTCCATACCAGACCCTTCAGGTCTGGTATGGATTTTAAGGGGAACCCCGCGCCAAAAAAAAAAAAAAAAACGGCGTGGGGTCCCCCCAAAAATCCATACCAGACCCTTATCCGAGCACGCAACCTGGCAGGCCGCAGGAAAAGAGGGGGGGATGAGAGTGCGGCCCCCCCCCCTCCTGAACCGTACCAGGCCACATGCCCTCAACATTGGGAGGGTGCTTTGGGGTAGCCCCCCAAAACACCTTGTCCCCATGTTGATGAAGACAAGGGCCTCATCCCCACAACCCTGGCCGGTGGTTGTGGGGGTCTGCGGGCGGGGGGCTTATCGGAATCTGGAAGCCCCCTTTAACAAGGGGACCCCCAGATCCCGGCCCCCCCCCTGTGTGAAATGGTAAGGGGGTACTTACCCCTACCATTTCACTAAAAAACTGTCAAAAATGTTAAAAATGACAAGAGACAGTTTTTGACAATTCCTTTATTTAAATGCTTCTTCTTTCTTCCTTCATCTTCTTCTGGTTCTTCTGGCTCTTCTGGTTCTTCCTCCGGCGTTCTCGTCCAGCATCTTCTCCGCGGCGTCTTCTATCTTCTTCTCCTCGGGCCGCTCCGCACCCATGGCATGAGGGGGGAGGCTCCCGCTCTTCTCTTCATCTTCTTCTCTTCTTCATCTTCTTCTTCATCTTCTTCTTCTCTTCTTCCTTCTTCTCTTCTTCATGTCTTCTCCGGGCCGCTCCGCAGCCATGCTGTGGCATGGAGGGAGGCTCCCGCTGTGTGACGGCGTCTCTTCGTCTGACGGTTCTTAAATAACGGGGGGCGGGGCCATCCGGTGACCCCGCCCCCCTCTGACGCACGGTGACTTGAGGGACTTCCCTGTGACGTCACGGGGAATGCCACAGGGAAGTCCCTCATGTCACCGTGCGTCAGAGGGGGGCGGGGTCACCGGGTGGCCCCGCCCCCCGTTATTTAAGAACCGTCAGACGAAGAGACGCCGTCACACAGCGGGAGCCTCCCTCCATGCCACAGCATGGCTGCGGAGCGGCCCGGAGAAGACATGAAGAAGAGAAGAAGGAAGAAGAGAAGAAGAAGAAGAAGATGAAGAAGAAGATGAAGAAGAGAAGAAGATGAAGAGAAGAGCGGGAGCCTCCCCCCTCATGCCATGGGTGCGGAGCGGCCCGAGGAGAAGAAGATAGAAGACGCCGCGGAGAAGATGCTGGACGAGAACGCCGGAGGAAGAACCAGAAGAGCCAGAAGAACCAGAAGAAGAAGAAGATGAAGGAAGAAAGAAGAAGCATTTAAATAAAGGAATTGTCAAAAACTGTCTCTTGTCATTTTTAACATTTTTGACAGTTTTTTAGTGAAATGGTAGGGGTAAGTACCCCCTTACCATTTCACACAGGGGGGGGGCCGGGATCTGGGGGTCCCCTTGTTAAAGGGGGCTTCCAGATTCCGATAAGCCCCCCGCCCGCAGACCCCCACAACCACCGGCCAGGGTTGTGGGGATGAGGCCCTTGTCTTCATCAACATGGGGACAAGGTGTTTTGGGGGGCTACCCCAAAGCACCCTCCCAATGTTGAGGGCATGTGGCCTGGTACGGTTCAGGAGGGGGGGGGCCGCACTCTCGTCCCCCCCTCTTTTCCTGCGGCCTGCCAGGTTGCGTGCTCGGATAAGGGTCTGGTATGGATTTTTAGGGGGACCCCACGCCGTTTTTTTTTTTTTTTTTTGGCGCAGGGTTCCCCTTAAAATCCATACCAGACCTGAAGGGTCTGGTATGGAATTTAGGGGGAACCCCACGTCAATTTTTTTTTTTTAATTTTGGCTGGGGTTCCCCTTAATATCCATACCAGACCTGAAGGGCCTTGTATGGAATTTAGGGGGACTCCCACATCATTTTTTTTTTTTAATTTTGGTTCGGGGTTGCCCTGTGGGGAATTCCCATGCCGTTTTTATCAATGAACTTCTATGTGTATTGTCGGCAATGCAATAGCCGCGGTAGTTTTAAATGTGTTTTTTCCTTCAAAATGTCACTTTGCTGTCAGACTGTTCTAAACACGGGAAACATGCGCCCCTTTACAGGCATACTATAGACACCCCCCAGGTATGAAATTTAAAGGGATATTACACTTTTATTGTTTGACTTTAAGCATTATTTAAATCACTGCTCCTGAAAAAACGGCCGTTTTTAAAACTTTTTTTTGCATTGATCCATGTCCCCTGGGGCAGGACCCGGGTCCCCAAACACTTTTATTGACAATAACTTGCATATTAGCCTTTAAAATTAGCACTTTTGATTATTCATGTTCGTGTCCCATAGACTTTAACGGCGTTCGCGTGTTCGAACGAATTTTTTTCCTGTTCGCATGTTCTGGTGCGAACCGAACAGGGGGGTGTTCGGCTCATCCCTAGTCCCCATACGTTTTTCAATATTGTACCACTCAGTGTGTTGAAAGAGTAATATAATCTCCCCCCTAACCCTCTTATTTTGAATTGTATCATATAATAATAATAATAATAATAATAATAATCTTTTGTTTTGTTTTTTTTTTTTAGTTATTCTTTGATTAAGAATTTAGAATATTTGAAAAAATAAATACACTTTCATTCTGATAACCTTCAAGTTTGGTTGCATTTAGCTTATCCATTAGCTGTAGCGTAAAGTGTATTTTCACTTTTGCAGTAAAATTTCAGAAAACCCCACAATATGTTTGATACGTGTTCACATCCACACAGCATGCCTAAAGAGTTTTTGTGAAGGTGCCATTGCTGCATGCATTTCTCAATGGGTTCAATGTAACCGGTCCCATTAGAAAGACGGAGGACAGGCTGAACTACCTCTCATTAACATACTATGCAGAAACACAGCTTCAAAATTTCTAACACTTTGTTAAGACAGACAGACCGCGTTCAAGTCTTTTTTAAAAATAAATATATGTTTATTGAGAATTATTCATTTTTTTTTATACAGGAATTACAACAAACAATAAACGTGTTACAAACATAACCAAACTATACCTCCCATGTCTCACAAGATATAATAATAGTAAGGAAAGTGACAGTATGGATTATATTGCAATACATATAGAGATGGAAGGGGTTCACGCCAATCAAAGGACATTTTAGGGGCACAGCGATTCCATATGAATCCCGAGCACATAGAGTCAATTTGCTCTAAAAGTGACTTCGGTACTTTATAGGGAGTTAGCCATCACATACAGAAGTTTTGGAGGAAAACATTTTTTTAACAGATTACCTCTACCCATATGATCCAACAGAAGATACATCCATTGTTTGGTTCACTGTTGTAATTGAGTAATAATGGAACACCATATAAGAATTTAAGGGCAGTTGCACCACCACCCCCAAATAACGAAAGAATGAACCACCTGGAGTTGAGAGCTTGGATGAATTGCCTGTCTCGCTTCTAAAACGGAAAGCCCAAGAACGTGCCAAAGTCCTCCAGCTCTTGTAACAGGGAACACAATGAAGTAGAGGGGTCAGATAAATATATAAGACTATCGTCCGCATATAATGAAATTTGTTCCTCTATGGAGCCAACAATAAGACACCGAATAGAGGAAGAGAACTTTACACGAACAGCCAGGGGCTCAATAGCCAGCGCAAACAGCAGTGAGGATAAGGGACAGCCCTGTGTCCCTTATCCTCATTGCGTGTCCCTCTGAAGTTGGAAAACGTAGGTGAGATAGAATTATTAACCCAAACTCCAGCAACCGGGCTGGTATAGAAAAGTCGTATCCAGACAAACATCCGAGGACCAAGCTCATAAAGTTGTAACTTTCACACTATCACAGGCCTTACAAGTATATAGAAAAACTATAACCCCGTTATTGGAATGTCCATGAGGATATTGCAAATTTTAATAAAGTCTGCATATGTTCATTCTCATAGTGCGGCTTGGAATGAATTCTCCCTGATCACTTTGTATCAGGGAAGGAACAACTTTGTTTAAGTGATTGGCAAGCACCTTCCCTAAGATCTTTATATCCACATAATTAATGAGATACTGTAGGTCTGTAAGAGTCACAGTCCAATGGGTCCTTACGTGGCTTAAGGATAAGAACAATCAGAGCCTCTCGCATAGAAGGAAAAAGCATACCCTCATCCAAGGCCACATTGAAGGTGTGCAAAAGATAGAGACTCAACAGATGCCCAAATTTACTATACCACTCGGTGGGGAACCCGGTCACAGGTGAATTAGCTTCAGTATAAATCACACAAATAGGAAACATAAGGGGAATACAAAGACACTAAACTTCAAAAGAGCCAACTTCTCTAAACTACGAAGCTTGCTAGAAGATATACATTGGGATAGAATCTTAGGAACAAAGAACACAGAGGAGAGATAGGTTTGCTTTAAGAGCATATTAAATAAGGGCATGAGCCAGTGCATTCCATTGGGAAATACATTTAAAAGAGCGAACAAAAATCCTGGATGGCTTAACTTCAATGTCAAAATGAATATAAAGACAAAGGAAAAGGCCTTCAAAAAATACAAGGCTGAGGAATTATCATCAGCATTCAGACTTTACAAAGAATGCAATTAGGGTGGCTATGATAGAACACAAAAGACACATAGTGGAGGAGAGCAAAAAAAATCCCAATAAATTCTTTAAGTATATAAACAGTAAGAAAGGGAGGACAGACCATATTGGCCCCATAATGAATAAAGAAGGAAATCTTGTTACGAAGGATGGGGAGATGGTGAAGGTATTGAATTTATTCTTCTCTTCAGTCTTCACAATAGAATTGGGGGAGGGCTTCACCCTCATGGCTCACAGAGGACAAAATTAAAGAAAGACTTGGAAAACTTAACATTAACCACTTCAGCCCTGGAAGATTTTACCCCCTTCCTGACCAGAGCACTTTTTACAATTTGGCACTGTGTCGCTTTAACTGAAAATTGCGCAGTCGTGTGATGCTGTATCCAAACAAAATTTACGTCCTTTTTTTCCCACAAATAGAGCTTTTTTTTGGTGGTATTTGAATACCTCTGTGGTTTTTATTTTTTGCACTATAAACAAAAGAACAGCAACAATTTTGAAAAAAACACAATATCTTTTACTTTTTGCTATAATAAATATCCCACAGGGCATGGCTTGGCGCATGATGAGTAGGGATGAGCTGAACACCCCCCGGTTTGGTTCGCACCAGAACCTGAGAACGGACCGAAAGTTCGCACGAACGTTAGAACCCCATTGACGTCTATGGGACTCGAACGTTCGAAATCAAAAGTGCTCATTTTAAAGGCTAATTTGCATGGTATTGTCCTAAAAAGGGTTTGGGGACCCGGGTCCTACCCCAGGGGACATGTATCAATGCAAAAAAAACTTTTAAAAACGGCCGTTTTTTCGGGAGCAGTGATTTTAATGATGCTTAAAGTAAAAAAAAAGTGAAATATTCCTTTAACTATCGTACCTGAGGGGTGTCTATAGTATGCCTGTAAAGTGACGCGTGTTTCCCGTGTTTAGAACAGTCCCTGCACCAAATGTCATTTTTAAAGGAAAAAATCTCATTTAAAACTGCTTGCGGGTTTAATGTAATGTCGGGTCCTGGCAATATGGATGAAAATCAGTGAGACAAACGGCATGGGTACCCCCCCAGTCCATTACCAGGCCCTTTGGGTCTTGTATGGATATTAAGGGGAACCCCACACCCAAATTAAAATAAGGAAAGGTGTGGAGCCACCAGGCCCTATATACTCTGAACAGCAGTATACAGGCTGTAGGTTTGTTGTTAAGTAGAATCTCTTTGTAATTTTGAACAGGTACATTTTTAACGTGTTTAGCTCCAGCCAAAAAATCTTTTTTAAGCTTTTTGGAAAACATAGGGAAGGGTTATCACCCCTGTGACATTTGTTTTGCTGTCTTTCCTCCTCTTCAGAAGATTTCACCTCACTTTTTGTCCCAATGGATTGGAAAGCATCAGTGGAAAGGAGAAATGTTTTTCCCATATTAACTTTTACAGGAGAGAATTTCCCTTCCTAGGGGTAGATTTATTCTCACTTCCTGTTGTCTCCTTCCGTTTGCAAGTAGGAGTTGTTTGTAAGTTAGTTGTTTGAAAGTAGGGTCCTGCCCTATATAGCAGAAATTTGGGCCTTAGGTGTTGCTGTGGCCACAACACTGTAAGCCCTCACAGGGCTCTGCTGTGAAATATTAGATCAAGAATTGTAATTACATGCCCCTGTTGAACAGGAGCTGAAAAATTAGGCCTTAGGCACTGGTGCTGGTGCCACAACAATGCAACCCCTCACAGACACTCTAGTTGGAATGCAGGAACGAGCCCTGCTGCAAAGTATTGCATCAAAAATTGTAATTACACGCCCCTGTTAAACAAGGGCTGAAAAATTGGGCCTTAGGCACTGGTGCTGGTGCCACAACACTGCAACCCCTCACAGACACTCTAGTTGGAATGCAGGAACGAGCCCTGCTGCAAAGTATTACATCAAAAATCGTAATTACACGCCCCTGTTAAACAGGGGCTGAAAAATTGTGCCTTAGGCACTGGTGGTGGCACCCAGAACCAAAAATGTTCTTACAAGCTATCAGCGTGATGATTGAGGAGGAAGAGGATAATTACTCAGGGATAGTCACTCAGCATCAGCATAGGCAGTCTTTGAAGGGATCTGAGATTTAAAAAAAAATTATTCGGTTACATCAGCATCAGGTGCTTGGTAGCTGGTGGTGATCCAAGACTCATTCATTTTTATGAAGGTCAGTCGATCGACCGAGTCAGTGGACAGACGCACCCTGTGATCGGTTACCACGCCTCCAGCAGCACTGAATGTGCGTTCCGAAAGAACGCTGGATGCAGGACAGGCCAGTAGCTCAATTGCATACTGTGCAAGCTCTGGCCAGTGATCCATCCTCAAGACCCAGTAACCCAGAGGATTTTCGGTGGGAAAGGTGTCCAAGTCTGATCTTGCCCCTAGGTATTCCTGCACCATGTAAAACAGACGCTGGCGATGGTTGCTGGAACCGATCATACCTTGGGGCTGCGGACCAAAAAATTGTCTGAACGCATCGGTCAGACGGCCACCTTCTCCACCGCTCCTTCTTTGACTGACCGAAGCCTCAGCAACACGTTGTCCAGAAACAGGAGTTTGTAACCTCCCAGTCTCTGGGAACGCGTTGCACAGACCTTTCTGCAAGGCCTCCCGAAGATGTTTCATCCTCTGCTCCCTCTGCGATGGCAAGATAAGGTCCGCAACCTTACCCTTGTAACGTGGATCAAGGAGGGTTGCCAGCCAGTATTGGTCCTTCTCCTTGATACCACGAATACGAGGATCCTTACGCAGGCTTTGCAGGATCAGGGAGGCCATGCAGTGTAGGTTTGCTGAAGCATTCGGTCCGGAGTCCTCTGGGTTACTAAGGACGATATGGTCCACAGTCACCTCCTCCCAGCCACGTACAAGTCCATGTGTTTCTTGGGACTGATCCCTTAAAGACTGCTGCTGATGCTGAGTGCCAGGCTCCACCTCCATACTGACACAATCTTCCTCCTCCTCCTCCTCCTCTTCCTCCTCGTCCTCTTCCTGTGTGATCGGCGGGCACGCAGGAACACTGTCTGGATAAAGGGGGCCTTGAGAGCTAAGGAAGTCCTCCTCTTCCTGCCTCTGTTCTGCCTCAAGTGCACTGTCCATTATTCCACGCAGCGTGTGCTCCAACAGGTGGACAAGGGGGACAGTGTCACTGATGCATGCACTGTCACTGCTCACCATCCTCGTGGCCTCCTCAAATGGTGACAGGACAGTGCATGCATCCCTGATCATGGCCCACTGGCGTGGGGAAAAAAAACAAGCTCCCCTGACCCTGTCCTGGTGCCATAGTCGCACAGGTACTCATTGATGGCCCTCTGCTGCGTGTGCAGCCGCTGCAGCATGGCCAACGTTGAGTTTCACCTGGTGGGCATGTCACAGATTAGGCGGTTCTTGGGCAGGTTAAACTCCTTTTGGAGGTCCGTCAGCCGAGCACTGGCATTATATGACCGGCGGAAATGCACACAGACTTTCCTGGCCTGCCTCAGGACATCCTGTAAGCCCGGGTACCTGCCCAAGAACCGCTGCACCACCAAGTTAAGGACGTGAGCCAAACAGGGCACATGGGTCATTTGTCCCTGTCGGAGGGCAGAGAGGAGGTTGGTGCCATTGTCGCAAACCACCATTCCTGCCTTAAGTTGGCGTGGCTTCAACCACCTCTGAACCTGCCCCTGCAGAGCTGACAGAACCTCTGCCCCAGTGTGGCTCCTGTCCCCCAAGCACACCAGCTCAAGCACCGCATGGCATCTTTTGGCCTGCGTACTTGCGTAGCCCCTTGAACGACTACGGAGCACCGCTGGTTCCGAGGAAGAGGCCATGGAGGAAGAAGAAGAGGAGGGGGTGGAGGGAGAGAGAGGTGTGTCACAATCATTAGCATTTTGGAGGCGTGGTGGCGGAACAACCTCCAACACTACTGCACCTTGTCCTGCATCCTTCCCAGCTGCCAGCAGAGTCACCCAATGCGCTGTGAAACTTAGGTAACGTCCCTGTCCATGCCTGCTGGACCATGAGTCAGCGGTAATATGCACCTTACCGCTGACCGCCCTGTCCAGCGAGGCATGGACATTGCCTTCCACATGCTGGTAGAGAGCTGGAATCGCCTTCCGTGAGAAAAAGTGGCGTTTGGGTACCTGCCACTGAGGAACCGCACATTCCACAAACTCACGGAAGGGGGCAGAGTCTACCAACTGAAAAGGCAGCAGTTGAAGTGCTAGCAATTTTGCCAAGCTAGCATTCAACCGTTGGGCATGTGGATGGCTGGGAGCAAACTTCTTTCGGCGGTGCAGCAGCTGGGGCAGGGAAATTTGCCTGGTACAATCTGACGTCGGTGTACCAAAATCAGATTGCCCACAAGTACATGGCTGTGACACACCTAATTCTACACCTTCATTCCTCTCAGTGCAGGTCTCAGAGAGGACTGAAGGTCTAGTGGGGTTGGAAATCTCAGCTGATGAGGAGCAAGCAGAGGTCCTCTTTGTTCTTTGGTGTGGGTCTTTTAGATACGCTTGCCAACGAACTGCATGGCAGGTCAACATATGTCTGGTCAAGCATGTGGTACCCAAGCGGGAGATGTTTTGGCCACGCGAGATACGCTTGAGACATATGTTGCAAATAGCAGCAGTGCGATCTGATGCACTCGTCTCAAAAAAGGCCCACACCAAAGAACTTTTTGAATAACGCGCAGAGACTGCAGCGCCCTGCACATGTGAAGCTTTGGGGTGTGATGCAGTCAATGTGCTGCCCTTAGGCTGGCCCCTGGAGGGCATCCTGCCTCGTTGGTGATGTGCCGCCTCCTCCTCCTCCTCCTCTCTCCTATCAGGCACCCACGTTGAGTCAGTGACCTCATCATCCCCTCCCTCCTCATCACTGGAGCAAACCTGGCAGTATGCTGCAGCAGGGGGAGCATGACTGCCAGATTGCTGTCCTTCTTGGGCACCCCCTCTGTCCGTGCTCGTGTTACTGCCTTCATCGAGCTCAGTATCATCATCAGAGCCTTCCAAACGCTGGGCATCCTCCTGGAGCATGTACCCAACACTGTGGTCAAACAGTTCGAGGGACTCCTCAGGAGGACATGGTGGGGCTAGGGAAGGAGTCACTGATGACATTGAGCCAAGGGAAGAGGCCGCTGCTTTGCCAGACAAAGTACCCTGGGCATGGGTGAGAGAGGATGAGGAGGATGTGGACGGCTTGGTCATCCACTCGACCAAGTCTTCCGCATGTTGCGGCTCAACATGGCCAGCTGCCGAAAAAAAGGTCAAGCGTGTCCCATGGCCACGTGCTGATGAGGATGCACCGTCTCCACGACCAGCACTAGACACAGAGCCTGCTTGCCCTCTCTTATTGGCTTGTGACTGTCTGCCTCTCCTTCTTGGCCTTCCAGACATACTAATGGCCTGTAGCTGCACTAAGCTGGGATATATATATATATATATATATATATATATATATATATATATATATATGTACTGATACTGCAGCTAGCAAAATCAACTGCCTGCCTGTAGTATGAGAACACCACCAACCTTCTACAGGTAGCTTTAGCTGAACACTGTGAGGTGGACGCACCCCACTAACTTGTAGGTTTAGCATAACACTGTGAGCAGGACGCACTGCACTAACTGTAAATAGTCTAGCTGCCTGACTGTGGTACTAATAGGATCAAAAGAACACCAGCAATTTTCTTCAGGTAGCTGTATTTACTGTAACAAGACAAGCCTGCCTGTCAGTAAGAAGATACCAGGAACAGATCTAGCTGAACACTGTGAGCAGGACGCACCCCACTAGCTTGTAGGTTTAGCTGAACACTGTGAGGTGGACGCACCCCACTAACTTGTAGGTTTAGCTGAACACTGTGAGCAGGACGCACCCCACTAACTTGTAGGTTTAGCAGAACACTGTGAGCAGGACGCACTGCACTAACTGTAAATAGTCTACCTGCCTGACTGTGGTACTAATAGGATCAAAAGAACACCAGCAATTTTCTTCAGGTAGCTGTATTTACTGTAACAAGACAAGCCTGCCTGTCAGTAAGAAGATAACAGAAACGGATCTAGCTGAACACTGTGAGCAGGACGCACCCCACTAGCTTGTAGGTTTAGCTGAACACTGTGAGGTGGACGCACCCCACTAACTTGTAGGTTTAGCTGAACACTGTGAGCAGGACGCACCCCACTAACTTGTAGGTTTAGCAGAACACTGTGAGCAGGACGCACTGCACTAACTGTAAATAGTCTAGCTGTCTGACTGTGGTACTAATAGGATCAAAAGAACATCAGTAATTTTCTTTAAAATACTGTAACAAGACAAGCCTGCCTGTCAGTAAGAAGATAACAGGAACGGATCTAGCTGAACACTGTGAGCAGGACGCACCCCACTAGCTTGTAGGTTTAGCTGAACACTGTGAGGTGGACGCACCCCACTAACTTGTAGGTTTAGCTGAACACTGTGAGCAGGACGCACCCCACTAACTTGTAGGTTTAGCAGAACACTGTGAGCAGGACACACTGCACTAACTGTAAATAGTCTAGCTGCCTGACTGTGGTACTAATAGGATCAAAAGAACACCAGCAATTTTCTTCAGGTAGCTGTATTTACTGTAACAAGACAAGCCTGCCTGTCAGTAAGAAGATACCAGGAACGGATCTAGCTGAACACTGTGAGCAGGACGCACCCCACTAGCTTGTAGGTTTAGCTGAACACTGTGAGGTGGACGCACCCCACTAACTTGTAGGTTTAGCTGAACACTGTGAGCAGGACGCACCCCACTAACTTGTAGGTTTAGCAGAACACTGTGAGCAGGACGCACTGCACTAACTGTAAATAGTCTAGCTGCCTGACTGTGGTACTAATAGGATCAAAAGAACACCAGCAATTTTCTTCAGGTAGCTGTATTTACTGTAACAAGACAAGCCTGCCTGTCAGTAAGAAGATAACAGAAACGGATCTAGCTGAACACTGTGAGCAGGACGCACCCCACTAGCTTGTAGGTTTAGCTGAACACTGTGAGGTGGACGCACCCCACTAACTTGTAGGTTTAGCTGAACACTGTGAGCAGGACGCACCCCACTAACTTGTAGGTTTAGCAGAACACTGTGAGCAGGACACACTGCACTAACTGTAAATAGTCTAGCTGCCTGACTGTGGTACTAATAGGATCAAAAGAACACCAGCAATTTTCTTCAGGTAGCTGTATTTACTGTAACAAGACAAGCCTGCCTGTCAGTAAGAAGATAACAGAAACGGATCTAGCTGAACACTGTGAGCAGGACGCACCCCACTAGCTTGTAGGTTTAGCTGAACACTGTGAGGTGGACGCACCCCACTAACTTGTAGGTTTAGCTGAACACTGTGAGCAGGACGCACCCCACTTACTTGTAGGTTTAGCAGAACACTGTGGGCAGGACGCACTGCACTAACTGTAAATAGTCTAGCTGCCTGACTGTGGTACTAATAGGATCAAAAGAACACCAGTAATTTTCTTTAAAGTACTGTAACAAGACAAGCCTGCCTGTCAGTAAGAAGATAACAGATAGCTGAACACTGTGAGCAGGACGCACTGCACTAAATGTAAATAGTCTAGCTGCCTGACTGTGGTACTAATAGGATCAAAAGGACATCAGTAATTTTCTTCAAAATGCTGTAACAAGACAAGCCTGCCTGTCAGTAGGAATATAACAGGAACGGATCTAGCTGAACACTGTGAGCAGGACGCACTGCACTAAATGTAAATAGTCTAGAAGATAACAGGAATGGATCTAGCTAAACTGAATACAGTGTATATATATATATATATATGCAACACCTGGGATGCATATATATACACAATACACTTTAAGTGCAGCTAACTGACTGACGGTCCTGCCTAATCTAGCTAACTCAAATGAAATGACACTGTCTCTCTCTCTCTCTAAGCACAACGGAACACACTGCACAGGGCCGCCGTGCAGGCGGCCTTATATAGTGTGGGGCGTGTACTAAATCCCCTGAGCCATAATTGGCCAAAGCCTCCTTGGCTTTGGCCAATTATGGCTCTCTGTTAAGGCGGCGCTGTGAATGGCCAAGCATGCGGGTCATAGTGCATGCTTGGCCAATCATCAGCAAGCAATGCACTGCGATGCCGCAGTGAATTATGGGCCGTGACGCGCCACACGAATTTGGCGCGAACGGCCCATATCGTTCGCAATTCGACGTACGATCGAACAGCCGATGTTCGAGTCGAACATGGGTTCGACTCGAACACGAAGCTCATCCCTAATGATGAGGATGGCAGCACACTAAAGGAGCTTCTCTAGAACACACAGCTGTACACAGCGGTACACCCGACCACCAGCTCTCAGATACTGGGTAAGAAGCTATACACCACCCCTCACTCTCACCCTCTCCGGGGGTCGGCTGCCTAACCTGCAAGGAACAATTCTGAGCTTTTTAAACGCAAGTCTGCAGCATACAGTGGTGGCCTAGAATCCAAGATGGGGCCAACGCAGTATACAGTGAAGACTCACAGTCGACTCCTGAGGACTCAGGTAGGGGTAAAACTAGATCAGGTCTCCCCATGACCTACTCAGACATGTCAGTGATTGCAGCGGACATTGAATCAACCTTCTCTGCAGTGATCACAGATTTAAAAACAAACCTGCTAGTACTTAATGAGAAGATGATATATGTACAGTAGAGGCAGCAGGGAAGCACAGAGACAAGGCCATCCACAGACTTGAAAAGATATCGGTCACACAGGCCCAACATTTCATAGAAATGAAAAGGCACATTGAAGACCTGGATAACAGAGGCAGGAGATGTAATATAAGAGTGAGGGGGATTCCAGAAACAGTGGAGCATGACCAGATTATACCAGCGTTTACAGAGGGTCTTTAATAGCCTGTTGGAAAGACAAGAGGACATGGAGATACAGTTTGTGAAAGCACATAGAGCCCTGAGACCGAAGGGACCTGAGACTGCCCCACCAAGGAACATAATATGTTGCCTGCAAAGCTTTATCCTTAACTATTTGCCAACCGCCGCACGCCAATATACGTCGGCACAATGGCAACGATGGGCAAATGGGCATATCTGTACGTTCCCTTTAAGAGCCAAGGATAGCAGGCGCGCACGCGCCACCGCATACAGCATGACCATGTCCGTGGGACTGGCGGACATCTCCCGGCGACCGTGTCAAGGAGCCTCAGAATGGGGAAGTGCCTTTGTAAACAAAGCATTTCCCCATTCTGCCTAGTGTCATGACAGAGATCACCGCTCCCTGTCAAAAAAGGTAGGCCCCATTTTGTGTTCCTACAGGAAACACATTTTAAAATGCATCACAAACCAAAACTTATGAACCACTATTTCACAAAGGCAACAATGATTTCAGGTCCAGAGGGGTCTCAATCCTAGTGAGTAAAGATGCACCGTTCGAATTGCTAGAACAAATGGCTGACCCTGGAGGCAGATTTATATTTCTAAAGGGGACATATGGGGGTACGCCAGTGACACTGGCGAATGTGTACTTCCCCATCAGAGCGCATGTAACGTTTTGTCAGCAAATCACTAGGGAATTGCAGGGGTTCTCCTCAGGCTGCCTAATACTGAACGGGGACTTTAATGTCCCGCTAAATCCACTGAACGACACCTCGAATGGTAAAACCTGTATCACCTACAGAATACTTAAGCAAATCAAATTTTTATTGCAGTCTCTACACTTGACAGATGCATGGCGCTTCCTACATCCTGAGGGCAGAGACTACACATTTTACTCCACCCCACACTCCAGATATGCCCACTTAGACTACCAGTTTATCTCACAGAGGGACCTCCCCTCAGTGAAGGCAGCACATATAGGCATCCAATCGATCTTGGATCGCTCCCCCATCTCGCTAAAGCTGGACCTCAGGACCCCCACATAGACAACCAACATGGAGACTTAACGCCTCTTTGCTGACAGACCCATCACTCCTTCCCTCAATCAACTCCACACTGATGGAATTCTTCAGACATAATTCAACACCTAATGCAGACCCGCTCATAGTCTGGGAGGCCCATAAATGTACAATCGGGGGAGAACTAATTAGGATGGATTCTAAAGGCAAAAAAAAAGGGAAAAAAACATACGAAATTTAATAGCACAAATAAGCACCTTAGAAACCCTCCATAAACAGTCACTCTCAGTACAATCAGCCAAAAAACTACTTCAAACCAGAAAATACTTACAACACATACTTGACTCCAGAACCAAACGCATGCTTTTTTTAAAAGAAAAAACTCTATTACGAGTCGGGGAACAAGACAGGCAAATTTATGGCCAGTGCTTTGAAAGAGCACACTTGTACCAATAATATTGCTGGCATCAAAAGGCAGAATGGTAACATAGACATGACCACCGAAGCGATAGCTGCACACTTTCACGAATTTTACACAAAGCTATATAACCTCCCGCCACAACACAGACTACAGGGTATGGAAGGTGACAGGACACAAATCATCCAAGAATATCTAACCAAAAGCGGGCTCCCGACCCTACAAGATATGGAGTCCTCCCTACTAGAAACATCAATCACTCCACTAGGGATCAAACAAGCCATCAAACAACTAAAAGGCAACCCTGCTTTCCCTACAGGTACCCACACTGCTATATTTCAACCTTTACAGCAAAACACTCTGCTACTGGCAGGTGACTGCTACACGGGGGGGCAAAATCAAATACTGGTCCACACTAAAACTAGAAAGCAACCTCCCACACTTGCATTGGTGGTCCTACTTTCAGCTAAGAAACTACCTAACTAAACAAAGACACTGGCTGGACTTTCACAGACCCCTAACCGACCTGGAATCGGTGTGTTATAATGGTACCCCACTTACCAAAGCCACATCAATAGCTTATTCGTGGCTAAAACACGCTAAGAGTGCTGAGAGGGATAAGCACAGGGGGAGATGGTCGGAGGAGTTACAAGAAGAGATCACAGATAAACAATGGAGGTACGCTTGCATATTAGCACATAAGTGTTCCATAAGCACGAAACTGGTATAACTGGTATAACTCCCCTGACAAACTTCACAGATGGGATCCAAAAACATAGGACTTATGCTGACGATGTCAAACAGAGACAGGCACGTTGATCCACATTTGGTGGCAGTGCTCTCTAATCACACCTTATTGGAACAAGTTCTGATTTAAAAAATCACAGAGACGAAACTTAATCTAAATGCAGCATGTTGCTTGTTACATGTGACAAATTTCACTCTTAAAAGATATAAAAACTCCCTAACCAAACACCTCCTCAATGCTGCCAAATCATTGATCCCTCTACACTGGAGATCCCCCTGGGTACCAACCATCTCAGATTGGCTAAACGAGGTCAAAGACATATGTGAAATGGAGGATACCCTGGCACAGGACACAGGCAGTGTAGAGAGATTCCAAAAAACTTGGCAACTCTGGTTTACATTCAGATATCCCCAGGATTTTGAGAACGCTAAATCCCCCCATGCCTCATAAAGCCCAAACAACCACGTGTCCTTATAGGACCAAACACCTAACCTACTCCATATAAGCAGATCTGAAGGCAAACAATGTACCCACAATACCTACTCCTGTTCCCTCTCTTTCCCCCTTTCTACCCTCTCCTTTTCATACAACAAAAAAGGCAGAGTATGACAAGACATTTTACTAGTATAAGGCTAACAATATTATGCCCAATGTCTTTTTTTTTTTAACACTATACTGTTTGGCCGATGACAGAGGCAAAACCAGTCTTGCTACACCAATAAAGAAAGTTTAGCAGTTATTAAATGGATTTGACCTCCTATATCCACCGCCACATCTATGCATTACCAGATAGCATTTCTAGTTTATTACAAGACTTGTTAAGCTGTTTTGAATATGCCTGCAGTTGTATCTGTGACCTGCGTATTGTGCACTTTCTCTTTATCTTTTTCAATAAAAGTTGAATGTTTAAAAAAAAAAATTCCACTTTTAAAAAAAAATATATATTTTTTTTCCTCAGTTTAGGCCAATATGTATACTTCTACATATTTTTGGTAAAAAAAATCGCAATAAGCATATATTGATTGGTTTGCACAAAAGTTATAGCATCTACAAAATAGGGGATAGATGTATGGCATTTTTATTATTATTATTTTTTTAATAGTAATGGCGGCGATCTGTGATTTTTATCGGGACTGCGATATTGGACACTTCTGACACATTTTTGGGACCATTGACAATTATACAGCGATCAATGCTATAAAAATGCACTGATTACTGTAAAAATGTCACTGGCAGGGAAGGGGTTAACACTAGGGGGCGATCAAGGGGTTAACCGTGTTCCCTCTCTGTGTTCTAACTGTAGGGGGGAATTGCTAGGGGAAGAGAGAAATCAGTATTCATACTTTGTATGAATACACGAACAGTCTCTTCTCCCCTCAGAGAACCAGGATCTGTGTGTTCTCGCTGTGTCATGAGCGATCGCTGGTGCCCGGCAGCCATCGCGCCAGCCGGGCACTTGCATCGCCCCCTAGTGGACACAGGGCAAAGCCGTGCCATTCTGCCATTGTAAAACTGTGTCGGCTGGTCGACAAGTGGTTAATAAGTCATCGGAACCAGATGGGTCCTTGAGGAACTTAGTCAAATAATTTCCAGACCATTGTTCCTAATTTTTACTGACAGCCTACTAATGGGAATGGTACCAGCTGATTGGAGAAAAGCTAATGTAGCACCAATATTTAAAAAAGGGCCAAAATACATCCATGGGAATTACAGACCAGTTAGCCTAACATCAATAGTATGAAAGCTCCTGGAGGGGATGATAAGGGACTATATACAAGATTTTAGTAAAGAAAACGGTATCATTGGCAGTAATCAGCACGGATTCATGAAGAATCGTTCTTTCTTTCTTGCCAAACCAATTTATTAACCTTCTATGAGGAGGTGAACTGCCATCTAGATAAAGGAAGGCCCATAGACGTGGTGTATCTGGATTTTGCATAAGCATTTAACAGTTCCCCATAAACGTTTACTGTACAAAGTAAGGTCGGCTGGCCTTACTCCCTTATAGGGAGTACTCGGAATGGTCAGGGATGGTCAGGAATGGTCAGGGGTGGAAAGTGGGTCCCCCAGGGTTCTGTGCTGGGACCAATCCTATTTAATTTGTTCATAAACGACCTGGAGGATGGGATAAACAGTTCAATCTCTGTATTTGAGGACAAAACTAAGCTAAGCAGGGCAATAACTTCTCTGCAGGATGTGGAAACCTTTCAAGAAGATATGAACAAATTGATGGAGTGGGCAATTACATGACAAATGAGGTTTATTGTGGAAAAATGTAAAATAAAGCATTTGGGTGGCAAAAATATATGAATTCAATCTACTCACTGGGAGGAGAACCTCTGGGGGAACATAGGATGAAAAAGGACCTGGGGGTCCTAGTAGATGACAGGTTCAGCAATAACATGCAATACCAAGCTGCTGCTAACAGAATATTGGCATGCATTAAAAAGGGGATTAACTCAAGAGATAAAGCGGTAATTCTCCCACTCTACAAGACTTTGATCTGGCCTCACCTGGAGTATGCAGTCCAGTTCTGGGCACCAGTCCTCAGGAAGGATGTACTGGAAATGAAGCGAATACAGAGAAGGGCAACAAAGCTTATAAAGGGACTGGAGGGTATTAGTTATGAATAGGGATGAGCCAAACACCCCCCTGTTCGGTTTGCACCAGAACATGCGAACAGGAAAAAAGTTTGCTCGAACACGCGAGCACCGTTAAAGTCTATGGGACACGAACATGAATAATCAAAAGTGCTAATTTTAAAGGCTTATATGCAAGTTATTGTCATAAAAAGTGTTTGGGGACCTGGGTCCTGCCCCAGGGGACATGGATCAATGCAAAAAAAAGTTTTAAAAACGGCCGTTTTTTCAGGAGCTGTGACTTTAATAATGCTTAAAGTCAAACAATAAAAGTGTAATATCCCTTTAAATTTCGTACCTGGGGGGTGTCTATAGTATGCCTGTAAAGGGGCGCATGTTTCCCGTGTTTAGAACAGTCTGACAGCAAAATGACATTTCGAAGGAAAAAACCCATTTAAAACTACCTGCGGCTATTGCATTGCCGACAATACACATAGAAGTTCATTGATAAAAACGGCATGGGAATTCCTCACAGGGAAACCCCGAACCAAAATTAAAAAAAAAAAATGACGTTGGAGTCCCCCTAAATTCCATACCAGGCCCTTCAGGTCTGGTATGGATATTAAGGGGAACCCCGGCCAAAATTTAAAAAAAAAAATGATGTGGGGTTCCCCCTAAATTCCATATCAGACCCTTCAGGTCTGGTATGGATTTTAAGGGGGACCACGCGCCAAAAAAAAAAAAACGGCGTGGGGTCCCCCCAAAAATCCATACCAGACCCTTATCAGAGCACGCAACCTGGCAGGCCGCAGGAAAAGAGGGGGGGGGGACGAGAGTGCGGCCCCCCCTCCTGAACGTACCAGGCCACATGCCCTCAACATTGGGAGGGTGCTTTGGGGTAGCCCCCCAAAACACCTTGTCCCCATGTTGATGAGGACAAGGGCCTCATCCCCACAACCCTGGCCGGTGGTTGTGGGGGTCTGCGGGCGGGGGGCTTATCGGAATCTGGAAGCCCCCTTTAACAAGGGGACCCCCAGATCCCGCCCCCCCTGTGTGAAATGGTAAGGGGGTACTTACCCCTACCATTTCACTAAAAAACTGTCAAAAATGTTAAAAATGACAAGAGACAGTTTTTGACAATTCCTTTATTTAAATGCTTCTTCTTTCTTCTATCTTCCTTCATCTTCTTCTTCTTCTGGTTCTTCTGGCTCTTCTGGTTCTTCCTCCGGCGTTCTCGTCCAGCATCTCCTCCGCGGCGTCTTCTATCTTCTTCTCCTCGGGCCGCTCCGCACCCATGGCAGGGGGGGAGGCTCCCGCTCTTCTCTTCATCTTCTTCTTCATCCTCTTCTCTTCTTCCTTCTTCTCTTCTTCTCTTCTTCATTTTCTTCTCCGGGCCGATCCGCATCCATACCGTCTTTGAAAACGTCCTATGATGAAACGCGTAAGGCGGAGTCACACTCACACGTCATAACCGGAAGTGGAGGCTGGAACGCAAGTTGGGACGCACGCTTACAGCTCGCTTCTGGTCCCATCCTTGCATACAGCGGTGCCGGTTTCACTATTTTTCTATTAAGACTTGCTATTTTCTCTACTATGACTTGCCATAGTGGACTGTTTTAAGCTTTTGTGCAATAAATATTTGACATACTTCACGAAGGAAGCCTCCTTGTGTTTCTCTTGTCTCTGGATTTCCGGAGAGTTTAACAGACAAAGGTGCTATGGAGTAACCTGGTCATCTTGGAGCACATAGCTTACCCTGGAATAATTGTAAGGATTGCATTAATCAGAGAAACAGCAGCATAACCGGAGAGATCACCAACCACCCTAAGGCACCCACTCTATCGCTCGGTACCCCTGCAGGGGTGATTAATTCTGGTGAGTGGGGGAGCACTGGGGGGTGAGCACTTCAAGTCACTACCTGAATAACAAGCACAGAAGTCACTGATGCAATGCCCTCAAGGGTGAAAAATATATAATATATACACTGTACTTATCTTTCCCATCTGGCTGAAAACTTTTCTATATGGAGTATATATATATATATATATATATATATAAACTAACTTTTTAGAAATGAACCACCACCAGCTATGATATATAAGATACTGGAATTTATATTTTGTGCATGATATTCTTGGAACTGGTATATGCATTGTATTTTATGTTCAGGGAGTGTTTACCCTATATCTCACTCTATTAAGTTTCTTACACTTTACTCTTAGCAGGCGCTTATTGTCACAATACTTTTGAACCTTGGGGTTATTCACTACCCAATTCAATATTTCACTTATAATTTGAGACTGGTTTAATAGATACTGCACTGACACTCTTAATTCACTGATGTTTTCTTATTCAATTTTAAAAAAAAATTTTGTTTTTTGGCGCCATTTTGTCCCAAAACTTTTGAACTTTGGGGTCTATTTTCTTTCTTTTTGTATTGTAAAGATTATTGAACTATTTGTTTCACTCCTGTCAGTACAACAACACATGATAGACCATATATTTTTTCAGTAGGGTATTCTTCACAAAATTTACCCAGCACAATTCAATACTTTTTGCATCATAGGTGTTTTATTTTATTTTATATTATTTTATATCACAATTTTTCTGGCTTTCTCATATTTTAGGGATATTTTATCTTGAGACTGGGATACGGCATTTAGTGATGGAGTTCCTACATGTCATAGACATCTGAACTTAGGGTATAGTTTATAATATTTGCACTATTAATTAATTATTACAGAGGGCAGCGCCATTTCTATCTCCTTACTATCTATTTACTCTTGCAATTAGACCCCTAGGGGTACTAATTAGGGATAGGCAGCAGCCCTTAGTTTGTCCTAAGCGCGGATTTATACATATATACGATCCGCATCCATGCTGGCATGGAGGGAGGCTCCCGCTGTGTGACGGCATCTCCTCGTCTGACGGTTCTTAAATAACGGGGGGCGGGGCCACCCGGTGACCCCGCCCCCTCTGACACACGGTGACTTAACGGGACTTCCCTGTGACGGCGAACTTGCGAACAGCCAATGTTCGAGTCGAACATGAGTTCGACTCGAACTCAAAGCTCATCCCTAGTTATGAAGAAAGGTTGCGAGCATTGAACTTATTCTCTCTGGAGAAGAGACACTTGAGAGGGGATATGATTTCAATTTACAAATACCACACTGGTGACCCCGCAATAGTGATAAAACTTTTCCGCAGAAGGGAGTTTAATAAGACACACGGCCACTCATTAAAATTAGAAGAAATTAGATTTAACCTTAAACTGCGTACAGGGTTCTTTACTGTAAGAGCGGCAATGATGTGGAATTCCCTTCCACAGGTGGTGGTTTTAGCGGGGAGCATCGATAGTTTCAAAAGACTATTAGATAAGCACCTGAACGACCTTAACAAACAGGGATATACAAGGTAATACTGACATATAATCACACACATAGGTTGGATTTGATGGACTTGTGTCTTTTTTCGACCTCACCTACTATGTAACTATGTGTAACTAGGAGTTTTATGGGCATTTGAGCAATTGCTAGCTCTATTTCCTCCTTGGTAAGAGGAGCATCAAGCTCACGACTATGCTTCATGGTCAGGGAGGGGAGAAACACACCAGCCAAATATGCAGACAAAGTGTCATCAGTACACAGCATGCTAGAAGTATATAATCGGGTATAAAGGGACATGAAAGCATTCAGAATTTTATGAGAAGTATCTGCAATTCTATCTTATGTGACACAGAACAGATGTAGAAGTAGATTCTGGACATGCCAGATAGACCAATAAATGTCTAGTCTTATTAATGTGCTAAAAAAACTTTTGGGAGGTATATAACATACGTTTTTCTGTGAGATCTAAAAGGCGGAGCTCATATTTCCTACTACAATGTAACCAGGCAGCATGAGTATGAGGGGTTGGTGTATCATTATAATCAGCTTCTGCCTGCAACATGGTGTCTCAAGTTCCTCAGTACACACTTGGTTATTCTTGCATACCAGTAATGGACATGAAAGTAACAAGCAATGTAGCCTTAAAAGCCTCCCACATAGTGGCCGGTATAGTAGTGTTGAGATTCGTATTCCAAAAGTCTGCCACACCTGTAGAGCATTATCCATGGACCACATGGTCTTCTAACCACAGAGAAGTCAACTGCCATAGGGCCAGGTCAGTTTGAGGAAGGAGATTGCCTCCAATAAAAGTGGTGCATGGTCTAAAACCCCCATGAATAGAGAATAGAGGCTGCAAAGATAAAGAGAAGGATGAGCGAGGTGGCAAAGGCTGAATCCATACATGACATTGTACAAAAGGAATCTGAATGGCAAGTAAATTGTCTAACATCTGGATGCTTCCATCTCCATACATCAGTAAGATCATATACACACACCCAGTCCAGAAGGGTCTGAAAAAATGTACCTTTACCCCGCAAATGGTCCATAGTAGGGTAAGGGACTGCATCAAAATCACCCATCACCCAGATATAGCAACGGGCCCTTTGGGAGGTCAAGAGTGAATGACAACATTTTGGTAAAAATGTCTGCAGAAAATGAAGGGGGGCATACACATTACCAGGATTACAGCAATATAACCAATTTGTAAAGTAAGAATGAGGAAGTGACCCTCCGGATTAGTCTTAGCCCAAATTATTTCTGCATGGAGGGACTTGGCCAACAGTATAGGCACTCCTCTAGAGTATGAGGTAGGGGTGGCATAGAAAGAACGGGCAATGCAAGACTTTTTAAGCTTCAGGTATTTTATGACCACTAAATGGGTTTCTTTGAGGCAAATAATATGTGGTTTGTATTTTTTAAGGAAGGAAAAAAATCAGGGAGTTCAGACCCATAACATTCCAAAATAGCATCTTTAAAGCATTAGCCATAGCAGTGTAGAGATAAAATTGACAGCAAGTGTGGGATCCTGCATAAAAAAAAAAAAATTCCCACCAGGAATACCAAATATAGACCGGGATGAGGGAGGCATAGTCAACAAACAAACAAAACACAAAAATAAAAAAAACACATAGAGCCCAATACACCTGCCCTGCTCTTCCATCCCAAATACAGAAAGCCCAAGCCAAAGACCTAAACAATAAAGTTGAAAAAACAAATCACATGATGTGAGCATCACATGCAGGTAGTGGGTAGTATTGGAATTAGAGAATGAAGCATTGGAGTACAGCTTCTCTGTAGATTATACAAAAGTCAAAGATTCACATATAGGATGAATCAGTCCCCCAAGAGTATAGTAATGCCAACAGTAACATGTGAGGGCAATGAACAGAAGGGTAGGCACCGCAGCAGGAAACTATCATTAACTTCCTTCTGTAGAATAGGTGTAACTAGCCATAAACCGGTTGTAGGGAGGAAAAAGATACAGGGGGGCGTGTCTGGATGTGAGAGCCGGCGGACGTGTTCTGGGGAGCTACGGGCATCCTATCTACAATCCTGTGCCATCCGCGCATCTATCTTATCTAAACAAGCTGAGAGGCTGCCAGCCTGTTCCCCCTAGGTCCCCTGCCTTACCCTGGACTACTATTGCGGAATTCCGCTGACTGGATTCACCCCACAAAAAGACGGCCTCCACGATCCTGCGGCCGCCGCCATCTTGCTGGCCTGTGAAACCCTGGGGAGCACTGATCCTGGCCGGACTGGAGGTAGGGGACAGCTCCCCGTCCACGTCTGCTTGCCCATCCACCTGCCTAGCACAGCCCGGAGGTCCGTTCGGCTGCCGGGGACGTCCGTGGAGGCCGCGGCCTGGCGCGGCCTGGTGAGGCCTGTGAAGCACCGGTGTTTCCTGAGTCATCTGCCCACCGGAGGGGTGCCGCGGCCGGCCTGCTCGAACCCAGGTGCGTGGATCCTCTGCCTCCTCCTGCCCTGTCACCCATCCACACTTCTGCCGGGGCCTGGTGTGCTGCCCAGCTCAGCAGAGACTGCTAACCTGAGCTGACTGTGAGATCCTAGGCTCCGGCCTAGCGGCGGCCATCTTGCTACACCCGGCCGCGGAATCAAAGCTTAATCCTGGCCTCCCAGACTGTCCTTCACACGGACTTTCTTAAAGACATTAACAGGAGCACATCTGCCACCTGTGGCACTCATCGATACCCCTCCACAGCGGCCGGCAGGTGGAATAGCAGCTCCGGCCCAGTGAACGGCGGCCATCTTGCTGCACCCAGCCGAGGTACCAGTGCTCAATCCTGGCCTTCCAGACCACCCTCCACATGGCCTTTTTTCTACACAGCCTCCAGAGCCCATCCGCTACCTGTGTCATCCATTTACACCCCTCCTTGGCGGCTTGTAAGCAGAATATAAGCTCCAGGCCTGTGAACGGCGGCCATCTTGCTGCACCCGGCAGCCATCTTGCTACACCCGGAGCTCACCATATTGACTCCTCTGCGACCGTTCAGCCACCCCTGGAGGCTGGAGCACTCTGACCGGCCGGACCGTGACCCCCAAGGATAGACAGACTATCTTTATCCTGTGACAAGTGTTGAAATTGGAACCCCTGGGGGCGTGGCCTGGACATGGCTGACTAGAGACGTGTTTTAGCTGAGCTCCCGTCCGTCTCTCCCCATCCCAGCTATTTCAGTCCATTATTCAGAATATGTACTCCTCCAGAAAGAAGGCAGCAAAGAAAACCAACAAACCACCTAAATCTAGCCCTCAACCTCCGACATCGGGCGAAATTGAACGACTTTTTCGTCTCTCCTTGCTCGGTTCCTTAAAATGGCGTCAGTGCATGGTGAGCATACTGAGAGACAGACTCCACAAAACTCCCCATCGACTGACATGGAGGCGCTGTTGACCGACACCTATACGGGCTTCCCTGCGGATCTTCGCTCCGACTATGGTGAGCCGTCACAACCCCCCTCACGATCTCTCGGAATGGCGGTGGAATTGCGCTTGCTCCTGCAGGCACTCCCCACTAAGGCAGACATAGCAGCCCTCATAGAGACAGTGGAAACCGCTCATCGTAAAGAAATGAGCGTGATGAAGGCGGAGGTCCAGGCACTCACCACCAGGGTTGAGACGGGGGAGTCCTCCCTAGCAGCCCTGGAGCGGAGAGTGGCAGCTGTAGAAGGGATCCAGGACACTCAGGCGGAAACCCTGCAAGATCAACAGCTCCACATGGAAGAGATGGAGGACTGAAGCCGCAGAAATAACCTGCGGCTTCGGGGACTGCTGGAGGCTACTGGTCCCGAGGACCTGGCGGACACAGCGGTCGCCATTTTCCGCAACATACCCGGTGTAGATCTTCCAGCTCGAGTAGAAATCGATAGGATTCACCGAACATTGGGCCCTAAACCGCGCAATGTAATCTGCAGATTGCACCACTATACACACAAGGAACAAATTTTACGCAAAGCCTGGGAAGCAGAAGACTCAGAACTAGATGGTGTGGCTGTTAAAATATTTCCTGACCTCTCCCGCGCTACCCTGTAGAGACGAGCGATCATGAAACCCTTACTGGATCTAGCCCCGCACAGAGGAGCCACATATTGCTGGGGATATCCCCTTTCGGTCACATTCAGGAAGGAACAGAGATTCTTCACATTACGTAAACCAGATGCTTTGCCAGCCCTGTTCTCCTTCCTTGACACGGATCCTATTGATGTGCCCAACTGGCTCGCCCCCCTGCAGCGACCACCAGGACGCATGAATATACCGAGACTGGGGGGGGGGAACCTGCCACCCAGACAACAGAGGAATCGTTGTTGACCCAGAGCACCATCACAAGAGGATGCACGTGAGTCTTGAAGTATGCATCCCTTAAGACGAATTTGATTCAGGCTGAATAATGCCCAAAGTAGTGATATTTGCCTCGGTTTTGCTTAGATTACTAATGCCGTTCACCCAACATCACTTGCCCCTCTGTGTTGCCGGAGAGAATAGGGATTTTCTGAACTCTACTGCATAGTGAAAGAGGTCACTCTTTGTACCAATTAGCAAGACTTCCGTCCTTATCAGTGCAGTGACCACTCATGATTAACCCGCATGATACACTTAAAGCGGTCAATATAATTTGAGTTTTAAGCTGGAGAAAGAGACGGTATATACCCAGGAGGTCTCTTTCAACCACAGGTACTCTCTAGAATGGAAACCTCAGGGGTTTATATCCATCCACTTTAACAGATATTTCACGGCTACTCCAGATACTACCCTGGAAACATTTATCAGAGGACATACTACAGAAACAGGAGATGGGGTAGTGGAGACGTCAAGTGTAGAGTTTTCTGTACCTCCTCCTTTCGTGGAGATCAGCTGAAGCCGCATACTATAGAGCCTTGCTCAGATACATTACCCGACGGATCTGTTAATTCCTGTTTAGTGGAGACCCGACGAGACTGATCTGAAGACATACTAACTAGGTTTGAAAGACATGCCATCATTTTTGAAGTGGGGTACACAGTATTGTTATGTTTGGTTTAAATATATCTGTTAAGCTGTTGGGTTTTCAGTTTTATCATACCACACTTGCTGAGATGCCGAGTTTTGGAGATGTGTTACTTCGCTAAACATGACTTGACACCACAGTAAAGGGTCCACTTCTCAGAATGCTCTTGAGAATAGCAGAATGTACACTCAGAGTCAAAGAAGTAGGGGGTGGTGATCAAGAAACTGGCACATGAGGTTCGCAAATACATACCTATTCAAGTTATGTTATTGTTGGTTTATTATTTTACTTATAAAGTTATATAAAATATTCTTTCTACGCATTCCAGATGTGCTGGGACGGGAGAGAGGACGGGGGACTCACCTTTTGAGCCGTGTCCTATCCCTCTCCCAATTAGGTCAGCATATCCTCTTGGAGGGCGCTACTCTGCCCCCTGGGAGTCTTATGCAAAGGACAATACCAGAAACATAAAAGGGAGTCGAGTTGGGCGAGACATTAGGCCTTGTCTATACCTCATATCCCTCTACTAAATATCTTCTTCCTTTACTTACTTCTCTTTCTCTACTTCTCCCCCCCCTCCTTTTTTTTTTTTTTTTCTTCTTCCCTCATATCTGAACCTACCCTTCCCTCCCTTCCTGTCCCGTAACAACATGGCGTTCAATAATATCAAAGTGATGTCTCTCAATGCAAAGGGGCTTAATACGCCTAAGAAGAGACGCATACTGATAGATGACCTGAAGCGGACTCGCACAGACATAGCCTTTATTCAAGAGACGCACTTTAAAACTAACAAATTACCATATTTACAATGTGAACTATTCCCGATGACTTATCACTCTACAAACCCGACTGCCAAATCCAAAGGAGTTTCCATATTAATATCCAGTAAAACCCCATGGCACCTTCTGAGTTCTATGATAGACCCTTCGGGAAGATATGTTTTCCTTAAAGGCCTCATAGGTACTGTAAAAGTAACGCTAGCAGCACTATATGCCCCTAATGAGCAGCAGGCCAAATTTATCCAAGACACTTTGGAGAAACTAGACGACTTTAAGGAAGGACAGCTATTTATGGGAGGAGATTTTAACACCCCATTGATCCCATCTGCAGACACTTCGACTGGTAAATCTTCGATCCAACCAAATCAACTCAAAAGAATAGCAAAAACGTTACACAAATCACAATTAATCGATATCTTGTGCTTCCAGCACTCGGGAGAACGCGACTACACATTTTATTCACACTTGCACCAGGTATATACCAGAATAGATTATTTCCTGATCCCACACAGTCAGCTACATGCAGTGGAACAGACCTCCATAGGCAATAGAACGTGGTCTGACCATGCGCCTATCTTCCTGACCTACACTTTGTTGGACATTTCTTCCTCCAGACACCGTTTCTGGCGTCTTAATGAATGTCTCTTGCAAGACCCAAAAGTGTTGACAGACATGACCAGAGCGCTAAATCTATACTTTCAGGAAAACGACCAACCAGACTGTGACCCTGGGATTCTGTGGGAAGCCCACAAAGTAGTTATCAGAGGAATCCTCATCACACATGGTGCAAGAATTAAGCGAGAAAGAAATAAACAACTCTCCCAACTTCTAGAGGATCTCGCTATTTCTGAAGCCAGACACAAACATGCCCCCACGCAGTCCTAGAAGACTGCACTGACAGTTCTCAGACGACAAATCACTGATCTCTTATTCTATAGAGCTAAGGCGGCCTTACAGTTTTTTCACAGACAGACATATGAGTAAGGAGATAAGTGTGGGAAACTTTTAGCAAAGATGGTTAGAGACCACAAATCATCTACATACATCCCACATATCGTCACGACGAGAGGGAAAAAAGAAGTCCTGCCAGCACTAATCACAAAAGAGTTTAACCATTTTTACTCCAATCTATACAACCTGCCACAAGTAGTTTCCCCCTCGTCTGAGATAGAGAACTACATCACATCTTCTCAAATGCCATCCCTTACCCAGGAAATTAAGGAAGATTTAGACTCCCCTATAACTTTGATAGAAATTCAAAAAGCTATAGGGACAATGAAGCCAGGTAAAGCCCCGGGCTCTGACGGTTATACACTACAATATTATAAAACTCTTCTCCTGATATTAGGACCTCGTTTAGTCCCACTATTCAATAGAATCGGTGTGGACGGAGCATTTGCTAGAGAAACACTAGGTGCTCATATTTCAGTGATTCATAAGGAAGGAAAGGACCCGGCAGCATGTAGCAGTTACAGACCCATATCATTATTAAATCTTGATTTAAAGATATTCATTAAAATTCTGGCTAGCGCTGCACCTCCACCAAATCATACACCTAGACCAGGTAGGCTTCATCCCGTCTCGGGAGGCCAGAGATAGTACTACAAAGGTGCTAAATCTACTTTATGTCGCTAAGTCTCAGAAAATCCCATGCATTTTTCTCAATACAGACGCTGAAAAATCGTTTGACCGGGTAAGCTGGCCATTTATGTTTGCGGTGCTCAGAAACATAGGCCTGGGGGAGGTGATGCTTAGCCGTATAGCCAGAATATACTCGAACCCAACAGCCAGAGTAAAGGCCAATGGAGTCCTATCGGACCCCTTCCCAATAACAAATGGGACAAGACAGGGATGCCCACTTTCCCCGCTCCTATTTGCTCTCTCCCTGGAACCCTTTCTATCCAAAATTAGATTGAACCCCGACATTCAGGGGATATCAATTGGTCCTTTGCAACACAAGATCTCGACCTATGCAGACAACCTGCTCTTTTCGCTAACCAACCCAGGAGTGTCACTACTGAATCTACTTGCAGAATTCGAGATATACAGGAAAATATCAAACCTTAAAATAAATTTTTCCAAATCGGAAGCAATGGGGATATCACTACAGGCCCATATTCTTCTGAATTTACAATCGAATTTTAAATTTAAATGGACGTCCTCCACCCTGACTTATTTAGGCACGAAAATACCACCAGATCTGTCTCACATCTATGAGAGCAACTCCCCCCCCTCCTAGCTAAGACCAGGAAATTGCTAGAAAATTGGAATAAAGGGTTACACTCCTGGTTTGGGAGGTGCAATTTACTCCAAATGAGTATACTCCCAAAATTTTTATACCTCTTCCAGGCCCTACCGATTAAGATACCTCCCATATATTTCAAACAAGTACAAGCCCTTTACACCCATTTTGTTTGGGCTCATAAAAAGCCTCGCATCCCAAGATCTCAACTATCCACACCAAAACATTACGGTGGCCTAGCGCTACCAAATGTAAGGAAGTACTACCAAGCTACTCACCTAGGTAGGGTTCTTGATTGGTGCCGTCATAGGGACTCTAAGTTGTGGGCACAAATAGAACAACACCAAACCATTATACCTCTACGATCTGCGATATGGTGTAGTGACTCTCTCCCTGCAGAATTGAAATCCCATCCTATCATCGGAAACACTATAAGACAATGCATTCAAGCTACCTTACACACCTCTCTAACTACCAAAACATCACCTTTAACCCCAATTCTAGGTAACCCCAAGTTCTTTCCTGGACTCTCCTCTTCGCAATTTCAGACCTTGAGAAGATCCAATTGTGTTTCAGCGTCACAATTTGTGCAACAAAATAAATGGCCCTCCATCTCAGAACTAATGGACCCAGTAGGTCCGTTTAAACTTCTGTTTTGGGATGCAGCATGAATTCACCACTTTCTCCAGACCTTCCCAAACCCTCAAAGTTACACCAGGCCTTTGACCACGTTTGAAGAATGTTGTAAAGACACAGAGCCATTGCCGCAGACCCTATCCAAGATGTACAGCCTATTGAACACCCCAACCCAGCCACCCAGATTACCATGCATTATGAAGTGGGAAACAGACCTCCAACGCACTTTTACAACAGTCCAGAAACAAAATATGATTAGTCTCTCCCTTAAGTCCTCAATATGCACTAAAGTCCAAGAGACGAATTATAAGATCCTGACAAGGTGGTACCTAACACCAAGTCGATTACATATCATTTTTCCTGACACTTCAAAGTATTGCTGGCGTTGTCACCAGGAAGAGGGAACGCTTCTACACATGTTTTGGTCATGTCCTATGTTGACAACTTTCTGGACTGCAGTTCGTACCATTTCCCAAAAATTCACTGACTTTCAAATCCCAAATGACCCGCCATTTTTTCTACTCCACATTTCTTCCATACCAATCAAAACCTATAAGAAGTCTCTACTGAGACACTTAACAAATGCAGCCAAATCCTGTATTCACATGTTGTGGAAACAGCAATCCCCACCAACCACAGCAATGTGGTTGAGAAAAGTGGAAGACATAAATAAAATGGAAGACTTGATAATGACAGCTCAAGATAGACAGGAAACCTATCGGAAAACATGGACTCACTGGAATATATTCAAGTATTCAGAAGAGGGTAAATCCCTCCTTAGGAACTAAAACCCTACCATTTCATACTGATCGACAACCTACAGTAATCATCGTACACAGGGATTCAGGTATCTGAACGCCTAATACCCCCCCTTTTCTTACCCCCCCTCTCTTGTTTCTTCTTCTTACTTCTTTTCCTCCCTATCTATTACTTTTTCTCCCATCTCTTTTTTTCTCTTCTCTGGTAGCTGCCTCCTGACTAGGGTATTTATACTCTCATATTATACTGGGACTCTAACTCAGAGAAACAAAGATACCCATATATATATATATTTAAAGATAAGATAATGCTACATGCCTTGATGTATTACATGTACTACTATATTGCAATGTCGGGAGGCTGCGACCCCCTTTTGTTATATACCACTGTGGTATGTTGTGGGCTCTGCCCCTCTCTTTTCTATTGAAAAGTAATAAAATATATATTTGAAAAAAGAAAAAGATACAGGTAGCTCGGAGTAAAAAACAGTCAAAGCAGGTTGCAATGAAAATTGTTACAGCATTTGAAGAAAGTAAGGCTGGCCATACATTATACAATTTTTTAAATTAAATTTCCTTTAGATTTAGCGTCTACTATGTAGCGCAAGGGCCTGTTTGATTGCATACAAGTTGAAATCATTTAGGTTTCACCTCTTATTATATGGTTTTGGTAAAGCTAAAGTCAAATTATACAAGAAGATTGTATAATGTATGGCCAGTCTAACAAAAATAATGAATGTAAATCAAAAACTCAGAGTAGGCCTCATAAACAGGAGAATAGGGAGACCAGTAGTGGAGCCTGACCTGAGGCCTATGATAGGGAAGACAGGTAAGGTTGTTACAGGTTGTTACAGGTAGGGGGACTCACGTGTTAGGATTGCTGTGGGTGACTGAAGGTCTCATCCAGCCAAGAGGAAGCATCCATAAGGAGGTAAAAAAGTGTGCCTTGCCTACAGAGAAGACCTTGAGCTTCACCAGGTACAACATGTAGCATTGAAGAACTTGTTCCTGCAGTCTGGCCTTAACAGTAGTAAAAGAGGTTTGCTGGCATTGTACTTCAGCAGAGAAATCTAGAAATATGAAAATCTCCCTACCATTAAAGCGAAGTTCACCTCATAGACCTGGTTCACACTGGTGCGACATACAGTCCAAATTTGGGAGCACATGTCGTATGACGTGTACAAGTCAATGGTTCCCTATGAGAGCCGTCAAACAGCCGTCACACAGCCGACACAAGTAGAATTATGTGGAGGAAAAGATCATTGCTTGGATATTACGTCATATTTCACTGAGCTGTTCAGTATTTTAATGATTTGATTGTAAAATTAATAGAGACATACTATATCTTTAATATATCTGCCTGATGAAAATGTGTTTATTGGAATGATATCTCTGTAATGCCGCGTACACATGGCTGGACTTTCCGACAGAAAAAGTCCGATGGGAGCTTTTGGTCGGACATTCCGACCATGTGTATGCCCCATCTGACTTTTTCTGTCGGCATTTCTGACGGACTCAGATATAGAACACGTTCTAAATCTTTCCGTCAGAAATGCCGACGGAGTTTAGCCCGTTCACGAGTCCGCTCGCGTGTACGCAGCATAAGGGTTTAGTTTTAAGAAGAACTTCAGTCTGAAGCCATTTACAATATATGTCTATCCCCTCTGCTGTGCTGTTTACTGCCCTTATTTAACTATTCATAAGCACATGACCATCCTTGCTTCTTTTTTTGCTGCTTGGCACTGGATAGTAGGAGGAGTCAGGTGGTGCACACCTGCACGTCACTGCAGTAATGACCCATGCAACAGTAATAGACATTTTGTAGGCATCAATCCTATCATTCCATCTTTGCCAACTGTGTAAAGTACAAAACAATAAACCAGGTGTGTTACATGTGTTTTCAGTCTATATCACACTGCAATCATCAAAAACTAGTCTAATTCTGGGCTAGCTTTCCATACATCTTACTGCTCTTGTATAAGTAGACGTTACAACACACATTTGTACCTAATGCTTAAAGAGAACCAGCAAGTCAGTTGCACTCACTGAGAAACAGCACTGTATTCACACATAGAAAGCAACAGTTCCTGAGTTAATCACTTGTGGAAAGGGCGCAGGTGCGCAGTGTTCCCTGCAGATAACTCTCACTCATCTAGATGTAAAAAAATGCAGCTACATGTGCTTGCAGTTTGAGTCAAACTGTACAGACAGTAGTCTGATCAACATGCCAACAGCCAGGATTCAGTGTTCACAAAGATGCTCTGCAGCCACATTTTTAATCCAGATGAAACTGGCTCTGTGAAAAGTTATATGCACTACATAGAGCAGTCATTAGATATTGTGGGAGGCTGAACAAACACAGACAGGGCATGTGTCTGTTGTAATGCTCTTCAATGAAAATTCAGAGGCACACAGTTGAAATTGGGAGAAAATAAAGAGCAAAACGTGTTTCCACCAAGCACCAGAGGCAGAAGCAGATGGGACAAAAAAGATTGCTGGAGTCCTGTTTTACCTCTCTTATGAGCTACTTTGAGCCCAACTTAGATAAAAATGTGGAATACCATTGCAAAGACCGGGGTTCTTTTCTAAAACTAGAGTTAGTTATCAATGAGTTTAACTTGGTTTAATTTGATTATTTATGTGCTTGTAATTTCTAGCAATAACTCCATGGACGGCATTTAATTTAATAAAGTTTCACTGACTTCAGCCTACTTTTACATTCAGCTATTTTTTTATATTATCCTAATGACTTTGCTACTTCATTCTCTTGTGTTAAGAAATTCCACCACCTTTTCACACATACACACTCTCTGCACTCTCTTGGGAACAAAGAATTTGTCTGACAAATGTTTATATTAACCTATGAATTATTTTTACATATTAATAAGGTTTCCTGGAAACTGCCTTCTCCAAAGTAAATACACCTAATTTGAAACTCTCTACATTTTAACCTTGTTGTCCTTTTGTTAGTGAGTTTCATTGTCTCCGAAAGCTGGCTATTTCTGAAAGCTTTCCAGTGCAATAGTAAGGTATGAAAACAGAATGCCTTATTAGTGATATAATTAGAGACTTTATTGTACTAAAGCTATATTGTCATATTATTCATCCAAGATAGTGCTATATATGCAAACAAAGATGTACTTTGTAGGAGGCTTGATGTAGGCCTTCCTCTAGGACACCAATTGCATGATGGTGACATTGTGTTTGACACAGTAATGACCTTGTTTAATTTAGATCACTGCACTGTAGTGATGAAATTAAACAAAATGACAGCTTTGCCATAGATAATGTTGCACTAAAAGAATTTACAATAGTCCCCACCACATATAATTGAATCTGGAGAGCTGGCAGTTTTTTCATTTTGATTTCCGTGATTATTTGCTTTTAATATTATCTAATTTGTAAAAAAAAAAAAAAAAAAAAAAAAAAAAGGAGTTTGGGTAACCAGGCAATCAAAGTTTATTAATTGAATGCACAAATCTAAATGCATATATTCAAATGAATGCAAAGAATTGAAATGCACAGTTCTGAAACTAGGGAATTCTGTTTTCAAATTGATTTACTGGTTTCTCTTGTGATTAGTGCACCCCATTCATTTTGTACAACTGTGATAGTCATGGAAGGTCTAAAAGTGCAGGTTTTAAAGTCCAGGTCAGTTATTGTTCTGTAGGAGCAGCACCATTCTGCAAAATATATACTGTTTAACCAGAGCATCCCAAGACCTTTGTATGCTAAAATTGTTGTCAAATATATCAATCTTGCTCAAGCATTAACTCAGCATACACATTGAAGGCATTTAAACAGTTTAATTAGTGACTGTATATTACTGCACAGTTCAGTCTCATTATCCCTCCTAATTTCAATAAAGCATTATGAGGTTTTGTAATGTTACAAAAAAAAGCACATACTTCAAGATCAGATTTTACATGACTGAACTTAAACATTGTATGTCATGAAACATACAATGGGAGACTCAAAAAAAATTAGATTTGTGGTATTACCACAGGATGGCACTGTGGATACCAAAAATGGTCTATGTATGTGCCATGTCCCTTTGATTGGAAATAATAGTAAGGAATTGGTACTGGACTTTATGGGCACTGAGGTACACAATATTATAGACAAATATATTTTTATTAGATTGATTATAGACCCGTCACCTTCTTGATGATACATGTCTGCTACACCCACCATATTCCCGGATACCTACATACCGTGTTTTCTATCCTGGTGCCAAATCCTGTGTGATGTTTGCACTGTAAGTTTGAAATTGCTAAGATACCTTGCCTTTCAAGCTGCTATAAAAGACTTTGTTTGATTAGTGGCTCCTAGAGCTATATTTATGTATGCTCTTTAATGTTATATACATTATCAGACATTATTTCACTTGTCCCATGGCTGCACTTGTGTCTCCTTTGTACTGGGCCCATGCATGATTTCTCCATTTCTTTTTTCCATATGGGTTGATAAATGCTTATATTACCCCCTATTATAGGTTACAGGTTGATTTCTGATGTATATCAGCCTTTCATTTTAAGATTTATTGTTGTTTTTTCTATTTTATTCAGAATGTATGCCTAAGCTCCTGAAGAAGTGTATACATGTAGCATAAAATGTAGAGCTAAGCTACTGCACAACACGATCAACTCCCACCAAGACTGACAGAAAAACTATTTGTTACCGTAACAAGAAATTTGTTATGTTTAGTCAGGATCCATTCCTTGGTGTATGAGTTGTGTGCAGTATTAGGCTCGGTTCACACATGGGCGGCACGACTTGCAGGTCGCCTCAGCGAGGCGACCTGCAAACGACTGCGGGGCGACTTGCGAGACGACTTCTGCATAGAAGTCTATGCAAGTCGCCCCAAGTCGCCCCCAAAGTAATACAGGAACCTTTTTCTAAGTCGGAGCGACTTGCGTCGCTCCAATTAGAACGGTTCCATAGCACAGAACGGGAGGCGACTTGTCAGGCGACTAGGTCGCCTGACAAGTCGCCCCAGTGTGAACCGAGCCTAAGTATCTAGGCACTCTTACTTTGCAATGTTTTTTAATCATTGTTTGTCTGATTGCTTCTCGTTTTTAATCAATCTAATAAATATATTTTTATCTATAATAATGTGTACCTCAGTGCCTATAAAGTCCAGTACCAATTCCTTTTTTATACAATGACAGACATTTCAGTAAAATCTATACTAACAATTGAAATGTCAGGAACTACAACCATAGCACCAGATGCAAAAAGACCATCAGCAAGCAGTAAGAAAATGTGCACCAAAGTGCAAGAATTCTGATTCAACAACTTGACCGCTGTTCATCTTCACAGGATGATGAATCTGAAACTGACATTATGAAGGCACACTGGTCATAAATTGTCCTCCACTTCCTGTCAAAATGTTCTTCTTCACAGTAAAGTTTCTGTCTTTGTGTCTTTAGATGGTAATAATATAGTAGTTGATAGGATGAAGTAGAGAGAGGTGATGTTAACCACTTCAATACAGGGCATTTTCACCCCCTTCCTGCCCAGACCAATTTTCAGCTTTCAGCACTGTTACAATTTAAATGACAATTGTGCGGTCATGCAACACTGTACCCATATGAAATTTTGATAATTATTTTTTAGAGCTTTCTTTTGGTGGTATTTGATCGCTTCTGCAGTTTTTATTTTTTGCACTATAAATAAAAAAAAGAGAGTCAATTTTGAAAAAAATATATATTTTTTACTTTTTGCTATAATAGATATACAAAAAAAAATTTCATCAGTTTAGGCCAATATTTATTCTTCTACATATTTTTGATAAAAAAATTGCAATAAGAGTATATAGATTGGTTTGCACAAAAGTTATAGTGTCTACAAAACAGGGGCAAGATTTACGGCATTTTTATTATTATATTTTTTCTGTGACTTCGCGGCAGACAGATCGGGCACTTTTTTTGGGACCATTGACATTTATACAGCAATCAGTGCTATAAAAATTAACTGATTACTGACATCCTTTTTTCCCACAAATAGAGCTTTCTTTTGGTGGTATTTGATCACCTCTGCAGTTTTTATTTTTTGCGCTATAAACAAAAAGAGAGCGACAATTTTTATTTTTTTTTTTAATTTTTACTCAGTTTGGGCCGATATGTATTCTTCTACATATTTTTGGTAAAAAAAATCGCAATAAGCGTATATTGATTGGTTGGTGCAAAAGTTATAGCGTCTACAAAATAGGGGATAAATTTATGGCATTTTTATTGTTATATTTTTTTTACTAGTAATGGCGGTGATCTGCGATTTTTATCATGACTGCGATATTTCGGTGGACACTTCGGACACTTTTGACACTATTTTGGGACCATTCACATTTATACAGCGATCAGTGCTATAAAAAATCCACTGATTACTGTGTAAATGTGACTGGCAGGGAAGGGGTTAACACTAGGGGGTGATCGAGGGGTTAATTATGTTTCCTAGGGAGTGATTCTAACTGTAGGGGAGGGGACTCACAAAGGGAAGAGACCGATCGGTGTTCCTCTGTACTGGGAACACACCATCGGTCTCCTCTCCTCTGACAGGTCATGGATCTGTGTTTACACCGCATCGCGGCTGTCCACATCAGGTCCCTAGTTACGCGGCGGGCGCATGCAAGTCACCTAGAGGCTCAGGAAGAAAAGACGCTATATGACAGCAATCCGGAGGGACAAAAGGTTCCTGTCGCCGTCATACTATGCGCGGTTGGGAAGTGGTTAAAGAAGATAAAACTCAGCAAAATATTACTAAAGATGACATTTTCCATAAGTCTGGATGCTTCTAAAAAAAGATAAATCTGATATGAGAATGCTGCTTTTGCTAACTATAAATCTGTCCACATAAGGGCCAATTTGAATCCCTCAATTGGTGCCTTTTACACCTATTTATTCAGACAAACACGTCTTAGACATGTAAGTTCTCATGAAAGTTATGAAACATCATCCCAAACTCCTACATCAATGGAAAAAACAGTGGTCATTAATGGCAACACCATCATCTCCCATCTCTTAATCATCAATCCCCTTTACTTTCAAACCCTTTCCTTTTCAATCTTTGCTGCCACTGTTGCCCACAATGCAAAGTTTTATTCTGGTGTAAAATCCCCGTTCTGCTGTCCACTGCAATGATAGAGGCAAGGATGAGCGGCATAATACACTTCGGCAGATTTTACACCACCAACATTGTTCTTCTAGCACTACAAAGACAGAACACTTTCTTTTCATTTAATCTCAATGTGATGGGTGCCTACCCAGCAAATGTTTGACTATCTCAATGGGCAATATAAACTAGACTACATTATTTACTACAGGGAGAGGGTTTCTTCTTTCATCCTAGCAGTCAATAAAAGATCTATGACCCCCCTACCAAAGATGTCTAAAAAGACCAGATTAAACAGTATGGACAACTGTTATATATAATGCCACCTGCCTCATATTTATATTAGGGAAAATACATTATTGGCTATGTGAGGAAGAAGACCAATTTCAGTGTTTGATACACAACCATGTTCATGGCACAAAACCTGTATGGGGAAGAGAGTGGCATAAAAAAGGGGCAGAGGATAGCGATTTATCAGACACCTAAAAACAAAAAGCAAAGCATTTTGGAAAAAAAATATTTTAATATATATCCTAAAATAAAAATAAAAGATCAGCATTAGAAAGCCTATAATCAGTAAATTATTCCTTTAATGATGCAAGGAAATGGTGATAATGCTCTACCTTCTCAAGCCATTATTAGAGCAACCTGGGGATGATTCAACCTTAAACTTACCAACTGATTCAGAATAGTAACTGTCAACCTTTCAACACAGAGTCTGATATTCTTTTGCCCAATTACAAACATACTGTACATACTAAATGCTACTTACTTGGATATTAGAGGGTAAAGGTTGTTCCAAAACAAATCTTTTAAGGAGTCATGTCTTGTCTTCTTCAGACTGCACTTGTAGTCGTTTGTAGTGATATATCACTGTTGCTGTCTGTGGCTGCATATTCTTACAAACACATTTCAAATAATCACTGATCAGCAATAGGCAATCTCATTGGAACCCTAATTTATACTGGAGCTAAAAGCAATGGGTGGCATTGCAGTTTTTCGCAGGCGGCACAGTGGTGTGGTGGATAGCACTTTCACCTAGCAGTAAGAAGGGTTGCTGGTTCGAATCCCAACCACGACACTACCTGCCTGGAGTTTGCATGTTCTCCCTGTGCCTGCGTGGGTTTCCTCCGGGTACTCCGGTTTCCTCCTACACTCCAAAGACATGCTGGTAGGTTAATTGGATCCTGTCTAAATTGTCCCTAGTATGTATGAATGTGAATTAGGGACCTTAGAGTGTAAGCTTCTTGAGGGTAGGGACAGAGGTGAATGTACAATGTATATGTAAAGCACTGCGTAAATTGACGGCGCTATATAAGTACCTGAAATAAATAAATATAGAGAATTACACATTTCTATAATGCTTGCCAAAGTTAAGATTTACCCTTTACTAGAGTAAAAAGAGTCTTTATTTCAGAAATGGTCCTTTGTAAAAAGATGTATTCAATTCTATATGCGTCTCCACTGGAGATTATGTTAAAAAAAATGAATTCTACTTTATCCAGGTGCATGTCATTCATGAATATACTCTAGGATCAACAAGTCCTGCTTTTAGGACTTGACATATTCTACTGTATATGTTCTGTGTATGAGATGAAATACTGGTTTTAAAGCCCAGATTCAGGAACAGTGATTTAAAAAAAAAAACATTTTCTCTTTTGTAAAACTCCAATTTGAACAGTATTGCTTTACAGAAATGTACCTGTGCCTGTAAGCCCCACTGAAAGAAAGCTGGAATGTACAGTGGAAGCTAAGCTTCCAGCTCCCAGCCACATCAGAGCAGCGTCTATTACAGACAACACTTGTGGTGTTATGCTTCCAACTCCTCCCTCTGCTTTGCTATTCACAAAGCATGGACCTCAATTATGACACATGTGCTTGTCTCCTGACCAAATATGCTTCAGGAGAAAGGTTAACAAACCAGATTAAGAAAAGAAGTACAGTTCAAAATTAAAATGATAGGGCATATAACCTTGGTTTTCAAACTGCAAATACAAATGTTTACTAATTTCTGAAAACTCCAGTTCTGTTTTAGGATTTAAATGCTATTTGATTTTTTTACATTGTTAGATCAGACATAAGTAGGACAATGTCATATTCATGTTTTTGTTACAAACCATTTAATGATTTTTGCATGCATACACTTGTTTTCCAAAGAATATATTATTTCCCTCCCAAGGACAGTAACATGCAAAACATTGCCTGAGAGGTCATTTAATTGCCACCCCATCCTGCATTCCTCAGTCACAGCAGAATGTAACAAAATCTAGTGTCTAGTTCTATCATCTGGCACTTTATTTAAAATAAAAAATACAAGGTTTTGGTTGGAGTTTAAGGCCTCATACACACGGCCTTTTTAAAAAACAAGCTGTAAAGCTAGTACGCCAGGAAAAAAACAGCGTTAAAAATGCAATTTTATCCCTGTTTTGCATTGACATCAATGCGCATTTAGCTGCTCTAGCTTTCATCCGCGTTTCTCTGCCTGTATTCAAAATCAATGGTTCCCTATGGGAGCCCATTGATTTGAATAGAAGTCGCACCAGAAGTCAGATCAAGATGATCCAACTTGCGGTGCGACTTGTGTGCTGAGAATCTTGAAGGGGAACCCCGCCAAAATGTTTTAAATAATTTTGCATGAGGTTCCCTCCCAAGACGATACCAGACTCTTTAGTCTGGTATGGATCTTAAGGGCAACCCCCACACCCAAAAAAAATGGCATGGGGGTCCCCCCAAGATCCATACCAGACCCTTCTTCGAGCACGCAGCCCGGCAGGTCAGGAAAGGATGGGGGCGTGCGAGCAACCCACCCCCTCCTGGACCATTCCAGGCCACATTCCCGTAACATAGGGGTGGGTGCTTTGGGGCACTCGCTCGTCCCCCCCTTCCTGACCTGCCGGGCTGCGTGCTCGGATAAGGGTCTGGTATGGATCTTGGGGGGACCCCTACGCCATTTTTTTAGGCGTGGTGGTTCCCCTTAAGATCCATACCAGACCGGAGGTACTGGTATCATCTTGGGGGATCCTCATGCAATTTTTTTTTAATTTGGGGCATTCCCCTTCAAGATTCTCAGCACACAAGTCAGATCATCTTGATCCGACTTCTGGTGTGACCTCTATTCAAATCAATCAGCTTCCATAGGGAACCATTGATTTTGAATACAGGCAGAGAAATGCCGGAAAAGGCTTAACGCTGTGTATACAGCGTTAAGCCTCATTAAACCGCATTTAACACCGTTTACCGCCATCTGGCAATTTTTACAGCTCTAGCGCTGGAGCCTCAGAATGCACTGGTCTTGGGTTTTCTGGATTTTAAAATTGTCAATGCCTCAAAAACACCATGGTGTGTATGAGGCCCTTGAATAACATGGAGTGGCGTTTTTAAGCTGAAAAAAAAAAAACCCTTCAAAAACGTCGCCGTAAAAACGTCCATGTGTATGGGGTCTAAGGGTTACAGTAGGAAGATGCAGTTATTTTCACTAAAGTGATGTTTAAACAAAATACAAAAAGCTGTACGATTTTAGGATAATTTAAGCCAACACAAATGTAAATCATAAACAACAGCACAGCTCAGCAAGAGAGGTAATGATTACAAAGTAGATCCCTGCTCAAAAACAAACTCATTGAATCTCATTAATGAAATCATGAGTTTGAGCCTTGATTATGTTCAGTAATTCTATCTCACACACTGCAAAAACCATCATCACCATTCTTAAATGACACTAATTTAGTCCTCAGTACTCCTGAAATGACTGCATGATTGAAAGTGGAGATTTTAATGAGCCTTTGATAACATTGCGTCTCCAAATAAATGTAAAATCTGCTTCTTAACTTGAGCTGTTACTGCTCTTAACTACTAAAGAAATGGTTTATTCTTTAGTAAAGTCTAAAATATTAATCACTGAACACTGTCAAATGTATAGTGTCACGGTTCCTTTTTATTGATATATCTCATTGATATATCTCCAAACAGAGCAATACTTAAGTATACCACTGCTGTAGACTACTTATAAAGTAGAGTGCTCTCAGAGATAGGTAAGGTACATTTTATAAGTATTTCTTTAACCCTTTCCCTTTCAATGAGTAAAGGGTATATACCTTCCTTAGTTGCTCATTTACAGTAAATATAACATAGTTACATCGTTGGTGAGGTTGAAAAAAGTCCATCAAGTCCAACCTGTGTGTGTGCTTTTATGTCAGTATTACATTGTATAGCCCTGTATGTTAAGGTTGTTTAGGTGCCAATCTAATAGTTTTTTTAAATTATTGATGCTCCCTGCTGAAACCACTGCCTGTGGAAGAGAATTCCACATTCTTACCACTCTTACAGTAAAGAACGCTATACACAGTTTAAGGTTAAACTACTTCTCTTCTAATTTTAGTGAATGGCCGCGCATCTTTTTATTTCCCTTTCACGGAAAAGTTTTATCCCTAACATTGAAATCATATCCCCTCTTAAGCATCTCCTCTCCGGAGAGAATAAGTTCAATGCTTGTAATCTTTCCTCATAACTAAGGTCCTCCAGTCCCTTTATTAGCCTTGTCGCCCTTCTCTGGACTCACTCCAGTACCAGCACATCCTTCCCGAGGACTGGTGCCCAGAACTGGACAGCATTTTCCAGGTGCGGCCGGACCAGAGCCTTGTAGAGTGGGAGAATTATCATTTTCTCTCTGGAGTTTATCCCCTTTTTAATTCATGCTAATATTCTGTTGGCTTTGCTTGCAGCAGCCTGGCATTGCATGCCATTGCTGAGCCTGTCACCTGCTAGGACCCCCAGGTCCTTTTCCATCCTAGATTCCCCCAGAGGTTCTCCCCCTAATGAGTAGATTGCATTCATATTTTTGCCACCCATATGCATAATTTTACGTTTTTCTACATTAAACCTCATTTGTCATGTAGTTGCCCACCCCATTAATTTGTTCAGATCTTCTTGCAAGGTTTCCACATCCTGCAGAGAAATTGTTGCCCTGCTTAGCTTAGTATAGTCCGCAAATACAGAGATTAAGCTGTTTATCCCATCCTCCAGGTAGTTTATAAATAAATTAAATAGGACTGGTCCCAGGACAGAACCCTGGGGGACCCCACTTTCCACACCAGACAATTCCAGGTACTCCCCATTTATCACTACTCTCTGGACTCGCCCCTGTAGCCAGTTTTCAATCCATGTACTCACCCTTTGGTCCATGCTGACAGACCTTAGTTTGTACAGTAAACATTTATGGGGAACTGTATCAAATGCCTTTGCAAAATCCAGATACACCATGTCTATGGGCCTTTCTTTATTTAGATGGCTGCTCACCTCCTCATAGAAGGTTAATAGATTTGTTTGACAAGAACAATTCTTCATGAATCCATGCTGATTTCTGCTAATGATACTATTTTCATTACTAAAATCCCTTCTCATCCCCTCCAAGAACTTACAAACTATAAACGTTAAGCTAACTGGTCTGTAGTTCTCAGGGATATATTTTGGTCCTTCTCCAGTCAGCTGGTACCATTCCAGTCAGTAGACTGTTTGTAAAAATTAGGAACAATAGTCTGGAAACTACTTTACTGAGTTCCTTAAGGACCCTTGGGTGTAAGCCATTTGGTCCCGGTGACTTGTTAATGTTACGTTTTTCAAGTCTATTCCTAATTCTTTTCTTTGTTAGCCATGAGGGTGCTTCCTGTGACGTGTCATGAGGATAAACCTTGCAGTTTTGGTTACTGAAGCCCCCCGTTTCCCTCATGAAGACTGAGGAGAAAAATAAATTCAAAAACTTTGCCATCTCTCTATTCTTTGTAACCAGATTCCCTTCATCATTCTTTATGGGGCCAATATGATCTGATCTCCCTCTTTTATTATTTATATACTTAAGGAATTTCTTGGGATTTTTTTACTCTCCTCCGCTATGTGCCTTTTGTGTTCTATCTTAGCCGCCCTGATTGCACCCTTAAATTTTTTTTGCATACTTTGTAAAGTTGGAATGCTGATGATGACCCCTCAGCCTTGTATTTTTTGAAGGCCTTCTCCTTTGCTTTTATATGCATTTTTATGTTGGAGTTAAGCCACCCAGGACTTTTGTTAGTTCTTTTAAATGTATTTCCCACTGGGATGCACTGGCTAATACCCTTGTTTAATATGCTCTTAAAGCACACCCATTTTTCCTCTGTGTTATTTGTTCATAAGATTTTATCCCATTTAATATCTTCTAGCAAGGAGCGTAGTTTAGGGAAGTTGGCTCTTTTGAAATTCAGTGTTTTGTATTCCCTTATGTTTCTTATTTGTGTGCTTTATACTGAAACTAATTGACCTGTTTCCTAAATTGCCCCGTATTTCCACATCTGTGATCAGGTCTGTATTGTTGGTAATCAGTAGGTCTAGTAACGCTTTGTTTCTTGATGCTGCATTTACCATCTGGCCCATGAAATTGTCCTGCAAGACATTTAGGAAATGGCGAGCTTTAGATGAATGCGCGGTTCCTTCCGCCCAGTCTATGTCTGGATAATTAAAATCCCCCATTATAATGACACTTGCCATCCTTGCCGCCAATCCAAACTGTTATAGGAGGTCCACCTCCACCCCTTCCCTCTGGTTAGGGGGCCTATAGCATACTCCCAGTATTACTTTCCCCTTAGTTTCCTCCCTTTGTATCTCTACCCATAAGGATTCCACCTCCTCCCTTGCTCCATTAGTAATGCCGTCCCTCACATTCACTTGTACATCATTTTTGATATACAGGTATACCCCTCCCCCTTTTTACCCTCCCTATTCCTGCGATATAGGGAATACCCTTGAATGGTTGCCAGCCAATCATGAGAGCTGTTGAACCAAGTCTCTGAAATTCCCACAAAATCGAAATCCTCCTCCTACAGTAGCAGATCTAGTTCTCCCATCTTGTCCGCCAGACTCCTGGCATTGGTGAACATGCCACGTAGTTTAGTCTGGATGCATTCTATCTCCTTATTGTGTGTTCTGAGGTTGCAAATAGGACTTGTTACTGTACTTACCTCAGGTTAAGGTGCTTTAGTCAACCTACCACTAATGCACCCAGTACCACCCTCTGGAATTTGTTCCATGCTAACTAACTCTACCTCTGAACCCTCCCCTTGTCGCCTAGTTGAAAAGCCCCTCTAACTTGTAGGCCATCTTCTCTCTCAACCGATCTAAATCTTCTCCATTTAGGTGCAGTCTGTCCCTGCTAAAGAGCTGGTAACCAACTGAAAAGTCAGCCCAGTTCTCTAGGAACCAAAACCCCTTCTTTCTACACCAGCTCCTTAGCCACTTGTTTACTTCCCTAATCTCCTGCTGCCTTTCTGGTGTGGCTCGAGGTACTGGTAGTATTTCAGAGAATACTACCTTTGAGGTGCTTTTCCTCAATTTAGCTCCTAAGTCCCTAAAATAATTTTTTAAGACACTCCATCTTCCTCTGACTTTAAGTGAAGGGTTAGTGTGTGGGTGTGGCGCTGTCCTAATTTATAGAAAAACTTGGTAAATTGTGTGTAGCCAAATCCCATATGTAAAGTCGCATAAACCAAAATTGCAAATAAAAAATTCAACGAAAATAAAACCAAACATAAAACAGCAAAGTGACCCCCTTTGGAGTGTGTAGGTGTAACGTTGTCCTAGTGGAGAAAAAAGTGGAGAAAATGAAAAAAAATGGAAACAATGGAAGAAATCGCATAAAGGACTGCTGCCTCCACAAATGTGATTTCCACCAAGGTGGAAAAAACAGAAGGTAAGTGAAGGGTTAGTGTGTGGGTGTGGCACAGTCCTAATTCATAGAAATACTTGGTAAATCGTGTGTAGCCAAATCCCATATGTAAAGTCGCATATAAAGTATAAACCAAAATTGCAAATAAAAAATTCAACGAAAATAAAACCAAACATAAAACAGCAAAGTGACCCCCTTTGGAGTGTGTAGGTGTAACATTGTCCTAGTTTAAAAAATACTTTGTAAATCGTGTGTAGCCAGATCCCACATGTAAAATCGCATGTCCTAGTTTAAAAAATACTTTGTAAATCGTGTGTAGCCAGATCCCACATGTAAAATCGCATGTAAATTATAAACAAAATGTAAACAAAATCGCATATAGCAAATATAACGGCTAGGTTGGCCCCCTTTGAATTGGAGGAGGGGGAAGGGGAACAGGGGATGAAATCAAAAAATGACTTTAGCCAAAGCTATTCCATCCGCATAAAAACCACGCCTATTCTGACGCTTTTGCATCATCTCCCAGAGGATCACCAACTTAAATCCGACGCTCTCCTGTTTTGATGATATTTGGTTGCCTATTATAAACTGCTTAAATGTGAGTACCATTCTGTCATCTGCGTTCAATAAAGAGTGTTTTATGGTTTTACGCTATGGAATCTCCTCTTTCTTCTCTTATGCCTAAAACGTCACCGTGACCCAGAAACAGCCTGTGGATTGCCTCACAGTGGCATACACTGTGACTGCGCATTACCCCCGCAGGGGTTAAAGAAGCTGGTGAGTGTCCGCATGATCACAAGACACGAGCACCTGGTCACCAAGATTAATACAAATACCTGCCTTGTTTTACAAAGATGTCAAGTTTTTCACTTAAACTGCACTGAGCAGGGGCATGTCCAGATGTAGTGGGAGAAAGACGTGTTGCTCTGGAGCTCCGCCGATCCTGATCTAATCCGTCGCCATCCTGCATGAACTACAACCTGGAGAGCCTCCAAACTCTCCCTAACAATCACCGGACATCATCCTCACCAGCCCCAGCGGAAATTGTGGCCGATTGTGTCTCCATCGGGCCGTGGCTGACATTATACCTCAGAGACCTGCCGCCATCTTGAGGCCTACGGAGCCTCCGTCATCCCCGGGCTGGAGTGCCGCGATCCGCGGGGTGAGAGGCAGCTGAATAGCACACATAGCTGGAGGTTATCCCTGGGAGACAGCTGGACTGTGTGGGGGGCCTGAACGGCCACCTGAGAATTCATACAGGCTGATTCCGGGCGTTTGCAGCCTGCTGATCAAATTCATCGCCATCCTGCATGAAATACAACCTGGAGAGCCTCCAAACTCTCCCTAACAATCACCGGACAGCATCCTCACCAGACCCAGCGTAAATTGTGGCCGATTGTGTCTCCATCAGGCTGTGGCCAACATTATACCTCAGAGATCCGCCGCCATCTTGTGGCCTACTACAACAGACACATCCTCCACACTTAGGTACTGTGCCCCAGCAATACTGTACTGTCTTCCCTGTGCCATCATCTGTGCCCCAGCAATACTGTACTGTCTTCCCTGTGCCATCATCTGTGCCCCAGCAATGCAGCATTGACTTCTCTTTGCCCCAGCAATACAGCACTGCCATCCCTTTGTCATCATCTGTGCCCCAGCAATACAACACTGCTATACCTGTGCCATCATCTGTGCCCCAGCAATATAGCACTGCCATCCCTGTGCCGTCATCTGTGCCCCAGCAAAACAGCACGGGTGTGTGAGACAAGCCAGACGTGCTGCTGTGGAGCTCTGCACATCCTGACTCAATCTACAGCCATCCTCAGCAGCAAACATTCCGGTGAGACTCCAGATAAGCCCTATAGTTTCCTGGGCACCCCCTGCATCAATCCCAGCCCAAATTGCGTATCCCAGCCGGCCGGTGGTGTTGATACATAGCCCGTGGCTGGCTCCACACAGCAGTGACCCGCTGCCATCTTGCAGCCTACGAGGCCACATACATCCTCCGCGCTCGGGTGCCCCGATCCATGGGACGAGCGGCGGCATCGTCATCACCCGCCTGGAGCAGCTTCTCTGGTGAGGGCGGACTGGGGGTGAGCCATCGGAGGGCTGCCTGAGGATCCCCGGAGACAGGCTCTCCGCACCCCGCCGCCGTCTAGCGGCCTACAAGGCAGCCTGCATCCTCCACACTCGAGTACCGCTATCCGACGGACAAGTGGCGGCCCCATCCTCATCCACCTGGGGCGGCTCCTTCAGAGGGGATAGTCCGGGAGAGCGCCATCGGAGGGCCGCCTGAAGATCCCTGAAGGCTGATTCCCCACACCTGCAGCCCATCACCATTTTGGGCCCTATAAAGCCAGAACATCCTCCCAGCCTGGGCACTGTGATCCGGCCATCCTTTCCTCCTCCCCTCCTGCTAGCATCCCTGTGGGGGAAAGATTGAATCATGCTGCTGGGGAGTGGATGATCTGTGCAGGGGTGGACGTGCCCCATTGGCGATTTGCCCCTGTCAGCACCTTCACATCCTCCATCCTACCCTGTGGACCTCAATACCTACCCACAGGCCCCCTAGGAACCTCCTTCATCGCGGGGCGGACCTCGGATGGGTCACCCTAGGACCCGCTACACAAAATCTGGTCCGAAGGCCTCTCGTACCCCCCCACCGGCGACCGAATCCTCTACGAGGCGGCCCGCTGCCACTATGGCAGCAAATTCGCAGGCGGAGCCGGGGGCGGCGGTGGCCCCCACGGGGGCGGAAATCCTGGCGGCCATTACAGCGTGCAAGGAAATTCTGACAACCAAAATCGACTTCCTGACCATAGATGTCAGTCTCATCCGTCAGGATATGGACAAATTCCGGTCCCGTATCGCAGAGGTGGAGGACAGAGTCTCCACGGTGGAGGATACAGTTTGGGCAGATTCTGGGGAGGTGAGGGCCCTGCAGCTCCAAGTGAAGGTGCTCCAGGAGCGCGCTATAGACACTGAGAACCACCTCAGGCGGAATAACATCCACATACTTGGATTACCTGAGAGAGCTGAGGGTCCCAGACCAGCTGAGTTTACTGAACAACTACTGTCCACTCTGTTCAGCCTGGGTGATATGCCTCCCACCTTCGTGGTGGAAAGAGCCCACAGGGTCCCACCGCTCCCTCCAAGACCAGGGGCCCCTCCTCGCCCCTTCCTGCTGCGGCTATTAAATTACCGCGACCGGGATCGCATTCTGGCAGCAACACGCGCCATGCCTGAAATTAGATACGAAAATACCAAACTGCTCTTTTTCCCAGACTTCTCTCAGGAAGTACAGCAACGCCGCAAGTCCTTTACAGATGTGAGACGTCGGCTCCGAGAAAGGGCAATACGCTTTGGTCTATTATATCCCAGCAGGCTGCGTATCACTGATGGTGACAACACGCGTTTCTTCGACACCCCGGAGGCTGCTGCTGCATGGCTAGATACCCGCTGACAACATACTACCATGGAACCATAGTTGATTACAACATACTGGGAGCAGCTAACTATCACAATCCCCCTGAACAGGACTACCTCCTGTCCCATGTTGACTCAGAGTATTATGCACCATCCATCCCTAGGTCTTTTCTCACTGCTCTAATTCACCATTCGCCCAATTGGTTGTTCAACGCCCTTTGTTGCATAGACTACCATCCGCTCCTGTCTGCGGAGCTCCAACGGCAACCACCTCTTTTCTCTTTTTTTTTTTTTTTGACTGTGCTACTGTCTGGAACCTGCTTCCACTACCTAAGAGCTTCCACAAGTGTTGGAACACAACACTGAACTGTTGCTAATTAAAGTTTAAGGGTTTACTGTTTTTGGGTATAGGCCAGATCTGATCACTCCCCAAATTTTCTGGGGATGTCATCAGATGAGGGCAGGTTTGACACTTCAGTGTCATCACGGGTATTGTTTATCAGTGTTATATCTATTCATGTTCGTTTGTCTATTTGGTCTTCCATAGGTCATGATTCCACCTGGTACAGGCTCCCTGGGTCCTTGCTGCTCCTGAGCTGTGCACGTGCACCTGCCTCACTCCTCCTTTCTTCCCCCGCCAGACCTCCGCACAATGACAGGACGTGACACCCCCACCTTCAGTGTGCTGTCCTGGAATGTCCGGGGGCTCAATTCTAAATTTAAGAGAGCGGTACTCTTCAAGTACCTCAAATTGCACTCCCCGCGTATAGTAATTTTACAGGAAACGCACCTTATGGGCAGCAAACTACTGGCGCTGAAAAAGCCATGGATCCAGAGAGCCTTCCATGCTTCCTATTCCACATATGCCAGAGGGGTCACAATCCTGATTAGTAAATCCTTCCCATGTGTGATGGAACATGTTCACACTGACCCCCAGGGTAAATATGTACTGATAGTGTTCACTGTCTGGGGTGTCCGGTATATTGTAGTAGGTGTATACATCCCCCCTCCTTTTTCCTCCTCCACCTTATACACCATTCTAGAGAAAATCACTCCATACTGCCCTGCTAGACTGTTATTAATGGGTGATTTCAACGCCATTCTGGCCCCGGACCTGGACAGACCTACCCCCCCAAACAATTCTCTACTGATTTGCTCTCATGGGCAGAGGCGCTGGGTGTATCTGAGGTGTGGAGATGGAAACATCCCACGACCAGAGCATACTCCTGTTTCTCCAATACACATAAAACTTCCTCCCGCATCGATCTCGCCTTTGCCAACCCGACTATGCTGACAGATGTACTTGATGCCTCATACTTGCCCAGCGGACTCTCAGATCACTGCCCCCTACTCCTTACCGTTCATTCCCCGTCCTCCCGTTCCTCCTCCCTTTGGCGCCTGGGGACCCATTGGATCACTCATGCTGACCTGGCAGACACCATTCCACCACGCTTAGTGGAATACTGGGATCTTAATACGGGATCCTCCTCCACAGCGGTGACCTGGGATGCCTTTAAGGCTTTTACCAGAGGGCAATACATTTCTTCTATTGCTGGGATCTGGAGAGAACAAGCGGCTACCACTACTGCCCTACAGACCACTGCGCAATCCCAATCAGACATCTATGCAGCTGACCCCCCTGACGCACACTTTGACTCCCTCAATGCAGCGAAACGTGAGCTACACCTCCACCTCACCGAAGTTACCAGACTTGACCTTTACCGCAACAAACAACGGTTCTTTGAACAGGGAGACCGCAACGGTCGCCTTCCTGCGATGCTGGCACAACATGACAGACCCCTGATGGTGATCTCTAGTGTGGTGTCCCCTTCGGGAGGGTCGGCCTCTTCCCTGCCAGACATACTTGAAGCCTTCTGTCAGTACTACAGCTCTCTCTATACTTCAGTGCTACCATCGGACTTCCAGTCGCGGGACCTCGCACCTTGGCTGGACCCCTTGGCACTTGGCTGGTTGTCTGATGGGGAGAGAGAATCCCTAGTGAGGCCGATTACCCCGGAGGAGGTACTGAAAGCGATTAGGTCCTTTTCCGCGGGAAAGTCTCCGGGCCCAGATGGACTACCCATTGAGTTCTACACAACTCATGGGGACCTATTGGCCTCCAAATTGGCCCAGCTCTATTCCCAATGTTTGACTGATGGTGCCCTCCCAGCTTCCATGGGCCATGCCCATGTCATTCTCATTCATAAAGTGTCTAAAGACCCCACATCCTGTGCCTCCTACAGACCAATCGCCCTACTTAATACAGACTTCAAGATCCTCACCAAATTACTAACCACGAGACTACAGCCCCTACTACCATCTATCATTGAGACTGACCAGACTGGTTTCATGGCCAATAGAGCGACAGACGTTAACTTGAGGCGTCTGTTCACCAACATACACGCACAACATCTCAATGAAGGATCTAGAGTGGTGGCCTCCCTGGACATTGAGAAGGCCTTCGACAAGGTCGAGTGGCCTTTTCTCTGGGAGGTCCTCCGCAGGATGGGGTTCCCCCTGATCTTCATTGAATGGATGAAGGTCCTCTACCGTGACCCCACCTCGGCTATTAAGCTGGGAGGGGGCCTGTCACGGTCCTTCCATCTGTCCAGGGGCACGCGGCAGGGCTGCCCTCTCTCTCCGGCCTTATTTGCCATCGCGATGGAGCCACTTGCCGAGGCCCTTCGCACCTCTCCTCACATTAGGGGACTGCAGGTTGGCTGGCTGGAGGAGAGGGTCGCCCTGTATGCGGATGACCTCCTACTCTTCCTCAATGACGCGGGTCCATCACTCGAGGGAGCCCTACAGGTCCTCAACTCCTTCTCCTCTGTCACGGGCCTCAGGGTTAACTGGACAAAATCTCTCCTGTTCCCTGTGGATCCTGCAGCCCGTGACACAGCTCCCACGGACATCCCTCTACAATGGGTCGAGAATTTTAAATACTTGGGGGTGGTGGTCTCCAGGCAGGCTTCTGAGTTCTTACCCCTCAACTTGTCCCCGGTGGTTCAGGAGACTCGGCAAAGGCTAAAGGCGTGGGAATCGTTGCCTCTTTCACTGTTGGGACGCATTAATTTGTTTAAAATGAAAATACTCCCCAAATTTACATACTTATTTCGCCACTCTCCACAGTGGATTCCTAAATCCTTTTTCATACGACTACATCGCCTCCTCGCCTCTTTCCTATGGGGGTCCCAATCCCCCAGATACAGCTGGTCAACACTGATACGCCCGACCTCCCAAGGTGGCTTGGCGTGTCCAGATCTATACAAGTACTATCTGACCGCCAAGCTAGTAACAGCTGCTTGGTGGCTCAATCCGGACACCTCCAACCCAGCTACCCAGGTCGAGATGGCAGTGCTGGGATCCCTAGAGGCGCTCAAATTTTTGCTTTTTCGAGGCCCTCGAGCCCCTTATCCACTGACACCCTCCATGCGCACCACACTGCGTGCATGGAGGGCAGGTCTCAAATTAGAAAAATACCCTCAACAGGCAATCTCACCCAATGCTCCCCTTTGGATAAACCCAACCCTGGAGCACATCTATAAACTACCTGAGCCTCATGCCTGGACCAAATTTAACATTAAAACGGTGGCACAGATTATCTCCAATCAATCCCTAGTCCCGCTCTGCAAACTAAACTCCGATTTTAATATACCACAGTCCTATTTTTTCCGATTCCTTCAACTCTCCCATGCCTTTAGTCACCAATTCTCCAACTCCCCTCCTCAACTAGTCCAATCTTCACTGGAGGACCTTCTTAGATCAGATTGTGCGAAAAAACCCACTTCTCAATTATATTCACACCTGACTGTCACCTCCCTCCCGACTATGGAAAAGCTAAGATCTAAATGGTCCCATGACATCCCCAATTTTGACAACGATGACTGGGATGACATATGGGATTTCCCATTTAGCTCCCTGGTCTCTCTGAGAGATCGCCTGATCCAATTCAAGATAGTCCATCGGGCATATTTTACCCCTCACAGACTACACAAAATGAACCCCGACTCCCCTCCCGGATGTTGGAGATGTGGTGGGACTCCTGGGGACTTCACCCACATATTCTGGACCTGTCCGGCAATTGTCGGATACTGGAGGGAGATATTGGACTTTATCACACAAATCACCTCTGTGCCACTACAACCATCAATGTCAATCTGCATATTAGGCCGGTAGAACAACTAATTCCTACGGTGGCGGGACGCACACTGGTGGGATTGCTCCTGTTCTATGCCCGTAAAGCTATAGCCCTTAGTTGGCGCAAACCAACCCCCCCTCCTCTCTCCCTGTGGAAACAATTAATTAACAATAGCTTACCTCTGTATAAAGACACATATGACAACAGAGGCTGCCCCAACAAATATAGCAAAGTCTGGTCTAAGTGGCTGGCAGATCCCTCCACCGCTTCAGAGGCCTCTCAGTAGACCCCAATCACAAAGTAGCTCCCAAGCGGGTGCCAGGTGTACACAATAATCTACAATATGCTATTTTACCATGTACAACTGCACATAGCTCCACTTCATGACCCAGTAAACTGTACCGCTATGACTGATTTCATAATACATTTTTCATGAATAAGGTGACAGCGTGATTCCTGCAAGGATCACATAGACATCATATTAGACCAATGTATGTTTAACTGTTTGTTCTCTTTATCTGTTTTTGTTTCTCTTTTTAAAAACCAATAAAAAGATTTTGGAAAAAAAAAAAAACTGCACTGAGCACTAGTCACGATTTAACCTATGTAATTATTCAGCAATGTTATGTTTGTCAATCACTATATGGGGTTTTTATGCGGATGGAATAGTTTTGGCTAAAGTCATTTTTTTATTTCATCCCCTGTTCCCCTTCCCCCTCCCCCAATTCAAAGGGAGCCAACCTAGCCGTTATATTTGCTATATGCGATTTTGTTTATATTTTGTTTATAATTTACATGCGATTTTACATGTGGGATCTGGCTACACACGATTTACAAAGTATTTTTTAAACTAGGACAACGTTACACCTACACACTCCAAAGGGTGTCACTTTGCTGTTTTATGTTTGGTTTTATTTTCGTTGAATTTTTTATTTGCAATTTTGGTTTATACTTTATATGCGACTTTACATATGGGATTTGGCTACACACGATTTACCAAGTATTTCTATGAATTAGGACTGTGCCACACCCACACACTAACCCTTCACTTACCTTCTGTTTTTTCCACCTTGGTGGAAATCACATTTGTGGAGGCAGCAGTCCTTTATGCGATTTCTTCCATTGTTTCCATTTTTTTTCATTTTCTCCACTTTTTTTTCCACTAGGACAATGTTACACCTACACACTCCAAAGGGGGTCACTTTGCTGTTTTATGTTTGGTTTTATTTTCGTTGAATTTTTTAGGTGGAAATCACATCTGTGGAGGCAGCAGTCCTTTATGCGATTTCTTCCATTGTTTCCATTTTTTTCCATTTTTTTTCCTTTTTCTCCACTTTTTTAATTTTCTGTTCCGTTGCGTGGATACACCACTCATATTTCATTCCTCTGACTTTGTCATTGGTGTCAACATGCACCATGACAACTGGGTCTTCCCCAGCCCCTCCTATAATCTGTCCACCAGATTCATGATGTAAATAAACACAAAGATATAATTGAAAAAGTATTTTAATTAAAAAAAAAAAAAAAAACAACTATAACAACAAAACATGTCCCATTGTGGAAATCAAACAGGGAACAAACAGGGGGGCAAGCTCAGAGTTGGCCTCTAACATTGCAAAAAGACTCCATTTCACAAGAACTGTTTTTTCATTGTTTATTGGTATTAAAAATGGTCATTCTCTATATCCCTTGCAAAACTAAATGTTTTTGGACAGTCATGCTAGTACCTTCAATCTTGCTGAACTGATCGCTGAAACAACATTCATAGCGTTTTTCTAGTCAGTTGCTCAGAAATTCAAAAATTAGCAAGACAGCTAATAAAGTTGTAGCCAGTGACAAGAACTGGCCAATGGTCATTTTCAAGGGGGCCTATCACAGAGGTATAACTCCCAGTGGCAGATTCCATATCGCCAATGTAAAATATGACGTTTTCTTTAAGATTTATAGATATGTCATCCTTGTCTCTTCTTTTCTCCCCTTCCACATCTTTACACACACTTTTCCTCCTCTTTCTCTCACTGTTGTCTCAATGAGGATATAAGATCCCCTTATGGAGACTATACTTGTAAATGGATAGAAAAATCAGGACAAGTGATGACATGTCATGTCAGTCAATGGAAATTCAAATGTTAATGCAATATATTCACTTTTTTAGATTGAACCATCCATTTTTAGCCAATTTAAAATACATGATTACAATGATTACTGCAATTTAGTCTTTTGGAAAAAGTGCACTTATGCATTGATTGCTGTGAAGTTAATTATTAGGGTCATATCTGTTTACACTACATATTAATGAACCACTTTGTTATGCGCAGATGACATTAACCTGTAAAAGGTCATATGAGGAGAATGTGAACTGATTATATACAGAAGAGCAAGCACTTGAATATATCTTCAGGGTTCATTGATAAAAAATGTGAAATGCACTGTAAAATTAATAAATCAGTACAATACAGAAAATGCCCTGGATATTTGCAATCTAATTCCTATATTATTACATTTACATTAGTACATTAGAAGGTCATCATCTTTTTAAAATAGTCTTTGTGTTAATGAAATACCTATTTTAACCTTGATATAAAGAAATCCATGAGTCTCTAGTTTAAGGATGTTTTCTATGACCCATGACAAGTATGAAAACAGTGATGTCAAAGCAAACATTCAAAAGGAAATAATAGCAATGGCAACCTTCATGTTTTTCTCAGCATTGACACAATTTCCTTTAACTGGCTTGTGCTATGATTGGGCTAGATACAAGTAGTCACCAATGGCTATGTGAGCATATTAAATCTCTATTGTGGGGCTCAGCAACCAGTAGATTGTGGACAGGTGACTGGTAGATCGCCTCTGGGCTTGCTGACCCGCCATTCCAGAGCATCAAACAGAGTGAAATGCAGAGGGACTACTTGTAAGGTTGGATCTGTAGTAAGAAATAAGTGCCGCATAAGCCAATGCCTCCTCTGTAGTGCTGGCTTCTGTCCCATGCAGTGTGATACCGGCTGCACTCCATCTCTTATTTGGGCTAGTGGTCTCCAGAGTGGTGCCAGCAGCAGTAAAGAAGAGATCTTCAGGTCAGTGAGAAGCGATACACTGGGCATAAAAGTATAAGGCTGTTTCACACTGATGCGTTGCTGTTTACCCACACCACGGGTGCAGTGCAGTGTACCTGCAGCGCCTGTGCTGCATGTAAACCATGCATCCGTTTTCTATCCATGTGAAAGTAGCCTTATAGGCAGCGCAGAACAGTAAGGGTTAATTTAATTTGCAGTTTGGGGTTGGTAAAACCTCATAGTTAAGACGTGTTTTTATCAACCATGCCCCAACCGCACTCTCTTTAGCTGCAGTGGCCAGGGGTGTACACATGTTGCAGCCATAACAGGAGTTATATGCCCTATCATGGTTGGTGGGTGTAGCACCTGCCAGGCATGATCCATTTAAGTGAATGAGGCCAATTTGCAAGTGTCCTGCAACCTTGTTCAGTACAGCAAATAAGGTTAAAGCAGGCAGTGTTGTGTTGCTTTCTCACTACCTACTTTAGCTCCTTGGATCCTGCAGAAGCATGCAGTTGTGGGGCACTTGCAGAGTAGCCCCATTTACTTGAATGAGTCATGATCGGCAGGTGGTAGCACCCATCAAAAACAACAGGGGGCTTAATTCCTGTTGTTGCATGTGTACACCTTTGGCTACTGCCTCTGCAGCTAAAAGTGTAGGGATTGGGGGCAGTAAAACCACAACTTAACCACAGGGTTTTACCCCCCCTTCTTACTTTACATTAGGGTGCCGCTGCCGAATGCACCTAAGGGCTCATTCACAAGTGCAGCAGGCACTGCGACTCCCCTGAAAAGTGATCCAAGTGTGTTTGACAGGTGGTAAAGGGATGATATGCTGTCCCCTCACCACCTGATTTAAACCTAGAATTGACCTGCAAAGCACACAATTGCGATACGGTAGGACAGGGTCCAATTGGTATTAAAGATGCACAACAGTCACTTACAAATATGGTAAAGGTCTCCCCCATATAAATAGGTGTGACTTTTAGTGGCTATCATTTGAATTGTTTCCTTTTTAAAAGAACATAACACAACAAATTAATAAACCTAATTTAAGTTGCTAAGGTGGCACCCTAATAGCAATGGCATTAGCTAGCATTAAAAAAAATATTTATTGCAAAACAGAGATAGGTGGATATGATGAATCACAAATACATGTTGTCATATAACTGAAAAAAGTCATACAGAAAGAGAAAAACCTTTTTGATAGGCATTTACTAAACGTTAATATAAATAAAATTTAAGGGAAATTTATTTTTCCACATACAGTATTCAGCTAAAATACAAAGAAGTCAGAAGATTCTGAAAACCTTGAAATATGAGGCACTTGCTTGCAGACTCATTACTATATAATTGACCAATCAAATTTGAAGATGTTTGCTGATTTTCTCCAAACACCACAACAGTATGCAGCTGGCATTGTATTCATTGTGGAAGAAATACATTGGCTTTGTTGATGAGTGTACAATGCCAAGAGCACTTAAAATTATAAATGTAAATAAATGAGTGCAATCTGCTTACCCTAAAAGGCATTTTTCTCCAAGTAAATTGCACTGGAGTCTCATATTAAAATATTACAATGTTCCTGTCAGTTTCTCAGAATTCAAGTGTTTTGTGGTGATTTTCCACATTCTTATGTCAGCTTCTCAGAAGCAATGCCTTTTTTTTTCTTTTTCTTTTGATTAAGTTTTGGCTATAAAGAATCATTTACTTTTGTATTACTTAGCGAACCTTCACGGAAACATATTTATACCATGGGACAACAAGGATTTATTAGCATTTAGATGCCAGAATCGTTAATTAAAGGCTCAAAGTGTCTTCATTTAGAGGGATTATTAAACAAACAAAAGTAGAATTATGATCAGGATGACATAATATAGCAGTTGGGGAAGAAGATTAAGAGATTGGGAAAAAATCAAGTTAAGGATCTGACACTGTATTTTAGTTGAAAATGTTTGAACTTGTTTTCCATTTTTCCTATCAACCATGAGTTAGTGTGTTTCATATTATATACACCTTCCCACAGTCATATCCCAGTCAGGGGGGGGGGGGGCAGGAGGGACCTCAAATGATTCACTCAGCTCCTTTGATTTTTAAATCAAAAGGATGTTGAATGGGAAATGGCAGACAAGGCCACCTACGTAGCAATTTTCATCTGAATCACGAGGATAATCATTTTTAAACTATTCTTTATCTTGGTTGGCATTGTTTCTTGGGATGGTTTAGGAGGGTTGTCCCGCAATCTAAAGCTGGGCATATGCAAATAGATGTTTTTTGCACAACTTGCAGATTGAACAAAAATCATTTAAGAGATTCCCCCATACACACTACACAACACAGATAGAGGAATCTCCCACTGCTCCCATAGCCATAGCTAGAATATTAATGAAAAAAAAACATCTGTAAGTCATGTACTGGAATCCTATGCCTCATCACAAAATGCAGAGAGAGAGAGAAAAAAGGGGGTGCCCCTAGGGATTTTGTAGGCAAGTAAAAATACCAGATACAGAGTAGAAAAAAGTATAGTAAAGTACAAATTTATTGAGTACAAAATTATATAGACAAAAAAATGGCATAAATGTTGCATAGAATGGCTTAAAAACACAAAAAGATATTCATATGGAAGTTACAATAAACACAGCTGAATTGTAGGCCATATGATTATCTCACAATTTGGAGGTCAAAACAGTGTCGATAGACACCAAAGATCCCAACATGTTTCGGAATATATATACTTGGATATTTAATTCTTTCTTCAGGGGATGGTTTAAAACAGGCTGCATTCTCTATTAAAAACAATAACAAAGTATCAAAACAAATATAAAGTGACTATAGATAGTATATTAATATCCTGAGTAAACAATGCTACAAAAACGGGTTCACAGATCCGGTATCTCCAAGGCATCCCATCTCAAAGATATTTAATCCAAAGAAAAGGGAAATATGTCAAAGAAATGGAAGGACACGCACCACAACAATCGCAGATAGGGTGCTAACTAGGGATGAGCCGAACACCCCCCTGTTCGGTTCGCACCAGAACATGCGAACAGGAAAAAAGTTCGCTCGAACACGCGAACACCGTTAAAGTCTATGGGACACGAACATGAATAATCAAAAGTGCTAATTTTAAAGGCTTATATGCAAGTTATTGTCATAAAAAGTGTTTGGGGACCCGGGTCCTGCCCCAGGGGACATGGATCATTTAAAAAAAAAGTTTTAAAAACGGCCGTTTTTTTCAGGAGCAGTGATTTTAATAATGCTTAAAGTCAAACAATAAAAGTGTAATATCCCTTTAAATTTCATACCTGGGGGGTGTCTATAGTATGCCTGTAAAGGGGCGCATGTTTCCCGTGTTTAGAACAGTCTGACAGCAAAATGACATTTGGAAGGAAAAAACCCATTTAAAACTACCCGCGGCTATTGCATTGCCGACAATACATAGCAGTTCATTGATAAAAACGGCATGGGAATTCCCCACAGGGAAATCCCGAACCAAAATTTAAAAAAAAATGACGTGGGAGTCCCCCTAAATTCCATACCAGGCCCTTCAGGTCTGGTATGGATATTAAGGGGAACCCCGGCCAAAATTTAAAAAAAAAATGACGTGGGGTTCCCCCTAAATTCCATACCAGACCCTTAAGGTCTGGTATGGATTTTAAGGGGAACCCCGCGCCAAAAAAAAAAAAAACGGCGTGGGGTCCCCCCAAAAATCCATACCAGACCCTTATCCGAGCACGCAATCTGGCAGGCCGCAGGAAAAGAGGGGGGGACGAGAGTGCGGCCCCCCTCCTGAACCGTACCAGGCCACATGCCCTCAACATTGGGAGGGTGCTTTGGGGTAGCCCCCCAAAACACCTTGTCCCCATGTTGATGAGGACAAGGGCCTCATCCCCACAACCCTGGCCGGTGGTTGTGGGGGTCTGCGGGTGGGGGCTTATCGGAATCTGGAACCCCCTTTAACAAGGGGACCCCCAGATCCCAGCCCCCCCTGTGTGAAATGGTAAGGGGGTACTTACCCCTACCATTTCACTAAAAAACTGTCAAAAATGTTAAAAATGACAAGAGACAGTTTTTGACAATTCCTTTATTTAAATACTTCTTCTTTCTTCTATCTTCCTTCATCTTCTTCTTCTTCTGGTTCTTCTGGCTCTTCTGGTTCTTCCTCCGGCGTTCTCGTCCAGCATCTCCTCCGCAGCGTCTTCTATCTTCTTCTCCTCGGGCCGCTCCGCACCCATGGCATGGGGGAGGCTCCCGCTCTTCTCTTCATCTTCTTCTTCATCCTCTTCTCTTCTTCCTTCTTCTCTTCTTCTCTTCTTCGTTTTCTTCTCCGGGCCGCTCCGCACCCATGCTGGCATGGAGGGAGGCTCCCGCTGTGTGACGGCGTCTCCTCGTCTGACGGTTCTTAAATAACGGGGGCGGGGCCAACCAGTGACCCCGCCCCCTCTGACGCATGGTGACTTGACGGGACTTCCCTGTGACGTCACGGGGAATGCCACAGGGAAGTCCCGTCATGTCCCATGCTTCAGAGGGGGCGGGGTCACTGGGTGGCCCCGCCCCCTGTTATTTAAGAACCGTCAGACAAGGAGACGCCGTCACACAGCGGGAGCTTCCCTCCATGCCAGCATGGATGCGGAGCGGCCCGGAGAAGAAAATGAAGAATAGAAGAAGAGAAGAAGGAAGAAGAGAAGAGGATGAAGAAGAAGATGAAGAGAAGAGGCCCGAGGAGAAGAAGATAGAAGATGCTGCGGAGGAGATGCTGGACGAGAACGCCGGAGGAAGAACCAGAAGAACCAGAAGAAGAAGAAGATGAAGGAAGATAGAAGAAAGAAGAAGCATTTAAATAAAGGAATTGTCAAAAACTGTCTTTTGTCATTTTTAACATTTTTGACAGTTTTTTAGTGAAATGGTAGGGGTAAGTACCCCCTTACCATTTCACACGGGGGGGCTGGGATCTGGGGGTCCCCTTGTTAAAGGGGGCTTCCAGATTCCGATAAGCCCCCCGCCCGCAGACCCCCACAATCACCGGCCAGGGTTGTGGGGATGAGGCCCTTGTCCTCATCAACATGGGGACAAGGTGTTTTGGGGGGCTACCCCAAAGCACCCTCCCAATGTTGAGGGCATGTGGCCTGGTACAGTTCAGGAGGGGGGCCGCACTCTCGTCCCCCCCTCTTTTCCTGCAGCCTGCCAGGTTGCGTGCTCGGATAAGGGTCTGGTATGGAATTTTTGGGGGGACCCCACGCCGTTTTTTTTTTTTGCGCGGGGTTCCCCTTAAAATCCATACCAGACCTGAAGGGTCTGGTATGGAATTTAGGAGGAACCCCACGTCATTTTTTTTTTAAATTTTGGCCGGGGTTCCCCTTAATATCCATACCAGACCTGAAGGGCCTGGTATGGAATTTAGGGGGACTTCCACGTCATTTTTTTTTTTAAATTTTGGTTCGGGGTTTCCCTGTGGGGAATTCCCATGCCGTTTTTATCAATGAACTTCTATGTGTATTGTCGGCAATGCAATAGCCGCGGGTAGTTTTAAATGGGTTTTTTCCTTCCAAATGTCATTTTGCTGTCAGACTGTTCTAAACACGGGAAACATGCGCCCCTTTACAGGCATACTATAGACATCCCCCAGGTATGAAATTTAAAGGGATATTACACTTTTATTGTTTGACTTTAAGCATTATTAAAATCACTGCTCCTGAAAAAACGGCCATTTTTAAAACTTTTTTTTGCATTGATCCATGTCCCCTGGGGCAGGACCCGGGTCCCCAAACACTTTTTTACGACAATAACTTGCATATAAGCCTTTAAAATTAGCACTTTTGATTTCTCCCATAGACTTTTAAAGGGTGTTCTGCGGCATTCGAATTTGCCACGAACACCCCAAATTGTTCGCTGTTCGGCGAACTCGAAGCTCATCCCTAGTGCTAACCGACACTTCCAGATAAACTCCACATAGGATGTAAGAGGAAGAAGAAGAGGTACACTATTGACACAAGTATTTATACTTTTTTGTAATATGACTGTATCCACAATTGATGGTCCTTGTGAGTCTCTGCACACTTGTGTCAATAGTGTACCTCCTCTTCTTCCTCTTGTATTCTATGTGGAGTTTATCTGGAAGTGTTGGTCAGCACCCTATCTGCGATTGTTGTGGTGTGCATCCTTCCATTTCTTTGACATAATCGCTTTTTCTTTGGATTAAATGTCTATGAGATGGGATGCCTTGGAGATGCCGGATCTGTGAACCCGTTTGTGTAGCATTGTTTACTCAAGATATTCATTATTATATGAGTATTTACAGATTTCCATTGCCTGCCCTGTTTTCATTGCCATGTCTGTATCCACTGACCACATACTATCTATATTCATTGTATATTTGTTTTGATACTTTGTTATTGTTTTTAATAGAGAATACAGCACGTTCTAAACCACACCTGAAGAAGGAATTAAATATCCAAGTATATATATTCCAAAACATGTTGGGATCTTTAGTGTCCATCAACACTGTTTTGAACTCCAAACTGTGAGATCATCATATGGTTTAGAATTTAGCTGTGTTTATTATAACTTCTATATGAATAACTTTTTGTGTTTTTTAAGCCTCTCTATGCAACATGTATTGTCATTTTTTTTGTGTGTGTGTATATATAATTTCCCCCCTCACCTTCCAGGACAGCTACTTGAGAGATAATTGGCTCCGCCCTCTACAGGAAACACAAATCAGATACAATTTAAAAGGCCCCTACCTTTCCTCTGACCCTCAGTTGTTTTGTGTTTCCAGACCCTCCAGGAGCTCCAACATGTTTTTTGTTTTCTTAAGGTCTGGTAACTGTGGTTGGTGGACCCCCCTTCTCTGGTTTCATCCAGGACTAGTTGTGGCCAAGTCCTGGATGATAGTCTGTACCAGAAGGGTTCCCTATTTCTAAGGATTACTTGCCTATGTGAGTGGTGGCAACCCCCTTCCCTTTTTCCCCAGCGCTGCTGTGTGGAACTGTGTCCTCCTAAATGCTTCATTTAGGTGTACCAATATGGCATCAGGAGGACTTCTGGTGACGCGGCAAGATGGCGCTGGAACCGGAAGTCACATGACGCACTTCCGGACAATGAGTTTTTTAAAGAAGCATGGCATGGAGACACTGAGGACATGCTGCAGGGAAATAGTCTGCTAAAAATGCCATTCTACGTGCAGTTTTGCAGAACAGCAGCAGTCTTCTCTACGGCCGTTCTCCGCTTGCTTCATGGAGCTTGAGGACAGGTCCGAGGATGGGGCATCCACTCGTATTGAACCAGCGGCAGCATCCGGGTCCCATACTGCCCCCAAGGTAAGCCCTTGTCTGTGGAGAGCTCTACAGCAAGGGACTTTTTTGTATGGAACTTTTTTATTTATGGTCCTTGTTTCTGCTTTTTTCTAGGCTAAACCGGTGAAGAAGAAATGTGGGAACTGTAGGGCCAGGCTTTCTGATAGTTATAAAAAGCTATTTTGTGAGGATTGTATTCCACCCAGAGTTAGTTCAGAGTCTTCCTCTTTTAAAGAGTTAATGACTTCTATGAAGGAGGTAGTGGACTTCTTTCGATCACTTAATGACAGGGTTACTAGTCTAGGCTCTTCCTCATCTAGACCCATAGCCCAAGACCCTTCAAACTCTGCCAGGTCCCTTCCCTTGTTAGTATGTGAGACTATTAGTTTGCGTGATACCTCTGATCTGGAAGAAGGTGAGAATCCAGTTTTTTCATCTGATGAAAAGCCTGCAGGTGATAATCCAGTTTTTTCATCTGATGAAAAGCCTGCATACAGGTAGCTCATCTAAGTATCTTTTTCCACTTGAGGATATTGATGAACTACTAAAAGCAATATATACCTCAAAGCAGATTGAGATGCCTACAGGGACGGAAATCAAAAACTTTTCCGGTACACCAGTCTCTTAGGGACATGATTCTGTCTGCATGGAAATACCTGAAAAAAGGCTGTTCCAATCCAGGGGACACAAAAGATTTCCTTTTCAGTCTGAATTTAAGGAGGTTTTCTTTAAGTGTCCTAAATTAGATGTCCCTATGTCGCGGGTGTCCAAAAGATCAGATCTTTCTTTTGAAGATTCTGGGGTCCTTAAAGATTAAAAGGATAGAATGGCCGACTCATTGCTACATAAGGCCAGCTTTTTCTTTAGGCCCAGCGGTAGCATCCACCTGTGTGGCTAGAAATTTAGACGTATGGGTTCAGCCTCTGGATGATCTTCTTGCATCTGACACCCCCAAAGAAGAGATTAGGGAATCCCTCCCACTCATTGCCAAGTCAGTCGCCTTCTTAGCTGATGCAGCAGCAGATTCAGTGAAATTCACAGCCAGAGCTTCTGCTCTCATTAATTCAGCTAGGCGAGCTATCTGGCTTAAATCTTGGGAAGGTGACCTTACGTACAAGAATAAGCTCTGTGGCATTCCCTTCGAAGGCAAACTCTTGTTTGTTTCTTCCTTAGAAGAGGTCTTAGCTCGTTCCTCTGAGAAAAGTAAATGATTCCCTTCTTCCCAAAGAAATAAAACAAAGATGGGACATGAAGGAGAGGAAAGGCGTGCTCACCCCTGTTATTGAAAACAAAAAAGGAGAGAGAAAATTTCCCCGGGTTTAGGGTTTTTTGGCAGCAGGATACAAATATCAAATCAATATTATGTAAAAAATATGTTTTATTGTACAAAAAATCGCATCACATAAAGGTTAAAAAATGAGCTCCAGTAGAAAATATTTGGCAAAACCTTATAACATCAGACACACATTATATAGACATATTTCCATAGCAACATTAAACAATGTTGTTAACATCAGAAAATAAAAACCTGATGCGTTTCAACCCATACATTAAGGGTCTTCTTCAGAGGTCAATCTGTTGGAAAATATATGATACAAGTACACATGTAAGAACATAATCACGCACAATAAGAATGATAAGTAGTGCATGCATGTAATATAATTACCCAACAATGTGTGTCCAGCAACAAGAGCCCTCCTAACTGGAGATCCTTTTTAAAAAAGTTCCTATTCTCTCTCCCCAAGGGGTCTCAAGGCACACCCACCGACACGGCCACCTGCACTGGAGCAATAGTCCGACAATGTGGTTTACGAGAAGTCACACTAGAGGTCGCCCCCCATCGGGCAAGATGATCGGTCGGGGAACAGGCCTCACCTGTAGTGAAAACTCAAAAGTACACTAAGGAAAAATGCCCATGATATATATCAAAACAATTATATCAATCCATATTACTCCAAAGAGGAGGTCAAATGAGAGGCACTAATCTCAACGTATACCATATACGCAATTTGCAACCTCAGAGTATTAGACATATATATATGTGAAAAAGGTGATAGGTGGGTGAAGGGAATCCATTAAAAGTAATTAAGGAAATTAAATTAGGTTACAAGATCAGAGAAATATATAGCCGGCCATTACAATAACGTGGTGTGAAGTTGAAAAAAGAAGGACCAGGTAAAAAAGTGAGTGATAATGGGGACTCAGAGCTGTGAGGGTGAAAAGATTACATGCCGTGTATATTAACCCCAAGTGAAAACGGGTATAAACACCAACCGTGCACAAACGAAACTGTGAATAAGAAAAAGAGTGCCCATATTGAAACCGTGACAAAGTGAACTTGAATGTTTACCTCAAAAAATGTGAAAGCAAATATGGACCTGCACCATATCGCCCTATATAATCAGACTGAGTTTGTGACCTAGCCCGGGATTGGCCGAAAATTGTGTCAGCTCAATGGATGAATCTCCAATTCAAGTTGACAAGTCTGAAATATATGTATATAAATAAACAGTAAAAGGTAAATGAGTAAAAAATAATATTTATAAAGATTATACATAGTAAATCTACCAAACATAGTTGCATAGGGCTAGATTGGTGCAGAGGCATATTGCTGAAAAGTGTACTTACAGTGCAGAAGCTGCTACAGTGTCTGACCAGCCGAGTAGAGAGACTACAAGTGCAAGGACTTTCATATGTATATATACCTGTTGTGGGCGTGTACCAATTGGGATAAAAGCACCCCAGGTGTGAATCCCCTCCCCTAGAGCTGACCTATGAGGGCGTCATGGAGGGCATGGGTGCCATTCAGGCAGCCTCATGTGGCTTCCCCCACATTTGGGATGGGCTGACAGCCCCGAAATGACGTCATCCTCGTCGCAATTACGTGACGTACCCGCGTCACGTCGCACGCGCGGGGGCCTGCGTGTGTGCAGTGACAGGGGACATCCGAAGATGTTCCCGAATGCCGCCGGCAAGGGGAAAGGGTCTCCAATATAGGAGCCAGGGCTAGCCCGGATACCCAATGGAGACAGACATGGGGGGAGGAGCCAACAGATGGAAATCGGCTCCTTCCCCCCCCCTTTCCGGGAAGGCACATCTGAAGGAGAATCCCCGATCCAAGGGCAGTGGCAGTGGAGCTGCCAGACTTCCGAGGGGAGGACTGGAACAGACAAAAAAAGAAGCATAATAGTCATTACATTTGCTTGAAACATAAATAAACAAAAATATGTAATCCATCACATGTAGGGGTATATTAACCCCCGCTGAGTATAATCATTTAATGCAAACACATAAGGCATCAGTACATGCAGGGAAAAACAGTCACATACATTGGGGAATCTACAAAATCGCAACCAAAAAATAAATAAAAAAGAAAAACCATATAAAGTAAATATGCACATGAGGAGGAAATAAAAAATAAAGAATAAATGCGATAAAGCAAAACCTAATCCTTCAAAGGAAGGGGAAAGGGGGGAAAAAGGAGCCACAAGAGCTGGGGGGTCTTTGGATATTAGAAGGGGACTGGGAAAGGTTTTGTGAGTTTTTCCAGAAACAAAACCTTTTAGGAATGGAGCAAATGAAATGGCTTCGTTTAATCCTGGAAAAGAGGTGGCGTCCAGTTTAAATATCCACCTCCGTTCATGTTGGAGCAGGGTTTTGTTCCAATCACCGCCTCGATCTGGTATATGAACCCGATCGAGTCCGGTGTAGGATACCTTGGGTATCCTATAATTGTGCACTGTCACGACATGTCGCCCAAGTGGTAAATAGTGGTTACCAATTTGCATATGATAGATGTGCTTGGATATGCGGCGATGAAATTCATGTTTGGTCTTACCGACATAATATGCTCCACATTCGCATGACATGAGGTATACCACCCCTCATGTTTGGCAGTTGGTAAAGTGCGCAGGCTTAAACAGTGCCCCATTCGGAAGGAGGAATATTTTATCCCGTCTGATGTATGGGCAGAAAGAGCAGTGTCCACATGGAAACAATCCGAGGGTTGAGCAATGTTTAGATCTTTTCTGTTCGTCCTTAAACTTGCTTTGTACCAATTTGTCTTTTAGCGAGGTAGCTCGTCTGTAGGTGATCGACGGGCTATTTGAAATAAAGCCACGAACCTTCGGATCATCCATGAGTATGGACCAGTGTTTCTCAATGATGTTCCTAATCTCCTGATGCTGTTTGGAGAATCGCAGAATGATCCTGGTAGGATCCATACCATGGTCATCTGCCATTCTCTTTTTGGATAGTAAATCGCATCGGGATTGTGCAGCTGCTCTGTTGTAAGCCTTACGTAGGCAGGAGCGGCTGTAACCACGTGGTAACAGTCTGGTTTGCAGGTTATAAGCTTCCTGTTTAAAAAGAGTATCTTCTGAACAATTCCTGCGTAAACGCAGGTATTGTCCATACGGAATAGACTATTTTAGTGCTATAGGGTGAAAACTATCCGCGTGGAGCACTGTGTTGCCTGCGGTACTTTTCCGAAACAAGGTGCTACAGATTTTATCCTCAGAGGTACGCCTTAGCTTGACATCCAAAAATGTAATTCGGTCGCGATCATAAGTCATGGTAAACTGGTAAACATGGTAAAAGTTGTATTTGTTCTGATTGATACAATCGAAAAATTCAAGCAGCATTTCCTCAGGGCCCTCCCAGATGACGAGGACATCAATGTACCATAGCCATAAAAAGATGTGGCTCGTGTACACAGCGAGGTCCCCGTCATCTAGGAGGGCTTTCTCCCACTCCCCCAGGTACAGATTGGTGTAGGCCGGGGCACAACAAGTGCCCATGGCCACGCCCTGCACCTGGAGGTAGTGGGAGTTGTTGAACCAAAAAAAGTTATGATGTAGGATATAGTCGAGTCCATCAATGATAAACTCGTTCAATGCTTCATCATATTTGCGACTCTGCTGTAAGAGTGCCCGTACAGCTGCGATCCCCTTATTATGGGGGATCGAGCTGTACAAGGCCTCGACGTCAATGGCCAAAAATGAGTTCACTGGGAGGGTTATTTCTTTGATTGATTGCAATAAGTGTATTGTGTCCTTCAAAAAGGAAGGCATACACAAAACAAAGGGTTTCAAAAAGGAATCGATAACCTTTCTCAAATTTTCTGATATTCCTCCATTACCGGAGACAATTGATCGCCCGGGAGGTTTTATCTGGCATTTGTGAATTTTGGGGAGACTATAAAACGTGGCCACCCGTGGATGTTTAATTCCAATGAACTCATATTGGTCTTTTGTAATTACTCCTTTTTCAAAAGCCACTTGGATCAGATCGTAGAATTTGGTATAGGAGGCTTGTATGAATTTGATGGGGATGGTTTTATACCACTCCCCATTATCTAGGATGTCTTGACACATACGCACGTAATCCTGATTATCCATCAGGACCACGTTGCCTCCCTTATCTGATGGTTTTATTGTAATTTTGGCATTATTACATAGGGAGTCAATGGCCTTAGATTCATCAGCAGTTAGGTTGTGAGGACGTATTTTCCTATGTGGAAGCTTGGAGATATCCCTTAATGTTTGCTTGACAAAAATTTCTATGCTTGGGTTCAAACTGAGAGGAGGAAATTTAGCAGAAGGTTTCTTAAAACCCTTTGCAGGGTTCTGTGTAGATTCGTTGGCATCTGCAAGTAAGGTTTCCAAATCAATTTGATCTATCAGATCTAAGGTATTATTTTCCTGAAACAGGAGTGTTAGATCGCGTAAAGCTTTGAATTCTTTCATACTAAAGCTAGCCCAGTCAGTTATATCAATATTTGTGTCCGTCTTTGCATGGAGGCTCTTAAGTAGTAGCCGACGTGCAAAGAGTCACTTCGAATATGTCAAAATTTTCTTGTGGGCAAAAAGTCGATCCGCGTGACAGTACATCGATTTCTATTGGGGATAGGGGATGGGATGACAAGTTGATTACACTGAGGGATTCTGTTGAATCCTCGTGACATAGGCGTCCAAATTCCCTACTCCCCTGTTTGTTTGGGGTGAGGGGGATCCCCGTCCCGGGTTTAAAGGACTCTGGAGCCCGGGTTTAAAACGTCCTGCTATTTGGCTTGTGTTGTTTGTTGAGATATTAGAAGACAAAAGGTCTGTTTCACTCATACCTATATTTGATGTATCGAACTTAGAGCTAGAGGGTATTGGGTGCTCGCAAATGGGAGCACTACAGTCCCTCTCCACTGTAGTCTCGACACTGTGTTTTTTTCTATTCTGTTCGGGAGAACCCTTGTTGTTACAGCTCCTCTTGAACTTTTCCTGTACCTTGGGTGGTGTTTTTGGATTCTGACTGAAGCCAGGTCCATTTTTATGTTTTGACGTGCTACTTTTGTTGTTAGATTGTTGTTGCATTATATGCTGTTTGTTTCTTTGATTTCTCGGGGTGTGAGCATTCCATCTGTATGCTCGTCCCTCTGAGAAGGCTGTTTTATCCCTCCAAAAAGTAGATTCCTTTTTCTGCAGAATACCCCTATTGTAGACTGACAGGCCCTCCCGAAGGTTCGCCTGTAGCTCCAAACAAAGGGCATGTTGCTCAAAGGGTTTAAGGGCCGTCTCTATGTTGTTAATTTCTATATCTAGCAATGCCATTTGTTTATTATATTCACGGGTAAGAATAACAATCATTTCTTGAGAACATTAATTTAAGTTGGCCTCCCATTCTTTTTTAAGGTCAGTGCTGGTTTGGTCCAGGTTGGGAAAAACCTGGACTCGAAGTCCCAGGGGGTTAATCTTTTCCTTGATATATCTATCTAAGGATTTTACATGCCAGAAAAGTGCAGATTTTTTCTCCAAGACTTTATTCAATTTTTGAAAGAGAGATGAAATTAGGGTTTTCACACGGTCACCCTGTTCAAAGTCTGTCTCGTAACCTGACATTAGATTGACCCACTCATCTCCCTGGAAATTACTCATGTTGGCACTGATTATTGCTTGCAAGATGTAAATATCCACAATGAACAAATGAATAACCCTACACTCTGAAGCTCATGTTTTACCTCTCATGTGTCACATGGGGAAAGGGGTGTTTAACCACCCAAAAAGATACAAAACAAAGATGGGACACGAAGGAGAGGAAAGGCGTGCTGCTCACCCCTGTTATTAAAAACAAAAAAGGAGAGAGAAAATTTCCCCGGGTTTGGGGTTTTTTGGCAACAGGATACAAATATCAAATCAATATTATGTAAAAAATATGTTTTATTGTACAAAAAATCGCATCCCTGCTCCAACATGAACAGAGGTGGATATTTAAACTGGACGCCACCTCTTTTCCAGGATTAAACAAAGCCATTTCATTTGCTCCATTCCTAAAAGGTTTTGTTTCTGGAAAAACTCACTAAACCTTTCCCAGTCCCCTTCTAATATCCAAAGACCCCTCCAGCTCTTGTGGCTCCTTTTTCCCCCCTTTCCCCTTCCTTTGAAGGATTAGGTTTTGCTTTATCACATTTATTCTTTATTTTTTATTTCCTCCTCATGTGCATATTTACTTTATATGGTTTTTCTTTTTTATTTATTTTTTGGTTGCGATTTTGTAGATTCACCAATGTATGTGACTGTTTTTCCCTGCATGTACTGATGCTTTGTGTGTTTGCATTAAATGATTATACTCAGCGGGGGTTAATATACCCCTACATGTGATGGATTACATATTTTTGTTTATTTATGTTTCAAGCAAATGTAATGACTATTATGCTTCTTTTTTTGTCCGTTCCACTCCTCCCCTCAGAAGTCTGGCAGCTCCACTGCCGCTGCCCTTGGATCGGGGATTCTCCCTCAGATGTGCCTTCCCGGCAAGGGGGGGGAGAAGGAGCCGCTTTCCCCCCCCCATGTCTGTCTCCATTGGGTATCGGGGCTGACCCCGGCTCCTATATTGGAGACCCTTTTCCCTTGCCGGCGGCATTCGGGAACATCCTCGGACATCCCCTGTCACTGCGCACACGAGGATGATGTCATTTCAGGGCTGTCAGCCCGTCCCGAACACCGGGGAAGCCACACAAGGCTGCCTGAATGGTGGCCATGCCCTCCATGACGGCCTCATAGGTCGGCTCTAGGGGAGGGGACTCACACCTGGGGTGCTTTTCTCCCAATTGGTACACGCCCACAACAGGTATATATACATATGAAAGTCCTTGCACTTGTAGTCTCTCTACTCGGCTGGCCAGACACTGTAGCAGCTTCTGCACTGTAAGTACACTTTTCAGCAATATGCCTCTGCACCAATCTAGCCCTATGCAACTATGTTTGGTAGATTTACTATGTATAATCTTTATAAATATTATTTTTTACTCATTTACCTTTTACTGTTTATTTATATACATATATTTCAGACTTGTCAACTTGAATTGGAGATTCATCCATTGAGCTGACACAATTTTCGGCCAATCCCGGGCTAGGTCACAAACTCAGTCTGATTATATAGGGCGATATGGTGCAGGTCCATATTTGCTTTCACATTTTTTGAGGTAAACATTCAAGTTCACTTTGTCACGGTTTCAATATGGGCACTCTTTTTCTTATTCACGGTTTTGTTTGTGCACGGTTGGTGTTTATACCCGTTTTCACTTGGGGTTAATATACACGGCATGTAATCTTTTCACCCTCACAGCTCTGAGTCCCCATTATCACTCACTTTTCCTTGTCAAAAGAAGTTTATTGAGTATACAATATTATAAAGATACATAAAGTAAGTTTACAAGGATCTATAAAGTAAGCTCATTGTTTTACAGTAGGGTTTATATAGGTAAATATCATGAAATTTCAAATATTAAACATTGGGTTCACGTAAACCTAAATTAAAGATATATATCATTTCCTTAGTTACTTTTGTAGGTATTTAAATGATTTATACCTACTATACATATTGTTTACAAGTAGAGTGTATATAGGTCAAATAAATTCTGATAATGAGCTTTAATCGTAAGGTGGAGAAAAGGAAAGAGAAAGAAGAAAAAGGGTTGAAAGGTAGAGGTATGGTCCACAAGGTTGTCCCGCTCGTCAGTTTATTATTCTTTTTAGTTTTCTTTGAAGCCTTAGAATGGGTGTCTCTGTAAGTCATTTAATCTGTTACCATGGCAACAGGACAGAGTCATTGAAGTTTGACAGGAACTGTTGTTTTATCCAAGGATGCCAAAGTTTTTCAAATTTTGGAATTTGATTTTGATCGATGGCTACCATCTTAGCATGGGACATTGTATTATTCATTCTGTGAATTGTTTCTGCTAGTACCAATGTAGGAGATTTCCATGCCTTGGCCAATGTTTGTTTTGCAGCCGTTATTAGTTGGATCATAAGTTTGAATTGAGAGAGTGTTAACCATTCCGGTTTTAGATTAAGTAAAGTTAAATATGGATCTGGTTGTATTATTTTTTAAAATATTTTAGATGCAATCACGAAGACTTCCTTCCAGAAGGTTTGGATTATTGGGCACGTCCACCATATGTGTAAATATGTGCCTATTTCTGGGCATCCTCGAAAACAAAGAGCTGAGGTATTAGGTGAATATTTTGCCACTCTAGCGGGTACAAGGTACCAGCGAGTTAGGACTTTATAATTTGCCTCCAGTGCTAAGATGTTGGGTGAAGATGACTTAGATGTGAGCCATATGTTAGACCAGTCCGTGTCTTCTAAAGTTCGTCCCAGGTCCTCCTCCCACCTCTGAACGTAAGAGGGTCTATTAAAATTTGCTACTCCATATAATTGATTATAAAGTGATGAAATTGTACCTTTAGCAAATTGATCTTTTGTACAGATTGATTCAAAAATGGATAATTGGGATAATGGTGTATCCCCCTTTAGGAATGGTGTATAGAAATTTTTGATTTGGAGATATCTAAATATCTCAGAGTTTGGTAGATCATATTTTTCTCTAAGCGATGGGAATGAAAGGAATGATTTAGATGCTATGAAGTCATTTAGTGTCTGAATGCCTGATGTTGTCCAAGCTTTAAAAGAATTTGGGTAGATCCATGCCGGATAAAAGGCCGGATTTCTGATAAAAGAAAGGAGAGGATTGTGTGGAGATTGTAACTGATATTTGGTTTTTAGTTTATCCCAGAGAGATAAGAAATGTTTAGTTATGGGATTATGAATTTTAAAGCGGTCTTCAGGATCAAGCCATAATAAATTTGATATTAATAGAGGGTCATTTTCTGAAGCCTCTATAAATACCCATAATGGGATTTCCTGTTTTGCATGGTATTTGGACAGACTGGCCAAATGTGCTGCTCTGTAGTAGTTAGTAAAATTACGGTATCCCAGGCCTCCTTTATTTTTGGGAAGATGTAGTGTGTGTATAGGTATACGTGGTTTAGAAGAGCCCCATATAAACGAAGTTGCTCTTTTTTGTACTATTCTCAAAAAATAGGAAGGAATTGGAATAGGGAGGACTCTGAATAGATAAAGCAATTTGGGTAGAATAGTCATTTTGATTGCATTAATCTTCCCTATCCAGGATAAAGGAAGTTGCGACCATTGTTTTATTAGATTTGTGATCTGTCTTAATACAGGAGGATAATTGGTTGAGAATAAGTCAGAATGAGATGCTGTTAAATGAATTCCAAGATATGGGATTGATTTTTCTGCCCATGTGAATGGGAGTGCAGCCCTATCCGGGATCAATTCCATGTTTGTGAGTGAAATATTAAGCACTAGGCATTTCTTAGGATTAATCATAAGGCCGGATAGGGCTGCAAATCCATCAAGAGCTGGTATTAAGTTAGGACCAGAGACCTGTGGTGATGATAGAAAAAGTAATATATCGTCTGCAAATATACATAATTTGTGTGTAATACCTCCTACTTCAATGCCAGTTATAGTTTGGTTTGTTCTGATGTATTGGGCCATGGGTTTGAGTATAAGGGCAAATAATAAGGGAGATAATGGGCAACCCTGTCGGGTACCTCTTTCGATATTAAAGGCATCAGATTTGTATCCAGCATATTTTATATAGGCTTTGGGTTTATTATATAATGCTTTGATCCATGTTAAAAAGTGGGGTCCAAAACCCTATTTTTGTAATGAATATTGCATATATTGCCAGGATACTGTGTCAAATGCCCTCTTAATATCGAGAGATAGAAAACATAAAGGGATTTTCCGTTTTTTAGCAATATGTGCCAATAACACTGCCCTGCGTATATTATCGCCTGCCTGTCTATTAGGCATGAAGCCTATTTGATCTCTATGTATTAATTTTCCTATAATGCTATTGAGGCGTTTTGCTATTATTTTTGCTAATAATTTAATATCGAGGTTTAACAGAGAGATAGGCCGATAATTCACACAGGAAGTATCATTAGAAAGGGGTTTTGGGATCATACAAACAATTGCCATTAGTGTTTCTTGCCGAAAAGAATGTCCATCTAGAAGTTTGTTAAAAGTTTCAGTGAGAATGGGAGAGAGTATTTCTGAGAATGTTTTATAGTATAAAGCCGAGTAGCCGTCTGGGCCTGGTCTTTTGTTAAGTTTTAGGTCTTTTATGGCGTTAGCAACTTCATCTATAGTTATAGGCTCATCCAAACTGCTTTTTTGATTCTGAGATAACTCAGGTAAGGTTATTTTTGAGAAGAAGGATTCAGCCTCTGTAGGATTAAATTCATTGTTTGTCTTGTATAAAGTTGCGAGATGTGAGTGAAATTTATGGACTATTTTAACTGGATTACAAGTGTAAACATTTTTTGATAATTTCAAACGTATTGGTTTGAAAGATTTGTTAGTTGAATTTAATGCCCGAGCCAAATATGTACCTGGTTTGTTTGTATTCATGTAGAAATTGTGTTTGGAGCGTTTGAGGGATTTATCAACTGACTCAGTGAGAAATAGATCGTATTCCAATCTAGATTTTTCCAGATGAGATTTTGTACTCTGAGATGGATTATCTTGAAATGATATGTAGGCTGCATTAAAATTGAGTTCTAGTTTTTTTGCTAGATTTTTGCGTTCCCGTTTAAATAGTGCCATTTGTCTTTGTATTGTACCACGCAAGACAGGCTTATGAGCTTCCCACAGTGTTATTGGGGAGATGTCTGTTGTATTATTAATTGATATGTATTCCTTTAAAGCTTGTTCAATGGCCATCTGATGTAGTGGGTGTTTGAGCATTATGTCCGGTAAGTACCACGTTGGGTCATGCGCTTTTGGTATGGCTGAGGCTATAGTAGTGTATACTGCATTATGGTCAGACCACGGAATCGGAATTATATCTGATGCAATAATTTCTGGTATCATTCCTATTGTTAGAAAAATATGATCTATTCTGGTGAAGGTTTGATGAGGGTGCGAGAAATAAGTGAATTTCTTTTTCATTGGGTTACTTTCTCTCCACGAATCTACCAGATTTTATTTGGAAAGAAGTTGAGAAAAAGGTAATCTAGAGGTTATTTTGGATGGTGTAAAAGGTGATTTATCTAGAAATGGGAGGAGGACCTGGTTCGAATCCCCACACATTATCACTGTTCCTATTTTGTGTGTATTAATTACTTGTAATATATGTGAGAGGAATGGTGTAGGTTGTTTGTTAGGAGCGTAGTAGGAAATCACCGTGATTGCTGTATCCATTATATAACCCATGAGTATCAGGTATCTACCTTCTGGGTCTTTAATTTCTGATGATAAGGTGAATGGTGTGGATCGGTGAAATGCAATTAGAGTTCCCCTTTGCTTGGTACAGGCAGAAGCCGTGTAAATTTGTTGATAAAAAGGAGAAATATATTTTGGAGTAGAATCTTTGGTGAAGTGTGTTTCTTGGAGGCATACTATGTGAGCCTTCTTGTTATGAAAAGTACGGAAGGCTTTGGTCCTTTTTTGAGGGACATTTATTCCCTGAACATTCAGGGAAAGTATATTCAGTGGTGCCATGGCAACAGATCAAATAGTTTTGACTTACTTTTTGTTATGCAGAGCTGACTGCGCAGATCAACCTGTGTGGACTGAAGAGATGAATAGATAGAAAAGAAACCAGTGAATTCTGGAGTAAAGAGTAAACAAAAAACATATGAGATTAGATGATACATTGTATAAATTATTTTTTGCAAGTAATCACAATTTACCCGTGAAAGAGAGTAAATATCTCTCTCAGGGGAATAAGTGCCTTCGTCACACTCCCACATAATATGGTTGGGAGAATGAGGAGGACTAATGGGGTTACTCGGATCTTCCGCTTACAGGAGAGAAGTGCTATGTCAAAAGACATCAAAATGATGTTTCATTAATCGGAGTGCAGAATATAGTTTTTGTTGAAATTATTTATTCCAGGGTGGTTGTATATGGTTAGTCTTGCCCTAGGCCAAATAATTCAGTTAGAAAGGTACTGTTAATAACTTTGGTATTGATGAAGATAGTTTGAATTATTTTGGGATTTTAACCCTTTTAGAGTAAACAATTACATATTTTATTCATATGTAACTGTTTAGATATGTTAACTCATAAAATTGAGGCTGTATTGCTTCAGATTAGAATAAACAAAAACATAATTCTAGGAACTAGTTAGGTAATAATATATTTGTTTTAAGAAAAGAAAGAAAAAGCTTCCATTACTTCTGGATTATTGAACATATTTGTCCTAAAAAGTAATAAATCTATTGTTATTACCTGATAATATATAACTGAACAAGAATTTCCTTATTTCACTTATATATTCTAAGGCTATATGAATCAGAAGTAATAAGAAATATAACTGGAATGTAACATGATCCCACACAGTGTGTGACTATCAGAATGCAGTTACATTCAGTTATAAATATAGGTTTTTTATAGAGAACCATCTCTTAGTATAATAAATGAAGAGATATCAGGAATTAGGATGTCAGTCCATTGAATCTTCTTGGTCCATGGATGATGTGGCATAATGGCCTCTTTTGTGAGAATGATGATTCCCATTTTGTTCTGAAATTTTCTGAGTGCTGCCTGAAGGTGAAGATGATGCCATTCTTCTGCGTGTGGGAGAGTTGCTGCTTGTGTGTTCTGTCAGATTTAATTTAAAAAGGTTTGTTGTAGTTCATCTGCTGATCTGCTTCTGTAAATTGTACCTTGGTATTTAAATCTGACTGAAAAGGGGAAGCCCCATTGATACATAATGTTGTGGCGTTGCAGTTCCATTAGTTGGGGTTTCATGGATTGTCTTTTAGTAATAGTAAGTTGGGATAGGTCAGCAAAAATTTGATAATTGTGTCCTTGAAAATTAAGTTCCTTTTTTTTCTCTTGCAGCAATTAGTATTTGTTCTTTCATTCTGTAATAATGAAATTTTGTGATTATATCACGTGGGGGTCCATCTTTCTTTTTGGCTGTGAGGGCTCTGTGTACTCTGTCCAGTTCTAAACGTTCAATAGGGATATCTGGCTTTAGTTCTTGTAATAGAGCAGTAATAGTAGATTGCAGGTCTGTCACAGTTTCAGGTATTCCCCTTATGCGCAAGTTTGAACGTCTGGCTCTATTTTCGTAATCTTCGAGCTTAGTTTGAAGTATTAAATTCTCTTCTTTTAATTGTTCCAATTCTGTTATATTTACTTGGGTTGTAATTTCAATTTCATCCATTTTTATTTCTAAGGCTGCGGTGCGGTTTCCCAGCTCTCTTATTTCTTTGGTTAGGCTTTTTGTTATTTGGTCTGAGGTTTGTTTTAAAGCCTTATGAAGCATCTTTTCAAATTGTAATAATATTACTGGGGATGCTGAGGAGGCTTGTGGAGAAGTTTGTGAGAGGATTTGTTCTGTATCTGACTCAAATGGAGAGTCTTGCTGTGACATTTTCTGTCTGTGAGAGCGCCCTGATGCTGTATCTTGTGAGGTGACTGGAGCTGCTTTAGTTGCAGTGAGTGCCTGTGAGCTCTTTGTGAGGTGATTTTTATTTCTGCCACGGTTTCCTCCCAGTACCATATTTCCTGCCCAAATATACCTTTTGAGCCTGCAGGCTCCGCTTTGTCCTTCTCTTCTCTCCTCAGCAGTGCGGAGCTCTAACAATGCATGTCTGCTCCGCTAGGCTCCGCCCATCTCCCCTCCTATCACTCACTTTTTCACCTGGTCCTTCTTTTTTCAACTTCACACCACGTTATTGTAATGGCCGGCTATATATTTCTCTGATCTTGTAACCTAATTTAATTTCCTTAATTACCTTTAATGGATTCCCTTCACCCACCTATCACCTATTTCACATATATATATGTCTAATACTCTGAGCTTGCAAATTGCGTATATGGTATACGTTGAAATTGGTGCCTCTCATTTGACCTCCTCTTTGGAGTAATACGGTTTGATATAATTGTTTTGATATATATCATGGGCATTTTTTCTTAGTGTACTTTTGGGTTTTCACTACAGGTGTGGCCTGTTCCCCGACTGATCATCTTGCCCGATGGGGGGCGACCTCTAGTGTGACTTCTCGTAAGCCACATCGTCGGACTAATGCTCCGGTGCAGGTGGCCATGTCGGTGGGTGTGCCTTGAGACCCCTTGGGGAGAGAGAATAGGAACTTTTTTAAAAAGGATCTCCAGTTAGGAGGGCTCTTGTTGCTGGACACACATTGTTGGGTAATTATATTACATGCATGCACTACATATCATTCTTATTGTGCATGATTATGTTCTTACATGTGTACTTGTATCATATATTTTCCAACAGATTGACCTCTGAAGAAGACCCTTAATGTATGGATTGAAACGCGTCAGCTTTTTATTTTCTGATGTTAACAACATTGTTTAATGTTGCTATGGAAATATGTCTATATAATGTGTTTCTGATGTTATACGGTTTTGCCAAATATTTTCTACTGGAGCTCATTTTTTAACCTTTATGTGATGCGATTTTTTGTACAATAAAACATATTTTTTACATAATATTGATTTGATATTTGTATCCTGCTGCCAAAAAACCCCAAACCCGGGGACATTTTCTCTCTCCTTTTTTGTTCTTCCCAAAGGAATAAGCCCCAGAATAAGAGGCCTTTTCGTGGCTTCCAAAACAAGGCTAATTTTAAAGTCAACAGGCAACAGACTAAAAAGAAATGGTCTTTTAACAAAGACACACAAAGGGGGGCTACCTTTGCTCCCTCAGCCCCTTCCAAAAATACCCAATGATGCCAGGTTTGGAGTAGGGGGAAGATTGTGTCATTTCATCAAGAAATGGGCAGATATTTCCACCAATCCCTTTATCCTTCAAACTTTGGAAAAGGGTTACAGGCTGGAATTTAAAAGTCTTCCTCCCCAGAGGTTTTTTCTTACCCACCTGCCGAGAGACCAAGAGAGGTGGCAAGCCTTGTTAAATTTGATTTCTGTGTGGGAAACAGGGAGTTATTTCTCCTGTCCCAGAAATTCAGAAGTTCTGGGTATCTTATTCTCACGTCTTTCTGGTCGTATGGTCATAAATTTAAGCGTCCTGAACAAATACATAGTTTACAGACGTTTCCAAATGGAAAACATTTATTCGGTAAGGAATCTGTTGTTGCCAAAGGTCTTCCTGGTGACCCTGGACCCTCAGGACACTTATCTTCATGTACCAATCTGCCAGAGCCACCAAAGGTTCCTCAGGTTTGCAGTTCTCGTGGGAGACAAGCCATCTCACTGGCAGTTCAATGCATGCCCTTCCTTTTGGTCTCTTGGTAACACCGAGGATCTTTAGAAAAATCATGGCCGAAGTCTTGGCCTTTTTTGGATTCAAAGTGTATCGATCGTCCCATATCTAGACGATTTTTTGATTTTTGCTTGAGACAAGGAGTCTCTTGTTCAAGACTAGGGATGAGCTTCGAGTTCGAGTCGAACTCATGTTCTACTCGAACATTGGCTGTTCGCAAGTTCGCCGAACAGCGAACAATTTGGGGTGTTCGCGGCAAATTCGAATGCCGCGGAACACCCTTTAAAAGTCTATGGGAGAAATCAAAAGTGCTAATTTTAAAGGCTTATATGCAAGTTATTGTCATAAAAAGTGTTTGGGGACCCGGGTCCTGCCCCAGGGGACATGGATCAATGCAAAAAAAAGTTTTAAAAACGGACGTTTTTTCAGGAACAGTGATTTTATTAATGCTTAAAGTCAAACAATAAAAGTGTAATATCCCTTTAAATTTCGTACCTGGGGGGTGTCTATAGTATGCCTGTAAAGGGGCGCATGTTTCCTGTGTTTAGAACAGTCTGACAGCAAAATGACATTTGGAAGGAAAAAACTCATTTAAAACTACCCGCGGCTATTGCATTGCCGACAATACACATAGAAGTTCATTGATAAAAACGGCATGGGAATTCCCCACAGGGCAACCCCGAACCAAAATAAAAAAAAAAAAAATGATGTGGGGGTCCCCCTAAATTCCATACAAGGCCCTTCAGGTCTGGTATGGATATTAAGGGGAACCCCGGCCAAAATTTAAAAAAAAAATTGACGTGGGGTTCCCCCTAAATTCCATACCAGACCCTTCAGGTCTGGTATGGATTTTAAGGGGAACCCCGCGCCAAAAAAAAAAAAAAAACAGCGTGGGGTCCCCCCAAAAATCCATACCAGACCCTTATCCGAGCACGCAACCTGGCAGGCCGCAGGAAAAGAGGGGGGGACGAGAGTGCGGCCCCCCCCTCCTGAACCGTACCAGGCCACATGCCCTCAACATTGGGAGGGTGCTTTGGGGTAGCCCCCCAAAACACCTTGTCCCCATGTTGATGAAGACAAGGGCCTCATCCCCACAACCCTGGCCGGTGGTTGTGGGGGTCTGCGGGCAGGGGGCTTATCGGAATCTGGAAGCCCCCTTTAACAAGGGGACCCCCAGATCCCGGCCCCCCCCCCCTGTGTGAAATGGTAAGGGGGTACTTACCCCTACCATTTCACTAAAAAACTGTCAAAAATGTTAAAAATGACAAGAGACAGTTTTTGACAATTCCTTTATTTAAATGCTTCTTCTTTCTTCCTTCATCTTCTTCTGGTTCTTCTGGCTCTTCTGGTTCTTCCTCCGGCGTTCTCGTCCAGCATCTTCTCCGCGGCGTCTTCTATCTTCTTCTCCTCGGGCCGCTCCGCACCCATGGCATGAGGGGGGAGGCTCCCGCTCTTCTCTTCATCTTCTTCTCTTCTTCATCTTCTTCTTCATCTTCTTCTTCTCTTCTTCCTTCTTCTCTTCTTCATGTCTTCTCCGGGCCGCTCCGCAGCCATGCTGTGGCATGGAGGGAGGCTCCCGCTGTGTGACGGCGTCTCTTCGTCTGACGGTTCTTAAATAACGGGGGGCGGGGCCATCCGGTGACCCCGCCCCCCTCTGACGCACGGTGACTTGAGGGACTTCCCTGTGACGTCACGGGGAATGCCACAGGGAAGTCCCGTCATGTCACCGTGCGTCAGAGGGGGGCGGGGTCACCGGGTGGCCCCGCCCCCCGTTATTTAAGAACCGTCAGACGAAGAGACGCCGTCACACAGCGGGAGCCTCCCTCCATGCCACAGCATGGCTGCGGAGCGGCCCGGAGAAGACATGAAGAAGAGAAGAAGGAAGAAGAGAAGAAGAAGAAGAAGATGAAGAAGAAGATGAAGAAGAGAAGAAGATGAAGAAAAGAGCGGGAGCCTCCCCCCTCATGCCATGGGTGCGGAGCGGCCCGAGGAGAAGAAGATAGAAGACGCCGCGGAGAAGATGCTGGACGAGAACGCCGGAGGAAGAACCAGAAGAGCCAGAAGAACCAGAAGAAGAAGAAGATGAAGGAAGAAAGAAGAAGCATTTAAATAAAGGAATTGTCAAAAACTGTCTCTTGTCATTTTTAACATTTTTGACAGTTTTTTAGTGAAATGGTAGGGGTAAGTACCCCCTTACCATTTCACACAGGGGGGGGCGGGATCTGGGGGTCCCCTTGTTAAAGGGGGCTTCCAGATTCCGATAAGCCCCCCGCCCGCAGACCCCCACAACCACCGGCCAGGGTTGTGGGGATGAGGCCCTTGTCTTCATCAACATGGGGACAAGGTGTTTTGGGGGGCTACCCCAAAGCACCCTCCCAATGTTGAGGGCATGTGGCCTGGTACGGTTCAGGAGGGGGGGGGGCGCACTCTCGTCCCCCCCTCTTTTCCTGCGGCCTGCCAGGTTGCGTGCTCGGATAAGGGTCTGGTATGGATTTTTAGGGGGACCCCACGCCATTTTTTTTTTTTTTTTTGGCGCGGGGTTCCCCTTAAAATCCATACCAGACCTGAAGGGTCTGGTATGGAATTTAGGGGGAACTCCACGTCAATTTTTTTTTTTTAATTTTGGCTGGGGTTCCCCTTAATATCCATACCAGACCTGAAGGGCCTTGTATGGAATTTAGGGGGACTCCCACATCATTTTTTTTTTTAAATTTTGGTTCGGGGTTGCCCTGTGGGGAATTCCCATGCCGTTTTTATCAATGAACTTCTATGTGTATTGTCGGCAATGCAATAGCCGCGGTAGTTTTAAATGTGTTTTTTCCTTCAAAATGTCACTTTGCTGTCAGACTGTTCTAAACACGGGAAACATGCGCCCCTTTACAGGCATACTATAGACACCCCCCAGGTATGAAATTTAAAGGGATATTACACTTTTATTGTTTGACTTTAAGCATTATTAAAATCACTGCTCCTGAAAAAACGGCCGTTTTTAAAACTTTTTTTTGCATTGATCCATGTCCCCTGGGGCAGGACCCGGGTCCCCAAACACTTTTATTGACAATAACTTGCATATTAGCCTTTAAAATTAGCACTTTTGATTATTCATGTTCGTGTCCCATAGACTTTAACGGCGTTCGCGTGTTCGAACGAATTTTTTTCCTGTTCGCATGTTCTGGTGCGAACCGAACAGGGGGGTGTTCGGCTCATCCCTATTCAAGACCTACAGTTGGTTTTGTGGACTTTTCAAAAATTAGGGTGGATGGTCAACCAGCAGAAATCTTGCCTAGTACCCTCACAGAGTATTCTTTTCCTGGGTTATCTAATAGACTCTGTTGCCCTAAAGATTTTTCTTCCCGAAGAGAAGATTTTGAAAATTCTTCTCTCTGTGCAGGCCTTCAAGCTGCTCCCTCAGACCTCCCTTCGGCAGATCATGCAGTTGCTGGGTCTGATGACTGCGGCCATTCCAGGGGTGCCCTGGACCCAATTGCACTCCAGACCCCTTCAGGCTTTTCTTTTACTCCATTGGGATCGCAGGAAGGATTCTCTGGATCAGCTGGTAAAACTACCAGAAGGGAATTTTCTCGATCTGGCCTGGTGGGAGCAGCGAGAACATCTGCAGAGAGGGAAGGATTGGACACAACATTCCCCAGTCAAAGTTACCACAGACGCCAGTCTGTGGGGTTGGGGTGCTCACTCACAGGACTAGCAAGCACAGGGAGCCTGGTTGACAGAGGAAGCAGGTCGCTCCTCAAATTTCAGAGAACTTCTGGCTGTGAGGAAAGCACTTATATCTCTGGAAGAGAGGGTCTATTCAAAAGACCTATTAATATTTTCAGACAATGCCACAACAGTGGTGTACCTGAACAAGCAAGGGGGCACTCGCTCAGAATCGCTTTTGTCATTAACACAGCAGATTCTGCCCTGGGCGGAGTTCTATGTCACTTCAGTAAGGGCAGTCCACATCAAGGGGTCAGAAAATGTGCTGGCGGACTATTTGAGCAGGGTGAGCATCAGTTCCGGTGGTTGGGAACTACATCAAGGCACGTTCCAGGAAGTGGTGCTAAGATGGGATCTCCCCACAGTGGATCTTTTTGCCTCCAGTCTCAACAAGAAACTGCCGGCATTCTTCTCTCTGAAGAGAGAAACAGAGTCCTTGGGGACGGATGCTCTGTCCTTCCCGTGGGACTTCACTCTGGCTTATGCCTTCCCTCATTTTCCCCTCTTGCCCCTAGTGGTTCGGAAAATTATTCAGGACAGGGCAGAAGTTTTTCTGATTGCCCCCTGGTGGCCCAGGAGAAGTTGGTTCTCCTCTCTGAAGGCCCTATCTGTGTATTCTCCCTGGCCCCTACTAGTTCGGAAGGATCTGCTCCATCAGGGACTGGTGTTACATCCAAACCCTCAGACCTTTCATTTGACTGCCTGGAGGCTGAGCGGCGCATCCTACAGTTAAAGGAGTGTTTAGAGAGGGTTATTTCAACTATTCTGGACAGCCGTAAGTTGGTCACAAGAAGAATATATGGGAAAGTTTGGAAAACTTTTATTTCCTGGCAAAGGAAAACTGGTTTAGATTCTTTTTCCTCTCCCTGTATATTGGATTTTTTGCAGGGGGAAGTGGAAAAGGGGCTCTCTGTCAGCACGCTTAGGGTTCAGATTGCTGCCCTATCTTTGTTTACAGATAGAAGACTAGCGGAAGATCCTTTAGTCAGGAGGTCCCTTTTAGCCAGATCTAGACATACTCCCAGGGTCATCAAACATGTTCCTCCCTGAGATCTGTCGTTGGTATTAAATGCACTAACAAGGGCTCCTTTTGAGCCTTTGCATGAGGCTTCCCTGAAAATTATTTCTTTGAAGTTGTCCTTCCTTTTGGCTATTACGTCAGAGTGAAGGATTTCTGATCTAGAGTCTCTTTCCTGTAAAGACCTCTTCCTGAGGATTCTAGAGGACAGGGTAGTGATTAGACCTGATCCTCTCTATTTACCCAAAGTTTCTTCCAACTTTCATAGGTCCCAGGAGATAGTCCTTCCTAGTTTCTGGTCTTCTCCCAAAAATGCGGAAGAGGAAAGAATTGGTCTTTTAGACGTAAAGAGGTGTCTTCTGCTTTATCTAGAAAAGACCAGTGGGTTTAGGAGTTCCTCCTAACTGTTGGTTTTGTTCAGTGGCCCCAAGAAAGGGTCCAAAGCATCTAAAGGTTCTATTGCTAGGTGGTTTAGGGGAGCTATCTGTGAGGCATATAAAGCGTCAGGTCGCACCCCTCCTTCTAGAATTAGGGCCCATTCAACGAGATCCATGGCCACATCATGGGCAGAAAGAGCTGGGGCTTCATGGGAAGAAATCTCTAAAGCTGCCGTCTGGTCCTCCTCTCATGCGTTTGTCAAGCATTATAAGCTTTCCAGCCAGGACCTTTCCTTTGGTAGGAAAGTGCTTCAGGCTGTCGTCCCTCCCTAAGGTCTAAAATCTTGCTTATCCTCTCAAGTAGCTGTCCTGGAAGGTGAGGGGTGAAAACCCCCGTTAGACTTACCAGTAACGGTATTTCCAGGACAGCGTCTATATTCCCACCCTATTCTATTTTTTTTTTTTCACTGGTCGACCATGTTTACCTGGTGGTGGTGGTGTGTTTTATGGTTTCTGTTTTTTTTCCTCTGCCGAGTGCACCTTTGGTGGAGGTTACTTGATCTTCTAAACAACTGAGGGTCAGAGGAAAGGGAGGGGCCTTTTAAATTGTATCTGATTTGGAATTGTTTTTCGACAATTGGGTAATGGTAAAAAATTAAGTTGTATCTGTACTTAAAGCATGCGAATGGATCTTGTTACAACATCCTGTGAAAGTTTATTGATGTATTTTCCTCTTCTGCATCCATTGCCTGTGTGCATAATAAGATACTCTAAAATCTAAGGTAACTTATTTCTTTGGGCAGAGACTAATCTAACCTCCAACACCTTCCAACTTAGCATCTGGGTATCTTTAGATGATCTTGCAATAGAGATCAAGCTGACTAGAAAAATGTTTACAGCAAGCAATTGCAAAGCATTTAATAAGCTTTCAGCAAGCCTCTAGCGACTATTTTTAAAGTGGTTGTAAACCCTTTTTTAAAAAAAAAAAAAAAACCTGCAAGACAAAGGCATAATGAGCTAGAATGCATAGCATACTAGCTCATTATGAATTACTTACCTGAGATCGAAGACCCTGCAGTGGTCCTCGTTCACCATTCTGACGGCCAACATCTCCCCGGGGAGTTACTTCCAGCCAATCACAGCGCAGGAGCAGCGATGATGTCACTCCCGCGCATGCACACGGGAGCTGCCGGTAACGGCACAGTACAACTGAAGCAATGGCACGTGAATGCCGTTGCTTCAGTTTGCTTAAGTGAGCATGTGCTGATGACATCGGCACATGCAAATACAGGGACCGTGCAGGTTTAGGAGATATCCAGTGTAGCTCCAGGTAAGCCTAATTATAGGCTTGCCTGTAGTATAAAGTGGTTGTAAAGGGTTTATAGCCACTTTAAGGTCTTTATGACACAATTTAGCTCCAGTTTAAACAGGCTGCTAGCAGGCTTTAATAAGCTTCAGCACTACTTGAAGCTTGTTGGAAGCCTGCTAGCTACTGGTTTAAAGTGACAGTTACCACTCCCATTACATTCCAGGTTTAACATTACCCTAAAAAATAATAAAGATTCCTGGCACTGCTAAAATTGCTTTCTTTTACTTATCAAGCTACCTATAGAGAGCTGCCCCACACATGTCTTAGTCATGACTAAGCCCTGTGGGCAGGGAGAAAACATGTCCGTGGTGTGGTCTTGACGGTAGTGGGCTGAAGCCATGTTTACTATCTAACAGTTGAGCTGTGCTGGCATGGGGCAGTGTGATCTTTTCATCCATAAATAGAAAATGTAAATATGATAATTAAAATGTGTGCATGAATGCAAAAACCATGCATAAAAAAGTCAATCACCATCCATAGAGTAAATGGATATTATAAATCTAAATTGTGCAAGCAAACCCCATAATATTTACACACAAAGCTGAACGTAAGTGTCTGTTCTATGCAAAAAACTTTCTTCTCCACACATTGCCACAGTCCTCTTTGCATACCATAGTTTCTACCCAGTGCTCTTCAGTTGTGCTCTCACCTTTTCACATGGACCTCAGTTAACAACCAATAAGAGGTCATAAAACAACAGGTGTGTATCCCCTGGTGAGATGACACCTCTCCACTCCGGTTCCCCACTGTCCATTCTGCATGTAGTATATTAAAATAAGAATAAGCAAAGCCACTCACATGGTCACAAACATATCAGGGCTTTCAAATAGGTAAAATCCTGACACTGAAGTTTTTTTTTAAAAAGGTTTCACAAAGCTGTTTGAAATGCTTTGCAAAAGCTTTCTGCTCATACAGCTCTAACACAAACTAAAACCCAAGCGAACAAGGCCTAGTTTAGTAGTGCACTTAACTATGGGATACTAATTCATTTATAGGGCATATTAAATCTTTTAGGATCATATGTTATCAAAGCTGAAAATGAATACAGGCTCTTTTAAAGTCCATGAAACAGACCTTCATTAAAGTGGTCCTAAACTATATTTCTATATTTATTTATTTATTTTTTTTACCATAATACATTCTATGCATTAAGGTAAAAAAAAACCCCACTACTTATCCTACCCACCCTATCCCTCTATCCCTAAACATCTTCCTGACTTCTGTCATGACTCCAATGCTGCCTCAGCTGCAGCAGCGCTCCTATAACTCCCTGGTCCTACAGAAAACAGAGCAGAGGGAGCCATAGGCTCCTTCTGTTGTGGATCATACTTCTGCATGGCATACTAGTGCCCTGTCTATGGATGCATACAGTCCAACAGCACGCACACCAATGCCTCTTTAGCACTCAACTTGCTGAGGAGGTACCCAGAAGAGGGAGGAGCGGATATCGCTAATGGGGACTGGCAAAGAAGATGCAAGGGACCGCTCTTTGCAATATCTTTGCAGAGAGCAGGTATGTATAACATAGTCACATAACACCTGCTGTTCCTTGCACCTCCTGCCTGACCCTGCTATACCTGACGATTCTCCTTACTTTGCAAATAATAGTATATCATAGATTGTTGGTTAGGTAGTTCCTCACTTGGTATCACTTATCACATGTGAGCCACTTTTGCTTGTATACTGTTTGTTGGAGGTTGGATCATTTTTGCTGCGCTATTAATAAACCTTTCTATAATTGCACTTAGTTTGGGTGTGGTTTCCTTTACTACACACTACTAGTCACCCCTGCCTTTGCAGGATACCAGTACTTGGTATCCTAACTGCTATGTAAATGTCAAGATTTGTTAGACAAACGTGCAATTTCTTTGGCAGGTGAAACAGCTTCTATTTAATAATTTTCACAGTTTTTTCAGAGTCTATTTTTAAATAAAAAGCTCTGTACAAAATGTTCCATCTTTGTCGTTCCTTGTAGCTTTTTGCCTGTAAAATAGAAAATGCAGTATATGATAGACATGTTGTAAACACATAACCAAATTGCATTAGCAAGTGGGGCAGGTTTCTCCAAATTATGTTTACTAATTATGGATAAACTGTTTAGCTAACAACTTAAATAATGGCAAAGCATAATTATAGATAATTCCTTTCAAAACAAGAGAAAGAGCTTTGAACCATAACACTTAGTGAAAGATTGTTGTCTGTTTTAAAATAGATGAGTGAACTCAAGATGCATCTGTAGTTTTTACAACAGTTCAAACACTTCATTATTGCTCATTACAAAATGTCATGTAACGGAAAACCAGTGTTTCTAGTGATCTAACAAAATAAGAGATGAAAGATAAATCTTAAGACAGAACTAAAGCATAGATCTTTGCAGAAAAAAAAAAAATCTAGTCACCCATGAAATATAGATAAGTAGCCCTTTTTTCTGGAAATCAAATGCATCAGAACTAAAATATATCTAAGTGTATTAACATCATTTTTTACTAGACACAAACATTATTTTTACTTGGCATTGTCAAGTTGACTGCAGTTTAAAACACTAAGCTTTGCTGAGTGCACTGTTCAAGGAACTTGCTATACACATGATACTGTCATATACGTTTCCTGACAGACTCCATGACAGCATACATGTGGGTTAACCCCGCCTCCTCTCCAATGCTATAGGACCCCATACCCATAAATTTGAACTCACCTCCAGGGACTGCATTCCTTTTTTGTCCTCCTCCAACGGACTTATATTTTGTTTGTTTCTGAATGTCGACCAGTTGGAATACTTTTCTGGATTACGGCATACCTTCTGTGTGGTTCAGGCCCAGAGCCCAGCCATGGGCGGGAAAGTGGCTGTCTTTCAGGTGCAAGATACCATGGTGGTGGAGGGGTGGCTGCCTGTATATGCCTGGGAAGGACGTCTATCTATCAAGTATGGCTGGCAAGGTCTGCGGTCTTTTTGCTTTTTACCCATGGCAGCTGTTTATGTTTACTTATTTGGTGTCTTGTCCACAGCTTTCTCCTTGCTGGTTATTTCTTTTCTACCCTTATTTTTTTTTTTGTTAAAAGTTTTTCCATGGCGTCCGGAGCACCTCTGCGGTCCAGGATGCCACAGCGCTTCTGGGTTGCGGCCGCACTGTGGTCTGCGCATGCACGAGGCCTCCGTGACACCAAGGCTTGGCTCATGCATGCGCAGAGTGGCGGAACACCCGGCGGTCGCACAAGCGCTGTCCGATGGCTCTGTATTGAGCAGGTGTGAGGGACGGTGATGATGTCATTCGGGCGGCAGATCTAAAGTGCTGTCAGCCTCTGCCTAGTGGGGATTTCTACAGGCAGTGAGCGGCACCATCCCCCAATGACCAGGTAGAACAGGACAAGGTAAGCCCCTGTGTGGGGTAGCAGTGGTTGATGAAGCGATGTTTTTAAAAAATGTTTAAAAAAAAAGGTTTAAAAAAAAAAAAAAATGCATAAATATAAGTATACATATTTTTTTTTTTTTAATTTATGTGTATAATATTTATGTATTTAACAAAACAACACATTGATAAATTTTGTTTACTTCTATGGTTACCATAGTGCCTTTTTTCTTATTAGCTCCGTACCTTGTTCTAAAAGACTCATCTGCATATTGTCGCAATTTCTTGCTTTAAGTTTGACGTTCTGTCCAGGAGTCATGGACAGGTCACTGCCTTCGTGCGGCCAGCCCCCTCGCTCAAGGTATGTGCAGATGAGGGGGTGGGGCTGAGATTCTTTTTTGTTGGTTGGAAACGTGTTTAATACCAGATCTCGCCCCCCCCTTTCTGTTTGTTATCCTCTTTAGTCCTTCCAGATCAGATCGCCAAATCATGGTTCAGGACGACAGAGACCTTGCCAGGCCGCAACATCACCACTCATCATCCAGGTCCAGACACGATTCTCCATCTAGGACCCAACAGAAGAGATGTTCCCATTCCTCCTCCAATCAGAGGAGATGTTCCCATTCCTCCTCCAGTATCCGCACCTACCGCCATGACAGCCACTCTGATCGCAGAGCCTGCTGGGGATGTGGACCATGAGTTCCAGAGGGCAAGCTCCCTGGCTGACAAGGCCCAGGAGGATCCAGGCCCATCTCAGCCCTACGATGCCTCTCCCAGATCTTCGGACAGCGGGTCAGGAGAGGAATTTGCCGGGGGTTTTGACTTTGCTCTCGTTCCTCCGCTAGTCAAAGTGGTCAATGAGGCCCTGAAGTGGAAAGACCCTTCTACTTCACCGGCTAAACAAAGGACATTTTTTAAACACTTGGGGAATGAACGTTCTAACTTTCTGCTTCCTTCAGAATTGAAGGATGTCATTGAAGAATAATGGAGCAAAATAGACAAGAAAGCTTCTATGTCACGCAAATCCTCCTGATTATATCCCTTCAAGGCAGAGGAAGTGAAACATCTGGAAAACACTCCCCTCGTGGATGCAGTACTAATGCATCTAGCAAAACACGTCACCCTTCCTCTGGAGGATGCAGTGTTCTTTAACCACTTCAGCCCCGAAGATTTTACCCCTTTCCTGTCCGGAGCACTTTTTGCGATTCGGCACTGCGTCACTTTAACTGACAATTGCGAAAATTGACGTTGTTTTTTTTTTTTCACACAAATAGAGCTTTCTTTTGGTGGTATTTGATCACCTCTGTGTGTTTTTTTTTTTTTTTTTTTTTTTTTTTTTGTGCACTATAAACAAAAAAAGCGACAATTTTGAAAAAAACTCATTCTTTTTTTACTTTTTGCTATAGTAAATATCCCCCAAAAATATATAAACTTTTTTCTTCAGTTTAGGCCGATATGTATTCTTATACATATTTTTGGTAAAAAAATTGCAATAAGCGTATATTGATTGGTTTGTGCAAAAGTTATAGCATCTACAAAATAGGGGATAGTTTTATGGCATTTTTATTTTTAATTTTTTTTATTAGTAATGGCGGCGATCTGCATGTGTGGTGTGTGTTTTTTTGTTTTTTTTAATATTGGGACTGCGACATTATGGCTGACACATCAAACACATCAAACACTTTTGACACTATTTTGGGACCATTGTCATTTATACAGCGATCAGTGCTTAAAAATGCACTGATTACTGTGTAAATGACACTGGCAGTGAAGGGGTTAACCACTAGGGGGTGATGAAGGGGCTAAGTGTGTCCTAGGAAGTGATTCTAACTGAGGGGGATGGGCTTCAAGTCACATGACAGCGATCACTGCTCCCGATGACAGGAAGCAGTGATCTCTGTCATGACACAAGCCAGAACAGGGGAAATGCCTTGTTTACATAGGCACTTCCCCGTTCTGAGTCTCTGTGACACTATCGCTGGGAGACAGGCGGGCATCGAGTCCGCCAGTCCTGCGGGCATGGTCACGCTGTACTCGGCGGTTGCACGCCTGCTATCCCCGGCACTTAAAGGGGACATACAGGTAAGCCTATTTGCCCACTACTGCCATTGTGCTGACGTATATCAGTGCACAGCGGTCGGCAAGTGGTTAAAGATGGTCTTGAGAGAAGGATAGACCAAGACCTCAAGAGAATCTATGGGCTAGCCGGTATGGCTTGCAAACCTGTCCTGCCCTAGCGGCTATGTCCAAGGTTATGGAATCCTGGACAGAGAATGTGGACTCCGTACTCTGGGGGGTTTCAGAAGAATTGGCCACAGGCTCTGCAGTTCAGAAGCTGAAGCTGGAAGCAGCCTTCCTGGGGGGAGGCTTCTATCGACCTTATCCACCTGCTGGCCCAGACTATGCTGTCTTCGGTCATGGCTAAGCAGGAGAAAGGGTATCACCGCTCCAGGTGGGTCAGATAAGACTAAAAGGCCTCTCCTCCAGTTTAGAAGCCCAGGTGCTGGCAATGCCTATAGAAATTAGACATCGAAAGAAGTTCTGGACAGCCGCACTCCAAAAAAGTATTTTGCCTTTTATTCAAAAAAGTGTAACCTAAAATACAGGTCACAGCAGAGCGGATAAAAACTTACGCGTTTCACATTACAAACAGTGCTAATCATAGCACGGCTAAGCAGGCCCTGTGGTTACGCCCTTGGGTCGTGGATCCAGCGTTTAAACAAGCCTGGTGTAGGACCCCCTTTTGAAGGCTCCTCGCTATGTGGTAACAGGCTGGACAGCGCTATAGCCCGGGCCACTGGTGGGAAGTTGGGCTTCCTGCCTCAGGATAGGCATCTGTTCAGTCAGAAGAGACCTCAATTTAGAAGACGTAGTACTGAACGTTCAGGAGAAGCACGCTCTTACAGGCCCAGATGGGACTTCAGAAGGAATTGGAACAGAGGGCAAGCTCCTTTTTAGGAGTCTGCTAAAAGCCAGGCGTCCAGTGGATGTGAGCTGGCTAAGTCATTTTGAGATTCAGCCCACCCAGGCGGGTCGGGTAGGGGCTCGTTTGCTTCTTTTCTGGCACATCTGGGTGGCCTCAAACTCAGATTACTGGACCATCAAGACGGAATCCTCAGGCCACACATGGTCCTTCACCAGTTTTCCTCCCCCCAGATTTATTTCCACCCTGCTGCCACGGTCAGAAGATAAAAAGCAAGTGCTACTTTCCTATGTGGATTCACTGAAAATGCAGGGATCGGTGACGCCGGTCCCAAAGGACGAAAAGCTTCAAGGGGTGTACTCCCCTCTCTTCTTAGTTCAGAATATAAATGGTTCATGGCATCCAGTGATAGATTTAACTTACCTCAACAAATTCATAAAGTATGAAAGGTTCAAAATGGAGACTCTGTCTACCATCCAACAAGCCGTGCAGCCAGATGATTGGCTGATCTCAATCGACCTAAAAGAAGCTTACTTCCATGTGGCTGTGGCAGAGGAATTTCGCAAATACTGTACCTCCGATTCCAAGTTGGGCAAGATCATTTGCGGTTTACCTGCCTCCCTTTCAGGCTGACAACCTCACCCCAACTATGCTCAAAGGTTCTACTGGCCGTGGTGGCCCTCATTAGTACAAGAGGGATACGCTTGTGCTGTTACCTCGAGGACCTTATGCTGTCGTCCCAGGACAAGGAGCAGTTGTTGATTCACATGGAGCAGGTTATCTTCACACTGATCGACTTTGGGTGACTCCTGAACCTGGAGAAAAGCCATCCAGTACCAGTCCAGCACCTGATCTATTTGGGTGCCCAGTTCGACACAGTGGAAGGCACATCACTCTTCCTGTGGAGAAAATTCCAGTTATCCGAGAGAATCTCTTGGGCTTTGAACTCCTCACGCCTAAGGGCTATAGAGTGCCTAAGGATTATCGGCATAATGGTCTCCACGACCCCCATGGTCAAGTGGTCTCTGTGGAGGTTACGCCCTTTTCAGACAGGGTTTCTTCGGCAATGGAATTCGAGGAACATGAATCAGTCCATTCGTATAACATCAGTGATGAGGAACAGCCTCTTCTGATGGCTCCAGCGCAAAAAATTTGCTCACCTGCCAATCCATCTCATGGGTCATGGTTACGACCGATGCCAGTGGTGCTGGATGGGGAGCCCTCTGCAGGTCAGAACTTGCACAAGACAAGTGGAATGCTCGTCTTCACAATCTGGGCTCAAATGTCCTGGAACTTCGGGCGGCCTGGTGTGCCCTTCAAGCCTTCTCTCATCTCCTGAAAAGGGAGCCAGTGGTTCTAAAGATGGACAACATCACAGCGGTTTCCTATGTGAGGGGACAGGGGGGCACACTCGGTGCTCCACCCTTCTCCAAGAGGTCGAACCCATTATGTCTTGGGCCCAGAAAAACCTGGCCAATATTTCGGCAGTCTTCATCCCCCCAAGCCCAGACATGACGGGACTTCCCTGTGGCATTCCCCGTGACGTCACAGGGAAGTCCCGTCAGAGGGGGGCGGGGTCACCGGGTGGCTCCGCCCCCGTTATTTAAGAACCGTCAGACGAGGAGACGTCGTCACACAGCGGGAGCCTCCCTCCATGCCAGCATGGGTGCGGAGAGGCCTGGAGAAGAAGAGAAGAAAAGAAGAAGAGAAGAAGATGAAGAAGATGAAGAGAAGAGCGGGAGCCTCCCCCCATGCCATGGGTGCGGAGCGGCCCGAGGAGAAGAAGATAGAAGATGCCACGGAGGAGATGCTGGACGAGAACGCCGGAGGAAGAACCAGAAGAGCCAGAAGAACCAGAAGAAGAAGATGAAGGAAGATAGAAGAAAGAAGAAGCATTTAAATAAAGGAATTGTCAAAAACTGTCTCTTCTAATTTTTAACATTTTTGACAGTTTTTTAGTGAAATGGTAGGGGTAAGTACCCCCTTACCATTTCACACGGGGGGGCGGGATCTGGGGGTCCCCTTGTTAAAGGGGGCTTCCAGATTCCGATAAGCCCCCCACCCGCAGACCCCCACAATCACAGGGTTGTGGGGATGAGGCCCTTGTCCCCCCTGCACTCTCGTCCCCCCTGCGGCCTGCCAGGTTGCGTGCTCGGATAAGGGTCTGGTATGGAATTTAGGGGGAACCCCACGTCATTTTTTTTTTAAATTTTGGCCGGGGTTCCCCTTAATATCCATACCAGACCTGAAGGGCCTGGTATGGAATTTAGGGGGACCCCCATGTCATTTTTTTTTTTTTAATTTTGGTTCGGGGTTCCCCTGTGGGGAATTCCCATGCTGTTTTTATCAATGAACTTCTATGTGTATTGTCGGCAATGCAATAGCCGCGAGTAGTTTTAAATGGGTTTTTTCCTTCGAAATGTCATTTTGCTGTCAGACTGTTCTAAACACGGGAAACATGCGCCCCTTTACAGGCATACTATAGACACCCCCCAGCTACGAAATTTAAAGGGATATTACACTTTTATTGTTTGACTTTAAGCATTATTAAAATCACTGCTCCTGAAAAAACTGCCATTTTTAAAACTTTTTTTTGCATTGATCCATGTCCCCTGGGGCAGGACCTAGGTCCCCAAACACTTTTTATGACAATAACTTGCATATAAGCCTTTAAAATTAGCACTTTTGATTTCTCCCATAGACTTTTAAAGGGTGTTCCGCGGCATTCGAATTTGCCGCGAACACCCCAAATTGTTCGCTGTTCGGCGAACTTGCGAACAGCCAATGTTCAAGTCGAACATGAGTTCCACTCGAACTCGAAGCTCATCCCTACTCAAGAGTGATTTCTACCCTTTATGAGCTCAAGAAAGGCAAGCACGAATAAAATATATAAGAGAATATGGGCCAAGTTTGTTGAATTTTCATCCTCTACGGGCAGATCATTTTAGGGATCCAGGGATTCAAGATATCCTCTGTTTTCTTCAATCCAGCTTAGACCTGTTGCTATCCATCAGCTCTCTTAGAGTCCAAGTCTCAGCTTTATTGGCCTTCTCCAGAACATCATGGGCTGTTCATCCACTAATCTGACAATTCCTTCATGGGGCATCAAGATTCAGGCCGCAAAGAAGACCAAGATTGCCCAAATGGGATCTTCCTTTCATTCTGGTCTCAGTAGCATGGGGTCTACCCCTCTTTCTATCAAAGACCACTCTGCAAAAGTTGCCTTCTTGGTCGCTATCACCTCGGCCAAGAGGGTCTCTGAGATTGGTTCCTTGGGTCATGAAGAACCATTACTAACTTTTTTCCCGGACCAGATAGACCTCATCCCTATGCTTGGCTCAAATCCAAAAGTTTCGTCAGTGTTCCATGAGAACCAGGAAATCATCCTGCCTACATTCAGGTCTCCAGGATCTACCGAGGTTCATTCTTTGGATATTGGTGAAATACTGAAGGAATACCTGCAAGCTACTTCCTCCTTTAGACGTTCTGAACACCTGTTCATCTCGTACTCTGGCAGTAACAGAGGGAAGCGAGCTTCAACTGGAACAATTGCGGCCTGGATAGTCCAGTCCATTCAGCAGGCTTATAGAGCTAAGGGCTTGACTCCTCCAGAGGCAGTGGCAGCACACTCCGCCAGGGGTGGAGTCATGGGCAGCAGCCCGACACGTGGCTCCAGACATTATCTGCAAAGCGGCCTCTTGGGCCTCTATACAGTAATGTCGCATTACTGTATAGAGCCTGCTTCTCTATCTTCTGTGAATTTTGGTTTAAGAATCCTGTCGGTTGACAGGGCAAAATAAATCTTTTTTGTTCTGCATACCCACCCCGTGTCGTCTGGCTAGTTATTTCCCACATGGAGTCTGTCAGGAAAATGGAAAATTTATTATCAAATACTTACCATAATTTTCCTTTCCTGATGGACTTCATGGTAGATGGAGTTCCCACCCATTTGGTCAAAGAGTTGGCTAGTTACAGAACGCAGTCCCTAGCGGTGAGTTCAAATTTATGGGTATGGGGTCCTAAAGCTTTGGAGGGGAGGCGGGGTTAACCCACACGTATGCTGCCATGGAGATCATCAGGAAAGGAAAGGAAAATTACGGTATTTGATAATACATTTTCAGTTTTTTACACCAAGTATAATAGGACACTCCATCACTTATATTTATATCTTTATATATTATTTTTAAATGTTGGGACTTTCAAGGTGCTAGATCTGATATATAAACCATATACATGTATCTTGACAAAACTTAATATTTATTTTCATCAGTTACATTTTGTATTGATTTTAAAAATAGTAAAGTGCTTTATCAGGCCTCATGAAGCCACTATAGTCCAACATTTGTTCTCAACCAAATCAATTGTGTGTACAGTATGTATATATTTTGTAAATATTAAAAGTTTTATGTTAAGATAAATGTATATGGTTTATATATCAGAGCTAGTCCCAACATTTAAAAATAATGATACGTGATTACTTGATTACATGGTAATACTCTACATTTCAAGGTCAGCTGTTATGTAAACTAATATTTATATTTATATCATGCTTTCTCCAGTGTGTTGTAAGGAAATACATGAAAACAATAAGTTGTGTTACTAAGAACAATTGACATGGACTTTAGTTAAAAAAAAAAATATTATAGTCTAAGTTTTGTCATTTTTTTTCAGCACAAGGGATGTTAGTCAATAAGTGTAATAAATAGTAACAGTGCCACAGATGTGTGCTCAAATGAACAGCTGCTACTCAACTAATTGTGAGAAAAACAATTAGTGAACTGTGTAAAATGATAAGAATAGCACTAACCCACACACAAAAAACTTTACAATCTGAAATGGTGAATACTACAAATTATAACATGTATAAATGTGTTAAACTAATTGTTCAACAGTTGCATGTGTACTGTAATGAGAAGTGTCCCTTGTGCATACTGGCTGCAGTCTTAATTGAAATCTGGAACATACCACAATACCTACAGCACTCACCAACAAGCAGTTCACTTCTGTCTTGGATCCTGTAACATTACATATATCTTAACATTGTGCCCCCCCTATAGACATGATAAGATAGTTCCCCCATACTGCCTCTGCAGTATAGTGGGCTACCATTAAAGAGTTTGATGACTCGTATAGCCTACATAACAATCCCTCCCAGTGATCTCACACACACACACACACACACACACACACAGAGGAAATATCAACATCCCACATACACACAGAGAAGACAGAGATCTCACACATAGAAGACATAAATAATATATACTAGGGTTGCACCGATACTGATAATAGTATTAGTGCGGATACCAATCATTTGGACGAATATCGGTACTTGTGCAAATGCTCCGATGCTTAATCCAATACCTGTTGTTTAGGACCAGGCATTCTCAGTGTAGCAGGGGGAGCTGGGCAGCCTCACAGGTGATCGGTGCAGGGGCAGTTACAAGCACTTTTTTTTCCCCCACCCCCGTATAGCCTTTCATTATAGCTGACAGCCGATTCTCCCCCCTCCCTCCCGCGGCTGTCAGCTGATTTATTGAAAGGCTATACGAGGGAGATCAGTGCTTGTAACTGCCCCTGCCACAGCACTGATTACCCCTGACTGTCTCCCTGCGTCCTCCTCTGCGTTCAGGTGTCCTCTTCCCTTTCTCCGTGTCCTCCTCTGGTCCCCATCCTTCTACAGGAACCCCTCTGTGCTCCACGGGTCCTCCTTCAGTCCCCTTCCTCCTCCGGGTTCCCTCTCTGTGCTCCGCGGGTCCTCCCCCTCCCAGATCTGTCAGGATGGAGAGCAGAGGAAGGAGCCTGTATATGTCATTTACCGACTCCTTCCTTTTCCGAATGCACAGAGTCAGTGATCACTGATTCTGTCCATTCATAACTGAGCATCGTAACCTGTGTTTATGATGCTTCCGTTTATGAATGAACAGGCGCCTCTGTCTCCTGTCCATTCAGTGGCGAGTACCTGGAAAAAAAGGATCAGTACTTGTACTCGGTCTTAAAAAAGTGGTATCAGTGCAACCTTAATATATACACACAGAGGGGACAGCAATTATGGGAGAAAAAAAGAAGAAAAAAAGCAGCGCCACTCTAAGGGTAGTAAGTCACTTGAAAAAAGCCATTAATAAATTTTAAAAATTTACACTCACATTTGAGTTGTTAAAAACAGGCATGGAATAGTTCCCTTTAGCATCATCAGATCTCATCCAGTTTCTCGCTGGGCTGTGGTGGGGGGTCCGACCCCGGCCGCTTCCAGATGCCTGACGAAGGAGCACGCATGCTTCGAACGCGAGCGCTACAGCCACGCCCCCCAGTTCTGACGTCATCCACCGACGTACTGCCTGATGTGCTTACTGTGGGAATTCCAAACCTCAGAGCTACAGATGCCACTGGAAGCAGCCGGGGTCGGACCCCCCACCACGGCCCACCAGAAACCAGATGAGATCTGATGATGTTAAAGAGAACTATTCCATGCCTGTTTTTAACAACTCAAATGTGAGTGTACATTAAAAAAAAAAAATTAAAATTTATTAAATCCTTTTTTAAGTGACTTACTACCCTTAGAACGGTGCTACTTTTTTTTTCTTCTTTTTTTTCCCATGTTACAGAGTCCCTTCTGCTCTGAGGAGCTGGCTGCCGCCTGTCACCTATACCGGAACCTATTAATATAGGTCTGGACTGCAGAAACTGTTTGCAATCCCCATGAGATACGCCTTTACCTCCTTCCTTGATCCACACCACTGCCCCATATCCCTTCACCAGCAGCCCCTGTCAGAACTCCATTCCCTCTCCGGGACAGCAATCGTACATATACGCAAGCATAGAGAACAGCAGTATCACTCATAGAGGGAAAAGTGATCACACACAGGACAGTGATCAGAAGCACACAGAGCGGACCAAAATGACACACACATGGGACAGCAAACACACAAACGTGCAGTTATTTCTTAGATATACTCACAATCAGAGTTTAACAAATAGATGAACAAGAGGGTCAGCAGTCTCCCCCACCCTGCAGAACGATAACAGGGTTGCACAAATGCCCCCCTGCAACCCAACCACTTGCATCTTAGTACCTAATAATACTAGATAGCTGGGTGACAGATCCAGCCATTAGTGTCATAGCTATAATTGGGAATAAGCCAAACATCTCCCCCCCCCAGGTTTGGTTTGCACAGAACATGCGAACAGACAAAAAATTTGTGCAAACACCGTTAAACTCTATGGGACACGAACATGAAAAATCAAAAGTTCTCATTTTAAAGTCTTATATGCAAGTTATTGCCATAAAAAAGTGTATTGGGACCCGGGAACTGCCCCAGGGGACATGTATCAATGCAAAAAAAGTTTTTAAAAAGACAGTTTTTTCAGGAGCAGTGATTTTATTAATGTTAAAGTGAAAGAATAAAAATGAAATATTCCTTTAAATATCGTGCCTGGGGGGTCCCCTCAGTCTGCCTGTAAAGTAGTGCATCTTTCCGATGTTTATTACAATACCGCAGCAAAATGACATTTCTAAAAGAAAAAATGTCATTTAAAATAGCTTGTGGCTGTAATGTATTGTCCGCTACCGGCAATATAGATAAACTATTGAAAAAAGAGCCAAAATAACATGTCAGAAGGGGGTGGGGTCATCTGGTTACGTCACTGTTTGGTCCCACCCTTGCCTATATAACAGCTGTCACAGCCAAGAGACAGCAGTCGGCGGACGCCTCCCATTGAGGTGGAGTTTTTTTTTCTATTTTTCTGGTCCGTTGGGCACCGTGATTGAAGATGGGCACTTTTTTTTTTTTTAATAAAGGAATTGTCAAACTATCTACTGCCATTTTTTTACTTTTTTGACACTTTTTCTGGGGAATGGGTAGGGGTACAATGTACCCGATACCCATTAACATGGGGGTGGGGAAGGAGCTGGGGGCCCCTTTGTTAAAGATAAACATATTAAACATGGGGACAAGGTGCTTTGGGGGGACCTGGTATGGTTCAGGAGGGGGTGCTCGCTCGTTTCCCCCTCTCCTGGCCTGCCATGGATGCTTTCTCACCCTTTTTTGGGAGCAGGTGTTCCAATTATTTTCTACAATTACTGGCTACAAACAAACCCAGGATCCAGCTATGGTCCTTCTTCTACTACAGCAAGATCCATTGGCCTAAATCCCATCTTCCTTTTATAATTCATAGCTGCATTGCTGCAAAAAAGTGATTGCCTCCAGTTGGAAATGCCTAGAACCACCAGACTTCGCCTCATTTCTGCTACACTTTAACATTCAGACCCATTACGAACTCATGTTCTCTGTTAAAAATGGCAAAACCCAATCATTCTGCGCACAGTGGTCAGACTGCCTAAACCACACAGCTTGTACTGCTCATCTGTAATGGTGGCACGATAACCCCTACTGATACTCCACCCTTTGGGAAGTCACGTTGATGTCTAAATCACTTCCATTATTGTAGATTAGGGATGAGCCGAACACCCCCCTGTTCGGTTCGCACCAGAACATGCGAACAGGAAAAAAGTTTGTTCGAACACGCAAACACCGTTAAAGTCTATGGGACACGAACATGAATAATCAAAAGTGCTCATTTTAAAGGCTTATATGCAAGTTATTGTCATAAAAAGTGTTTGGGGACCCGGGTCCTGCCCCAGGGGACATGGATCAATGCAAAAAAAAGTTTTATAAACGGCCGTTTTTTCAGGAGCAGTGATTTTAATAATGCTTAAAGTCAAACAATAAAAGTGTAATATTCCTTTACATTTCGTAGCTGGGGGGTGTCTATAGTATGCCTGTAAAGGGGCGCATGTTTCCTGTGTTTAGAACAGTCTGACAGCAAAATGACATTTCGAAGGAAAAAACCCATTTAAAACTACTCGCTGCTATTGCATTGCCGACAATACACATAGAAGTTCATTGATAAAAACGGCATGGGAATTCCCCACAGGGGAACCCTGAACCAAAATTTTAAAAAAAAATGACGTGGGGGTCCCCCCAAATTCCATACCAGCAGGTCTGGTATGGATTTTAAGGGGAACCCTGCGCCAAAAAAAAAAAATGGCGTGGGGTCCCCCCAAAAATCCATACCAGACCCATATCTGAGCACGCAACCTGGCAGGCCGCAGGAAAAGAGGGGGGGGGACGAGAGTGTGCCCCCCCGAACTGTACCAGGCCACATGCCCTCAACATTGGGAGGGTGCTTTGGGGTAGCCCCCCAAAACACCTTGTCCCCATGTTGATGAGCACAAGGGCCTCATCCCCACAACCCTGGCTGGTGGTTGTGGGGGTCTGTGGGTGGGGGCTTATTGGAATCTGGAAGCCCCCTTTAACAAGGGGACCCCCACATCCCGGCCCCCCCCTGTGTGAAATGGTAAGGGGGTACTTACCCCTACCATTTCACTAAAAAACTGTCAAAAATGTTAAAAATGACAAGAGACAGTTTTTGACAATTCCTTTATTTAAATGCTTCTTCTTTCTTCTATCTTCCTTCTGGTTCTTCTGGCTCTTCTGGTTCTTCCTCCGGCGTTCTGGTCCAGCATCTCCTCCACGGCGTCTTCTATCTTCTTCTCCTCGGGCCGCTCCGCACACATGGCATGGGGGGAGGCTCCCGCTCTTCTCTTCATCTTCTTCTTCATCTTCTTCTCTTCTTCCTTCTTCTCTTCTTCTCTTCTTCTCTTCTTCATTTTCTTCTCCGGGCCGCTCTGCATCTATGCTGGCATGGAGGGAGGCTCTCGCTGTGTGATGGTGTCTCCTCGTCTGACGTTTCTTAAATAACGGGGGGCGGGGCCCCCTGGTGACCCCGCCCCCCTCTGACGCATAGGACATGACGGGACTTCCCTGTGGCATTCCCCGTGACGTCACAGGGAAGTCCCATCAAGTCACCGTGCATCAGAGGTGGTAGGGTCACTGGGTGACCCTGCCCCCCGTTATTTAAGAACCGTCAGATGAGGAGACGCTGTCACACAGCGGGAGCCTCCCTCCATGTCAGCATGGGTGCGGAGCGGCCCGGAGAAGAAGAGAAGAAGAGAAGAAGAGAAGAAGAGAAGAAGAGAAGAAGATGAAGAAGATGAAGAGAAGAGTGGGAGCCTCCCCCCATGCCATGGGTGCGGAGCGGCCCGAGGAGAAGAAGATAGAAGACGCCACGGAGGAGATACTGGACGAGAACGCCGGAGGAAGAACCAGAAGAGCCAGAAAAACCAGAAGAAGAAGATGAAGGAAGAAAGAAGAAGCATTTAAATAAAGGAATTGTCAAAAACTGTCTCGTCATTTTTAACATTTTTGACAGTTTTTTAGTGAAATGGTAGGGGTAAGTACCCCCTTACCATTTCACACAGGGGGGGCCGGGATCTGGGGGTCCCCTTGTTAAAGGGGGCTTCCAGATTCCGATAAGCCCCCCGCCCGCAGACCCCCACAACCACCGGCCAGGGTTGTGGGGATGAGGCCCTTGTCCTCATCAACATGGGGACAAGGTGTTTTGGGGGGCTACCCCAAAGCACCCTCCCAATGTTGAGGGCATGTGGCCTGGTACGGTTCAGGAGGGGGGCCGCACTCTCGTCCCCCCTCTTTTCCTGCGGCCTGCCAGGTTGCGTGCTCGGATAAGGGTCTGGTATGGATTTTTGGGGGGACCCCATGCCATTTTTTTTTTTTAATTTTGGTTCGGGGTTCCCCTGTGGGGAATTCCCATGCCGTTTTTATCAATGAACTTCTATGTGTATTGTCGGCAATGCAATAGCGCGAGTAGTTTTAAATGGGTTTTTTCCTTCGAAATGTGATTTTGCTGTCAGACTGTTCTAAACACGGGAAACATGCACCCCTTTACAGGCATACTATAGACACCTCCCAGCTATGAAATTTAAAGGGATATTACACTTTTATTGTTTGACTTTAAGCATTATTAAAATCACTGCTCCTGAAAAAACGTCAGTTTTTAAAACTTTTTTTTGCATTGATCCATGTCCCCTGGGGCAGGAACCAGGTCCCCAAACACTTTTTATGACAATAACTTGCATATAAGCCTTTAAAATTAGCACTTTTGATTTCTCCCATAGACTTTTAAAAGGTGTTCCGCGGCATTCGAATTTGCCGCGAACACCCCAATTTGTTCGCTGTTCGGCGAACTTGCGAACAGCCAATGTTCGAGTCGAACATGTGTTCGACTCGAACTCGAAGCTCATCCCTATTGTAGATTTATCTTATGTTTCTTACCTTTTATGAGATGTACCCAGCCTTGTTTATCTAGTTTGATTTGCTTTCTTAGTTGACTTTACTACTCATTCTCTACCAACCTTGACATTGTTATGCCCCGTACACACGGTCGGACATTGATCGGACATTCCGACAACAAAATCCTAGGATTTTTTCCGACGGATGTTGGCTCAAACTTGTCTTGCATACACACGGTCACACAAAGTTGTCAGAAAATCCGATCAATCTGAACGCGGTGACGTAAAACACGTACGTCGGGACTATAAACGGGGCAGTAGCCAATAGCTTTCATCTCTTTATTTATTCTGAGCATGCATGGCACTTTGTGCGTCAGATTTGTGTACACACGATCGGAAATTCCGACAACGGATTTTGTTGTTGGAAAATTTTATAGCCTGCTCTCAAACTTTGTGTGTCGGAAAATCCGATGGAAAATGTGTGATGGAGCCTACACACGGTCGGAATTTCCGACAACAAGGTCCTATCACACATTTTCCATCAGAAAATCCGACCGTGTGTACGGGGCATAACAGTGCTAAAGTGTGTGCATGTATAAAAGTGAAATCCATGTATAGCATACTGCTAAATAAAAATAAAAATATTAAAGTTAAAAAAAAAACTATTAACTAAGCACCTGAACGACCTTGACATACAGGAATATACAATGTAATACTGACATATAATCACACACATAGGTTGGACTTGATAGACTTGTGTCTTTTTTTCAACCTCACCTATTATGTGACTATGTAATATAAGTCTGTAGTCTAAAAGGGACTAGCGTAATGCCGCAAACACACAAGCAGACTTTTCGACCGGACTGGTCCGAAGGACTTTTCAATGGACTTTCTACAGACTTCTGACGGACTTTCCCAACGAATGGACTTGCCTACACACAATCACACCAAAGTCTGACGGATTTGTACGTGATGACGTACGACTGGACTAAAATAAGGACGTTCACAGCCCGTAGCCAATAGTTGCCCTAGCGTCAGTTTTCGTCAGTCGGACTAGCATACAGATGAGCGGATTTTTGTTCCAAATCCGTCAGATTTTCATCCGAAAAAGTCCGCTGCAGGTCCAATGAAGGCCACACACAGTCAAATTGTCCGCCGGACTCGATCCGTCTGGTCGAAAAGTCCGCTGTGTACGCGGCATAAGACCCAGTACACTCTGTAATGTGCTGTAGTAAACCTGGTCAGATATACCCCTTTCCCTTCCTGCCTGAACAATACTGTGAGGGGAAATTTGTTCCAATAAATGCGGTTTTCTAGCTCTGCCAGGTGAGCACAGCACTGTAATGTGCTGGAAGCAGCATCTTTACTGGGAGGGAACAGTATTGTAAGGTTCCTAGCAAAAAATCAGTCATAGAACTTAATGTGGGTATGGGATTATAACATGATAACAAAATCTGAGATTTCAATTGGTATTTAAACTGGGGGAATGGAAATGGTAATAAAAAAAAAAAAGATTAAATAACAAAATAGGTAGCATGATTTACAATTATCAATTACAAGCACAATTGGCTAGCAATAGGTGTAGTCCCTCACCCAAGGTGCAAAAAAACAATAATATCGATACCCATTTATGAAAGAAACACTTTTCCCAGTGTTTGAGCATCCTAATAGAATTGGCTACATTCATTTTGTGAAGAGTCAAGGATTCTGTCCCTGGTTACATTAGCCATAAGACTGTCATGTTGGACGTTCCAGTGTCTCATTGGAAACCTGGATAACATGCTATCCTGCTTCAAATGGTAGGTGTTAAAGTGGTTGTTAATCCACCAATGTAAAATTACAGTATCGATCGGCGTTCACATGACCAACCGCTGACGTCAGTCAGGCGGGGAGAAGGAGATTAGGAGAGAAGCGGCGGGTCACGTGACCCAGGTATATACCATATTATTTTTTAAGGCACAGACACAGGGGGACATTACATACATAAAGAGGATAGTGAAATAAAATAACAGTAATGTGAGCAGCAGGTGTGGAGGGGGCAGGCACAGACACAGAGCTGACAGGCAGGGAGGGGGGAGAAGGAAGGAGAGGACAGAGGAAAGAACAGATGACGGAGGCACGTAAATTGACCATGGTGTCAGGGCTCAGTAGCCACGATACATCGTGGTCAGTTTACATAGGGGAAGGCAGAAAATGTCAGGATCTGCCAGGTATTTCAGGTGATGCAGGGGGACAAATTACACAGCACAAGCACTGTGCTGTATAACATGCTTTAAGGGAACAGGATCTTTATTTTATTTTTTTAGGCTAACAAACACTTTAAATTCAGCAATCTAATCTTAGCACTTAAATTGTATCTTAGGCCAAAAACAAAAAACAGAATATAATGCAGCTTACCAGTCCTTAAATGTGGCAGCTGGATTTGTCTTTTTTTCAGGCCTTTCCTTTACTTTCACCAAGTAATCCTGCCACTAACACTTCCCATCTTAACCAGGGCCAATAATATTTAATATTTATTGGAACCTGGGCAAACATTTTCTTGGCCTCCACCATGCAATTTCGCTCTCCGCCTCTGAGACATACAATAAATGGCAGATAAACTCAAAATCAGTTTACTGCAGCATATAAGGCAGTGACTGGGATTGGTTGCCAGAGGTTACAGCATATAATTACCGCTCACATACTGGCTGCTAGAGGTTACAGCATAGCATTACTGCTCACAGACTGGTTGCTAGAGGTTACAGGACATAATTTCTGATTGCTGATTGGTTGCTAGAGGTTACAGCACATCATTATTGCTAACTGGTTGCTAGAGATTACAGAACATCATAGTCGCTCACTGATTGGTTGCTAGAGGTTATAGCATATCATTACTGCTTTCTGATTGGTTGCTAGAGGTTACAGTATATCATTACCGCTCAATCACTGACTGGTTCCTAGAGGTTACAGCACATCATTTCTGTTTGCTGACTGGTTGCTAGAGGTTAAAAAGCACATTACGGCTCACTGATTAGTTGCTAGAGGTTACAGTGCATTATTACTGCTAACTGATTGGTTGCTAGAGGTTACAGCATATCAGTACCATGCACAGACTGGTTACTAGAGGTTACAGCACATAATTTCTGCTTGCTGGTTGGTTGCTAGAGGTTACATCACACATTACAGTTCACTGATTAATTGCTAGAGGTTATAGTACATCATTACTGCTAACTGATGGTTGCTAGAGGTTACAGCACACCCTTATGGCTCACTGACTGGTTGCTAGATTTTACAGCACACATTAAGGCTCACTGATTAGTTGCTAGAGGCTACCACACATCATTTCTGCATGCTGATTGGTTGCTAGAGGTTACCGCACATCATTACTGCTGATTGGTTGCTAGAGGTTACTGCACATCATTTCTGCTTGCTGATTGGTTGCTAGAGGTTACTGCACATCATTATTGCTAACTTATTGGATGTTAGAAATTACAGCACATCATTACCACTTAATGATTGCTAGAGGTTTCCGCACATCATTACTGCTGATTGGTTGCTAGAGGTTACTGCACATCATTTCTGCTTGCTGATTGGTTGCTAGAGGTTACTGCACATCATTATTGCTAACTGATTGGATGTTAGAAATTACAGCACATCATTACCACTCACTGATTGCTAGAGGTTACAGCACATCATTCCCACTTGCTGAATGGTTGCTGGAGATTACAGCAAATCATTTCTGCTTGCTGATTGGTTGCTAGAGGTTACATCACACATTACAGCTCCCTGATTAGTTACTAGAGGTTGTAGCACATCATTTCTGCTAACTGGTTGCTAGAGAGAATATGCTACAAACTCACACACAGGGCTGGTGCAAGGATTTTTGACACCCTAGGCGAAACCTCATTTTGCCGCCCCCCCCACTTTGGCTCTGCCCCTGACTCCTCACCCTTTTTGCTCTTGTAACATGTGACTTGACACATACATTTACCTACCTGACCAGGGCTGGTGCTAGCCTATTTTGTGCCCTAGGCAAGACCAGTTAATTGGGGGGAGGGAAGAGGGGGGGCTAAGAGAGAGGGGGATTGAGAGGGGGCTGAAAGAGAGGGGGATAGGAGGGAGTGCTGAGAGAGAAAGAGGGAGGCTGTGAGAAAAGGGGGGTTGAGAGAGTGAGGGCTGGCTAAGAATGGAGGGAGGGCTAAGAGAGGGAGGCTAAGATGGGTGGGCTGAGAGAGGGGGGCTGAGAGAGAGGTAGGAGGGATGCCTGAGAGAGAGGGGGTTAAGAGAGTGGGGGCTGTGAGAGGGGGGCTGATAGAGACAGGTGGGCTGATAGAGACGGGTGGGCTGAGAGAGGGGGCTGAGAGAAAAGGGAGGGCTAGAAGAGAAGGGAGGAGGCTTAGAGAGAGGAGGGCTGAGAGAGGGGGGTGGCTGAGAGAGACGGGTGGGTGAGAAAGGAGGGGGGCTTAGAGAGGGGGGATGGCTGAGAGTATAGGGATGGCTAAGAGGGGGATGTCTAAGAGAGAAGGGAGGGTGCCACGGTGGAGCTCTTCTCCCGAGTCCAGGGCTCTATGGCTTATCTGCCCTCGGCCGGCCCCTTGCTGTTTACTGCCATGTAGCGATGGATACCCGGCCGCCCACACCTCCTCGACTTCACACATCAGAGAGAGCCCTGGGGGTTGCTGGACATGTGACGCTTGCTGGCTGATATCATGATAGAAGAGCAGGGGGGATTACTGTCTGGACTGGAAACACATTAGAGCCGAGAACCAGGGCAGGGGCGCTGCTTGACATGGCTCTGTTGAGGACAGTGCGGGAGTAAAATAGCCAGCAGCCGGGCGCCCTAGGCGGCAGTGCACCCTAAGCGGTTGCCTAATCCACCTAGTGGTAGCACCGGCCCTGCTCACACAGCAATATCTGGGCCCAGGGCAGTTACCCCTTTTGCCCCACCTTAAAGACAGCCCTGGTGTTAGTGTATCACTCAAGGGTGGGACATTTTTCCAGGACTACATAACACCTCCCTCTCTTTGCTTCTGTATAGTTTAGTGGGGTGTGTTTTGTAGTCCACAGACAGAGCTGTTAACAATGCTAACTGATAACAGTGTACCAGCAGTCTACAGTCCTGACAGGATCAATAGCTTTTTTTTTGCATTATTGAAGAAACAGCAAAACACTTTTAACAGGATATTTACTGACCAAAATGGAGAAAATATGTGCATTGTTATGATATACATACACTTTCCCAAAAAACAAAATGCAACATAAAACATTTGTTTAATAATAAAAAATAGAAGGATAATCACTTGTACTAAGTATTCCAAACATAATGAGAGAGAATTAAAATTAGTGATTTAATGTGAAAAATGCATTCTTTTGACTACGTGAGTACAATGGTACATTAAAACAAAATCATTACCATTTGCATAAAGCACAATAACATGATCATCATGATCTTCATGCAGACATGCTAGCTTGTATTACAGCAGGAATCCTCTTCAGTGTCCTAGCTTTAAGTCTCATATTATTATAAAACATGTTAGCCTGTCCCTTGTGTTAAGTAATTGCAATTATTTCAGGAATTAACAGGATTAAGAAAAAAACTGACTTTCAAAATTCATCCAAACTCCGTATTTTTCGGTTAAATGTGCACTATGTATGAGCTTCTATTAGTTTAAATGTAAATACCTAATGTATATAATATGATCATGTTGTGATATCATAACACTGTCTGCCTTTGTAATGTTCTTTTTATTCATTTAACTGCATGACTCCAAAATGATGTACATTTGCTTAACATAATAATTTTATTATGTAAATGTTGCATATGTATATTTAGATAACTTTAGGATATAAAAAATGGAAACCAAAAAGAGCAAAAGCATACAAAAATGTAATTATCTGACACTGATCTTCTTCGCATTGCATTACTGAAAATTCATTTTTAAGAATGAGTTATTGCATGGCAAATTCACAAAGGTGAGCTGTGCACTGTTCAAGCTTTGGCCTTGTGTGATTGATGCCTAATCCTTTTTAATTCTAATGTCAAGTCTTGCTGAACGTTGCTTTTTTGTTTCTATACATGCATATACTCCTTCACATGCATGCAAACATGACACCTACCAATTAGGTGCTAAAGTGACATTCCAAAATCAGTTAATTACAGATATGGGTGGACTCTGTCATATTGAATCATCCATTAGCTTCCATTAGCTAACCACTTCAGCCCCAGAAGATTTTACCCCCTTCCTGATCAGAGCACTTTTTATAATTTGGCACTGGGTCGCTTTAACTGACAATTGCTCGGTCATGCAATGCTGTACCCAAACCACATTTGCATCCTTTTTTTCCCACAAACAGAGCTTTCTTTTGGTTGTATTTGATCTCCTCTGATGTTTTTATATTTTGCAATAAAAATGAAAAAAGACCAAAAATTTTGAAAAAAATATATATTTTCTACTTTTTGTTATAAGAAAATACAATAAACTCAATTTTATTCATACATTTAGGCCAAAAAGCATTCAGCCACATGTCTCAGGTAAAAAAAAAAAATTAAATAAGCGTATATTTATTGGTTTGTGCAAAAGTTATAGCGTTCTTCAAACTAGGGAACATTTTCTGGAATTTACGCAGCTTTTAGTTTTAGTGCCTATCTCATTAATTGAGGTGCTAAAACGGCAGGGCAGTACACCCCCCCCCCCCAAATGACCCTATTTTGGAAAGTAGACACCCCAGGGAATTTTCTAAGAGGCTTGTTGAGCACATTAAACATTTTATGTTTTGTCTTAAGTGACTGAAAAAAAAATACACAAAGTTGTCACTGAAATGATATATTGCTCAAACATGCCATGGGCATATGTGAAATTAAACCCCAAAATACATTCTTCTGCTCCTCCTGAGTACGGGGATACCACATGTGAGGGAATTTTTGGCAGTCTAGCCGTGTACAGGACCCCGAAAACCAAGCACTGCCTTTAGGCTTTCTAAGGGCGTAAATTTTTGATTTAACTCCTCACTACCTATCACAGTTTTGGAGGCCATGAAATGCCCAGAGAGCACAACCCCCCCCCCCCCCCCCAATGACCCCATTTTGGAAAGTAACTATTTGCTGAGAGGCATGTTGAGTTCATGGGATATTTTATATTTTGCCACAAGTTTTGGGAAAATGACAATTTTTTATTTCTTTTTTCACAAAGTTGTCACTAAATGATGTATTGCTTAAATTTGCCATGGGCATATGTGCAATTACATCCCCAAAATGCATTTTGCTGCTTCTCCTGACTACAGGGGTAACACATGTGTGGGACTTTTTGGCAGTCTAGCCGCGTACAGGACCCCGAAAACCAAGCACCACCTTCAGGGCGTAAGGGCGTAAATTTTTGATTTCACTCCTCACTACCTATCACAGTTTCGGAGGCCATGAAATGCCCAGATAGAACAACCCCCCCCCCTCAAATAATCTCAATTTTGGAAAGTGCTGTAGACACCCCAAGCTAATTGCTGAGAGGCATGTTGAGTCCATGAAATATTATATATTTTGCCACAAGTTTCGGGAAAATTACAATACATTTTTTTTTCACAAAGATGTAACTAAATGATATATTGCTCAAATATGCCATGGGTATATGTGAAATTACACCCCAAAACACATTCTGCTGCTTCTCCTGAATATGGGGATACCACATGTGTGGGACTTTTTGGCAGTCTAGATGTTACATAGTTACATAGTAGGTGAGGTTGAAAAAAGACACAAGTCCATCAAGTCCAACCTATGTGTGATTATGTGTCAGTATTACATTGTATATCCCTGTATGTTGCAGTCATTCAAGTGCTTATCTAATAGTTTCTTGAAGCTATCGATGCTCCCCACTGAGACCACTGCCTGTGGAAGGGAATACCACATCCTTGCCGCTCTTACAGAAAAGAACTCTCTACGTAGTTTAAGGTTAAACCTCTTTTCTTCTAATTTTAATTAGTGGCCACTAGTCTTGTTAAACTCTCTTCTGCGAAAAAGTTTTATTTCTATTGTAGGGTCACCAGTACGGTATTTGTATATTGAAATCATATCCCCTCTCAAGCATCTCTTCTCCAGAGAGAATAAGTTCAGTGCTCGCAACCTTTCCTCATAACTAAGATCCTCCAGACCCTTTATTAGCTTTGTTGCCCTTCTTTGCACTCGCTCCATTTCCAGTACATCCTTCCTGAGGACTGGTGCCCAGAACTGGACAGCATACTCTAGGTGCGGCCGGACCAGAGACTTTTAGAGTGGGAGAATTATCGTTTTATCTCTGGAGTTGATCCCCTTTTTAATGCATGCTACTTTTCTGTTTGCTTTGTTAGAAGCAGCTTGGCATTGCATGCCATTGCTGAGCCTATCATCTACTAGGACCCCCAGGTCCTTTTCCATCCTTGATTCCCCCAGAGGTTCTCCCCCCAGTGTATAGATTGCATTCATATTTTTGCCACCCATATGCATTATTTTACATTTTTCTACATTGAACCTCATTTGTCATGTAGTTGCCCACCCCATTAATTTGTTCAGATCTTTTTTCAAGGTTTCCACATTCTGCCAAGAAGTTATTGCCCTGCTTAGCTTAGTATCGTCTGCAAATACAGAGATTGAACTGTTTATCCCATCCCCCAGGTCTTTTATGAACACATTAAATAGGATTGGTCCCAGCACAGAACCCTGGGGAACCCCACTACCCACCCCTGACCATTATGAGTACTCCCCATTTATCACCACCCTCTGAACTTGCCCTTGTAGCCAGTTTTCAATCCATGTACTCACCCTATGGTCCATGCCAACGGACCTTATTTTGTACAGTAAACATTTATGGGGAACTGTGTCAAATGCTTTTGCAAAATCCAGATACACCACGTCTATGGGCTTTCCTTTATCTAGATGGCAACTCACCTCCTCATAGAAGGTTAGTAGATTCATTTGGCAAGAACGATTCTTCATGAATCCATGCTTATTACTGCTAATGATACTGTTCTCATTACTAAAATCTTGTCTATAGTCCCTTATCATCCCCTCCAAGAGTTTACATACTATTGATGTTAGGCTAACTGGTCTGTAATTCCCAGAGATGTATTTTGGGCCCTTTTTAAATATTGGTGCTACATTGGCTTTTTTCCAATCAGTTGGTACCATTCCAGTCAGTAGACTGTCTGTAAAAATTAGGAACAACGGTCTGGCAATCACTTGACTGAGTTCCCTAAGTACCCTCGGATGCAAGCCATCTGGTCCCAGTGATTTATTAATGTTAAGTTTCTCAAGTATAATTTTAATTCTGTCCTCTGTTAACCATGGAGGTGCTTCCTGTGTTGTGTCGTGAGGATAAACACTGCAGTTTTGGTTACTGAAGCCCCCCGATTCACTCGTGAAGACTGAGGAGAAAAATAAATTCATTATCTTCGCCATCTCCCCATCCTTTGTAACCAGATGTCCTTCTCCTTTCTTTATGGGGCCAATATGGTCTGTCCTCCCTTTTTTACTGTTTACATACTTAAAGAATTTCTTAGGATTTTTTTTTGCTCTCCTCCGCTATGTGTCTTTCATGTTCTATCTTAGCCATCCTAATTGCACCCTTCCATTTCTTGTTGCATTCTTTATAAAGTCTGAATGCTAAGGATGATCCCTCAACCTTGTATTTTTTGAAGGCCTTCTCCTTTGCTTTTATATGCATTTTTACATTGGAGTTAAGCCATCCAGGACTTTTGTTCGCTCTTTTTAAATGTATTACCCAATGGGATGCATTGGCTAATGCCCTTATTTAATATGCTCTTAAAGCAAACCCATCTATCCTCCGTGTTCTTTGTTCCTAATATTTTATCCCAATTTATGCCTTTTAGCAAGGTTTTTAGTTAGGGGAAGTTGGCTCTTTTGAAATTCAGTGTCTTTGTATTCCCTTTTATGTGGACGTGTACAGGACCCTGAAAACCAAGCACTGCCTTCAGGCTTCCTAAGGGCGTAAATTCTTGATTTCACTCCTCACTACCTATCGCAGTTTCGGAGGCCATGAAATGCCCAGATAGCACAACCCCCCCTCCCCCATATGACCCCATTTTGGAAAGTGGACACCCATGCACCCATGCTATTTGCTGAGAGGCATGTTGAGTATTTTGCAGATCTCGCTTTTTGTCACAAAGTTTTGAAAATTGAAAAAAAAAAACATTTTCCTTTTCTTTCTTCAGTTTCAAAAACAAATGAGAGCTGCCAATACTCACCATGCCTCTCAGCAAATAGCTTGGGGTGTCTATATTCCAAACTTTCCTGCTTATTGGATTGGATGCCATTCACCTCTCACCTGAAAGGTCCCTATAATGAGATATATATCTGATGCTATGTCCACTTTAAAATCTCCAACCAGGGCAGGGACAAGGGAAAGGAGTGTGTGTGTGTGTGTGTGTGTGTGTGGGGGGGGGGGGGGGGTTGGGGCAGTTGTTCTGCTCTGGGTGCAGTGTTTTCATGTGGGAAGGGGAACCAAGTGGCAAGCTATGCCACCCTCCTTACATGCACTATGTTTCCCAAGCCCACAGAAATTTCCTGTCCTGATCCTCCTCATTGTATTGCTCAACTCAGCATCTTCTCTTAGCAACTACAGATGCACATATCTGTTTCTTACACCTGGCTGCAATATCGCTAGAGTATATGGCTGTCTTGTACCTGGTGCAAACTGAGCTGAAGAGGGGGCTTTTCTTGCACTTACTGCCCAACACCATTGAACCAGTGGTGACTAGAGGTGTAAGGACATAGGTTAGCATGAGGGCTGATGTAGCAGGCAGCACCAGCTGTTGGTTGCAGGATCCAGATGACTGTGGATAATCAGACAGGGACCAGAGACCAGCACACGGTGCCACTTGAATAGCAGATAAGATCAAAGCAAGGACACAAGCCAAACGTCCAAAAACAGCTGGGTAGGAAGGTACAGGAACTACAGGCAGGATATATATATATATATATATATATATATATATATATATATATATATATATATATATATATATATATATATTAGATAATATGTGTCCATATTGTCATTATCTTTAGCAATTCATTACAACACAGCTAGAATCACAAGAATTCAGTCTGATTGTCTCAACATTTGAAATAAGGAGTGTGGCCATCACCCAGCTCTGCAAGCACAGAACACTGAAGTCTGGAGGCAGGAAGCTGCATTTCCACTGTAAGAAAACTATATATTTAAGCTATTTTCAAGTAAACATCAGTTACATGTCATAACATGCAGGGTAAAGAACTATAAAGAGATAAATACAGTAGGTGGACATTGTCCCAGCACTGCTTAGGGTCATTAGATAAATGTTGATATTTGTCTTCATGTGAGCCTGACATGAAAAGTTTAAAAAGTGATTCAAAGGCCTGTGGATGAAAATATAAAGGCATTATTAACACTGCTTATAATTACAGATGACAGTAATAAGTAGCAAGAACTTTTAAAAATGCTGTACGCTATTAAGTAATAAACAAGGGACTGGAGAATAATAGATTTTTACTGAGAATACAATGGGGCAGATGCTGCTTTATTTATAAAGAATCTTCTTTAGGCTGTTAATTAGCTTTGTCACTCAGCTGTCACACATCACATTATTGAGCTCTTTCATATTTATGATTCTTTAAACTAACATCTTGACTTTGCCGGCAGGTGTGTTAATATTCTGGTGACATGAGAAGAATGTATTATCTTTCATGTAGCTTTTTGTGAAATCTAGTAGGAACTACTGTATTTTTAGATTACCAAAACATTGTGTGAGGCGCACATTCAACAGAGAAAATGCTTCCAGCTCTTATCATAAGTACCAAAAATCTACTTAACTTTAATTGCAATTTATTAGGTATGGATTCTGTATATAGAAAAAAAACTAAAACTCAAAGCTCATAAAAAACCCCATGAAATAGATACACTGTACATAGGAATTGATTTACCAAAACTGGAGAGTGGAAAATCTGGTGCAGCTGTGCATGGTAGCCAATCAACTTCTAAGTTCAGCTTGTTCAATTAGGGGTTAACAAAAAAAGCTGGAAGCTGACTGGTCATTATGCAGAGCTGCAGCAGATTTTCCACTCTCCGGTTTTAGTAAATCAATCCCATAGTATAATAAATAAATACATACAGGGGAATTAATAAAGAGTATTGTTGACACACTTTGGAATTCCCTTGCACCTCTGCACTGAATTTCAGTGTTTGTTGGAAACAGGTAAATTAATCTGTCTTAAGAGGTGGCAGTAGTGAGGCCAGAGAGTCAATATTGAATTTCTTGTCAATGCAGCTCAGTATTACTGAGCTCCCTCCCCAGCCACTGCACTTGTCACAGGAGTTTTGTAGTAAGGTAGATAGATCCTGAAAAACTGAGTGGGTGGCGCCTGATGTGGGATCTTGTTTCCCATCAGTCCTGCCTCCTGTGATGATGGGGTTGACAGTAATGGCTGGGAGTGCTTTATCAACTTCCCAGCAACAGGGCAGGATGGGGGGTGCCATCTGTGGGAGTTTTCCAGCCAGGTCTCGGGAGGTATGTTAATGGCCTACACCTATCACAAGGGCATTGGTCAACCTTAGTCAAAATCTGCAGTTTGTTTTATCTACAGGTGCCCCTTACCTGCATAGACAGTTTTTTTGGTAAAGGCAATTAACCCTTTAAGAATCTGTCACTGATATAGCAATAGGTTCATAAAGTGACATTAGTATGACCTACCTTAATTTGTCTCATGTTTTGCTATTGTTACCGAAAATGTTGTAAATGCGTGTCTAAACTAGGCTCAGGTAGTTTTAAAGGGACATACTTTTAAAAAAATTGTAAATGCTTTATTCAATTCCTCAAATTTAATATGGGGCTAGTTTATACATACTTTTGCGCAAATCTTAATGCATGTTTTTACTCCAGACCAAAGAAATATATTGGGTGCCACATCCCAACTCAATAATAAACAATAAATGGGGAAAATACAGAGACTTTAAAGCACCAGTGTAAACAAAGTAGAAAAATATAATAAAAAAATTACATAACCTTTATTGACATCAATCTATTAAAACATGCCCATTGTGCCAAATACATTGAAAAGCATATAAAATAAGTGTAATCCATCACTTAAATATTGCAAATGTGTGCAAACTAAACCCTTTGTTTTCAGCGTGGACTGCTGCACAGGGTCAATTGGGTTTGTTGCAGGCTGGCTGATAAGTGAGCTGGTAATGTTTATTTGCTTTTTGACTAGTACTGCAATCACATGCAAGCAAAAATCATGTGTTTGCTATTTTCATATTATTATTCAATAATATTTCATTTTAATAATTTCATACTAGTTTTTATATTTTTTATTGCAAGTGATTGGGTATTATTGTAAAGTAAATTTGTTCCGTGTTTGCTAGGATAAGTGAAAATTCTCTTGCAAAGCAAAAATTTTACAGAAAAGATTTATGGATTTATTTTTTGGCAATTTGGGTATAAAAATTAAGATTTCCATGGCACACTACACAAAAATTGAGCTCTACTGTACATTATTTCTTTATTAACCTACATATTTCTAAAACAAAAGAACCTTTTCTTCTTCCTGGAAATTTTGAGTTTATTCAAATGTGGGATTTAATTTCTACTACCCCTTCATGTTCATGTCAATACCTTTATTGTTTTTTTTAATCTAATAAGCTGTTTTTTTAAATGTATAGTTATAACATTTTTCATTTGAGTCTATATCCATAAAGTTAGTTAACAACTGCCTGCTCTTAAGGGTATGTCCTATACTATCAAACAATCACTGTATATCATTTAGCTTAAATGCTTGTCCATCTTTGATTTTCAGAGCCAACATACTTAGAGGAGCATTGACAACATTTTATCTGAAATAAGATTTTCAAAAATATCTAGCTTAAACTAGAAAACAAGGTTTACCAGTGCAAAGTGACTTCCATTATCCTAAAGTTATCCTATGGCATAGAAAAAAATAAGTCATGCAAAGAATGGAAAACCTCTAGTTATCTGTAAGTATTTCATTGTAGATTCCCATTACCAAACATTTCTCCAGGTGCCTTTTCTGTAATTTGTATGATAAGGCTGTAGTTCCTCTTTAAAAACTTCAGCCCCTGAAGATTTTCCCCCTTAATGACCAGGCCATTTTTTGCGATATGGCACTGCATCGCTTTAACTGACGGTTGTGCGACGTTGTACCCAAACAAAATTGAGTTCCTTTTTCTCCCACAAATAGAGCTTTCTTTTGGTGGTATTTTACCACCTCTGTGGTCTTTATTTTTTGCACTATAAACAAAAAAAGAGAGTCAATTTGAAAAAAAAAAAAAAACAATATTGTTTACTTTTTGCTATAATAAATATCCCAAAAAAATTAAAAAAAACTAATTTCTTCATCAGTTTAGGCCAATATGTATTGTTCTATATATTTTTGGTAAAAAAATTAGCAATAAGCGTATATTGATTTGTTTGCGCTAAAGTTATAGCGTCTACAAAAAAGGAGATAGATTTATGGCATTTTTAATAATTTATTTTTTTTACTAGTAATGTTGGCGATCAGTGATTTTTAGTGTGACTGCGACATTGCGGCGGACAGATCGGACACCTAACTGACATTTTTGACCCTTTTTTGGGAACCAGTGACATCATTACATTAATCAGTGCTAAAAATATACGCCTGTTATTGTACTAATGACATTGGCAGGGAAGGGGCGATCAAGGGGTTAAATGTGTTTCCTTACTGTGTGTTCTAACTGTATAATGGACTGTGTTACTGGGGAAACACAGAAAGTCAGGATCTGTGTGATCTCCCCTGTCAGAACAGAGATTTGCCTTGTTTACAGAGGCAGATCCCTGTTCTGTCACTGCGGGGAAAGATCACGGGTGGCCGGCGGACATCGAGTCCACCCTACCCACTGATTGGCTCCCCCACTGACCAGTGGGTGCGCGCAAATACACCTACGGCAATTAGCAGGATCGAGCCACATTGCTGCAGTATAACTACGGCGGCTGGTCCTTAAGGGGTTAAGTTTAGTTCTAATTTAACTTCAAATGTAGCAAAAAAAAAAAAAAAATTAATTAGGATTGAATGTTCGTGATAATGAATTATGTCAGTGGTTTTTGCCATGGTTCTTTAATTTTTCTCAGAAATCATGGTGTCACATGTTGTTGTAATATGAAAAGTTGTTTCCAGGAAGAACTGAAAATGAATTAGATAGCATCAATTCCTATACTTACTGTATACAGCCTTTTAGAGTGTATTGTATATGGTTATGGAAACATTTTATCTTTCCACTCCAGTGGATGACACAGCAGATGCCAATAGGCAACCTGCTTTATTGTGGAGTCCCCACCAAGTGCCACCTTCTTTTATAGTTTGCTCACAAGAACTTCATCTATCAATCGATAACTAAGCAAGGTAAGTAAGTAAAACGTGTCAGAAGGTAAAGGCTTTAAAACAGTATGGATATAAAAACTGGAGAAAAATATAGAACTGCTAATCATAATAACCGATCAGGTTGAATTTCTAATTTTTTTCATTGTATGGTAGAAAATAAACATTCGGGTTCTGTAGGCAAATGACCTCCATTTTTTATTTTTTTTGCTTTGGTTTTCAGATATGCAAACAATTTTCCAGTAATGAAATCTCTCACCTTTCTTGTCCCAGTGCTGAAAAAATATAAAAGAGATATACAATTAGTAATATAATTAATATCACTTAGGAATAAACACATTTCTACAACATTAAAGTATATTTATTTTTGAAAAGATTTCATATTTTTAGAAAAATTTTAACAGTTTCAGCTCCTGCAACATTCTGTTTGAGACATCCTGGCACCAGCCTGGAAATGCAATCACATTATATCAATTACAAGATTTCAGGTAGATTTCAGACGTTTCCTTTTTAGCCCTTTAATATACATGCAGTATAATGCCTATTTTTTTTGTCAAATATTTTTTCAGTAGTCAATATTCATGGGGCATAAAATGCATTGCTATCAATGTCCTTGAGATAACATGAATGACAATATTAGTGACTTTTAAATTGCAATTATAATGAACTCATTTTGGAGTGACACTCCATTAGAGTCAGCGAGGACAATGTTGGTATTATGAGTGACACTCCTTCAAAATGAGTTAATGTCACCTGAGACGAGTAGCAAATTTGCAGATCTGGTAATAAAAATACACCCTAAATATGGTGTAACCTTTTGTTCACAAACAGCAACTTTACAATAATGCTGATAAGTGATACATATGCCAATAGCCTTTGCAATCATCTATATAGGTAATAATTCAGAGTACAGATTTTCTTTCCCTGATATTTCAGTCTTAAATCATAATGGGTTTATCACATATAAATATTATTTTAGTGTTGAACAAGGATGTCACTGTCTGCATTTATAGCAGTTGTCCCAGAAGTATAATACTGAAGGTTCACAGATTTGTTGTTCTCGGTAATTTAATTAGACTGAATTATTATGCCAATATGAGATTATAGCCTAAGTTGTGAAATATCAAAGTTGCATTGAAGTCACTTTGAAGTTGCATCAAGTCACAAGCAAGTTGCAATGCAAAGTCTCAGTGGAAGTCACATAACTTTAGAGTCGCAGCAGTGTGAACCAAGCCTTAGCTCTGATCCTCTGCTTCTTGCTCCAGTGTTCTCATCCGGCATCTTCCTCCGTTGCGTCTTCTTCCCTTCTTCGTTCTCGGGCCGCTCTGCATCCATGATGGGAGGCTCCCGCTGTGTGGACTGGGAGGGAATATTGGCCTCAATGGGCACAGAACAGAAATGGGAATTCTTCAAAGTGACTGTTTTTGAACTCACTGCAAAGTATATTCCCATGGGCAATAAGTTTAAAAGGCTAAAGATAAAACCTATGTGGCTCACAGCCAAAGTTAAAAAAGCTATAAACAATAAGAAAAGAGCTTTTAAAAATATAAAAATGAAGGAACACTAGTGTTGTTTAAATGTTACAAAGAATATAACAGAATATGTAAAAAGGAAATTAAGGATGCAAAAACTCAAAAAGAAAAAAAAATATTCAAATATATTAATAGTAAAAAGGTTAGGTCTGAGCATGTAGGCCCTTTACAAAATAATCTAGAGTTGGTGACTGGGGACAAAGAAGGCAAATTTATTAAATACTTTCTTCAGCTCTGTGTATACAAAGGAGCATGGGGAGCTCATGTCCATAATGGGGGTGGTAGTGACACAGCCCCAAATGATCCACAATTGCTCAAAAGGGATATGGTTCAGAAGTATTTAGACAGAATAAAGGCTGGATAAAGCACCTGGACCAGATGGCATCCACCCACAGATCCTAAAAGAATTGAGCTCTGTAATTTAAAAGCCATTGTATCTAATTTTTAGGCACTCATTAAGGAGGGGAATAGTACCACTGGATTGGCATAGGGCCAATGTGGTGCCTATATTTAAAAAAGGAACAAAGTCTTTACCAAGTAACCATGGACCTGTTAGTTTAACTTCTATAGTCGGGAAGATACTGGAGACTTTAATAAAAGACCACATAGACGAGTTCTTGCTGGAATAAAATATTTTAAGCAACAGACAGCATGGATTCAAGAAAGACAGAAGTTGTCAAACAAACCTGATTTCTTTTTATGAGGAGGTAAGTAAAACCTTGGACAGAGGGGTGGCGGTGGCTCATGTGTAAGGTAAAGTCTACAGGCTTGGAAATATCAGTTTGTAAATGGATAGAAAACTGGCTAAAAGACAGAATTCAGAGTAGTGGTTAATGATTCTTACTTTGAATGGTCTAAGGTTATCAGTGGTGTACCCCAAGGTTCAGTGCTGGGACCCTTATTTTTTAATATCTTTATAAATGATATTGGGTCTGGGATTAAAAGTAAAAGTAAAGTAAAAGTATTTCTGTCTTTGCAGCTGACACTAAGCTATGCAGTGGAATAACGTCCTTACAGGATGTCTCCAATTTACAAGCCGACCTCAGTGCACTGTCTAATTGGGTGACTATGTGGCAGATGAGGTTTAATGTTGATAAATGTAAAGTTATGCATTTGGGGACTAAGAATATGCATGCATCATACATACTAGAGGGAATACAACTGGGGGAATCAATAGTGGAGAAGGATCTGGGGGTTTTGCTAGATCATAAGTTCAATAATAGCATGCAATGCCAAACTGCAGCTTCCAAAGCAAGCAAAATCCTTTCTTGTGTGGACTCCAGAGAGAGATATAATTTTACCCTTGTACAAATCATTAGTAAGACCTCATCTGGAATATGCAGTTCAGTTTTGGGCACCAGTTGTCAAAAAGGATATCGGCGAACTGGAGAAAGTGCAGAGAAGGGCAACCAAACTGATAAGAGGCATGGAGGATCTCAGCTATGAGGAAAGATTAGAGGAATTTAATTTATTCACTCTTGAGAAGAGGAGATTAAGGGGGGATATAATCATTGTATAAATATATAAGGGGCCCATATAGTGAAATTGGTGTTGAGTTATTCACTTTACGGTCAACACTGAGGACAAGGGGGCACTCTCTACTTCTAGAGGAAAAGAGATTTAATCTCCAAATACGGAAAGGTTTCTTCACAGTAAGAGGTGGAATAGACTCCCTCCAGAGGTGGTTTTGGCCAGCTCAGTAGATGCTTTAAGAAAGGCCTTGAATCTTTCCTAAATGTACATAATATAACTGGGTACTAACATTTACAGGTAAAGTTGATCCAGGGAAAATCTGATTGCCTCTCTGGGATCAGGAAGAAATTTTTTCCCCTGTTGTAGCAAATTTGATCCTGCTTTTCTGGGGTTTTTTTCCGCCTTCCTCTTGATCAACTGTGGGTATAGGATTGGGTATATGGGATTGTATGATATTTTTTATTTTATTTATTTTTTTATGGTTGAACTAGATGGACTTGTGTCTTTTTTCAACCTGACTACCTATGTAACTATGTAACTATGTAACTATGTAACATGAGAATGATCTTAAAGCCTAACACAGTACATATTCATAAAGCCTTTTTTGTTTTATTACATGACTTTGATTATAAGACCACATGGGAAGCAAAAAAGGTAATGGTACACAGTATGATAGATGACTATCACATGTATTTAGACATTAAACATTTATCACAAGAACCAACGTTCAATTTACTTGTGGACATTATACAACAGAATCAGTGTTCATAAGTCTGTTCTGTGTTTTATATTGAATCGGTTTAGAAGTTAGACATTTTTTTGAGCTACTCAGTTAAATAATACTATACCAAATGTCTGACATGTTTTGCTCAGTTAAATTGGTTTATTATTAAACACTATAAATCTTTTCAGTAGGTTTTCATTAAGCTTGAACTCCAGTGACAGAGATACCCTTGGCTATTCCAAGACCTTTGTGATGCCAACACACGTGTACAATATTATGTAGTATGTGTGAATATTCCTTCATTTACAGACTCCTTTTTTTTTAACCAATACAGGATTGCCTTTATACTCTGTTTCCTGAAATGATACCAGCAATATCATTGGCTTCATTAATTATTCTGCAGTAATCTGTATTATTCAGCAATGTTGCATTGGTGGAAATAATTATGATATTATGTTACCACCTCTTCTAAACATTACAGTTTACAGGGTTTCTAAAAATACTCTTTGCAATTTGAAGATATTTATAAATTCAGCCCATCATATTACATGCTTATATCTAAGCCAAAGGATTTGCCATTGGCAACTGTATTTATAAATATCTATTGTCTAAATTACTCTATCTGTCTAGATATTTTATGCTGTGTAACCATGCTGGAAATTCTGCATCAGCAGAACTACTTAGCCATATTCTTTCCCTGTGCACTATGCAGATAGGTAATCAGTGTGGGAAACAGTCTCATCCTTACTTTGTGATTTGAATGACAAGCATTGCAATGGAAAAGTAAAAATGAAAGTGATATGTTTCATTTCACTAAAATAAAATATTTTTGAGATGCAAGGTTTAGAAAACATGTAGTGGTCTATGTATGAAATAAATTGCATAGCTATTTGTCTGATGAGAATGGGCACATTTGAATGTTCTCAGGCTATTTACTCTACAGGTTAAATGTTTCCCATTTATGAAAAATGAGTGGAAAATAATGAATTATGGCCACTAGATCGCTTTGACGATCATAGGAAATAAATACTTGCTTCCTATGATCCTCAGTGCCATCTAGTGACCACAATGGAGTAGGAAATAACCAGAAAACATTTGCCAGGTTCACACCTAATGAATGTGTGAATTTTTTTATAAACATACCCCTTATTATTATTATTTTTTTTTTAGGTATGAGCATGCCTGAAGAAGAACTACTATGTTTGGCTTGCATAGTACAATACTTTACTTCAAAAATTGTAATGAAAGCAGTCAAAATATAATGACACCCAAGACCCATTCAAACAATTATGTTGCATTAGTGCACAGGCATTAAGGCGTATTTTGTCAGTTTAACTAGCATTACATTAAGTCTGCCCATTCATTTGAAAGCTTCAGACAATAAAAACGGGCAAAGCACATCCCACTATAGTGTGTACTAACCTGAATCTAAAGCACTGAACCTGGTTCCTCTCTGATCTCTTTTCTCTCTGCATGATTCACTCCTACTAGATTAAGCGGACACCACAGGTTGTCTCTCAGTCCCTCCAGCTCTAGCTCTACAATATGACCGACATCAGATCTCCACCCCATGCTTTCTTCTGCTGAAAAAAAAATCTTTACATCTGTGTTTTGTAGAATTATCTACAGGACAGATGGCTGCAGATAAGCAGGTACACCTTATGTAGGAGTATTTGTTTCATCTCTGTGTATAACCTGAGGCTAGTTACTTCACATAGTATATATAAGGGTTTTGTCACGTACCTGGTTGGAGACTGAAATGACGAGGTCGGCCTCTCTTGTATCTCCAGTCCAGGTCCCGCTGGAAGTGGAACAGCAGGAGCCGAGGGCCAGGAGGGACACGAGTGCCTGCAGCTGTGGACCCGGAGACTTGTGGAGGAGGATGCGATCTTGGATGAGCAGAGAAACCGTCAGATAAGGATAAGCGGTGCTGCGCCAAGGATCAGCTGGGCTTGAGAGGGCACGCTGCAGGAACTGTGGTGCTGGAACGTTAGGTGGTGTAAAGTCCCTGGAATACTTGCAGCAGGAAGTCACAGCAGGTTGCAGGACTGTGATTGCAGGCACTTGCAGGATAATGAGGATAAACGCCAGAGGCAGGAGCAGAGTCGCAATGGTAGCCAGGTTCGGTAACAGGCGGGCAGTGGGTTACAAGGCAGCAGGCAGAAGCGAAGTCACATGGATAGCCGGGTCTGGTAACAGGCGAGCAGTGCAGTGCAAGGCAGTAGGCATAAACAGAGTCCAATGGGAAGCCAGGATCAGAAACTGGTAATCAGAGCAGAAACAGGATCCAGAAGCAGGGTCAAGGCAAACCAGGTTCATCAACAGGTAACAAGCAGATAGTAGCAGGGTTCAGTTATCAGGGTACAGCTGAAGACCAGTCAGCATCGGTCTGAGGGCAGAGCACTTCTTTAAATAGGCCGGCTGGTGCCAACTGGCGTTATGGGTGCGCTCCTGCACGTGCGCGCCGTCTGTCGCGCATGTGCATTGATGCGCACAGGCATCTGCAGCCATCTGTGTGCGCGCATGTGCGAAAGTGCGCACCAAACGGGAACTAATAGTTCTCTTACAGGTTTACAACCACCAACCAATTAACAAAAGTATGCCAAAAAGGGGCATATACAGCTCTTTTTGCAGTGCACCACAACAAACATTAGTACATCGCTGCGCATTGCATGGCATTGTGGGACCACTGAAAGGTTTTTTGGGGTGCCATTTAGAATAAATGAAATTGCATCACATCAACACACATTAGTTTGCATTACAGAAATGCATGAGTTATCTCAGGACAATGATCAGAAAAGCCAAATCAGAAATCTCTGTTCCAGTGCATTACATTAAGTGTTTTTTTCCTTAAAGACAACGCAGCCAAGATGGACTTAGAAACTGCTCTAAAATGGTACTTGGTTGAGAACAGTGCCCAGAGGTTTCCACAGGAATCCTCTGGGAGGCACACAAGACGGTAATACGTGGCCATTGTATAGCTATCTCAACTGCCTGGAAAAAGAATATTAAATGAGAAAGCAGATAGAACAGAGACCTCAAGACTTAGAATCCAGACTTACATCTTCATCCTCCATCTGTCTCCTCAGAGAAATTATAGGAAAAAATATGTTTTTTTTTGGGACTTTAAATGAGGCACATAGGTGTTGTGCCTCCATACCTGGTTCAGAAAGAAGAATGGGAGTTTTGGGACTTTAAAATGAGGTCCACGGACAACAAGGAGGTGGGTGAAATAAAATAGTATTTATTGATGATGGAACCTGTATCAAACCATGTCACAAACATGAACCACATGTAAAAGAAGAACATTACAATAAATGTCATTCAATAAATACTCATACGCACATATGTATGGGCGCATGCAATAAGGCATCAAGAATACATCAAATATGTCAACTAGAAGCCACATGATAGTCTCAAGTGATCGATTGATACATACAATAAATACCTATATATACACATAAAAGCAGCATTTGGCAGTAATAATAAAACTTGTGTAAAACCATAGAACCATAGTTTGATTGAAGAAAGATGTTCTGAGTTGATGGTAAGATGTGAGCATGTATCTGCGTAACAAAATTACCGACGTGTTTCGTGTAAACCACTCATCAGGGGCAAGATGAACAATTAATCTATGTGCAACTGATTGTGGCATGGAGAGGCAAGTATGCGACCCCTGAGTACTTACATAAAATCAGTGCAGGGAGGTGTGTTGATGATGGATCCAAGGCCAGAATAGCAGTCCTTGCCGGGAGCTGAGGGGATAGAACCGTGCACTGGCAGGGCGCATGCACAGAGCCCCCCACATACACAGAGCTCGGAGCACTAGATCTTGAGATGAGACAGTACCCTGCCAGTAATGACTGCCAAACGGGGTCTCAGAAAAAGGAGATGCATAATCAGTATATCATATTGTACTGATAAAATGAGTAAAAAATATATGCATCAAATGAGGGGAAAATAAGAATTGAAAAGGTCAGAGCAAAAGACTAGCTTGGGATAAAAGGAAAGGGAAAATAAATCACATGCAATACCCATAGAATGTGATATAAACAAAAAAGGCAGCAAAAACAGACCTGATTGGTCAATGAAACAAGGAAAAAAAAGAGAAAAAGAGAAAAGTGACTGGCTGTAGTAATATGTGAGTGGGGTAGCCTAGTAAGAGCTTACATGTTTCCCAGAAGGATAGACGAGTGCTGTGGTAAAGTCTGTGCTGTGGTAAAGCCCTTCAAAAACTGTGCCAGCTTTATTATGATGAGGGCCACAAATACCATACCCTCCTGGCCCATAAACTCCGGGAGCAGACCCATACGTCAGCCCCTCAGGCCCTGCGAGACTCTACTGGGACCCTCCATTACCACCCTGACCGTATAGCTCAATTACTCCGCAACTATTTCTCGGACCTTTACAACAACCCCTCCATACCGCACATCCCAACCCCAGGCAGCTTCACAGACTGTGTTCGAGTCTACCTGACAAAGTGGAGTGGCCACACTCCCTGCAAAAGCGTTACAGTCCCTCAACTCTCTGATAACTGAGAAGATTTCTGAGACTTTGAAACTCCTTCCAAACAGTAAGGCCCCAGGCCCTGGTGGTATTCATTAAGAATATTACAAGACCTTCATACCCAGCCTACTCCCATACATGACCCGCTTGTTTAATGGATTTCTGATCAGAGATGACATCCCAAGGGACATGCAGGCTTCCCATTTGACGTTAATACCCAAACCTGATAAGGACCACACACTGTGTGGGAACTATAGACTCCTAGCTCTGTTGAATTCAGGCTTCATTTTTTTTTACAAAATTGCTCTCCCTTCATTTAAACTTAGTCCTCCCCTCCTTGATCAGGTGGGCTTTGTCCCAGAATGTCATGTGGGAGACAACACTAAGAGATTCATCAACCTAACTGACATCATTAACAGACAAAATACTGAAGCGCTCCTGCTAAGTTTAGATACCGAGAAAGCCTTTGATAGGCTCAGCTGGCCATTCTTGCTCTCAACCCTTGAACATCTGGGCTTCAGGGGGCCATTCCTCCGGGCGATTAGACATCCCTTTGTGACCCCATTCGCCTCTATCAAAACACCTTTTGCAGCATAACCTTCTCGTACGGGACAAGACAAGGATGCTCACTCTCTCCATTGCTTTTTGCCCCGTGCATCGAACCCCTGGCAGCCCAGATCAGACAGGACCCAAATATTAGTGGAATTATGGTTAGGGGACACAAGTTTAAAGTTTCATTATTTGCAGATGACATACTCCTGACCCTGACGCGACTACGTACGACCCTCCCTAATCTTCATGGGCTCCTGGAGGAATTTGGGTCTCTGTTGGATATAAACTCTGTCAAATCGGAAGCCCTGCCAATTAATATGCCCCCACTGGAAGTGCACCATCTCTCTGAAAATTTTCCCTATGCATGGAAGACGCACGCCATTAAGTATCTAGAAGTATACCTCACTCCTCGATATGAATGGTCTAAGGTTATCAGTGGTGTACCCCAAGGTTCACTGCTGGGACCCTTACTTTTTAATATCTTTATAAATGATATTGGGTCTGGGATTAAAAGTAACATTTCTGTCTTTGCAAATGACACTAAGCTATGCAGTGGAATAACATCCTTACAGGATGTCTCCAATTTACAAGCCAACCTCAATGCACTAAAAAAGTATATATGTGTTGAGTGCGCTACTCTACTTTGGATACAACACTCTGTTAAAATGTATACCTGCACAAGCATCCTAACCCCCAAAACCTTATATCATTAGTAATAGTGCCTTAATTATCCACCCCACTAAGTATATCCTGAATATATTTCAACATAAATAAATACAAAAATTAACATATGACATTTGTATCCAAACTGTAATGTCCAAATTCATGTGCAAAGTGCAGTGTGCAATGGTTACAAAGGTTTCTATAAAACCTTCCTTTGAATTTACAACGTATATTATCCATGACTCTTTGTGACACTTTCACCACTTTCACCACCTGGATTAGCCACTCACCAGATGCCAATGAACAATACGCCTTTGGTTCATTTAGTAGGGATAACCACTCCACCTGCACCGTTTCTTGCTGACCCCAATGCGCTATATTTGAGCCATGTCCTCCTCATAGGAAATAGAGAGCGATCATTGCGCAGTATGTAAAAGCTGTTTATTTAAGCTAAGTTAAGAAAAAGATTGTACACTCACATTTCAAGGTGCCCGTGAGCCGGCACCAAGCTATTCCAGCAGCTAATAATGGGTGTAGAGATGGCGTCGTGTGATTCCCGTGCCGGCGTGCGGTGCAAGCCTTGTTTGCACCCAGCTTGCGCTTCAACCCTCGCTCTCGCCTAGCCCAGAAGTGACGTTTTGACGTGACGAAAATCTCCCGGCAGCCTCTACGCATTTCGCATCATAGTATGCGTCATCAGGAAGCTGCTTGTGATTGGTGTGTCACCCTATTTATACCCTAAGCTTATTGATTCAGCTATTGAATTTTATTTTACCGGAAGTTGGTTAGCAGCCATTTTAACTCGGGTGCTTTGCCCACACTTAATTCTTATGTGTTTAACATACATTTCCCCCGAAGTAAGTCCGCCGCCATTTTAACTATGGTTATTTGCCCACTTGTTTGTTGTGATTACCCCTCTCTCAAGTCTCATTAGTAATTTTACTGAGATGTAATTAATTCCTTTTCCTCGCCGGGGTCACCCATCTAGAGCGGCTGGAAAAGCTTTTACAAATACATAAACTACAAGATTATACTTTAAATATTTTTATATGAATCTGAAATTTTGTTTCTAAAACCTTGAAATTTATTAGACCTACTTACAAATAAAACGTTTATTCATGATTGCAAAAACCCCTAAAAAATTAAAAAAAATTCATTCAAAAATAAACTAAAAAAAATAAATAGTAATGTATAGATGAAAATACAAAAAACAAAAAAATATATAGTGGGATATACAGAAATATGAATAAAAAATATAGTAAAAAAAAAAAAAATTTATATATATATATATATATATATATATATATATATATATATATATATATATATATATATATATATGAAAAATGAAAATAAAATTAAAAATAAAAAAATAAACCAAAGTGAAAAATAAAAAATGAAAAATAATAATAAAAAAATAAAAATTTAGATATATAAAAATCTGAAAAATGGAATTCAAACTCAAATATCTAATAATCCTCTAAAAAGCAATTGACATCAAGTTCAACGTTCAACCCCAATGGCCTCATTGTATTTAATTTGAATATCCAGTAAGTCTCATTTTTTGACACCTCCCTTCGCATATTCATATTTCTCCAGTTTCTTTCAATTTTGTCTATCCCGTAGAACTTCAAATGTTGGGGTTTCTTTCCATGCACATCCCTAAAGTGTTTTGACATGCTATGGTGTCTGAACCCTTTCCTGATATTTCTGACACGTTCACCTATTCTTACCGAGAGTGCCCTGGTGGTTCTGCCTACGTACTGTAGCCCACAACTACACTCTAATACATAGGTGGCGTGTGTGCTACAGCACGTAATTAGTTTGTCAGTCGTATATTTCTGTTTATTTGAGTTAGACTCAAACCCTGTTATCTTTCTATCTTCCCTATTGGTGAGTCTACAAGGCTTACATTTGCCACATCTAAAAAAACCTTTTTGCTAAAGAATGTTGACATTTTCTTAGGGGGGTCAGGTACGTTCTTTACTATCTGGGCTCTAATTCTTTTTGCCCTTCTATATATAAATGTCAGTTTCAATGGTAACACCTTGTTCAACTGTGGGTCATTGCTAATTATATGCCAATTTCTTTTAATGATTTCTTCCAATGCTTTATACTGTTTGTTAAATCCTGTTATAAATGGTATTTTATTCTTTTCCTTCTGTTCTCTGTTTTTATTTTGTAATATGATTTCCCTGTCCATGTTTGCAACTCTTTGGCGGGTGTGCTCTAATTCATGTCTGTTGTAGCCCTTATCCACGAATCTTTCAATCAAGATGTCAGTTTGTGCAAAAAAATCCTCTGTCAAGTCGCAATTGCGTCTAATCCTAATAAACTGGCCCTTGGGTATGGTTTTCTTCCACTGGGGGTGGTGGCAGCTCCTTATTGGTATATAACCATTGCGGTCAGTTTCTTTAAAGTGCGTTCTGGTGCTAAGTTTGTTTGAGTTTTTGAAAATTTCTAAATCAAGGAAATTAATTCTATTTTGATCAACATTAGCAGTGAATTTAATTCCATATTGGTTCAGGCCTATATGTTTAACAAACTGATCTAGTTTTTCCCGACTGCCCTTCCAAACAATCAGGATATCATCAATGAATCTTTTATATAACAGCAAGTGTGGCCGACATCTTCCAAAAATTTCTTCCTCCTCCCACTTACTGAGGAAGATGTTGGCCACACTCGGTGCATATTTATTTCCCATTCCCACCCCCTTGATCTGTCTATAATAACTGTGATTATACCAAAAGAAATTATTACCCATGGCCATTCTGAGTACTTCCAATATAAATCTCCTCTGTTTCAATTTTAGGTCTGACAGGTTTTTCATTGCCCATGCCACTGCTGCCAGGGCATCTGTTTGTTTTACATTGGTATACAACGACTCCACATCCAATGTTACTAGTAATGTAGAGTCGTCCACATCTATTTGTCTTAGAGCATTGATTACATCTTTACTGTCCTTAAGGAAGGCTTTACCCTCCCCTGCAATTGGTTGGAGAAATACATCCAGGTATTCACCTAGTCTGGAATGTACTGATCCAGTACCACTAATTATGGGCCTCCCTGGTGGTTTAGTTTTATTTTTGTGGATCTTGGGAACCTGGTATATTATTGGGATTTTCGGTGCTTCAGGTAACAAATGTCTCCTCTCCTTTTTAATAATAATTCTATCCGCAATGCCCTTATTCAAAAATTCTTTTAATTTGGATTTAAGTTCTCTAGTTGGGTTCTTTTTTAGTAGTTGATACGTATTAGTATCTGTTACCAATCTTTCCAATTCTATATCATAATCTTTTTTTTGTTAGAATTACTACCCCTCCTCCCTTGTCGGCGGCCCTCACCACTATGTTTTTCCGTTTTTCTAATTTCTTAACCCCTTGCCATATCCTATCATTTTTGGGGTTTTCTGGTTTGATATTCTTGATTTCTTTCTCTACCATTCTTTTAAATACCTCAATGTGTTGGTTGGTACTGGATTTGGAGTTGAATGTGGACTTATTCTTCAATTGACTATGCTTATATATTGTGTCACTCTGTTGCATATTATTCTCTCCCTTTTCTAAAAAATGTTTCTTCAAATTGAGTTTTCTAATACATTTTTGTAGGTCTATAAATGCTTCAAACTGGTTAAAAGGTTTGCTGGGTGCATATTTAATTCCACTGTCTAATACCAGTAATTCCTCCTGTGTAAACACTACATCCGTTAAGTTAAAAATGCCTCCCCTAATCTTCTCTTTTTCTTTTTGCCTCCCCTTCTGCAACCTCTCTTTCTTGTGGGTTTCTGTTCCATCCATTTTCTTGTGGGTTCCTCTTCCAGCCCCCCCCTGCTGGTTTGGAACACTGGCATAGGGGGTTTGTATGGTTCTCTCCAGTCCCGCCATTCCCCCTGCCACATTGGGGGACCATAGTTTTATTAGCTGCTGGAATAGCTTGGTGCCGGCTCAGGGGCACCTTGAAATGTGAGTGTACAATCTTTTTCTTAACTTTGCTTAAATGAACAGCTTTTACATACTGCACAATGATTGCTGTCTATTTCTTATGAGGAGGACACGGCTCATATATAGCGCATTGGGGTCAGCAAAGAAACCGTGCAGGTGGGGTGGTTATCCCTACTAAATGAACCAAAGCGTATTGTTCATTGGCATCTGGTGAGTGGCTAATCCAGGTGGTGGTGGTCTTGTCACGAAAGTGGTGAAAGTGTCACGAAGAGTCATGGATAATATACGTTGTAAATTCAAAGGAAGGTTTTATAGAAAGCTCTGTAACCATTGCACACTGCACTTTGCACATGAATTTGGACATTACAGTTTGGATACAAATGACATATGTTAATTTTTGTATTTATTTATGTTGAAATATATTCAGGATATACTTAGTGGAGTGGATAATTAAGGCACTATTACTAGTGATATAAGGTTTTGGGGGTTAGGATGTTTGTGCAGGTATGAATTTGAGTGTTGTATCCAAAGTAGAGTAGCGCACTCAACACATATATACTTTTTTATTTTTTCACCCAGTGGTGTTCTTTTTGATTGCAGCAACTCAATTTTATATTAATAATTTGTTTTTTTTACGCCGGGGACACATTTATGCTCATTAACCTGAATGCACTGTCTAATTGGGCGACTATGTGGCAGATGAGTTTTAATGTTGATAAATGTAAAGTTATGCACTTGGGGGCTAAGAATATGCATGCATTATACATACTAGGGGGAGTACAACTGGGGGAATCAATGGTGGAGAAGGATCTGGAGGTTTTGGTAGATTATAAGCTCAAAAATAGCATGCTGCAGTTTCCAAAGCGAGCAAAGTCCTTTCTTGTATTAAGAGAGGTATGGACTACAGAGAGAGGGATATCATTTTGCCCCTGTACAAATAATTAGTAAGACCTCATCTGGAATATGTAGTTCAGTTTTGGGCACCAGTTCTCAAAAAGGGAACTGGAGAAAGTGCAGAGAAGGGCAACCAAACTGATAAGAGGCATGGAGGAGCTCAGCTATGAGGAAAGATTAGAGGAACTGAATTTATTCACTCTTGAGAAGAGGAGATTAAGGGGGGATATGTTCATTATGTATAAATATATAAGGGGTCCATATAGTGAAATTGGTGTTGAGTTATTCACTTTACGGTCAACACTGAGGACAAGGGGGCATTCTTTACGTCTAGAGGAAAAGAGATTTCATCTCCAAATATGGAAAGGTTTCTTCACATTAAGAGCTGTGAAAATGTGGAATAGACTCCCTCCAGAGGTGGTTCTGGCCAGCTCAGTAGATTGCTTTAAGAAAGGCCTGGATTCTTTCCTAAATGTACATAATATAACTAGGTACTAACATTTTATAGGTAAAGGTGATCCAGGGAAAATCCGATTGCCTCTCTGGGATCAGCAAGGATTTTTTTCCCCTGCTGTAGCAAATTGGATCCTGCTTTTCTGGGGGGGGGGTCAGGGCCGGTCCCAGGCGGGTGCACGGGGTGCAGTGCACCCAGGCGCCACAGAGGTGGGGGCGCTGAAGCGCCAGAGTGCTCCCCTCCCTCCTCCTCCTCCCCTCCGTGTCCAGAAGTAGCTCTGTCCGCAGCAGCTCACCGCCGCCACTGTGCTTTACATTGCTAGAGCCTGTCCCCCCTCCCTCCTCCTCCTGTCAGAGGAGGGCAGCCGCCGGAGATCGGAGCGGCTGGTCTCTGTGTTGAGAGAGACCAGCCACGCAGTGACTTCGCTGGGGGGAGGGGGGGCGGCCCGTGCCTGCAGCCTGACACAGGTTCTCTCTCTCCTCCGCTGTCTCTCACTCCCACCTAAGCTGCTGCCTGCAGCCTGTCTCGATCTTTTCTTCACCCGGGCAGCGCGGCTGCACACTGTCCTCTCTAGCTGCTGCCCGGGTGTTAATGTGTCTATCTGTACTGATAGAGGCAGGTTTGTCCCTGGGGCGGTCTGTACTAATGGGGGGGTTGTCCTGGGGGGGCGGTCTGTACTAATGGGGGGTTGTCCTGGGGGGGCGGTCTGTACTAATGGGGGGGTTGTCCTGGGGGGGCGGTCTGTACTAATGGGGGGGTTGTCCTGGGGGGCGGTCTGTACTAATGGGGGGGTTGTCCTGGGGGGGCGGTCTGTACTAATGGGGGGGTTGTCCTGGGGGGCGGTCTGTACTAATGGGGGGGTTGTCCTGGGGGGGCGGTCTGTACTAATGGGGGGTTGTCCTGGGGGGGCTGTACTAATGGGGGGGTTGTCCTTGGGGGTCTGTACTAATGGGGGGGTTGTCCTGGGGGGTCTGTACTAATGGGGGGGTTGTCCTGGGGGGTCTGTACTAATGGGGGGGTTGTCCTGGGGGTCTGTACTAATGGGGGGGTTGTCCTGGGGGTCTGTACTAATGGGGGGTTGTCCTGGGGGTCTGTACTAATGAGGGGGTTGTCCTGGGGGGTCTGTACTAATGGGGGGGTTGTCCTGGGGGTCTGTACTAATGGGGGGGTTGTCCTGGGGGTCTGTACTAATGGGGGGTTGTCCTGGGGGGTCTGTACTAATGGAGGGGGAGTTGTCTTGGGGGGGTCTGTACTAATGGAGGGGGGATTTGTCCTGGGGGGTCTGTACTAATGGAGGGGGGATTTGTCCTGGGGGGTCTGTACTAATGGAGGGGGGGTTTGTCCTGGGGGGTCTGTACTAATGGAGGGGGGTTGTTCTGGGGGGTCTGTACTAATGGAGGGGGGGTGTTTGTCCGGGGGGTCTGTACTAATGGAGGGGGGTCCTGGGGGGGGTCTGTACTAATGGAGGGGGGTTTGTCCTGGTGGGGGGTCTGTACTAATGAAGGGGGGATTTGTCCTGTGGGGGTCTGTACTAGTGGAGGGGGGTTCTCCTGGGGGGGTCTGTAGTAATGGAGGGGGTTTGTCCTGGGGGGTCTGTACTAATGGAGGGGGGGTTTGTCCTGGGGGGGTCTGTACTAATGGAGGGGGGGTTTGTCCTGGGGGGTCTGTACTAATGAAGGGGGGATTTGTCCTGTGGGGGTCTGTACTAGTGGAGGGGGGTTCTCCTAGGGGGTCTGTACTAATGGAGGGGCTTTGTCCTGGGGTCTGTACTAATAAAGGGGGGTTTGTCCTGGGGGTCTGTACTAATGGAGGGGGGTTGTCCTGGGGGGGTCTGTACTAATGAAGGGGGGCTTTGTCCTGGGGGGATCGGTACTAATGGAGGGGGGGTTGTCCTGGTGGGGGTCTACTAATGGAGGGGGGGTGGTTTGTCCTGGGGGGGTCTATACTGATGAAGGGGGGTCTGTACTGAGAGAGGGGTTTATACTTAGTGGGGGTCTATACTTAGTGGAGGGAGGTCTGTACTGAGGGGCGACTAAAGTTGGTGGAAGGAGGGTGACACCATGTTATACCGCACCTGGTGACACCAACCCTAGTGACGTCACTGCAGCTGCAGGCTCTTCTTTCGCCCCTTCCCCTCCCTCTCCCTCTCCTCCGCACGTGCACTGCTATACTAGTGAGCGGCGCTGGCCAGCACAGCCTCCCACTATGTTTCTTCCCCCGCCTTCATATCAGCCAGGGAAAAATAGAATAGAAAAAGGAGAAGAGGATTGTGGGACATGTAGTCCCGAGGACTGGCAGCCCCACTGTAACACGGAAACTGCAGTCCACACAGCAGGCTCAGCTGAATGGGAGAGAGAGAGATACAGGAGCCTGGGAAAGCTTTCAGGGAAGTGCACCCAGGACTCCAGAGGGAGAGGGAAGTGCTCAGGGAACACCATCAGAGAGGAAACCCCGCTGCCCTGCGCCACCAGAGGGAAAGCCACACAGCCTGGTGCCATCCCTGGCGGAGAAAGGAATGGAGAATACATATCTGGGTGCTACCCAGCGGAGTCACCACGGGCAATTCAGAGTGAGCTTACTCCTGATCAGAGGAACCATCGCTGGGTCAGGTGAGAGGGCCAATCGGCCATTATCTACTAATGTCCATAGGAACTGCAGTCTCTGACCATCTCCTGTATTATATCTGCAGTCTCTGACCTTCTCTTGTATCATGTCTGCAGTCTCTGACCATCTCCTGTATCATGTCTGCAGTCTCTGATCATCTCCTGTACTATGTCTGCAGTCTCTGATCATCTCCTGTACTATGTCTGCAGTCTCTGATCATCTCCTGTACTATGTCTGCAGTCTCTGATCATCTCCTGTACTATGTCTGCAGTCTCTGATCATCTCCTGTACTATGTCTGCAGTCTCTGATCATCTCCTGTACTATGTCTGCAGTCTCTGACCATGTCCTGTATTATATCTGCAGTCTCTGACCTTCTCTTGTACCATGTCTGCAGTCTCTGACCTTCTCTTGTATCATATCTGCAGTCTCTGATCATCTCTTGTACCATGTCTGCAGTCTCTGACCACCTCCTGTACTATGTCTGCAGTCTCTGACTGTCTCTTGTATCATGTCTACAGTCTCTGACCATGTCCTCTACTATGTCTGCAGTCTCTGATCATCTCCTGTACTATGTCTACAGTCTCTGATCATCTCCTGTACTATGTCTACAGTCTCTGATCATCTCCTGTACCATGTCTGCAGTCTCTGATCATCTCCTGTACCATGTCTGCAGTCTCTGATCATCTCCTGTATCATGTCTGCAGTCTCTGACCAACTCCTGTACCATGTGTGCAGTCTCTGACCATCTCCTGTACCATGTGTGCAGTCCCTGACTGTCTCTTGTATCATGTCTACAGTCTCTGACTGTCTCTTGTATCATGTCTGCAGTCTCTGATCATCTCCTGTACTATGTCTGCAGTCTCTGATCATCTCCTGTACTATGTCTGCAGTCTCTGATCATCTCCTGTACTATGTCTGCAGTCTCTGACCATGTCCTGTATTATATCTGCAGTCTCTGACCTTCTCTTGTACCATGTCTGCAGTCTCTGACCTTCTCTTGTATCATATCTGCAGTCTCTGATCATCTCTTGTACCATGTCTGCAGTCTCTGACCACCTCCTGTACTATGTCTGCAGTCTCTGACTGTCTCTTGTATCATGTCTACAGTCTCTGACCATGTCCTCTACTATGTCTGCAGTCTCTGATCATCTCCTGTACTATGTCTACAGTCTCTGATCATCTCCTGTACTATGTCTACAGTCTCTGATCATCTCCTGTACCATGTCTGCAGTCTCTGATCATCTCCTGTACCATGTCTGCAGTCTCTGATCATCTCCTGTATCATGTCTGCAGTCTCTGACCATCTCCTGTACCATGTGTGCAGTCTCTGACCATCTCCTGTACCATGTGTGCAGTCTCTGACTGTCTCTTGTATCATGTCTACAGTCTCTGACTGTCTCTTGTATCATGTCTGCAGTCTCTGATCATCTCCTGTACTATGTCTGCAGTCTCTGACCATCTCTTGTATCATGTCTGCAATCTCTGACCAGCTTCTGTACCATGTCTGCAGTCTCTGATCATCTCCTGTACTATGTCTGCAATCTCTGATCACCTCCTGTACCATGTCTGCAGTCTCTGATCATCTCCTGTACCATGTCTGCAGTCTCTGATCATCTCCTGTACCATGTCTGCAGTCTCTGATCATCTCCTGTACCATGTCTGCAGTCTCTGGCCAACTCCTGTACCATGTCTGCAGTCTCTGACCATCTCCTGTACTATGTCTGCAGTCTCTAACTGTCTCTTGTATCATGTCTGCAGTCTCTGATCATCTCCTGTACTATGTCTACAGTCTCTGATCATCTCCTGTACTATGTCTACAGTCTCTGATCACCTCCTGTACCATGTCTGCAGTCTCTGATCATCTCCTGTACCATGTCTGCAGTCTCTGATCATCTCCTGTATCATGTCTGCAGTCTCTGACCAACTCCTGTACCATGTCTGCAGTCTCTGACCATCTCCTGTACCATGTCTGCAGTCTCTGACTGTCTCTTGTATCATTCTGCAGTCTCTGATCATCTCCTGTACTATGTCTGCAGTCTCTGACCATCTCTTGTATCATGTCTGCAATCTCTGACCAGCTTCTGTACCATGTCTGCAGTGTCTGACTGTCTCTTGTATCATGTCTGCAGTCTCTGACCATCTATTCTATCTTGTCTGTAGTCTCCGACCATCTCCTGTATTATGTTTGCAGTTTCTGACCATCTCTTGTATCATGTCTGCAGTCTCTGATCATCTCCTGTACTATGTCTGCAGTCTCTGACCATCTCCTGTACTATGTCTGCAGTCTCTGATCATCTCCTGTACTATGTCTGCAGTCTCTGATCATCTCCTGTACCATGTCTGCAGTCTCTGATCGTCTCCTGCACTATGTCTGCAGTCTCTGATCATCTCCTGTACTATGTCTGCAGTCTCTGACCATCTCCTGTACTATGTCTGCAGTCTCTGATCATCTCCTGTACTATGTCTGCAGTCTCTGATCATCTCCTGTACCATGTCTGCAGTCTCTGATCGTCTCCTGCACTATGTCTGCAGTCTCTGATCATCTCCTGTACCATGTCTGCAGTCTCTGATCGTCTCCTGTACTATGTCTACAGTCTCTGATCATCTCCTGTACCATGTCTGCAGTCTCTGACCAACTCCTGTACCATGTCTACAGTCTCTGTCCAGCTCTTGTATCATGTCTGCAGTCTCTGACCGTATCCTGTATTATGTCTGGGGACTCTTTCTAACAGAAGCCCTCTCTGTGTGGATCAGAGAGACTCCCCTCCAGGTCTCATTAGTGTTCTCTCTTCCTGTATTTTCTTTATTGTTGAGATCATGGGAGGATTTCAGGGTAACAAAGACTTCTTAGGGGAGCAGCTCTGTGTTTGAGTCGTTGCCATAGAATCATTTGTAAAGGGGTGGAGTTGGTAAGATGACCACGCCCACATGGGGCGCCAGAAATATTTCTGCACCCAGGCGCCGGTGACCCTAGGATCGGCCCTGGGGGGGGTCGCCTTCCTCTGGATTAACTGTGGGTATAGGACACCCAGTCCTGTATGGGATTGTATATTTTTATTTTATTATTTTTATTTTTTTATGGTTGAACTACATGGACTTGTGTCTTTTTCAACCTGACTAACTATGTAACTATGAATCTTTATACGATGCAAACTTCAGACCCCTGTTTGCGCAAATTAGGTCTCTCCTGTCTAAATAGATACACTATCCAATATCTTGGTTTGGACGTATTGCCTCGATCAAAATGACCATACTGCCTAAAATACTGTATTGCTTTATGACCCTCCCAGTGCCCATCCTATTGGTACAGCTCAGAAAGCTTTAGACAGATCTTTTAAACTTTACATGGAACTACAAGCAGCACCGCGTAGCTCACTCTATACTCTATGCCCCCCGGAACGAGGGGGGTTTGGCTTTCCCAAACCTCCTCCATTATTATTATGCTGCCCAGTTGAGAGCAATCGCATCCTGGGTTACCCTTCCAGCCTCCAATCGCTGGATTCAAATGGACAAATTATGGATAGCCCCCATCCACCCGAACAACTTATTGTGGAACACAAATGCCGATGTCCCTTCCACTTCCCTATTACATACTATGAACCTGCTGTGTTCCATATGGAAACAATTGAATCGTAGCAACCCTCTTTAATCTGAGGCCTCCTTAGTCACAGCCTTTCTCTACAACCCCAAGTTACCCGATAATCTAACCTAACAAATGATCTCACCTTGGTTGCAGAAGAATCTCTTCCACTATGGACACCTAATGAACCCGGTAACTAGGGTACTACTACCCTTTGACGAACTTAGAGCTAAACATGACCTCCCCGTACTGCTTTCTTCGGGTACCTTCAGATACAGCACTATGCTTTTACTATCGCCCCAACTCTTCAGTTTTCCATACCTTCCCCATTTGAAAGAGTAGTCCTATCTGGCCCCTCACAGAGAGGACTGACCTCGGACATATATAAAATTCTAAATTCTTCTGACAGACTCTCATCGGGGAAACATAGCTACATGTGTAAATAGGAAGAAAATCTTGGCGAGGATCTGTCTCCTGAACAATGGAGAACTGTATGATCTTATGCGGCTAAAAGCTCTGTGTACACTTTATAAACAACACACTTATAAGTTGCTCTTTTGTTGGTACCTAACGCCATATCGCTTACACGCCATATACCCTTCGTCTTCAGATCGCTGTTGGAGATGTTTTCAAGACCAGGGCACATTACTCCATATTTATTGGAACTGTCCAGCTCTCCAGTCCTATTGGTGCTCGGTACAGGGGCTTCTCCATCAGCTGTTTGAGGTAGATATCCCCCTCTCCCTTAAGCTGTTTATACTTGGCCTTCTCCTTCCTAAACTTCCCGGATTAGCAAAAAAAACTGGCCACACATATACTCACAGCGGCAAAGTGCTTAGTGGCGCTACACTGGAAAACCCAACACTTTCAGACCTCTATGCCAGAATTAAAGACGTAGAGCTCATGGAGTCTATGTCGGCCCGCTTAAAAGATCGCATGGCTCGACATACGGCAAATTGGAAGGGCTAGTACCTCCGGGTTGAACCCCCTTGATTGTTCGGGCACCCCTCTCCATGTGGGCTGAGTCTATGCGGGATCCTGGAGTGACGAGTCTAGCTGGTTGGAATTACTCTCCTATACACTTTTTCCTCCTCCTTCTCTCCTCTTTCCCCCCTCCTTTCCTATTTTGATCTTTGGAAACACAGACCACGCAATTATAGGATAATTTTCATCCTGCTAGTACGTGTAACTGTTGATCGAGGTCCACCTTATAAGTATTACTATTGTGTTATGTTCACACACTTGTAGAGCTATATTTCAGTCTCCTTTTATTAATCGGCTATGCTTCATGTTTGATATTTGCAGGTTGCATCCATGCCACCTACAGATGCCTGTTGATCCCTTATTATTTTTCATTTCTTCCCCTCTTTATTTTATTTAATTACTCCTTCCCGTACTTGTGCCTTATATTTTTGTATTGAAATGATCAAAACTTAATAAAAATTTTCAATTATTAAAATAAGGAACTTTCCTGTGGGTGGTGATAATGTCCACTGTGTGGAGAGATCCTGGCAATAATGTTGGCATCCTCCCTAGATGGCACAGGCAAAGAAGCTTCACTGCCTCCTCTGCTCCACACTGCTTGATGTCTTTCTCTCTCTCTGACTTGTTCACTGAGTCATTAAGCAGTAGCAGATCTGCAGGAGCAGCAGTTATGCTCTTTCCTCCCTGTTCAATCTCTCTCTGTTCTGCCCAGTGAGTCATTGACCAATAGCAGAGATTAAATCCGCAACAGCTTCACCCCTTCTAATCTCCAAACTGCTTGATCACTATCTGTTCTGCTCAGTGACTCATCACGCAGTACTAACAAGAAAAAAGTCTCATTGCGCTCTAATTTCAGGCTCACCAAACCTTAAATCCAGGAATGAGGATCCACAGTCAGAAGAGAACTTTAAGGTATAAGTGAGAGGCTCCAAATCCAGTACTTCTATGGAGTCTTGGTTACAGTGGGATGGATCAGGGTGGAATACATCAATCAGCAGCCTTAGTGAAAGTCAATGTGGGATATATCACAGGAGAGGTTGTGAGTGGTGATGGATGGATGATGGCTCAGATTATGGTGCAGCAGGGCTCATCGGGTCTGGGAATCATCAATAACATGTAGAAAACAAAAGAGTCCCACAGCGCAAACATCAATATGAGCATATATTACTTAATAAAAGCACAAAAGCACACTTACATATGGGTAAGAGAAGGGCTGAAAAACTGTGAAGATGGTGAAGAGCAGCACAGCCAGCCAGCACAGATAGCTGTCATGCATGGACTCCAGGACTGCCAGAAGGGGCAGGCAGCGTCTGCAGGCTAACTGGATCAAAGTAGCAACCATCGAGAGTGAAAAGGGGGCATGTACTACATGTTTCAGAGGACCTACCTCCTTTTTCAAGTATGCCCAATCATGGGACGGGGATGCCTTTTATACCAGTAACTGGAAGCTGGTAATGCAGGTAGGAGAGTGAATTGATCATGACAGATTAAAATGGGCCAATCAACTGGCAGGGGAGGGGGATCAGTACATGGCAGTTAAAAAAGCACACAATTAAAAAACACAAAAACAAACTGAGTACAAAAACACAACTAAAACTCATCATATATGAGACAACCTGAAACAATTGAAATAGGGGAAGATAATTGTAAACAGTGGGGAAGATGTTTGTAGGTATTGTTACACCTGATTGAATAAGCCCATGGAAGATCTAAATACAAATATCAGGAGAGAACATAATAACATATTCCCATGGATCTCAGATCATTGTGGTTCCCATGAGGGATGCTAAGCAAGTCAGTACAAGGGCTGAGAACAAATGGGAGACAAAACAGTACTACCAATGCGTACTGAAGTTAATCCCAACCAGGTGTCAGTGAATAGACCAAAAGATAATAATAAATTAAACAAGAAATTAATTCAAAAAGAAATGAATAAAAGTGAAACTTTTAAGAAATATGAATTATATATGCAGGGACCCAGAGAAACTCTGTATGAATATTCACAAATGAAAAGGAAGGCAAGAAAAGATGACTCCTAATGCCTTATCTATAAAACCAGAACCCCCACACAGTTATATGTATACAAACAGTGTGTGCATGTATGTATTCGTATGAGTGTGCTGATGCTGGACTATTGATTCAAGGAGATATGTAATGAATATACAGGTCAGTTGGGTAAATTGCAACATGACACTAAATAGCAAAAATCATGAAGGGGTAGTCAGTCATACTATTTGACCGTATGGACCTCTAATTCCTCATTCAAACCTTTTTGGAGTGAGAGTGTTGAGTGTAAAAATCCAAAAAGTCTTGCGCTTGCATAGCTGTTGGAATCTTTCGTCAAAAGAAGGAAAAGGACGGATGGACTCTATAACCCAATATCTTGAGATCTTTGGTGGATTTATTGTGTTTGAGAGTGAAGTGTATGGGTACACTGTGCTTCACGTCACCCTTTTCAATGAATCTTCTATGCTCGCCAAATCTAGAACAAGCTGTATGGATAGTGCGGCCCACATAGAGAAGGCCACAGGGGCAAGATAAACAGTAGATTACAAAAAAGTGGTGGAAAAGGTAAAAAACATTTGAATGATGTAATTCTTGCCACATGAGTCAGAGAAGGATTTTTGGCGGTGTTGTACAAAAGGACACATTTTGCAAAGACTTTTTTTACACTGGTGCATTCCAGTCATATTGCAAAAAAGGTCATAGGGTGAGAAGTGGGCATGGGGACAATGAAAAGTTTACTGGGTGCAATTTTTTTTTTGATATTTGGTGTCCTTTTGTATATCATCAAGAAATAGCAGAGGCTGGATCAGCAGTAGCAGCACTTCTGCCCTCTCCTCCTTTCTTTATCTCTCTATATTTTGCTTAGTGACTTAAGCAGTAGCAGAGATCGGAGTCTAGCTTTGGGTTCTGTGTTGATGTATTGCCATGAAATGGAACCATGTGAGAGGCGCATGCGCGAGGGACTCCAAGATGGCCGTGTAAGCCGGGAGCTCCTCACTACCCCAGCCAGCCAGCCGCCCTAGCGCCGTTTTGGAAGCCGCAGCCAGCCCGCACACAGCAATTTCGGCAAGGGGAACACAGCGGTTCCCCACCCATGCCATCCACAGCGGTCAAGAAGGACCTGGGACCCCGTTTTGAGGCTGAGAAACATCAGGCCGAATCCAAGATGGCGGCCGCGCCTCAGACACAAGCAGCGCCTCAGACACAGGCAGCATCAGGGGGGATACAAGAACCCAGGCAAGTGATCGCTCCTGCTACTCTCTCCTACCCTTCCACTGCAAGCTCCTATGCTCATCCCACCTCATCCCCCTCAGGCCACAACTCGGCTTTCCTAAATGAGAGCCCCCTGGCAGCCCCCTTGTTATCTCCTATGGGACACTCTCCTCTTTCTCAGCATAACATTGAATGCATGGGAAGCACAGGCACAGATATGCCCCAGAATGCGGGAGACCTTTTCCTCAAACTATCTGACTTACTGGAAAGGGGCTTAGTGAATACAGCTCAAAAAATAACAAATGACATCCGATCAGACTTCCAGAATCTGGGAACCAGAATTGAAGCGATCGAACAAAAACTGGACTATACAGTCTCCAGAACCAATCAAAATTCTGATCACTTACAGATCGTGCAGGAGCAGTTGGATGTAGCCTTAAGTAGGATCGACGATTTGGAAAACAGATCGAGAAGGGAGAACTTCAGGGTCAGAGGCATCCCAGAATCGTGCACGGATATACCCGCAGCAGTACAAGAATTAATTAAATCCCTTATCCCTGATATATCTAAACACTACCTGGAATTAGACAGAGCCCACAGATCTCTGGGTCCCCCCAGAAAAGATGGGTCCCCCAGGGACATCGTGGTGAAGCCGCATCACTACAGAGTGAAAGAGAGCATCATGAAGCTCTCCCGCCAGCAACCACACATATCATTCCAAGGACACGAAATTCAAATATTTGCGGACATATCGCCCACGACGATCCAAAAACGTCGAGCCCTTAAACCTCTACTTCTAGTCCTGACACAAAAAGAAATAAAATACTGGTGGGCTTTCCCCTTTGCTTTAAAATTCAACTACAAAGGCAAGACACACTCATTCACCACTCTACCTGAAGGAGAGCGGATTCTCCTGTCTCTGAAGCTTATTTCCCAAGAATTGGAGATGGACACATCAAACATGCAACCCGGATCTTATAAGAGACAGACACCAACCAGCCCAGTTTCCCCTTTATGGAAAACCACAAAGAGTAGACGAACAAGAGAACCGATGCCATCCTGAATGATCTGGTTGCGCCCGGACAGTACCCGGACACATTACTCAGGAAACTTTCCAAGCCATCATCCACCCTAAAAGTCCATCTTGAACTACTTAGGATCAGGATGCACGATCTCTGAACTCATCAGGGACACTGAACTCCCACGTCCAGATGGATTTTCACAGGTCTCGACACAGCTGACCGATTAGGTCACTCCACACCTAGAATAAGAATCGCAGTGTCTTACGACCACTACCAAGGGGACATCTGTTCCTTCTCTAGCGACTCGCTAACAATTGGATTCCACCCCTTCCCACAGAGGACGCCTAGATTTACCACAATCAACATTGCAACGTACACTGAAGAACAAGTTATCGGGACTTCCCACCTGCGGATCCGCCTTTTCACCGGCTGGTGTTCTGGTGGTCCAGGGAACGGACACGACGACTCACGAGCCTATTAGGAATGGACAGCTCCTACTGGGGTATTTTTCAGCCCCCACAACTACCCCCCCTATTGAACTCATCCCTGCCCCTCATCCCCCTCCCCTCCCTTTTTCTCCACCCTCCCATCCCCCCTACCCTTAACATATCCCCCCAAGCCTTTTTGGCCTTCAGCAGGACTTTATTTTTGTCTTATTTTTTATTAAGCCGGCTGGCTTTGTTACAATTGAACTTAAATGCTTTTCTGTTGCCATGGTTGTCCTTACTAGATTTTGTTAATTTCATTTTTTAGGATTACCAATTGGGTTGGCTCTGACTGGGGTAGCAGTCATGCGCCTCCATCCATCTTTTGACAATGGAACCTCCATGGTCGGGAGATGGACTGATGACCTCTTCGGAGGGCTATTATTGTTTATGGATGGGTGGCATGGAGGGGATCTTTGCTCCCCCTCGATGCCACCTGTTCCTTTTGGGACTAATCTCTCGAAAACACTTGCATTTACTCTCTTTCTCTTTCTTTTCCTCTTCTGTCCTATTTTCTAACCCTTTCTTTTGCTTGTGCCAGTCCACAGGATGCTTGAACAGCCCACTATCCTCCAGGCTCCAGGTCCTACCTCGCGATCTGAATAACTATGCTCCACCGCGCCCAGAGGAGGTAAGAGATACCGCACTACACACAACTCCCCCAATTAGACGACATGTCTAGTGGCAATTTGGTTCACCCTTCCTTTAAACTAGCCTCCCATAATGCCCAGGGACTAAATTCAGCGGTCAAAAGGCGTAAATTATTCCAATCTTATCACACACAAAAATTGGCGGTAGTCATGATCCAGGAAACACATTTCCCACCCAATTATAACCCAACATTTCTACATGCTCAATATCCCACATTCTTTCTAGCGAATGCAGAGGATAAGACCAGAGGTGTTGCGGTTATATTCGCAAAACAGTGCAAATTTAAGCCCGATTTAGTGCACAGAGACCCTGAAGGCAGATTCCTGTTGGTCAAGGGTAAAATAGATGAAAGCCTCTATTCCTTCATCTCGTATTACTCCCCCAATAAGGGCCAAACAAAATTCTTCCAAGCAATGCTACAAACTCTAACTCCATTATTGGAAGGAACGGTAATTTTCGGAGGTGACTCCAACGTGGCCTTTGACCCAGGCCTAGACAAATCCAAACCTTTAAAAGCTCAATCAATTCGCCCCACAAAAACAAGCTCCAAGATTGCAAAAATAATATATCAACAAGGCCTATCCGATATTTGGAGAGAACTCAACCCCACTAAGCGGGATTATACACACTTTTCAAACCCTCACAAAACATACTCCAGGATCGACCACATACTAATGTCAGTAGTACATATACCCTATGTAATTAAGGCCTATATAAAGGATTCTGCCCTATCGGACCACGCTATGGTGATCGTAACACTAAGGGGCGGCTCTCACAAACCACCCAATACCCATTGGAGAATCAACGATAACATTCTTAATGACCATATCTCAGTCATAGAACTTGAGAAGGACTTAAAAGATTATTTTCTGCGGAACAATGTGGAGGAAATTTCAGCCGAGACTCTATGGGCCGCTCATAAAGCGACCATAAGGGGGAAACTCATTCAAATATCTTCCAGGAAAAAGAAAGAGCAAAAAGCGGAGATAGAGAAACTAGAGAGGGAATTCAAGGCTCTATGCAAGCAACATAAACGGGACCTTACCTCGGTCACCATAGCCCAACTAGATGCAGCCAGAACAGCATTAAATCTGGCCCACACAGTGAGGGCAGAGACACACCTGAAATGGAATAATGCAAAATTCTATTTTCAGCGAGATAAGATGAGTACCCTTCTAGCAAGAAAGCTATCTCCCAAAATCACTAACTTCTCCATCCCCAATATTAGACTTCAGGATGGCACCTCTACCCTTAACCCCCCTAAAATCCTGCAAGCCTTCCACTCTTTCTACTCTAAATTGTATCAGCAAAATGACACAATGTCTGACTCCTCCTTAAAAGCTTTCCTAGATAACATTAACATTCCAACCCTAAGTAAAGAGCATAAGGATATCATGGAAGCCCCCTTCACCACGGAAGAAACATTAGACGTCATTAAAAACTTAAAAGGGAACTCAGCTCCTGGCCCCGATGGTTTTTCTAATCAATACTATAAAACATTCAAGAAAACTTTGGCACCCTACATCACAAAATTCTTCAATTCCAAAAGAGAAGGGTCTCCCCTTGAGTCTCATTTAAATTTAGCTTTCATTTCGGTCATACCCAAGCCTGATAGGGATCCATCTCTAGTCGAAAATTACAGACCGATCTCGTTGATTAACAACGACCTGAAAATACTCACTAAAATCCTTGCTAATAGAATCAACTCCTTCATCAATCAATATATTCATAAAGATCAAGTAGGCTTCATGCCGGGAAGACAAGGCCCAGACCAGGTCAGAAGGGCGGTCGATATAGTATCTCTTCTACAGACGGGATGGGTTGGAGGCCCAAAGCAGGAAGGCTTATTACTGTCTTTGGACCTCCAAAAAGCTTTCGATTCCTTATCTTGGTCCTTCCTTTTTGCAGTCCTGGGGAGATGGGGATTTGGGAATAATTTTATAAATACCCTGAAAGCACTGTATTCCACTCCGAGCGCCAAGGTAAAAATGCACGGCTTCTACTCAGATCCCATTCAAATAACCAGGGGAACCAGACAGGGGTGTCCCCTCTTCCCAGTGATTTTTGCCTTAGCCATAGAGATCCTGGCAATTGCGATCAGGACTGACCAAAACATCAAAGGGGTTAAGTGTGGAGCGCAATCCCACAAATGCGCCCTTTTTGCGGACGACATCCTTTTATTTGTCACTTCCCCTACTATCTCTCTTCCCAATATTTGCAACCTCTTGAGGGCATTTGGATCCTTGTCGGGCTTAAAGGTCAATATGGATAAGTCACAGGCATTAAATATTTCGCTCTCAGACGCAGATGTGAATAGGCTCAAGTCTGCTTTCAAATTTAAATGGAGCGAATCCTCAATCCGATATCTAGGAATTAATCTAACCCCTAAGTTTGAGCAACTCTTCCAGGCTAATTTCCCTCCCATGTTCCGCACATTAGAATCTGACATCCAAACATGGTCCAACTTTAATATATCCTGGCTGGGCAGAATCAATTCTATCAAAATGACTCTTTTGCCCAAGCTTCTATACTTGTTTAGGTCTCTCCCAATAGATATTAGAAAACATCATCTTAAACCACTACAAGGGAAGATAATAAAATTCGTTTGGGGTAAAAAAGGATATAGAATAGCCCGGAATGTGCTTCTTAGCCCCAAAACCAAAGGGGGTCTGGGTCTTCCAGATCTGTTCAGATACTTTCAAGCGGCAAGGCTGGCCCAACTATCTTTGGTATATTTCAAAGTTGAGAAACCCGATTGGATAGAAATAGAGAGACAAGCTGCTCCGACATATACTCTAGACTACCTGCTCTGGTGCCCTATGAAATTAAGGCCTACCATTTTAGCTCCAACACTGTCTCAATCCTTTAAATTATGGGACTCGATGAAATGCTCCCCAGCTTTAACTTCACCATTACGCCCTCTGGAGCACATCTTCCATAATCCTCGCTTTGCTCCGGGTCTGGACATTAAGTCATTCAAATGGTGGTTAGACAAGGGGATGTACCGCATAGGTCACTTTCTCTCCCCATCTGGCCCATTGACGCTAAAGCATTGCCTAACTAAACTCAAACTCCCTGGGTCAGAGAGATTTAGATTCGCTCAGATATCCCATTTTCTTGCCTCCCTAATGAAGGGACAAGATCTCCCTCTGGAATTTACTCCTTATGAACGTTGGTGCGGTCAAGCACTTGACACAAGGGGGGGTATATCTCTCCTTTATGCGTCCCTTGTGGAACCCACCACAAAATTCTCTTACATGGACTCATGGGAAAAGGATCTGCGGGAGACCTGGAGCCTGGAGGAATGGCATCAGAGAGGATCCACAGCCTTTAAAGGTATTCTAAATATAGCATTGATAGAAACTAATATAAAAGTGCTTATGCGATGGTACTTAGTTCCCTCCAGACTTGCAACTATGTTTTCCTCTACCTCCCCATTATGCTTTAGAGGGTGTCAAGCCCAGGGCTCTATGATCCATATCTGGTGGGAGTGTCCGAAAATAAGAGGTTTCTGGAACAAAATATTCACATTAATCCGTAAAGTAACGGAACTCCCCATCACTAAATCAGCCCAAGTGGCCTTACTCAATGCCTCATCCCCTAAAACAACAAAACACTCTCAAAAATTAATTTCCTTTATGCTACTAGAAGCTAAGACTACGTTAGCCAAAGCCTGGAAGCAAACCACAGTGTCTTTCCAGGCTGCCAAAAGAAAGATATCTTGGATCATGTCACTTGAAAAAATAGTCAGCTCTATGACGGACGCCTCTAGGTCATTTGAGGCGACATGGGAGCCCTGGGCTAGGCACCTAGGCATTTCCCTTATCACAGGAATTCCATTATCTCAGCCTAGTTGAATATTTTATTCATATTAAAAAAAAAATAAATAAATAAAGGGGGTCCTTGGACTGGTTACAAACGTCTTCCCCAGGACAGTGAATTCTCTTATCTTGTTCTTTCTCTTCTTCCTCTCTTCGCCTTCTCTTCCTCTCTTCTGTCTCTCCATATCTTTTTGGTATGTACAACGAATTGATTTCAAGCTAGCAGTGTAAAAGTTATGTTTTACTATCCGTTTACATAATAGTATAACCTCTATTGCCACCTTCGGATAATCTTCAACAAGTTTTAGCTCTTAACTCAGAACGGATTTCGGCTTGTTGGGGGGTTTCTGAAGGAAGGGAATTATGGCCTTATTAAGGGTCTCGTGTTTCCACCTCTCGGGCGATGGTAGGTCCCCGGGGGTGGGCACGGTAGGTTTTCTGGATCAGCCTCAATGCTCTCCCTGTGGAGGGCGGAGTCCTAGCACAGTGAGTTCCCGTCAGGGGTGCTGGGATTCTCCGCCAACACGGGGAACATCAACATCAGTTTTACCTAACGTATACAGTTACAGTTACAGCTACAGTTTACGGTTTTGAACCTTTGTTTGCTTGCGATATCCATGCATAACTACTATCCCTTACTAATGGGGGATTCTTCCAATATCCCTTTGTAACTTATGTTCATCTTTGTACTGCACTGCTCTTTAATAAAGCTTTAAATTTTGAAAAAAAAAAAAAAAAGAAATGGAACCATGTGACCATCGTGCCTAGTTCAACTTGGGACATTGGGATATGCATGTTTACAGAGAAAGCATGGCCACACCACATAGGCTAAACAGGAAAAGAAAGAGAGGGCAGATAGTTTGTTTTGTTACCACCCCCTCTGATAATTCCTTGTCAAAAGAAGTTTATTGAGTATACAATGTTATAAAGATACATAAAGTAAGTTTACAAGGATCTATAAAGTAAGCTCATTGTTTTACAGTAGGGTTTATATAGGTAAATATCATGAAATTTCAAATATTAAACATTGGGTTCACGTAAACCTAAATTAAAGATATATATCATTTCCTTAGTTACTTTTGTAGGTATTTAAATGATTTATACCTACTATACATATTGTTTACAAGTAGAGTGTATATAGGTCAAATAAATTCTGATAATGAGCTTTAATCGTAAGGTGGAGAAAAGGAAAGAGAAAGAAGAAAAAGGGTTGAAAGGTAGAGGTATAGTCCACAAGGTTGTCCCGCTCGTCAGTTTATTATTCTTTTTAGTTCTCTTTGAAGCCTTAGAATGGGTGTCTCTGTAAGTCATTTAATCTGTTACCATGGCAACAGGACAGAGTCATTGAAGTTTGACAGGAACTGTTGTTTTATCCAAGGATGCCAAAGTTTTTCACATTTTGGAATTTGATTTTGATCGATGGCTACCATCTTAGCATGGGACATTGTATTATTCATTCTGTGAATTGTTTCTGCTAGTACCAATGTAGGAGATTTCCATGCCTTGGCCACTGTTTGTTTTGCAGCCGTTATTAGTTGGATCATAAGTTTGAATTGAGAGAGTGTTTACCATTCCGGTTTTAGATTAAGTAAAGTTAAATATGGATCTGGTTGTATTATTTTTTAAAATATTTTAGATGCAATCACGAAGACTTCCTTCCAGAAGGTTTGGATTACTGGGCACGTCCACCATATGTGTAAATATGTGCCTATTTTTGGGCATCCTCGAAAACAAAGAGCTGAGGTATTAGGTGAATATTTTGCCACTCTAGCGGGTACAAGGTACCAGCGAGTTAGGACTTTATAATTTGTCTCCAGTGCTAAGATGTTGGGTGAAGATGACTTAGATGTGAGCCATATGTTAGACCAGTTCGTGTCTTCTAAAGTTCGTCCCAGGTCCTCCTCCCACCTCTGAACGTAAGAGGGTCTATTAAGATTTGCTACTCCATATAATTGATTATAAAGTGATGAAATTGTACCTTTAGCAAATGGATCTTTTGTACAGATTGATTCAAAAATGGATAATTGGGATAATGGTGTATCCCCCTTTAGGAATGGTGTATAGAAATTTTTGATTTGGAGATATCTAAATATCTCAGAGTTTGGTAGATCATATTTTTCTCTAAGTGATGGGAATGAAAGGAATGATTTAGATGCTATGAAGTCATTTAGTGTCTGAATGCCTGATGTTGTCCAAGCTTTAAAAGAATTTGGGTAGATCCATGCCGGATAAAAGGCCGGATTTCTGATAAAAGAAAGGAGAGGATTGTGTGGAGATTGTAACTGATATTTGGTTTTTAGTTTATCCCAGAGAGATAAGAAGTGTTTAGTTATGGGATTATGAATTTTAAAGCGGTCTTTAGGATCAAGCCATAATAAATTTGATATTAATAGAGGGTCATTTTCTGAAGCCTCTATAAATACCCATAATGGGATTTCCTGTTTTGTATGGTATTTGGACAGACTGGCCAAATGTGCTGCTCTGTAGTAGTTAGTAAAATTAGGGTATCCCAGGCCTCCTTTATTTTTGGGAAGATGTAGTGTGTGTATAGGTATACGTGGTTTAGAAGAGCCCCATATAAACGAAGTTGCTCTTTTTTGTACTATTCTCAAAAAATAGGAAGGAATTGGAATAGGGAGGACTCTGAATAGATAAAGCAATTTGGGTAGAATAGTCATTTTGATTGCATTAATCTTCCCTATCCAGGTGTCATGAAAGACGTTCTGCTAGTTCAGCCGTCGGCGGAAGATCGGTTAACAGAGTTACTGTCAGTAGAGCAAGAGGGCGCGTTTGGAGGCGCGTTGATGCGAACGGACGCATGCGGGTGCGCGCTAATACGAGCGGGTGTACGCGGGTACACGATGAGACGAACGGGCACGTACGATCGGTACTCGGGCGTGCACGTGTGCACGCTGCGGCGCGCAGACGTGCGGTGTGACAGCCTTTGGCGCCTTTAGGCCTATTTAGGGGTACCTGTCAGCATGCTTCCTTGCTGTCCGGTCTACAGCGTTTCCTGTGACCCTAAGCTTCCAGTATACCTGTTTACCTGATTCCTGTTACCCGGCTTGTTCCTGACTTCTGTTTGCTGCCTGTCTCCGACCCCGGCTTGTCTGACGATTCTCCTGCCTCATCCTTCAGTTATTACCTGCCTGTCCGTTGCCGACCCGGTCCGTGCCCTGACTACTCTCCTGATTCCGTTTGGTACCTGCTCTGTTTGCCTGTGTTTGACCCGGCCTGTCTGACTTTGCTAGTGCTTCAGTTGTACTACAGAACACTTCCCTGCTGCCTGCTTGTTCGTGGGTTCCTGCTAGCTACAGTGCTTCTCTATCCAGTCAACAGTTCCAGTGTTCCTGCCAAGAGTTCCGGCTCTTCTACCAGTTGTTCCAGTGCTTCAGTTGTACTACAGAACACCTCCCTGTTGCCTGTTGTTCCTGAGTTCCTGCCAGTGGATCCAGTGTTCCTGTCAGTCCTCCTGCTGCTTCACCAGAGGTCTGGATCAACTCTACACCTGCCACTTACCAAGCACTTGTGGCCCCCTGCTCTCTTGAGTCCCTGTCTTCTCTATCAGGGGCTCTCGAACCAGAGGCACACGAGAGGCTACTCCTTGCATTCTGGGCTCCACCACCAGGTACGTGACAGTACCAGACAGCCATGTCTGAGCCCACGCAGGGAGCCTCTCCCATGGATGAACTCTGCCGCCATCTTGCTGGACTTACCCAGGCAGTAAAGAGCCTACAAGAAGGCTACACCCAGCTGGAAGGCCGAGTCCAGGCCCTAGCAGCTTCTACACCTCCAGTATCGGGGACTTCGGCTTCACCATCAGTGGTCATGTTGCCACCTGAACCCAAGGTCCCCACGCCTGAAAGATTTTCGGGTAACCGGAGCAAATTCAGGTCCTTCCGCAACTCGTGTGAGATCTTTTTTACCCTTCAACCAAGGACTTTCTCCCTGGAAGCCACCAAGGTGGGGTTTGTGATCTCGCTGCTGACCGGCGAGCCCCAGTCCTGGGCCCATCGCTTATTAGAAAAAAAAGATACCTCACTTGATACCCTGGATACCTTCTTTCGGGCTATGTCAGCACTATATGACGACCCACAGCTGACCGCCACGGCAGAGACAGCCTTGCACTCCCTACAGCAAGGCCGCAGACCTGTTGAAGACTATGTGTCAGAATTCAGACGCTGGAGTTCCGACACAAACTGGAATAATGCCGCCCTACGGTATCAGTTCCGTATGGGCCTTTCAGAATCCTTGAAGGATGAACTAGCCCGAGTGGGCATTCCTGAGACTTTAGAGGACCTCATAGACCTTTCCATCCAAATAGACAGACGTTTGAGAGAACGACGTGCGGAGCTTCTGGTCCTGCTCGCCCTGTCTGGATGCTGCCCCGGGTGCCTAGTTCTCCCCATTCCGCTCCTCCAGCTTCTACGACCATGACCCCAGATACACCGGAACCAATGCAGCTGGGACTCTTACGGCCATCCCTCACTCCTGAAGAGCGTCAACGCCGTCGGGCTGGTAACCTGTGCCTATATTGTGGGGAACCTGGACACTTTGTACGAACATGCTCGGCCAAGCTTCGTAAGTGCCTCTCTGTCTCTCCTGCTCTTACCCCAGCTGCACTGAATAATATGTTTCACCTGGCTGTTCCGCTTCTTTTACAGCTCCCAGGAGGGAATATACCAACCAGCGCTATCATTGATTCCGGGGCCTGCAGTGGCTTTATAGGCTTGTCCTTCGCTGCCAGACATCACATTCCCATCCGGCCCAGGGCGAAAGGACTTTCCGTATATCTGGCCGATGGTTCTACCCTCAGATCAGGACCAGTAACTCAGGAAACCGTACCTATGCTCACTACCATTGCTGGCACTCATCAAGAGCTACTTTGCCTGGATGTCATTGAATCTCCTCTATTCCCCATCATATTGGGCATGCCATGGCTCAAGGCCCATAACCCACAAGTTGACTGGGCCTCAGGGAAAATTGAGTTTTCCTCCTCTTATTGCCACCAACACTGCCTACCAGAAGTTACTCAAGCTCCCTCTGCCCTGTTGTGCCTGGAAACTGATGCCGAGACCCGTCAAATTGTACCCGAAGTCTACCATAGCTTTCTGGACGTTTTCAGTCAAAAAGGGGCCGAGACCCTTCCTCCTCACCGGCCATATGACTGTCCGATTGAGCTTCTCCCAGGGGCAGAGATTCCTTTTGGGAGAATATTTCCTTTGTCAGAGTTGGAACTAGGAGTATTAAAGACTTACATTGACGACAATCTAAAGAAAGGCTTCATCCAACCCTCCACGTCCCCGGCAGGAGCAGGAATCTTTTTTGTGGAAAAGAAGGACCATTCATTGCGCCCTTGTGTGGATTATCGGGCACTCAATAAAATCACGATCAAGAACCGTTATCCCTTACCATTAGTGCCAGAACTTTTTCAGAGGCTGGGGACTGCAGTAGTGTTCTCTAACGTGGTGCCTATAACCTTGTCCGTATTCGCAAGGGAGACAAATGGAAGACTGCTTTCCGTACCCGGTTTGGGCACTTCGAATATTTAGTCATGCCTTTCGGACTTTGTAATGCTCCTGCTACATTTCAGCATTTTGTAAATGACATTTTCAGAGACTACCTTGACCTGTTTGTTGTTATTTATCTAGATGACATTCTAATCTTCTCTTCCTCCCTAGTTGAACACCGTGAACATGTCAGAAACGTTTTGACCCGACTTCGCCTGCATGGCCTCTACGCCAAGCCTGAGAAATGTGTTTTCGAGCAGGAGAGTATTCAGTTCCTTGGTCTTATTATCTCAGTGGAAGGCATCAAAATGGACCCTCAGAAGGTCTCCGCCATTTTGGACTGGCCCGCTCCTACTGACAAAAGAGGGATTCAACGTTTCGTGGGATTTGCGAATTTTTATAGAAAATTCATCAAGGGATTCTCCACCATCATTTCTCCCATTACAAGATTAACCCAACAGGGCCTCAAGTTCCACTGGTCTACGGAAGCTCAGATGGCCTTTACTACACTGAAGGATCTGTTTGTCTTGGCCTCAGTTCTAAAACATCCTGATTCCACGTTGCCCTACATCCTGGAGGTGGACGCCTCGGAGATAGCGGTCGGCGCAGTACTCTCTCAAAGACAGGGACCTAGGGCTCTTCTGCACCCAGTCGCTTTTTTTTCCCGTAAATTATCGGAAGCAGAAAAGAACTATGACGTGGGTGATCGAGAATTGTTAGCGATCAAAGCTGCGCTGGAGGAATGGCGATACCTGTTAGAGGGAGCAGCCCACCCGATTCTTGTTTATACAGATCACAAGAATCTAGAATATTTAAAGACTGCCAAGAGGTTGAAACCACGACAGGCCAGATGGGCACTGTTCTTTACTAGATTTTCTTTCCATATTACCTACCGTCCCGGGTCAAAGAACATCAAGCCTGACGCTCTGTCACAGATGTACAGTGATTCAGAAGCACCTTCTCCGCCAGATACCATCTTGTCCTCAGGGAACTTTCTCTTACTCCAAGGGGATCTACTGTCACAGATCAAGCAAGCCTCCAGGAACGTTTCCACTCCACCTGATACAACCCTACAGGCCAGAGATGATCTTCTGTGGTTTAAGGATAGGATCTTCGTACCTAGGAGGCGCGAACGGCAGCTCTTAGTTTTTGCCATGACCATATGTTAGCCGGCCATTTCGGAGTACATAAAACATCTGAACTTCTTCAGCGCACGTTCTGGTGGCCATCATTAAGAAAGGACTGCAAGGACTACGTGGAAGCATGTGTCACCTGTATCCAAAATAAAGGTAGCAAAACTAAAGCCTGGGGCCTGTTAAAACCACTATCTGTCCCGGAGAAGCCATGGAGGATGATCTCCATGGATTTTATTGTCGAGTTGCCACCTTCTGAAAGCTACACTACGATCTTCATAATAGTGGATAGACTAACCAAAATGGCACATTTCCTACCGATGAAAGGTACCCCTACTGCTGCTGAAACTGCCAGGACATTCATTAAGGAGGTGGTGAGGCTTCATGGCATTCCTGCCAATATTACTTCTGATCGGGGGGTACAATTCACCTCTAGGTTCTGGAGAGCTCTTTGTGAATCCCTGAAAATTGATCTTGCCTTCTCTTCTGCCTATCACCCCCAAACAAATGGCCAGACAGAGAGAACGAATCAGACGCTGGAGCAGTATCTGCGCTGTTTTTCCTCGTTTTCTCAGGATGATTGGGCTCCGCTTCTTCCCCTTGCCGAATTTGCATACAACAACTCTGTTCATTCCGCTACAAAACAAACACCATTTTTTGCAAATTATGGGTTCCATCCTCTGTTCTTGTCCACTAACATTCCAGAGTATCCAGTACCAGCTGTGCAAGAAAACCTAAACTTCTTTGAATCAAATAATAAACTTCTGCAAGAGACTATGGCAAGGACACAGGACTATAACAAAGAGGTGTTTGACAAGAAGAGAAGGGGGGAGCTTGATCTTAAACCTGGAGATTTGGTTTGGCTATCCACTTTGAATTTAAGATTGGCTTGTCCTTCCAAAAAATTGGGTCCCAAGTTCGTGGGTCCTTTTCCAGTGACAAGAAAAATTAATGATGTGGCCTACGAACTAAAGCTACCAGAATCATTCCGGATTCATCCGGTCTTTCATGTTGCCCTACTCAAACCTGCAGTTCCTGATCCTTTTGTCAACCGGATGGTCAATCCCCCTGAGCCCGTGATCATTGACGGAGAAACCGAATATGAGGTTGAGTCCATTCTGGATTGTAGGAAGAGACGTAATCAAGTCCAGTTCTTGGTAAAATGGAAGGGGTATGGGCCTGAGGAAAACTCCTGGGAGCCGGAGTCCAACATCCATGCTAGGAGGTTGATTCTTGCCTTTAAAAGATCTCATCCAAGTAAGATGGCAAAGTTGGGCATCCGGAGGCTGCCCCTTGGGGGGGGGCAATGTCATGAAAGACGTTCTGCTAGTTCAGCCATCGGTGGAAGATCGGTTAACAGAGTTACTGTCAGTAGAGCAAGAGGACGCGTTCGGAGGCGCGTTGATGCGAACGGACGCATGCGGGTGCGCGCTAATACGAGCGGGTGTACGCGGGTACACGATGAGACGAACGGGCACGTACGATCGGTACTCGGGCGTGCACGTGTGCACGCAGCGGCGCGCAGACGTGCGGTGTGACAGCCTTTGGCGCCATTAGGCCTATTTAGGGGTACCTGTCAGCATGCTTCCTTGCTGTCCGGTCTACAGCGTTTCCTGTGACTAGGGATGAGCTTCGAGTTCGAGTCGAACTCATGTTCTACTCGAACATTGGCTGTTCGCAAGTTCGCCGAACAGCGAACAATTTGGGGTGTTCGCGGCAAATTCGAATGCCGCGGAACACCCTTTAAAAGTCTATGGGAGAAATCAAAAGTGCTAATTTTAAAGGCTTATATGCAAGTTATTGTCATAAAAAGTGTTTGGGGACCTGGGTCCTGCCCCAGGGGACATGGATCAATGCAAAAAAAAGTTTTAAAAACGGACGTTTTTTCAGGAGCAGTGATTTTATTAATGCTTAAAGTCAAACAATAAAAGTGTAATATCCCTTTAAATTTCGTACCTGGGGGGTGTCTATAGTATGCCTGTAAAGGGGCGCATGTTTCCCGTGTTTAGAACAGTCTGACAGCAAAATGACATTTTGAAGGAAAAAACTCATTTAAAACTACCGCGGCTATTGCATTGCCGACAATACACATAGAAGTTCATTGATAAAAACGGCATGGGAATTCCCCACAGGGCAACCCCGAACCAAAATTAAAAAAAAAAAATGATGTGGGGGTCCCCCTAAATTCCATACAAGGCCCTTCGGGTCTGGTATGGATATTAAGGGGAACCCCAGCCAAAATTTAAAAAAAAAATTGACGTGGGGTTCCCCCTAAATTCCATACCAGACCCTTCAGGTCTGGTATGGATTTTAAGGGGAACCCCGCGCCAAAAAAAAAAAAAAAAAACGGCGTGGGGTCCCCCTAAAAATCCATACCAGACCCTTATCCGAGCACGCAACCTGGCAGGCCGCAGGAAAAGAGGGGGGGACGAGAGTGCGGCCCCCCCCCCTCCTGAACCGTACCAGGCCACATGCCCTCAACATTGGGAGGGTGCTTTGGGGTAGCCCCCCAAAGCACCTTGTCCCCATGTTGATGAAGACAAGGGCCTCATCCCCACAACCGTGGCCGGTGGTTGTGGGGGTCTGCGGGCGGGGGGCTTATCGGAATCTGGAAGCCCCCTTTACCAAGGGGACCCCCAGATCCCGGCCCCCCCCCTGTGTGAAATGGTAAGGGGTTACTTACCCCTACCATTTCACTAAAAAACTGTCAAAAATGTTAAAAATGACAAGAGACAGTTTTTGACAATTCCTTTATTTAAATGCTTCTTCTTTCTTCCTTCATCTTCTTCTTCTTCTGGTTCTTCTGGCTCTTCTGGTTCTTCCTCCGGCGTTCTCGTCCAGCATCTCCTCCGCGGCGTCTTCTATCTTCTTCTCCTCGGGCCGCTCCGCACCCATGGCATGAGGGGGGAGGCTCCCGCTCTTCTCTTCATCTTCTTCTTCATCTTCATCTTCTTCTTCATCTTCTTCTTCTTCTTCTTCTTCTCTTCTTCATCTCTTCTTCCTTCTTCATTTCTTCTGCGGGCCGCTCCGCATCCATGCATGGAGGGAGGCTCCCGCTGTGTGACGGCGTCTCTTCGTCTGACGGTTCTTAAATAACGGGGGGCGGGGCCATCCGGTGACCCCGCCCCCCCTCTGACGCACGGTGAATTGACGGGACTTCCCTGTGACGTCACGGGGAATGCCACAGGGAAGTCCCGTCATGTCCCGTGCGTCAGAGGGGGGCGGGGTCACCGGGTGGCCCCGCCCCCCGTTATTTAAGAACCGTCAGACGAAGAGACGCCGTCACACAGCGGGAGCCTCCCTCCATGCATGGATGCGGAGCGGCCCGCAGAAGAAATGAAGAAGGAAGAAGAGATGAAGAAGAGAAGAAGAAGAAGAAGAAGAAGATGAAGAAGAAGATGAAGATGAAGAAGAAGATGAAGAGAAGAGCGGGAGCCTCCCCCCTCATGCCATGGGTGCGGAGCGGCCCGAGGAGAAGAAGATAGAAGACGCCGCGGAGGAGATGCTGGACGAGAACGCCGGAGGAAGAACCAGAAGAGCCAGAAGAACCAGAAGAAGAAGAAGATGAAGGAAGAAAGAAGAAGCATTTAAATAAAGGAATTGTCAAAAACTGTCTCTTGTCATTTTTAACATTTTTGACAGTTTTTTAGTGAAATGGTAGGGGTAAGTAACCCCTTACCATTTCACACAGGGGGGGGCCGGGATCTGGGGGTCCCCTTGGTAAAGGGGGCTTCCAGATTCCGATAAGCCCCCCGCCCGCAGACCCCCACAACCACCGGCCACGGTTGTGAGGATGAGGCCCTTGTCTTCATCAACATGGGGACAAGGTGCTTTGGGGGGCTACCCCAAAGCACCCTCCCAATGTTGAGGGCATGTGGCCTGGTACGGTTCAGGAGGGGGGGGGGCCGCACTCTCGTCCCCCCCTCTTTTCCTGCGGCCTGCCAGGTTGCGTGCTCGGATAAGGGTCTGGTATGGATTTTTAGGGGGACCCCACGCCGTTTTTTTTTTTTTTTTTTGGCGCGGGGTTCCCCTTAAAATCCATACCAGACCTGAAGGGTCTGGTATGGAATTTAGGGGGAACCCCACGTCAATTTTTTTTTAAAATTTTGGCTGGGGTTCCCCTTAATATCCATACCAGACCTGAAGGGCCTTGTATGGAATTTAGGGGGACCCCCACATCATTTTTTTTTTTTAATTTTGGTTCGGGGTTGCCCTGTGGGGAATTCCCATGCCGTTTTTATCAATGAACTTCTATGTGTATTGTCGGCAATGCAATAGCCGCGGTAGTTTTAAATGAGTTTTTTCCTTCAAAATGTCATTTTGCTGTCAGACTGTTCTAAACACGGGAAACATGCGCCCCTTTACAGGCATACTATAGACACCCCCCAGGTATGAAATTTAAAGGGATATTGCACTTTTATTGTTTGACTTTAAGCATTTTTAAAATCACTGCTCCTGAAAAAACGGCCGTTTTTAAAACTTTTTTTTGCATTGATCCATGTCCCCTGGGGCAGGACCCAGGTCCCCAAACACTTTTATTGACAATAACTTGCATATTAGCCTTTAAAATTAGCACTTTTGATTATTCATGTTCGTGTCCCATAGACTTTAACGGTGTTCGCGTGTTCGAACGAATTTTTTTCCTGTTCGCATGTTCTGGTGCGAACCGAACAGGGGGGTGTTCGGCTCATCCCTACCTGTGACCCTAAGCTTCCAGTATACCTGTTTACCTGATTCCTGTTACCCGGCTTGTTCCTGACTTCTCCTGTTTGCTGCCTGTCTCCGACCCCGGCTTGTCTGACGATTCTCCTGCCTCATCCTTCAGTTATTACCTGCCTGTCCGTTGCCGACCCGGTCCGTGCCCTGACTACTCTCCTGATTCCGTTTGGTACCTGCTCTGTTTGCCTGTGTTTGACCCGGCCTGTCTGACTTTGCTAGTGCTTCAGTTGTACTACAGAGAACCTCCCTGCTGCCTGCTTGTTCGTGGGTTCCTGCTAGCTACAGTGCTTCTCTATCTAGTCAACAGTTCCAGTGTTCCTGCCAAGAGTTCCGGCTCTTCTACCAGTTGTCCCAGTGCTTCAGTTGTACTACAGAACACCTCCCTGTTGCCTGTTGTTCCTGAGTTCCTGCCAGTGGATCCAGTGTTCCTGTCAGTCCTCCTGCTGCTTCACCAGAGGTCCGGATCAACTCTAAACCTGCCACTTACCAAGCACTTGTGGCCCCCTGCGTCTTGAGTCCCTGTCTTCTCTATCAGGGGCTCTCGAACCAGAGGCACACGAGAGGCTACTCCTTGCATTCTGGGCTCCACCACCAGGTACGTGACACCAGGATAAAGGAAGTTGCGACCATTGTTTTATTAGATTTGTGATCTGTCTTAATACAGGAGGATAATTGGTTGAGAATAAGTCAGAATGAGATGCTGTTAAATGAATTCCAAGATATGGGATTGATTTTTCTGCCCATGTGAATGGGAGTGCAGCCCTAGCCGGGATCAATTCCATGTTTGTGAGTGAAATATTAAGCACTAGGCATTTCTTAGGATTAATCATAAGGCCGGATAGGGCTGCAAATCCATCAAGAGCTGGTATTAAGTTAGGACCAGAGACCTGTGGTTATGATAGAAAAAGTAATATATCGTCTGCAAATATACATAATTTGTGTGTAATACCTCCTACTTCAATGCCAGTTATAGTTTGGTTTGTTCTGATGTATTGGACCATGGGTTCGAGTATAAGGGCAAATAATAAGGGAGATAATGGGCAACCCTGTCGGTTACCTCTTTCAATATTAAAGGCTTCAGATTTGTATCCAGCATATTTTATATAGGCTTTGGGTTTATTATATAATGCTTTGATCCATGTTAAAAAGTGGGGTCCAAAACCCCATTTTTGTAATGAATATTGCATATATTGCCAGGATACTGTGTCAAATGCCCTCTTAATATCGAGAGATAGAAAACATAAAGGGATTTTCCGTTTTTTAGCAATATGTGCCAATAACACTGCCCTGCGTATATTATCGCCTGCCTGTCTATTTGGCATGAAGCCTACTTGATCTCCATGTATTAATTTTCCTATAATTCTATTGAGGCGTTTTGCTATTATTTTTGCTAATAATTTAATATCGAGGTTTAACAGAGAGATAGGCCGATAATTCACACAGGAAGTATCATCAGAAAGGGGTTTTGGGATCATACAAACAATTGCCATTAGTGTTTCTTGCCGAAAAGAATGTCCATCTAGAAGTTTGTTAAAAGTTTCAGTGAGAATGGGAGAGAGTATTTCTGAGAATGTTTTATAGTATAAAGCCGAGTAGCCGTCTGGGCCTGGTCTTTTGTTAAGTTTTAGGTCTTTTATGGCGTTAGCAACTTCATCTATAGTTATAGGCTCATCCAAACTGCTTTTTTGATTCTGAGATAACTCAGGCAAGGTTATTTTTGAGAAGAAGGATTCAGCCTCTGTAGGATTAAATTCATTGTTTGTCTTGTATAAAGTTGCGAGATGTGAGTGAAATTTATGGACTATTTTAACTGGATTACAAGTGTAAACATTTTTTGATAATTTCAAACGTATTGGTTTGAAAGATTTGTTAGTTGAATTTAATGCCCGAGCCAAATATGTACCTGGTTTGTTTGTATTCATGTAGAAATTGTGTTTGGAGCGTTTGAGGGATTTATCAACTGACTCAGTGAGAAATAGATCGTATTCCAATCTAGATTTTTCCAGATGAGATTTTGTACTCTGAGATGGATTATCTTGAAATGATATGTAGGCTGCATTAAAATTGAGTTCTAGTTTTTTTGCTAGATTTTTGCGTTCCCGTTTAAATAGTGCCATTTGTCTTTGTATTGTACCACGCAAGACAGGCTTATGAGCTTCCCACAGTGTTATTGGGGAGATGTCTGTTGTATTATTAATTGATATGTATTCCTTTAAAGCTTGTTCAATGGCCATCTGATGTAGTGGGTGTTTGAGCATTATGTCCGGTAAGTACCACGTTGGGTCATGCGCTTTTGGTATGGCTGAGGCTATAGTAGTGTATACTGCATTATGGTCAGACCACGGAATCGGAATTATATCTGATGCAATAATTTCTGGTATCATTCCTATTGTTAGAAAAATATGATCTATTCTGGTGAAGGTTTGATGAGGGTGCGAGAAATAAGTGAATTTCTTTTTCATTGGGTTACTTTCTCTCCACGAATCTACCAGATTGTATTTGGAAAGAAGTTGAGAAAAAGGTAATCTAGAGGTTATTTTGGATGGTGTAAAAAGTGATTTATCTAGAAATGGGAGGAGGACCTGGTTCGAATCCCCACACATTATCACTGTTCCTATTTTGTGTGTATTAATCACTTGTAATATATGTGAGAGGAATGGTGTAGGTTGTTTGTTAGGAGCGTAGTAGGAAATCACCGTGATTGCTGTATCCATTATATAACCCATGAGTATCAGGTATCTACCTTCTGGGCCTTTAATTTCTGATGATAAGGTGAATGGTGTGGATCGGTGAAATGCAATTAGAGTTCCCCTTTGCTTGGTACAGGCAGAAGCCGTGTAAATTTGTTGATAAAAAGGAGAAATATATTTTGGAGTAGAATCTTTGGTGAAGTGTGTTTCTTGGAGGCATACTATGTGAGCCTTCTTGTTATGGAAAGTACGGAAGGCTTTGGTCCTTTTTTGAGGGACATTTATTCCCTGAACATTCAGGGAAAGTATATTCAGTGGTGCCATGGCAACAGATCAAATAGTTTTGACTTACTTTTTGTTATGCAGAGCTGACTGCGCAGATCAACCTGTGTGGACTGAAGAGATGAATAGATAGAAAAGAAACCAGTGAATTCTGGAGTAAAGAGTAAACAAAAAACATATGAGATTAGATGATACATTGTATAAATTATTTTTTGCAAGTAATCACAATTTACCCGTGAAAGAGAATAAATATCTCTCTCAGGGGAATAAGTGCCTTCGTCACACTCCCACATAATATGGTTGGGAGAATGAGGAGGGCTAATGGGGGTACACGGATCTTCCGCTTACAGGAGAGAAGTACTATGTCAAAAGACATCAAAATGATGTTTCATTAATTGGAGTGCAGAATATAGTTTTTGTTGAAATTATTTATTCCAGGGTGGTTGTATATGGTTAGTCTTGCCCTAGGCTAAATAATTCAGTTAGAAAGGTACTGTTAATAACTTTGGTATTGATGAAGATAGTTTGAATTATTTTGGGATTTTAACCCTTTTAGAGTAAACAATTACATATTTTATTCATATGTAACTGTTTAGATATTTTAACTCATAAAATTGAGGTTGTATTGCTTCAGATTAGAATAAACAAAAACATAATTCTAGGAACTAGTTAGGTAATAATATATTTGTTTTAAGAAAAGAAAGAAAAAGCTTCCATTACTTCTGGATTATTGAACATTTTTGTCCTAAAAAGTAATAAATCTATTGTTATTACCTGATAATATATAACTGAACAGGAATTTCCTTATTTCACTTATATATTCTAAGGCTATATGAATCAGAAGTAATAAGAAATATAACTGGAATGTAACATGATCCCACACAGTGTGTGACTATCAGAATGCAGTTACATGCAGTTATAAATACAGGTTTTTTATAGAGAACCATCTCTTAGTATATTAAATGAAGAGATATCAGGAATTAGGATGTCAGTCCATTGAATCTTCTTGGTCCATGGATGATGTGGCATAACGGCCTCTTTTGTGAGAATGATGATTCCCATTTTGTTCTGAAATTTTCTGAGTGCTGCCTGAAGGTGAAGATGATGCCATTCTTCTGCGTGTGGGAGAGTTGCTGCTTGTGGGTTCTGTCAGATTTAATTTTAAAAGGGTTTGTTGTAGTTCATCTGCTGATCTGCTTCTGTAAATTGTACCTTGGTAGTGAAATCTGACTGAAAAGGGGAAGCCCCATTGATACATAATGTTGTGGCGTTGCAGTTCCATTAGTTGGGGTTTCATGGATCGTCTTTTAGTAATAGTAAGTTGGGATAGGTCAGCAAAAATTTGATAATTGTGTCCTTGAAAATTAAGTTCCTTTTTTTCTCTTGCAGCAATTAGTATTTGTTCTTTCGTTCTGTAATAATGAATATTTGTGATTATATCACGTGGGGGTCCATCTTTCTTTTTGGCTGTGAGGGCTCTGTGTACTCTGTCCAGTTCTAAACGTTCAATAGGGATATCTGGCTTTAGTTCTTGTAATAGAGCAGTAATAGTAGATTGCAGGTCTGTCACAGTTTCAGGTATTCCCCTTATGCGCAAGTTTGAACGTCTGGCTCTATTTTCGTAATCTTCAATCTTAGTTTGAAGTATTAAATTCTCTTCTTTTAATTGTTCCAATTCTGTTATATTTTCTTGGGTTGTAATTTCAATTTCATCCATTTTTATTTCTAAGGCTGCAGTGAGGTTTCCCAGCTCTCTTATTTCTTTGGTTAGGCTTTTTGTTATTTGGTCTGAGGTTTGTTTTAAAGCCTTATAAAGCATCTTTTCAAATTGTAATAATATTACTGGGGATGCTGAGGAGGCTTGTGGAGAAGTTCGTGAGAGGATTTGTTCTGTATCTGACTCAAATGGAGAGTCTTGCTGTGACATTTTCTGTTTGTGAGGGCGCCCTGATGCTGTATCTTGTGAGGTGACTGGAGCTGCTTTAGTTGCAGTGAGTGCCTGTGAGCTCTTTGTGAGGTGATTTTTATTTCTGCCACGGTTTCCTCCCAGTACCATATTTCCTGCCCAAACTTTCACAGTTTGTTCCCTGGGGCAAAAAGGTTCAAATGGATACCTTTTGAGCCTGCAGGCTCCACTTTGTCCTTCTCTTCTCTCCTCAGCGGTGCGGAGCTCTAACAATGCATGTCTGCTCCGCTAGGCTCCGCCCATACCCCCCCTCTGATAATTCAAGCAATGTGCATGCAATTGGGTGATCTGCACTAGGTGTTGAACACAAGATATTTAAGATATGCAAGGATGGTATATCTTTTTTTCATTTTTAATGAACTATTACACATGTTCTTTTGTTATTCCATACTTTCCTTTGTGTGTAGGTTGTGTGTTACCATGCATGGTGGTGCACTGTGACAGATGTGTGCCGGACATGTGTTGGAATAATGTGTTCCATTGGCAATAAATGACACTACAATGTCCAAATGCAGGTAATGTGCATTAACAAGCATCGCAGTAATGTGTGAGTGCCTGCATTACACCACACTGGAGAGGTCTGAATGGGTCCCTAATAATATCAAAATAATTTATAAAATTATAAAATAATAAAAAATTATAATAATATAATAAACGCAGACATGTGAATTTCCTATCATTTGTAATATTACAGTTATTATTAATATGCCCATACTGCAGTATCATTATTCACCCTTTTGCAGTACTAGGGGAGAACAATCCAGGCTAGAGGCTAAGGCCACATTCACCTGGGCAATTAGCATACTCTGCAGATTCCTGTGGCTGGAATGACTGGTGTGTGTGAACAGCTGCTGCTTCTCAGCCCATACAGTGCAATGACAGGCTGGCGGCAGCCGCAGCTATCTGTGACTGTTCACATATCCACCAATTATCTGTGGTTAGGGACATGATCACCACAGGTAATCATTAGCTGTGCAAACAGAAACAAATAGCTGCAGCTCATTGCACACACCTGTCATTCCAGCTACAGAAATCTACAGTTTCTTGCTGCTGGAGTTCACAGGATATGCTGATCACTCATGTCTTAAGATTAACTATAACAGTAGGTGTAGAGTATGTTCACTTTGCAAAGTGGATTAAAATAAAAATAAAATATTACTATTTTTATTTGCACATAATCAGATGATTGTAGTCAGTATAACTTCACCTAATCCCCTAAGAAAATTCCCTTGCATGGTGAAAGTTGGCTTTGCTAAGTAACAAGCCTATACTTGTTTACTAAGTTCACTCTGCTGTCTGGTGTACCTTGTGTGTGTATTACATGCAGGGGCATAACTAGAATTCACAGGGCCCCCTAGAAATAACTTGAATGGGCACCCCAACAGCATGGTGCAAAACCCAGAAGTAGCAGTTTATATTCTTGAAACATTGTCTCTTTCAAAATACAGCCTTATTTATATACTGAAATTAAAATACAATTCACAGTGTAGGTTAAATTGAGGAACTGCAGATTTATTTTGGAACAAACACATATTATTGTCAGATACAGTTATTGTTTGTTGTCAGGTACGCTTTTAATATAACATTGAAATATATTGATTTCATGATCTTTGGAAAATTGTGTCCTTTTCACAATAAATAAAATATCAATTGAGGGTTTTCTACATATTGCCTTCTAATTACCAAACAGTCCATGCATTATGAGAAAAAAGGATATCTTGAAGCAAAGCCTTTTGAACTATGTGAGTTTGATTTGTATTGTGGATCTAAAGCTGTCTATTATTTGCTAATATTGGGTTCCTTTCATGTATATTCTTATTTTCTCTCTGTAGCTTAAATTATGTTACTCACGTAGAGCAAACCACATGGGTAGAGGAGTACATAGATTACGCATTCAGAATTGTTCTTAATACATTGCTTGGAGGTTATGATTTTCCCTTCAGGAATACGAAATGCATCTCTTGTAATTAAATATTTTCATATGGAACAGTTACCTCAAATAAAAGTAACCATAGGCATAGACGTCTGCCATGCTGAACTGCCTGCATACTTAGTTTTTATCATGGAGGAATAAGGAGGTCCTATTCTGAATATCAACTAGGTAGACTCATACAAAAAAAAAAAAAAAACTTTGGAAATCATAACCAAATTTAACTATTTAAATGATGGCTTTAGAAGGTCAGTCCCAGGTAGCTATACTATGAGGATAAAATGCTTTAATGCTAGTGCTTATTAGTAGGACAAAATGCCATATCAGTGATCAGTGGTGGTGATTTATGGGCCTCTGGTTGAATGTTTGAGTAAATATGGGTTTATGTTAGTACATATTACTTTGCTGTATGATAAATTGTGCCTACATCTCTCAATGCATGTACTGTACTTTGTACAATACCTATAATAAAAGAGGTTGTATAAATGGAAGCATTGAGGCTGAATTACTATGGGCCGGAGGTTGATAAACTTTCTTTAATACATTTTATTAAATCCCTTTTAATTATCTAATTGTGTAAAAAGCAAGTTCCTATTTATTTATTTTAGCTGAACATAACTGGGTATTCAAAGAGAGCACTGCTAAAATTTATTGAACAAAGGTTATTAAGTCATTTACTAAATAAACCCAGTTGTGTACTTGTGCAAAATAACATTCTACTTTACTTAAAATAGTACTTTGATAACCATCCCATTCCCTTACATCTCTAATGCACATTTGTAAATTGTTTATATAATAGACATGTGCATTCATTTTCGTCTCAATGCATTTTCGTCTGAATTTCAGGTATTTTCGTTATCGTTTTAACAAACGATAACGAAAGTGCAGAATCCGAAAAACGAAAGATCCGACATAAACAAATGCTTTATTTTCATTTTCGTTGCTACAACAGTTCGATATAGATAGGAGATTTGACATGATGATGACAATAACAATCTGTGTCCATCAAACCTGTGGTCGAATGTGCCTAACCTTAACTCTATTAGTCCAAGATTATTCTACATAGAGAGAAAAGATTTGACATAGAAAGATAGAGAAATCAAAAAAGAAATGCAAAAAAGACAAAAAACACACAACAGGTTACATGATTTGTATGACATAAAAAATTACTCTCTGGTACAAAATGGTCTCAGGTACTGACGCATTTCTAGTTCAAGCACCTTTCGTCAGGGTTTTTTGGTAAGAGTATATACAGTCATAGTTTTGTCCTACATACAAAATGTTCCATCATGCAACTTGAACAAATAATTGAGGCACTGCCAGCAGTGGTGCTGTAATGGATGTGATTTAAGGTGTCACATAAAGTTGTCACATAAGGTACCAGGTAAAATGCTAAAATGCCTATTTCAAATGTAATATTATGTCATTGCTTAGCTTTTTAATCTTAACTTCAATTTAGATAGCTGCTAGCTCTCCCCCCCCATTTTGAAGCTAAACCGCAAAAATTATAAAAAGATTGTGCCTTTTTTCCGAGAACTGCACCCAAGACAGACATGACATCAACAGTCATCCTCTCGGAAAGGAAGTTACCAAGATACCCCAAAATAGATATGATCAATTGCCAAATTTTCTAAAGCTGCTAAAAAAACTCAGACAATGTCACAATAATATGTTTTTCAAGCGCCTTGTTTTTGTCTGACAAGAATGTATAAAGCTGTAAAAAGAGGAAATAAAGAATTCAGAAGTAACTTCTGAGCTGCAAGTTGGTCTCGGGAGATTATTTCAAGAAGTGTACACTTCATATATCAGACTCGATCTGATAAGGGGTAGATATAATAATAACGGACTTTTGTTCGAATCCAAAACATTTTGGTGCTCAAACGTGGTGCTCGAGGCTAGGGTCCCAAAGGAAGACCGATCGAGAAGGGACCTGGAAAAGCCAACACGGACAGGAGGGGACTGATCACCTCTAAAAACGGTAAGACAGTTTTGATATCTCGTATATCTAGTCTACTGTTTATCCTGTACCCGTGGCTGGTCAACTTCTGTACCCATATCAGCTTCCTGCGGCCCTCAAAGACAGGTATTTTTCTTGCCTCGAGTCTGTTGATAAATTAAGGAACCTGCAATTATATCTACCACCTGTTTTGTTCTGTTCTATTTTGTTGATCGATCTTGTGTTTTGTGGTGGCTGTTGGGAATGAGGGATTGCTTATAGAGTCGTGGATGAAATTATTTGACGTGGTTTAAACTTCTCCTGGGGAATAGGGACCAGGAGGGGGCATCAGGACGTGGTTAAACTTCTCCTGGGGGAATAAATAATTGTGCAGCAAAGCAGGGGCGCAGGAAGTACGGGCAACCAGGAGGGGGCGTCAGGAACACGCATAGCGGCGTGGGGGATCCCGTGACAGTTTGAGTAATCCTGTACTTCAGTGCGGCCATCACATATCTTGTTGTTTGCTATGTCATGTCCTAAATGTGTTTGCGGACTGTTATTTGGCATACATGAAGGAGGCTGGGGGTTGGTTAAAGTGAAAGAGCCAGGATATAAGAAAGAAGCTCTTGGTTACAAACCCTTGTTAGTGGAGATCGCAGATGTATTGATTAAACGTACATTATCCAGTTAAACTTGAGAATGGCAAGTCGCCACAGGCTATAGAAAGTGAAGTTAGAAGGAGCGGACACACAGCCGAAAGGTGCCCCTCAACAACCAGAACAGTTTAAAGAGGAAGAAAAAAAACAGAGTGAGGAATTTGGGCATGGTTTTGGTGGTGCATTGAATATTAATTACTGTACTCTTTATCTGTTTGTTAAATGTCTTGTTGAGAGTAATAAGTGGTCACATATTACTCAGCTCGCTCCCCTACCTGTGGCCACCTGGGGGTGGACAGAATTGTGACTGGTCTACGTTTTGGGAAGACGCGTGTAAGGAGACTTGCACGGCAGTCGAACATTGTAGACGTTCCTTTTTCTCTCTCTCTCTCTCTCTCTCTCTCTCTCTCTCTCTCTCTCTCTCTCTCTTTCTCTTTCTATTCATTTTGTCCTCGTTAACTTGAAACTATGATATGGTCTGAACCGGTACCAGGTGAAGGATAGAGGAATTGTCGGACCCTTGAGTCAGGACAGCCTCGTGACCCGTCTAAAATCCTGAGCAGACACACATAACTATCCCAGTCATCAAGACAGAATGTAACAAAGTAGTGTTATATATTAGAAGGTGGTCCGAAAAGAGGACAGGTGGTGGGCAGAGGATTGTTGGACCCTTGAGTCCAAGACAGCTTCATAAAACCGCCATACACCCTGAACCTTTTTTTCCCCTTTATTCCTTTTTCTTTTTCTCCCTCTTTTCCCCCTACACCCTTTCCCCTCTCTTTTTTCGCTACTGCTTTTCTGTTCTTCAGATTTCTAGTTTAACACTGCTAATCACATTGAGACTGAACATAGCCATACTCACTTACCTACCAAATTAACCAATTACTGTGACCTCTTGTCTTTAACTCTTTATTCTATCCTGTTACATACGTCCCCATAGTGTGTGATCACTGCCTGGACCCTGCTGGATCAGTTTGAAAGTGGGTTCCTATCCTGATACCCCCAGTACGCAATGGTCTCTTACTTGTTATTTTGTTATATTCTAGTTAATAAGATAATCAATGGCTTCTAATTTATTTATTTTGAATATCTATATCTTCCAGTAAATCTGTTCCATGCTCCTGAAGAAGCGCTGTGGCGTGTAACATGTTGAGCGAATTCTAAAGACTGCTATTACTATCAAATACATAGCTCTCATCTATATACGTAGTAAGCCTATGGCAGAATAAGTGTTATTCTATTTTTACATTTATCTCAACTTTCACATTGAGCTATGTATGGAGTGTATAATTGTAATTGTATTTACATGAACTAATTTTTTTTTGTAAAAACCTGTTTTCCATGTTTTTAACTATTTTGGTATTTCTAATAAATTGAAATAATTTTTATAAACTTTATATTGGTTATTGTGCCTGTAAAGTCCAAGCCCTTCAATATTTCCCTTTTAAGTTATGACATTGGGACGTGGCACAGAATAATCCCTAAGTATCCACAATACCACTATGTAGTGATACTTAATTAAATAATTGACCCGGACAAATAAACTTCCCAATAGCTAACGATGGGGCCGAAATTGGCGAGACCTAAAGAGGGTAGTTTGGCTTGTGATTTGGTATTAGAGCGAGTAGGAGAAGATGCTGTCAAGAAGGGGAAGAAATTGGCAAAAGTGTGTGGGGTCACTATGCGTTTGGGTGGTCAGATAGAGCCAAATGAATGGCGTAATGTTTTGAAACGTAAAAAGGTCTGTTGTCAGATTTTGGGTTGCTACGAGCAGCAGATGCTTGGTTTAAAGTTGCAAACGCTATTCATGAGGAGGGGTGAACATGAAATTAATCAAAATACATCAAAATGGTTGTATTGTGTATGTGTACAAAACAGCACCAGAAAAGAGGAAGTCAAGTAGTCAGCCACCATCCTATAATGGCGTCTGGTCCCCAGGAAGTAGACACTGCCCTTCGTCTACCACCCCTCTGTATTAAGTGACACCTCCCCCTGTAACGTTTTAATTACATAAGTAATTTATGTATAGGGTGTCTTGATTATTTCAGTCAGAGTCTGACTTTAAGGAGTTTCTCTAATAGCAGTAGATGTAGCAAATGTGCTATATTTATGCAAATGGTTTTAATTGTGTTTAAGCTGTATTAGCAATAATTGGGGAGTTTAAAATGTTCAATTTCAATATTTAAGAGTATTATAAATAAAGAGGAAGTTTATGTATTCTGGGCGTTAAGCCAGAAGAATTGTGGTTAAGTAGCGAAAGAGGGAGTGCTTTTCTTGCGTGAATCTATGTACTTACTAGAATCACACAAGTTACACAAATTAAAAAAAAAAAATTACTCTCTATGAAGATGGTCCACTCTAAAGCGCCTGAAGCCAACATGTGTACAAGAGGTCACACAAGGGAAAGGCAAATCTGTTGGGAAATATCACAACAGAATAGCACAAAAGTTTACTGATTTGGTTTTTAGCGTGCTGAACAAAGCACATAGACACATGTTAATTTATCTCAGGTCTTAAAGAGTCAATCCGAAAGGGTCTGTCACGTCCAGAGTATAGAGTAATGGAGCTTGAGACGCTGTTATTAGTAGTTATTAGGTCCAGAATCCTCACAGATCAGTAGAGAGTAGTTCCTCTCATGATGGCCTCTGACACACCCTATCTGCGCCCACCAGTACCAACTCCATATGTCTGCTACAACTGCGGAAGACCCGGCCACTCCAGAAGGGAATACCGAAGCCCCTGGAAATTCACCCACAGTCAGCCAAGCCCCAACCGTGGTCCACACAAAAACGCCCAGTACCAGGGACATGACACCCCACCTAACCCACCAATATGTTTGGGGGGTTTTGGGACTTTAAGTGAGGCACATAGCATGTGCCTCCATCCTGGAATCAGTAAAGACAAAAAAAAAGGAAATTTGGGACTTTAGATGAGGTGGTAGACTCGTGTAGAAAACATGGTTTATTTTATTAGAGTAAAAAATGATAAAAACATGTAAATGGTAAACATCATGTGGAAAAATAGGTAATGAAATGTTATCATATTAATACATATGCATACTGAATATAAATACAGGTAAATAGTAAAATTCATGTACAGTATTCTATGTTTGCACCTTCACACAAGGTAAACACAGATATGTCCCTGGGACAGTACCTTTTTGTATATGTTCTTTTTGCTTTCTCTTTTTCCCAGCTTCTCACTACTTACTCATTTCTTGTGATGCGGTGGTTCACACTACCACCGTTCTCACACACTTCACCTCATTCTCTATTCTATGTTTCCATTGCCCTACTTTCACCACTAATGGCCACTCCGTTTATCCTTTTTAGGTCACTTCATCAATTTTGTTGTTTTCCACCACTGGACACACCTTGGTCACTAGGGGTCCATGTCTCTTTCGGGGGTCTCTGCGTGTGCAAGTCCTTATTCATGGGGTGTTCCATCACTTCAGCTCCTGGGACAGACCATTCCCATGGCTCTGGTTCTGCTCACACTGCACACCGTCGCTACTCACAGGCATGTAAGTACTTAGGGTGTACGACATTATTATGTCTTGACCTGTTGTACTTACCCATATTAGGATTAATTCCTCTAATTTATATTTTTCATAGACACTCCTAAACATCTGTCCCTGAAGAAGTGTATTTCACACAGAAACGTGTCGGACCTTAAGGATGTAGTTACATGCCCTACCAACATAATATCAGGATATGTCATACTCATTTTTAACCTTCATACATCGAGCTGCCAGCTGTCACGTGAATGGACTATGCTATATATATATATATATGTGTCAAGTGTTTACTATGTATACATGTATTCATATGATGTTATTATTTTATGCATACGTACATTATGATGACATTCATTCATTGACTTCTGTACATGAATTATTCTATTTATCTGTATTTATATTCAGTATGCATATGTATTAATATGATAACATTTCATTACCTATTTTTCCACATGATGTTTACCATTTACATGTATTTATAATTTTTTACTCTAATAAAATCAACCACGTTTTCTTCACGAGTCTACCACCTCATGTAAAGTCCCAAATTTCCCTTTTTTTTGTCTTCAATGATTCCGGGATGGAGGCACATGCTATGTGCCTCATCTAAAGTCCCAAAACCCCCCAAACATATTGCATTTGCATTAGGGATGGAGGTGTCTGACTTTAGTTGGTAGTGTTCCCCTGCCTTCCTTGTGTAGATGTTGTGTACATGGCGAGATTACGTTTATTCATGTTCTATCATTTGGTGGCAGTACCTTATCATGCCTAAAGTCGCGGCGGTTCATGTAGACATTGCCGTCTCGGGCCTGTGTTTTTGTCTAGTTCTCGGGAGCTGCGATGCGCTCTGCGCGCTCATCCTCCCTCCCTTTCTGGGATGGTGGGTGGGTGTCCACAGCGCATAGGCGCCACGGCCAGCAGCACCGTATGTGACATCACTCTTTGGCGCCACAGCGGGGCTGCGTTTCGATTCCATCTGGCCAACAGTGGCCTTCTCGGTGCCTAGTCACGTAGGCTTCCGCTGTGCGTGCTTGGGCCCCCCTCCTGCTTGTCATGCGTGTGACGTTGGTGGTGGCCCACCCAATGCAGTTCTTATTTTCTTACACACATGCAGCAGGCTCACCTCTTGCAAGCCTTCTATGTTTGCACCTTCACACAAGGTAAACACAGATATGTCCCTGGGACAGTACCTTTTCACACATGTTCTTTTTGCTTTCTCTTTTTCCCAGATTCTCACTACTTACTCATTTCTTGTGATGTGGTGGTTCACACCACCACCGTTCTCACACACTTAACCTCATTCTCTATTCTATGTTTCCATTGCCCTACTTTCACCACTAATGGCCACTCCATTTATCCTTTTTAGGCCACTTCATCAATTTTGTTGTTTTCCACCACTGGACACACCTTGCTCACTAGGGGTCCATGTCTCTTTTGGGGGTCTCTGCGTGTGCAAGCCCTTGGTCATGGGGTGTTCCATCACCTCAGCTCCCGGGACAGACCATTCTCATGGCTCTGGTTCTGCTCACACTGCACACCGTCGCTACTCACAGGCATGTAAGTACTTAGGGTGTATGACATTATTATTATGTCATAATCATTTTTAACCTTCATACATCGAGCTGTCAGCTGTCATATGAATTTTACTATTTACCTGTATTTATATTCAGTATGCATATGTATTAACCACCTCAATACAGGGCACTTACACCCCCTTCCTGCCCAAGCCATTTTTCAGTTTTCAGCGCTGTCGCACTTTGAATGACAATTGCGCGGTCATGTTACACTGCACCTTAATTAAATTTTTATCATTTTTTCCCCACAAATAGAGCTTTCTTTTGGTGGTATTTGATCACCTCTGCGGTTTTTATTTATTGCGCTATAAACAAAAGAAGAGGGACAATTTTGAAAAAACACAATATTTTTTACTTTTTGCTATAATAAATATCCAATTTTTTTTTTTTTTTTAACAAATTTTTTCCTCAGTTTAGGCCGATACGTATTCTTCTACATATTTTTGGTAAAAAAAAATTGCGATAAGCGTATATTGATTGGTTTGCGCAAAAGTTATAGCGTCTACAAAATAGGGGATAGATTTATAGCATTTTTATTATTTATTTATTTTTTACTAGTAATGGCGGCGATCTGCAATTTTTATTGTGACTACGATATTGCGGCGGACACATCGGACACTTTTGACACATTTTTGGGACCATTCACATTTATACAGCGATCAATGCTATAAAATTGCATTGATTACTGTGTAAATGTGACTGGCAGGGAAGGGGTTAACACTAGGGGGCGCTCGAGGGGTTAATGTATGACCTAAGGAGGTGATTCTAACTGTGGGGGGAGGGGACTGACTGGGGGAGGTGACCGATCGCTGTCCCTATGTACAAGGGACACGCCATCGGTCTCCTCTCCTCTCTGACAGGACGTGGATCTGTGTTTACATGCACAGATCCACGCTTCTGCTCTGTTACCCGGCAATCGCGGGTGCCCGGCGGACATCGCAGCTGCCGGGCACGCGCACCGGGTCCCGAGTGACGCAGCGGGCACGCGCACGCGCCGCCGGCGGTGCGCGCGCGCCCCCTAGTGGCTCGGGAGGGCGAGGACGTCATATGACATCCTCCCAGAACAACAGAAGCCTCGTCCAGCCGTCATATGACGGTGGGCGGTGGCTTAGCGGTTAATATGGTAACATTTCATTACCTATTTTTCCACATGATGTTTACCATTTACATGTATTTATAATTTTTCACTCTAATAAAATCAACCACGCTTTCTACACGAGTCTACCACCTCATGTAAAGTCCCAAATTTGCCTTTTTTTTGTCTTCACCTCGCCCACCACACCGCCCCCTCCGGATCACATGGACCCCTTCTTCAAGCAAGCCTGTGTCACCTGCCTGCTACACCTGGAATGTTATGCCACAAGGTGCCCAGAACTCCTCCTCCCAATTCGCCAAGGCAATGGCCCTCATTCTGGACACCTGGATGAAATGACACCCTGACATTGTACTCCTCCCGTATGTAGATGACCTCCTGCTCTGTGCAGATACCCTTGAAGACGCCTTAAATCTTCTCTGAAAGTCTCCTCCACTACGTGGCTGAGCAAGCATGCAAAGCCTTAAAGCAAAAAGTCCAGAGAGAAGGTGATTTTCCTAGGCCACTGCATCTCCCAAGGCACCCGACATATCACTGAAGAAAGAGTTGCTGCAATCAAGGCCATCCTTTTGCCTCAAGGTCAAAAGCCCCTTCACGCCTTTCTAGGATTAATCTCCTACTGCCGTTCTTGGATCCCAGTTCCAGAAACCACCCTCTTGATGCAACCCCTTTATGATGCCCTGAAATCTGACCCTTTCCTGCTTTCTCCAGAACTTAAAGACATGTATAATTCATCAGACTGGCAGCCCCCTCAGCCCATAGCTAACCCCCTAAGGCCCCATATACAGAAGTTAGGGGACATTGTGGCCATAGCAGACCCTACCTTCGAGGACATGATGGCCGCATAGACCGGGTTCTCAGATGTCAACCTGTGGCTAGAGTGTGACTCAGTTAAATTGATGATAGGCAACTCCTATCCTCATATTGATTAGTGGTTCGAAATGAATAATAACTACTGCAGTAGGGAACAGACACAAAAGATACGTTCAGCATCTTTCCAAATTACTGTTCTGCTTTATTATTTCGCAATTGAAGGTTTTTATGCACATGATTATGTAGGTATCACATTAATATTACAATTGTACGTTTATGGTAACAAGGGGAGTTACATAGGCAGGCTTATTCTAATCAGGACTCGAAAGAATGTAAACATTTACTGAAAACATTATTAGTGCTGTGTGCACAGTGAGGGCAATGTGCAATACATACAAAATACAATACAATTATATACAGAACTTACAAATTTCCATTACAGTCTCCCCTCTTTTGATCAATATTTTGATCACTAACCATACCTGCTATCACCTTTAACCTGGAACCTCCAAACGCTTAGGTGGAGGTAGTCCTGGCCAAAGAGGCAAAAACTCCATTGTGGAGAAAATAATAGCTGAGCAACTTTTTCATTACCAAATGACTTTTCATTGTGAAAAACAAATGATTGATAATACATATTTACAGAGTACTGGCTGTACACTCCTGTGGCCAGAATGGCCTTCTAGCTGAATTGTTGGCATGCTGACTTATCAGCATATGTAAACACAGACAATTCTACATAAAATGGAAGACGTACCAAAGACAAATATGACTTCAACATGGCTGAACTACTTTTCAAATATATATATCCCTTACAATTAAAGTAATTGAATCAAAAAGTACCCTAGACTGTGATCACAAGAGGGAAACAAATCAAACACAGAGATTTCTTTAATTTAGTCATTTTTGCAGTGTCTGGTGTGGACCCAGGTGACTTTTCCTTCAAGTTTTGCAAAAACTGTACATGAAATAGATGCTGTATTGAATCTCCAAACATTTCCTTATATATAAATGTCTCTTAACAATCCACAAGTCACCTGGCTTTAGTTTTAGATCCTTCCAAACTTTTAGGATCTGGAATTGGGGAGAAAACACATAAATGAGTTTGTCAAAAAACCTTAAAAGATCAGCAACTTTCTCTGTGAGATCCAAATGGAGGACTTCAGCTGCTGAGACAAAATATAAGCAAGTGAGTAACACACTCCCAAACCAAATCCCATAGGGAGAGAGTCCAACATCCCCCTTAGGGGCTTGATAAAATATAAGAAAACATTCAAGCAAAAGTTTTCTAGTTTCTTACTCTACTTTGTCCGCTACATTGTAGACAGTAAGGAGTGTAAAAATAAAACCTCAAAACTTCTATTAAGGACTCTCCTATAAAAAATGATTTCCTCTGTTACTCTCTGTACTTTCTGGCACTCTGTACTTACAAACTACTTCTGATAACACTTTTTACTGTGGCCTTTGCAGTAGCATTTGCCACTGGACATCCAAAAAACATGTCCATACAGACAAAATGCATACTCGTAAGATCCTAACTTGGGCATCTGGATATATCTTTTTGTAATATCTGGAAGGGATGTTCAGCTTTTGGTAACACCTTTGGTAACAGGTAAAACAAGAAGTGGTATGTTATAAAAACAACTGTGGAGAACCCTGGCTCTATCCCATGCTCATTTACTAAGGCAGCCATAACTGCTTGTGACTGATGACTCGGTTCATGTGTCAAGCTGGAGGGAAAAGAGTGGCTGGCAGACATAAATGATCACCTTTTCCAAAGTCCTGTTTCATAAGAAGTTGCCCCCTGTGGACCACTTGTTCTTCTCGTTCTGGGGTCCTTAAAGTTGAATTATTAATCCCAGCTATACTGGGTCAGAACTAGGGTGGAATCTGTGAGTTGCACAGACCCATCAAGTGTCCGGGGCTGTAAATGCAGCATCCTTAGTCACCTGGTCTGCTTCCATGTGTGAAAGTTAATATGGCTACCTCAGCAAGAACCTGGAAGGCTGAAAACAGCCGATCAAATTAACTTGGCATGCTTGGTTGGTTTACCTGCCGAAGTAAAAACAAACTTCTGGCCCTTTAAATGGAACCAAAAGCTCTCTATATCTCGACTATCTATATAAATATACACTCTTTTTATAGCTCACAGGCTTTGCTAAAACATGGAGCTCTGCTTCTTGAGCTGGGGAAAAAGGATCCAATGACTTTGAATACAGAGTATCCTTCTGGGTGATAAACTGCATACTCAAATCTACAAAAAATGTAATATCTGGGTCTTCAGGGAGTGTGTCCTGCACTGGGCTCACAGCAGCTGATTCCTACGTCATCAATTTAACACACGTGTCTTCCTTTGTCTTCAGCCTCCTCCAATAGAGGCAATAAGGTGGCTGGATTCAAATGTACACATTTTTCATTGTTATATTTGTACATAAACAAACTCATATTTTAAACCTTTCATTAGACAAACATTTAGTGAGCTGTATATTTGCTGCACAGAATGTCGGACCATTAAAAATTAAATGTTTGACCAAAACAATATCTAACTTTGTCTAATAGCACCTTTGCGTAAAAGCTGCAGCTCTGATATATCGGGGTGAACCATTTATTACTGGGTCCAGCTTGCATAAATATATTACAATAGCTTGTTTTCTATCATGCTGTTTGTGTAAGAACTCCAGTTTCATGTTTCAAAACACAACTTTTTCCTGGCAATATTATAATAAATGATAACAGTACCCTGCGGTCATGCAGAGATGCCCATAAATCCAAAATATTCTTCTGCTTATACCACTGTACTTACAAGAAAAAGGGGCACATCATTTCACAATCCACACATTCTGCTTTGGATTTCAAAAATAAAAATAAATAAAACAAAAGGATCAACAATCTGTATGATGGACCAGAAAGCATCAAAAACTATAAAACAACTGGCTGCAGGTGGCATCTATCCTAACAGGCTGTGTGGACTTGATGTGATGGGTCTGTTATATTAAAATTTTATTTATTATTACTCTCACATCATGGACCGCACATCAAGTTATTATCAAAAACCTTAAAATTTCATTTTTGTAGAAGAACTTCTTATGTATCCCATCCATCTTGGCTTTGTTAAATATTATGGCAGCTTTATTCCAAATAACAACCTCATCTTAATCTTTTTTTTCTCTCAATAAGGGCTTATTGTATAAATGTAAAATTACAAAATTGTTATCTTAATCTAAACTAATCCCAATAATTACAAATTTCCCCATTAACCTGAATTTCATTTCCAACCAAAGGTTGTCTAAACCAGTTTCAATATATCTATATTATAAATAAAATTGTTAAACTCATATTAGAAATGAATACTCATTATTACTTAATTTTACTTAATTTCCCTTTTTTAAATGCACTGTTTCCACTATCAAAGGATATTCAATGTGTGCAATACACGGTTAAATGTAACCTTCATTTTACCATGTTTGGAAAACAGATTCAAAATAATTGTGATCACATTGTTTACCATTAGATTCGTTAACCCGGCACATGTTTTGTCTAAAAAACTGGAATTGGCATGGTGTCCTTCCAGCTTATCACTGACCTCTCAGGGACATTCTTTCAGGAGAGCACAAAGGAGGGGGTCACATCTGCGTACATGACACACACAAGCAATAGAACTAAAGGTCCCAGCATTCGCACACACACACCAATATCTCTCTAAAATCGCTTACATTTTCCCATTTGTACACAACACATGCATATCATTCTCTCACTTTCTTTTAACTCTTTAATATTTCCCTGCATAAATTCTGCATTCCTTATTTTGTTCAGATATCTTTTATATCTAGCTTCTATGATCAGATGGGCAGCCAGAGTGCTCATCCCATCTTCCCTCTCTGACAACATATAAAGTATTCTGTTTTAATTCTCATTTCTCTGTTTCTGACTTTTACTAGTTGTAGTGCCTGACCCCAAATTTATCCCACAACTTAACATGAAAATGTCCCTTTCTGTCTAGTGTTAATGTCACCCTTGATCCATCCTGCTCACATAGATAGCTGTTTCTCTAGCTGTTTACTCTGCATGATTCTTAGTCCCTGTGGACCTTTGGTAACCCAGTTACCCATTGTGGATCCATGTCCACTCTAACCATTAATCTAGGGGCTCAGTATAGGCGGAGCCGCACCTTTGGTTCATATATAGCGCTCCTCTTGCGCTGGGCATTTTTGAGGGTCTCTTACCCTTCATTCCCTTACTTAATTCAATGCCCATAATGACTGGCCAGTCTTCTCTCTTCTCTACATGTGCCTATACCCTCTTGCCTCTAAACTACTTTATCTAGCAGATGTACTACATATACCTGTGAACAGCACTATTCTTCCCTTTCTTATCTATAACACTCCGATGGACAATAGACAGGGACAACATAACATATAAGCACCAATCAATACAGTTCGATTAAAGGGAGTAAAATAGGTACCCTTTGTCCCGAAAATGCCTTACCGATCAAGGAAATCTGATAACTCAAATGTAAGCAAAAGGCTTACCTCAGCCGGCTGATTATCAGAAATTCCTGGATCGTCTCAAGCTCCTCGTTTCGGATACTCAGGGTCACCTGGAATCCCCTCCTAAGGCAAAGCTCGCCATGCTGACTAAATTGATGATAGGCAACTCCTATCCTCATATTGATTAGTGGTTCCAAATGAATAATAACTACTGCAGTAGGGAACAGACACAAAAGATACGCTCAGCATCTTTCCAAATTACTGTTCTGCTTTATTATTTCGCAATTGAAGGTTTTTATGCACATGATTACGTAGGTATCACATTAATATTACAATTGTACATTTATGGTAACAAGGGGAGTTACATAGGCAGGCTTATTCTAATCAGGACTCGAAAGAATGTAAACATTTACTGAAAACATTATTAGTGCTGTGTGCACAGTGAGGGCAATGTGCAATACATACAAAATACAATACAATTATATACAGAACTTACAAATTTCCATTACAAGTGGATGAGGTATAGTGCAAAGAAACATAACAAAACCAATTGTTATGTATGTGGGGGGACTAGGCCTCATTTGGGAACAGTACCCCTAAACATACCACCTGAACATGAGACATGTTTCCTTAGCCTGTTTACCAACACAACCACTAATCCCTCCCTGTGTGGAAGAAGGAATATCCCATAGTCACCAAGACCCCCAAGCCAGGAAAAGGTATCACCATATATCCTGGCACACATGCTACAGATGGTATCAGGGAGTGGGGAAACCCCTTGGGAATTTCACTAAAGGTTACTGTGGATCTTATAGTGAGGCCTCTGTAGATCTAGTGTAAAATCAAGTCCAGTCTTTGGGAGACGTGTACTGGATCTGCGGAGACATGAAAATTAGAAGCAGATTGACAGAACAGTGGACAGGAGAATGTGCGCTAGCCAAAGCCATAATGCCTCTGCATATTCTCTCAGAGGCCACTCCACAGATAGAACCAGACTCAAATGACAGGCCTAACAGGAGGTGTAGGAGTGCCGCAGCAGGCAGTTTTGACCCTCATGTATACATAGATGCCATAGGGGTCCCTAGAGGAGTCCCAGATGAGTTCAAAGCTATTTTTTTTTTCAACAAAAGTGAGCTTATCCTTCAATTCACATCTTTTATTAATATATTATCCTTTAATAAATAATAATTATTGGTGGGTGGTAATAAATGAAAAAGTAATTGTTACATTGCTTTTAGTATATTTTTGTATGAATCAGTTGTATCTATTTTTCACAGCAAACTGTAGTGTATAATCTTTTCAACTGTTGGATGGCACTGTCAATTAAACACTCTTGACATGGTTAAAGTTCTGCTTTCAATTTTTAAGGCAAATTCCATTAAACTTAATATACATGTTTTTGTCCTCTGAAATGGCTACCTATAGCCACTACTGGATGCTGATCTAGAGGAATGTATTACATTATCTCTCATCTATAGGAATAGTTGAGCTTCGGCTTGCAATACAATGTCCAAGAAGATGTGAGGAGAATGCAATATTTAATAATATCCAAAATAACTAGGTTAATAAATCTGATTAAATTATGCCAAGGAATATGGCATAGAGATAAAAGAAAAATGAACACACTCGATAACTTAGTTGCTGCTCCTTCATTATCCAACCTAGAGGCTGTATTTGGAAGGTGACACCACTGTATTCCTTAACCACTTGCTGACCAGCAGTTTAATATTTAATGCTGGCCAGCGGCTATGTTGCCCGTACATCACAGGGTAACTTCCTAGTTTACAGGCCCGCACGCGTGCGCCCCCCGCTGTTCTTGCTGTTGGACACAGCATTAGTTTGTCAGCAGGCTCACAGTCAATGATTTTGCTAGTGATACTAATGCAGTGACCAATGACTATGGCTATGAACTTTCTGATAGCTGTGGCCCACCACAGCACAGGGATATGTGCTTGTTAGTAAATACAGTAAACACACAACCCAGATCCGGCTGATTCTTCTCCCTGACTTCACTTAACGTTCAAAGCTGAAATCAGGAAAACAAGTCAGACAGTCTGTGAGTAAAATCAGCACACATACACTTGTTAGGCACACAGTTAACCCCTTGTTGAGTACAGTATTATCAATGATCACTGTATTAGTATCACTAGCAACATCAGATACTGTCAGTTAAACTCAGTTATTGTCCATGCCAGTCAGTTTCAGTTAGCACCAGTCCCTGATTGCCAACCACACTGTTACAGTCACACTATGGGGTTGATTCACTCAAGGAAAAAATGTGCAGTGCAAGAGCACAGAGCTTAGTAAATGAAGTAAAGCTTCAAAGAATACTTAATAACTTGCAAGGAAAATAAAGCTTGTACATGATTGGATGACAGAAATCAGCAGATATTCCCCTCATTTCACAGCTTCCACTCAGATCTAGAGCAAATGCAGTACACAGTATATTTGCCTTTAGTAAATTAACCTCTATAAGTCGCTGAGCACTGCCATTACTAGCATAGTGTCTGCCAAGATTAGTATCCTGGTCATGGTCAGAACTATACTAGTGCCCCTAACAGTATAGTGGCCCAAAAAATCCAGTGTTAGCAGGATCAGCCTTAATCACTGCCAGTACTTGCATGTATGCCCCCTCAAAAAAAAGTGCAGTGTCAGTATAATTGTTCTGATCACTGCCACCTAGAATACAGTGTCCACAAATGTGCAGTGTCAGCAAGATCTGGCCTGATCTCTACTAGCACTGGCAGTTAATTTTATTTCTAGCATGCAAGCAGTTCCCGATTGCTAGCCAGGAGCTCTTTTTCCCATAGTTGCCACTGGGTAATGCCCAAAATGTCCAAAAAAAAACTAGTGATGAGGCATACAGGATTCTGAGCATGTCAGATAAGATTAAAGGGGGGCCTCAATGTCAGAATCAGGCTCAAAATACAAACCTGTAGAAAGCTGTGGTACCCTGACAGCTAGCTTAGACAATGGTGAAGAGATCCCCGCTGAAATCAGGCATACCCAACCCCCTTCAAGTCTGGTTTGGATTTTAAGGGGAACCCTGTGCCAAAATAAAAAAATTGGTGTAGGGGTCCCCCCAAAATCTATACCAGACCCTTATTCAAGCACACAACCTGACAGGCCGCAGGAAAAGAGGGGGGAACGAGAGATTGCCCCCCTGAACCGCACCAGGCCACATGCCCTCAACATGGGGAGGGTGCTTAGGAGTAGCCCCCCAAAGCACTTTGTCCCCATGTTGATGGGGACAAGGGCCTCATCCCCACAACCCTTGTCTGGTGGTTGTGGGGTATGCAGGTGAGGGCTTATCGGAATCTGTAAGCCCCCTTTAACAAGGGGACCCCCAGATCCCAGCCCCCATGTGAATTGGTAATGGGGTACATTGTACCCCTACCATTTCACAAAAAAAGTGTCAAAAATGGTAAAAAAGACAAGAGACAGCTTGGGACAAGTCCTTTATTAAAAAAATTAAAAAATAAAAATGTCCAGCGATGTAAATTCACACCGGACCAAAAAAAGGCTGCAACCGTTCCGCCTCCATGGGAGGCTCCCCCTGAATGATGCTTCTTCTGGGTGACAGTTCTTCATGGGGAAACCACGGGGAAGCCTAGAAGGAGTTGCTGTATGGTCTGATACTACCCAAGGAAAAAAGAAAAATCATAAAACATAAAATAAAACCAAGTATAAACATCCACTCTCTACCATACTTTCTACAACCTCTCTACAAGGTTGACTATATAATAAAAGTGTGGCACTGTAGATCGGGGACCCCCAAAGGGGAGCATCTCCAATGGGAGCTGAGGTGGTGTGAGTGGCCTGCTGTCCAGCAAGAAAATAGGCCAGGTAGGAGATATGGGCCACGGTTCACACCAGAATGTGCAAACAGGCAAAACACTTGTGCGAACACCGTTAAAGTCTATGAGACACGAACATGAAAAACCATAAGTGCTCATTTTAAAGGCTTATATGCAAGTTACTGTCTTAAAAAGTTTTTGGGGACCCGGGTCCTGCCCCAGGGGACACGTATCAATGCAAAAAAAGTTTTAAAAACGTCAGTTTTTTCAGGAGCAGTGATTTTAATAATGCTTAAAGTGAAACAAGAAAAATGAAATATTCCTTTAAATATCATGCCTGGGGGTTGTCCTTAGTATCACTGTAAAGTAGCACATCTTGTGTTTAGAACAGTCCCATGTTTAGAACAGTACCACAGCAAAATTACCTTTCTAAAGGAAAAAAAGTCACTTAAAACTGCTCACGGCTGTAATGTATTGTTGGATCCTAGCAATATAGATAAAAATCATTGAAAAATAAGGCATGGTCCCCCCCAGTTCATTACCAGGCCCTTTGGGTCTGGTATTGATATTAAGGGGAACCCCACACCAAAATTAAGAAAAAAAATTGCGTGGGGCCCCCCCCAAAAAACACAGGCCCTTCAGGTCTGGTATGGATATTAAGGGTAACCCTGCGCCAAAATTTAAAAAAATGGCGTAGGGTTTCCCCCAAAATCCATACCAGGCCCTTCAGGTCTGATATGGATTTTAAGAAGAATCTGAGCCAAACTTTTTAAAAAAGTGGCGTAGGGGTCCTCCCAAAATCCATACCAGACCCTTATCTGAGCATGCAACCTGGCAAGCTGCAGGAAAAGGGACAAGAGAGCACCCCCCCTTCTGAACTGTATCAGGCCACATTCCCTCAACACGGGGAGGATGCTTTGGGGTCCCCCCAAAGCACCTTGTCCCCATGTTGATGGGGACAAGGGCCTCATCCCCACAACCTTTGCCCGGTGGTTGTGGGGGTCTGGAAAAAAGGGGACCCCCATATCCTGGCCCCCTCATGTGAATGGGTATCGGGTACATTGTACCCCTACACATTCACCAAAAAAGTGTCAAAATAGTAAAAATGAAAGGAGACAGTTTCGGACAAGTCCTTTATAAAAAAAAATTTAAAAAGTGTCCCGCGGTGTAACTCCATCTTCGATCACAGCATCCGACGACCCGAGAAAAAAAAACAAATTGTAAAAAACTCTGCCTCGTTGGGAGGCTCCCGCTGCTGTTTTTTTCAATGATTTTTTTATCTACAGTATCTCATAAAAGTGAGTACACCTCTCACATTTTTTAAAATGTTTTATTATTTCTTTTCATGTGACAACACTGAAAAAATGACACTTTGATACAATGTAAAGTAGTGAGTGTACAGCTTGTATAACAGAGTAAATTTGCTTTCCCCTCAGAATAACTCAACCCACAGCCATTAATGTCTAAACCCCTGGCAACAAAAGTGAGTACACCCCTAAGGGAAAATGTCCAAATTGGGACCAATTAGCCACTTTCCCTCCCCGGTGTCATGTGACTCATTAGTGTTACAAGGTCTTAGGTGTGAATGAGGAGCAGGTGTGTTAAATTTGGTGTTTATCACTCTTACTCTCTTATACTGGTAACTGGAAGTTCAACATGGCACCTCATGGCAAAGAACTCTCTGAGGATCTGAAAAAAAAGAATTGTTGCTCCATATAAAGATGGCCTAGGCTATAAGAAGATTGCCAAGATCCTGTAACTGAGATGCAGCATGGTGGCAAAGAGCATACAGCGGTTTAACAGGACAGGTTCCACTCAGAACATGCCTCACCATGGTCGACCAAAGAAGTTGTGTGCACATGCTCAGCGTCATATCCAAAGGTTGTCTTTGGGAAATAGACATGTGAGTTCTGCCAGCATTGCTGCAGAGGTTGAATGGGTGGGGGGGTCAGCCTGTCAGTGCTCAGACCATATGCCACACACTGCATCAAATTGGTCTGCATGGCTGTCGTCCCAGAAGGGAGCCTCTTCTAAAGATGATGTACAAGAAAGCCTTCAAACAATTTGCTGAAGACAAGCAGACTAAGGACATGGATTACTGGAACCATGTCCTGTGGTCTGATGAAACCAAGGTAAACTTATTTGGTTCAGATGGTGTCAAGCGTGTGTGGCGGAAACCAAGTGAGGAGTACAAAGACAAGTATGTCTTGCCTACAGTCAGGCATGGTGGTGATAGTGTCGTGGTCTGGGGCTGCATGAGTGCTGCCAGCACTGGGGATCTACAGTTTATTGAGGGAGCCATGAATGCCAACATGTACTGTGACATACTGAAGCAGAGCATGATTCCCTCCCCTAGAAGACTGGGCCACAGGGCAGTATTGCAACATTATAATGACCCCAAACACACCTCCAAGATGACCACTACCTTGCTAAAGAAGCTGAGGGTAAAGGTGATAGACTATCCAAGCATGTCTTCAGACCTTTACCCTATTGAGCATCTGTGGGACATCCTCAAATGGAAGGTGGAGGAGCGCAAGGTCTTTAACATCCACCAGCTCTGTGATGTCATCATGGAGCAGTGGAAGAGGACTCCAGTGGCAACCTGTGAAGCTCTGGTGAACTCCATGCCCAAGAGGGTTAAGGCAGTGCTGGAAAATAATGGTGGCCACACAAAATATTGACACTTTGGGCCCAATTTGGACATTTTTACCTAGGGGGTGTACTCACTTTTGTTGCCAGCGGTTTAGACATTAATGGCTGTGTGTTGAGTTATTTTGAGGGGACAGCAAATTTACACTGTTATACAAGCTGTACACTCACTACTTTACATTGTAGCAAAGTGTTATTTCTTCAGTGTTGTCACATGAAAAGATAGAATAAAATATTTACAAAAATGTGAGGGGTGTAATCACTTTTGTGAGATACTGTATATTGCTGGGATCCGGCAATACATTACAGCCTCGAGCAGTGAAATGACATTTTTTCCTTTACAGATGTCATTTTGCTGCTCTCATTTATAAAACTAAGAATGGCTGCCATGTAAGCAGCCTTACATAGTGTAGGGCGTGGCCCCAGCCCCCTGAGCCATGATTGACCAAAGGCACCCTGCTTTTGGCGAATCATGGCTCTCACAGCAGAGCACGTTGTGATTGGCCAAAGCATGCAGGTCAGGTGCATGCTTTGGCCAATCAGCAGCCATCAATGCACTGCGATCTTGCACTGCAATCTTGCACTGCATTCATTATGGTGTGTTCCACGGGCACTCAAATTTCCTGCGAACTCCCCATAATGTTAGATATTCGGTGAACGGGCGAACACCCGGTGTTCGAGTCAAACTTATGTTCAACTTGAACCACAGGCTCACCCCTATATAAAACCTCTTCTAACTCAGGGTACCTTCCTTTAAGTGTTTGGAATTAAAAAAATATGTGCTGCTATGTGTGAAATGCGTCTACCTTCCTACATGTCAGTGCTCTAGCGCTGTAACATTTTAATCTGTATTTGATACTTCAATAAAGTATTCACGCTTCAAGGGGAGTGTGTGCCCATTCCATTTCCTATTTATACACATACAATGAGTGTGCATGCACACAAATAAAAGTCCACAAACATCAAGTGAAAAACATCAATGATGTGCAAATTTTCAGAAAAATAGTAAAGTCCAGGAACAAGCTAAAATATTCAACTATCCACTGACTCCGTGAATGTATCTTGAAGAGATGACCAAGACAGTTGTGCCCTTCACCACAAATGAGGTTGGCCTGTTACCATATATGAAAAGATCCCGACCACAGAGATAAGCCAGGCATGTAATTAACAGACCTGCAGACATCCATCAATGGCAATAGCAGGACACCAACTTCCGGTTTCAGTGATTCCAAGGATCGGCACATCAGATCAGGCCATATCCACACTCAATAAGGAGAACAGAGGCCACACATAGTGTAAAACAGCCAAACAATTTATTTAAAACAATAGACAGGTACTTACCGAGGTAAAAGAAAATACATGTCACAGCGTGTACTGATGCCTTACCGCTGGCCATGCTGTGAAAGTATTGATGTCACAAGTTAAGCCCTGCCCAACATGTTTCACAATCAAACAGAGTCAACAGGGGAATGGGAGCGTTCAGTTTCCTATTGTCTGGATCTTGGAGGCCAGCTGTTTGTCTGTGGATCGCATATGGGGCTGAGTGTCCTTACCTGGGGTGGTGTTGCTGTTTGTGTTTTATCTATCTATTTTTTTTTTATCTGCATTTGAAACCAAACTAGGAATGTTGGTTGACATAAAACTAGATAAAAAGAAAAAAATGATTTTTACATCATTACCCTTATTCCTTAAAAGAACAAAAATAATTAAATATACCATATCTGATCATATTATGAATATGCATAAACTAATTTTTAATTTTGGAAAAAAAAATAATCAAAAAAGTAATTCCAGTGTGAATTTGATTAAAAGTAAAAGCAATACAGAAAAGGGAAATTATTGTCTTTCTTCATCTTAAATATTTGGATTTCAATTATTTTTATAACTTTACAGTGTAACTGAGTTTAATCGGTAGGAATTTTAATAATTTATATCTGTCAAAAATGTTTTATTGTCATTTTAAAATCTCTTTAAAGATTATAGTAAATTAATCTGAGGAAGGCTTCTTCTGTTATGAACGTACGTACCAGAAGAGGTCATACAGTAGAACAGCTGATAGCTATAGTATTACAATACTTTATGGACAACTTGTATAGAATTGGTTGCTTGAGAATGAATTCATTCTTTACAACAAGTTATTAGCAAAATATTCAACGTGGAACCTTTACATAGCAAGGTATTATCACAGCCCTTTTGCATTTGTTAGTGTTGTGTTTATCCCTTTGTGCCTTTTTGTTGAAATTAAACATAGACGTGTATTTAGACACTATACTGGCCTGGAAAGACTGAAGAGACCCTTTTGTACAGCATCCATCAGCTTTGTACCATAATTATTTTTAAAAACTAAAATAAGAATGCCTGATGTCTATGCGGAGCTAAATCTCTATTCAATTCTACATCATAAACCAAACTAAAGAGAGGGGAAATAATGATTGTGTTCTTGACCTACAGAACCTTGTGACTGCTCAAAATAAACTCAACCTCTCCCCCTACCCCAAAAAAATACATTTAAGGATTGTATTTTGTCCATCATGTAAACTAAAGCTTGAGGAATCGCTTGGTTATTGGTAATTTTGTATTATTATCTATGTCTTTGCTTGGTTATACACACTATTCTCCATTTAGCCTGGTGACATGGACAGAAAGTTATGGGGAACTCAAAACTGTATCAACTGCAGGGCTTATGCCGCATACACACGATCAGAATTTTGGTTGGAAAAAGGTATGATGGCTTTTCCGATGGGATTCTGCTCAAGCTTGTCTTGCATACACAAGGTCACACCAAATTCCGACCATCAAAACGCGGTAACGTACAACACGTACGACGGGACTAGAAAATGGAAGTTCAATAGCCAGTGCACCACCCTTTGTGCTCCTTCTGCTAATTTCATGTTAGTAGAAGTTTGGTGAGAGATGATTCGCGCTTTTCAGACTTGTGCTTTTCAGATCGTTTTACTGCTGTTCCGTTTGTGCTTGTGGGTTTGTATCTGGTTTTCAGTGCATGTAGTCAGTTCGTGTCTGTTTTTCCAGTGCATTCTTGTCCGCTTGTTTCTGATTTTCAGCTCGCTCTTCACAGGCCTTGCTGTTCTTCAGTGTGTTCTGTTAGTTCATTCTGACCAGCCGACCGTTTTGAAGCCTTGTGCGGGTACTTGCTCGTCGCAGAGTTCGTGCTGTGCGGGGGCTTGGTGTTGGGGTTCTTCTTACTTTGGCCTAAGCCCAGTCCATGAACAGGGTGGGGGAGGAGTTCATGGATCAATAATTGGTTACTCCAGCGTGACCAATTCTCTCATATGCCTTTGCTGCAGGAGATCCGGGAGAATAATTTTCACCGTATGTTGGCTTTGCTGTCCCCTCATATTACGAAGCAGGACATCTGCATGTGGCAAGCCATCACTCAAGAGCAGAGGCTAGTCGCCACCTTGCGGTATTTGGCAACGGGGAGAATTCTACAGGACCTCAAGTTCTCTACAGGCATCTCCCCTCAGGCTCTGGGGATCATTATTCCAGATAACTTATTATTAGGTATGTGAATGTCCCCTTTGTCCTCATGCATGCTGTAAGTTTTTAAGGCTCCTTGTTTGGCCTTCATGCATATTTGCCTTCACTAACCTCCCCAGCATGCTATCCTGGGCCCATATACACCTAGCCTATTCAATTAACAATGTATTTTGCCAGCTCCATAGTAGTGCTTTACCCTAAACACCCCCTAAAATGTGTACAAATGTTATTTGTGTCCTTAAATTTAGGCAGAGTGCCAGAGGCTTTTTTTGGCTCCCAAACTCATTTAGAACCCCCCTAAACTTTTTCCAATGGGCCATCAGAGGGGGTGAGGAATCTGATAAGTGGACCTTATCTTTTTGTCTTTAAATACTCCTTAAAATAAATGTTATACTGAAGTTGGCCAAGAATGTTTGTGTCTAATCTAATCTTCTTGCAATGTTATGTGCAAAAGTACTAATTTGTTTTTTTTCTGGTTTAACTCCACAGTTTCCTTCAACGCCACAGGAATGGCAGACTGAGGCCTCCCAGTTTGCCGACCGTTGGGACTTTCCCAACTGCGGAGGGGCAATTGATGGGAAACACGTCCACATCATCCCACCACCCCATTCGGGGTCATACTATTTTAATTATAAGGGTTTCAATAGTATCTTGTTGATGGCGGTGGTGTTGGCGACATATGAGTTTTTATATGTGGACGTGGGGAAGAATGGCTGGATGGTGGAGTTTTTGCCCAGACCAAGTTCTACCGACATCTCCAGAGTGGTGGCTTGGGATTGCCACCTGCGGAAAAGAACGTCGAAGGACTCCCATTTGTTTTTATCGCTAATAAAGCATTTGGTTTGGGTGATCACCTGATGAGGCCATTCCCCCAGAGGACCCTCACCCCGGAGAAGAGGGTTTTTAATTTCCAGCTGGCCAGAGCCAGAAAAGTCGTGAGGAATACCTTTGGGATAATGGCCAGCCGGTTCCGCCTATTTGTAACGGCAATAAATATGGCGGAGCACAAACTTAACCACATTGTGTTATCATGCTGCATACTGCACAACTTTTTAAAGCGAAATGTTCCTAATTATGTAGCCTCAGTTGGGCCTGAGGCCGGACTTCATAAACCGACACTGACAGCCCTGGAAGCTGGCCGTCCTGGCTTGCCCCCCCAAAGCGCCTGTGAAGTGCGTCAAAAATATGTTGATTATTTTACGGGTAGGGGGGCCATTGCTATGCCAGCAAATTTTTAAATGTTTTCAAAATAAAAAAAAATGATATGTTAAAATCTTGAATTTGATTTACTGCTTGTGTTTCTTTTATCTGTCTCCTAGGTTCTCCTAGTGCACTTGTAGTGCCAATTGTTTTTTCCATTATTTAAATAACACCCATTGTCACTGTAAACACCAACTTAATACAAAAAGTGGTATTGAGCATTGAAAGAAGAAGCCACACATTGTTGCATATAAAACCTTTTACTCTGTGCACATGCACATGTGCGTTGTAAAACCTTTTTTGGTAAAAAAATAACATCTTGGTTTTATAAAGTTTTACCTTGAAAATTTTTTTAAACAGGCATGTTTCAAAACATAACATACACAACTCAGGAACTTACAACGTTAAACATTGAAAAACTGAAGGCAATATCAGACATTATAGTGTTAAAAATGTGTTGATATTGCCTTCATGAGATGGGGTGATGTCACCCCTGTAAAAGCCAAATTTAGAAGATGTACACAAATTGGGAGTCAAAATGGGGATTTCCCTCCTGATCTATTGCCTAATGTCAACATGTGCTATCTCTCATAATGGGGGATCAATGGATGTGTTTTGGGAGTGCAACCCCTTCCTCTCACCTACTAGAGTTGTGAGGAAAGGGGTTGCACCCACAAAACGCGTACATTGATATCCCCTGATGGCAGATAGCACATGTTGACACACTGTGTGCATCTTCCAAATTTGGCTTTTAAACTGTATTAAAAATTGTAATTTTATTAAAAAAATTAAAAAGGTGTAATTTTTGGGATTTAGATTCTCCCTAATACATCAATCATGTTTTTCATTCTTTGTTCAATCTCCTTGGTTTTTTCCTTTATGAAGTCTAAATCCCGACTACACCACATTATGTTCTATGTCCACCACATTAGCCTTTGTGCACTGTCAGTGGTGAAATGAGTAGATTGTTCTTCCACAATATGCACATCACCTAAAAGAAAAATACACACCGTGTGTTATAAATATGCAGGCATACATCTATTACCTAATGCTGTGGTGTCAGACACTCACCTGTTGTGGCCACTATTTCAACCACTTCTTCCACCTCTCCTTCCTCCACATCCTCTGGTTGTGTGCTGAGTTCCTCTTCTTTAGTAGGTGGGGGGTCCCTGGTGTCCTCAGACATCCAGAGTCTTTTCTCCCCTATGAGAATGAAACAAAAGGTATACTTAGCACACCAATATTTGTGGCCAGAAATAGGAATATGAAACATTGCTTCAAAGTGGGGTACAATTGTCTGTTTGGGCAGAGTTCCAAGCTGAAGACATGATTTATTCCCTTAACAAAGCTGGAATACTTACCTTTTTTGAACAATTTTCACACATGTAGACACCCCACGTATCCACTGGAGCACTTATGTGGGACACCGTAAAAAGTTTGTTCTTGTGTCCCACACTAGTGCTCCTGAGTCCAGATATGTAAACGCTGCTGAGTCTCCTCTCCTTACATTACACTGAATCAAGTTTGCATTTCATTCTAGTTACAAACACATCTAGACAACAATGTCCTAAACTTCTTTTAATACAAATTAGCATGACCAAATGTAGTTAACTCTGTATCTGCCAAAAACATTGTATTTAGTTGGCGAACTAACGTTTTCTGCGAATGATTACTGTGCCCACGAGCCTGAAAGTTGCTATTTTAAACTATACAACAGTAAAGAAAAGCACATGGAGCAGCATGCAAGTAATAATAATAATAGGAACACACAACAAAATACTGACTTTTTAGAAGCACTTTCTTGATCCTTCTGTACTGATCCTGCTCCCTCAATTTCAGGTCTTACCAGAGTTTCCTCAATTGCTCTTGGCCTTTCTCATATTTGGGTTTAGGTACGGTCCATACTTCCCATCATAGTCGGACCTCTTCAAGATGTCCACCATCTCCACCATCTCTACAAAGGCCATATTGGAGGCCTTAAATCTTCTCCTTTGGGATCGGGACGTTTCTGGCTCCGGGCTTTCCTCCTCCTTGTTACTGCTCTTACGCACCTGCTGTGTCTCCACCATGTTCATCTCCCACTGCACGGAAAGAGAAGGGGTGGGGAATATTCTAGAAAGAATGGCAGGGTCGGGTGACGCGGGCAGAGTTTCACGCATGCGCAGTGTATATAAAGCTAACACACGTGTGTCGTACCTGCGTTCTGCGTGCGGAGGAAGGAGGACCGGAAGCGCTGAACTTTATAACGAAGGTAACATTTTAGCTTGGGACATCAGTGGCCTATACTGATTCTAGATTTAGGCCCATATTGAGATAAGATTAGGAGAGTTTAGCCTGATATTAGTGTTTTTGTCTTGTGTTTTGTCTTGCAGCAGATATGAAACAATTCAAAGACCTAGAATTCATGGGCCAGTTCATAGACAGATACAGGGATATGAGAAATTTGTGGGAGGTTAAAAACCCCTTATATAGTAATAAACCAGCTAGGAAGGCATCGCTGGAGAAACTGCTGCAATTTGTGAAGACGCAGGTCCCCGACGCAGACATCGAGTTTGTGGAGAAGACAATTGGTAGCTTGAGAAGCACGTATAGGAAGGATCTTAATAAGGTCCAGGCTTCCATGAGATCAGGAGCAGCAGCAGAGGATGTGTATGTACCCAGTCTGTGGTACTACAATAGGATGCAGTTTCTGGAAGACCAGATGGAAGCCAAGGAATCACTTTCTACACTTCCATCCAGCCTTCCCTCAATCCTTCCCTCAACCCCAGCTGAAAATTATTGTTGTTAACTAGATGTTATTATTGATAACAAATGAATGATTTAACAAAACGTGTGTAACATATCAATAGACAGTAGGGACTAAAAATGATTGTGCAAGAATGAAAAATGCTGGGCTCAGAATGATAGTCTTTTCTTTTTGTTAACATTCAATTTGCAACAGTCATGAGCTGTAAATTGTGTGTAATTGATGAACCAAAAACTAAAACTATGTCCCTTTTTCATACACAGGAAGACCTCAGCCAGGACAAGGCTCTGGAATGTGGCACCCAGGAGGAGGCGGGGGTAAGTGTCAGCCAGGAGGAGGCGGGGGTAAGTGTCAGCCAGGAGGTGGCCAGGCCCAGTAGCCAAAAAGGGCCAGGAAGGGGAGTAACGTGGAGGAGGCAGCACTGGGCCTCATTAAGGAGGCTAATGCAGCCCTGAAAACACCCCCAACCCTGAAGAGGCCTATGGCTGCTATGTAGCTGCCAAATTGCAGCAAAGGGAGGAGGGCCAACGCTTCATGTGTGAGAATCTAATTTTTCACACCCTTTAGAAGGGGTTGAGGGGCCAAATTAGTGAGAACATGCACTTACGTGCGCCCACCCATCCTCCTCCTCCTGCCACAAGTCCACCTTCAGAGCCACAGCCTCCAAGGAAGGCTGCAGGGAAGGCTGCAGGGAAGCGTGGAGGGAAGGCTGCAGGGAAGACAAGAAAGTGTTGGCCTGGGTTCAGGAAGGTCTGACAGAAGACGCAGCCTGTTGTAGTACCACAGCCTGGGGACATATATGTCATCTGCTGCTGTTCCTGATCTCTGGGAGTCCTGGACCAGATTGTGCTCCCTATTATATGGACTATCATATTATATGGACATGCGATCCCAAGTCTGGCTCAGGATTATCACTTTTGGTTCTGAAACTCCACCCGAGCCAGACTCGGGAATACTGCCAGGGAGGTTAAAGTAATATTAAAGGCAGATTTAAAAAAAAAATAACTAACATGTCATACTTACTTGCTCTGTGCAGTGGCTTTGCACAGAGCAGCCCGATTCTCCTTTTCTCGGGTCCCCTGCTGACACTCCTGGCCCTTCCCTCCTGCTGAGTGCCCCCATAGCAAGCAGCTTGCCACTGCTCCCTAGCCACTGCTCTGTGTGTCTGATATCTCCTCATTGGCTCACTGGCTGTGATTGACAATAGCGGGAACAATGGCATTTTTGGACCATCATCTATTTTGTTATCAATGATGGAAAAATGGTGAAATTGCCCTTACTCATATTACTTAACTACATGAACATGCACGTCAACTGGAAATTCTCTACTCACTTAATGTTTAAGTTATGTTGTTACAGAATCTTTATTCTGCAATTGTTTTCTTTCCTGCATGTATTGAATGTGACTGGCTGGCTTTTTGGTAAATTAGTTAAATAATTTAACAGTAGATGTTTTACATTCTCATTTAGTGACCTACAAACCAAATCAGGGATACTACCTATAAATTATTAAAATGAATAATCATTGTTGAAATGAGTACCCTATAACACTATAACCACCATCATGTTTTTCATAAACAATTCATTATATATAGTAAGCTTTAGGAGAATAGGATAAACTTCTTCAGTACTCCTAGCTGTATTCCTATGGGTGTCAGCATTCAATTTCAAGGTATCTAAAATTAATTACAAAAACAAAAAAAAAACAATTAAATTGAATCTACGGATAAATATATTACTTTACATGAGTCAGAGTTTGCAATAGATCAAGCAACTTTGTTTGTTGTGTTTACTTTTTTTTTTTTACATTGACAGATTTCCCCAAGGTTCCTTCCCATTACAAACTGTAGCCAGTCAGAAAACAAGTCTTCAAATGGGCTTTAACTTGTCAATCAGACATGCAAAGGGTGTAAATGTAGCCATGTCCCAAGTTTTCTATACGTCCCTAGAAAACATTTATTTTAAAATACACATCTGGCTAAAAAATAATACCCAATAATATAATATTTACATATATTAAGATGGCATTTCTGTTTGTAAAAAATATATGCATATATGATTCAGAAACTAATAGCAGATGTGTTTGAGTATGCTGTAGTGTTATTTTTTTTCCTCATTAGCTTTAGCGGTGAAACTGACTTTAGAATATACACTATAAAGAAAAAAAAAGAAGTTCCAGTTAAGCTAGTTTAGTTCTATTCATAACACTATTTTATGCTCCATGATATGCCAAAAAAAATCTAAAAGATATAATGAAAAGTTTAAAAAGTTGAGCTCCTTAGTTATTATTAGTTCATATTAAGTGTGCTCATTTTGAGTGTAAGAACATAGAATGTGTCAATTTCCTTTAAAACGAGTGATAAGAATGAGAGAAGTGATTATAAAGCCAATTAAAACCTTTGTATTCTCTCAGTGTAACGTGCCTTTTATCTTGTCTAGAATTTCTGTTGAAGTCTTTTTAATCACAGGCTCAGACTTTCAAGCTTTTGGAATATTAGGTAATATTTCAGTGATATGTCTGGAATCCTTTGAATCCTTCACTTTTTTAATTATATGTGTCATTACAAACGCTCTCAGGATATGTAAATAGATGATAACACAGTCCAAGGTCAAAAAACCCTTGTAAAGTCGATGCTATGGCACATACAATCATTAGAAAACCTTAAACAAGCGATTTTATGAAACGTAATACACTGAGCAAAATCATAAAAGCAACACTTTTGTGTTTGCCCCTATTTATCATGAGCCGAACGCAAAGATCTATGACTTTTTCTATGTACACAAAAGGCCTATTTCTCTCAAATATTGTTCACAAATCTGTTCTAAATCTGTGTTAGTGAGCACTTCTCCTTTGCCGAAATAATCCAGCCACCTCACAGGTGTGGCATATCCAGATGCTGATTAGACAGCATGATTATTGCACAGATGTGCCTTAGGCTGGCCACAATAAAAGGCCACTCTAAAATATGCAGTTTTACTGTATGGGGGGGGGTCTGGGGCATCCAAAAACCAGTCAGTATCTGGTGCAACCACCATTTGCCTCACACAGTGAAGCACATCTCCTTTGCATAGAGTTGATCAGGTTGTTGATTGGGGCCGGTGGAATGTTGGTCCATTCCTCTTCAATGGCTGTTGGAAGTTGCTTGATATTGGCAGGAACTGGAACACGCTGTCGTATACGCCGATCCAGAACATCCCAAACATGCTCAGTGGGTGACATGTCCAGTGAGTATGCTGGCCATGCAAGAACTGGGATGTTTTCAGCTTCCAGGAATTGTGTACAGATCCTTGCAATATGGGGCCATGCATTATCATGCTCAGGATCTCGTCATGGTATCTCTGTGCATTCAAAATGCCATCTATAAAACACACCTGTGTTTGTTGTCCATAGCATACTCCTGCCCATACTACAATCCCACTACAACCATGGGCCACTCGATCCACAATGTTGACATCAGCAAACCACTCACTCACACGATGCCATACACGCTGTCTGCCATCTACCCTGTACAGTGAAACCCGGGATTCATTCGTGAAGAGAACACCTCTCCAAAGTGCCAGATGTCATTAAATGTAAGCATTTGCCCACTCAAGTCGGTTAGGCTGACAAACTGCAGTCAGGTTGAGACCCCGATGAGGATGACGAGCATGCAGATGAGCTTCCCTGAGACGGTTTATGACAGTTTGTGCAAAAACTCTTTGGTTGTGCAAACTGATTGTTGCAGCAGCTGTCTGGGTGGCTGGTCTCAGACAATCTTGGAGGTGCTGGAAGATCTAGAAGATGCTGGATGTGGAGATCCTGGGCTGGTGTGGTTACACATGGTCTGCGGTTGTGAGACTGGTTGGATGTACTGCAAATTGTCTGAAATGCCTTTGGCGACAGCTTATGGTAGAGAAATGAACATTCAATTCAAGGGTAACAGCTCTGGCGGACATTCCTGCAGTCAGCATGCCAATTGCACACTCCCTCAAAACTTACGACATCTGTGGCATTGTGCTGTGTGATAAACCTGCACATTTTAGAGTGGCCTTTTATTGTTGCCAGCCTAAGGTACACCTGTGCAATAATCATGCTGTCCAATCAGCATCTTGATATACTACACCTGTGACGTGGATGAATTATCTCAGCAAAGGGGAAGTGCTTACTAACATGGATTTAGACAGATTTGTGAACAATATTTGTGAGAAATAGGCCTTTTGTGTACATAGAAAAAGTCATAGATCTTTGTGTTTAGCTCATGATAAATAGGGGCAAACACAAAAGTGTTGCGTTTATAATTTTGCTCAGTGTAAATTGTAAATGTCCCTTGTTTACAGCTTACCGTATACCAATATTTTGTATTCTACTTAAAGCTGATTTCCGGCCAGCCGATAAAAATCATGTTTTGGTAGCCTCTTTTTCCTTATTCCTTATTCAAAATGTTGGCATGCCCTTAACCAGGGAAAAGGGTAAGTAATTATGCTTCTTAGTACATGCTTCCTAGAATAAAGGAACATTGGACCATTACTACACTGAGTAGGATGGGGCTTCCAAAATGTGTTTGCTTATCAAAAATATGGAGTTTAGCTTTAACCCCTTTATTTAATTCCCCTTCTTTGTAGCTTTGTAGCTTAGTTAATTTTAATTTGTTTTGCTATACAGCCCTAGAGACATAACTTGCATGTAATTAAGTGTGTCTTGTGTCTTTCTGGCTGCATAGTGTAGAAATGTACTGCATACTGCCATTGGGTCCTCTTCCAGTGCTGTGAGGTAAAGATCGGTCACTGAAAGTGTGGAAGAGTTGTGCCAATCACCAACCTCTTTCAACCGCCTTCGCCGTTCATAAAGCTCATACTATTCTTTCCCAGAATGCAAAGCACTCTGTGAATGGAAGGTGGACAGATAAATGACAGCATCCTACTCCTCCAAATACAGTACACTTTGCACTTTGGAAAAGAATACTATGGGGTTGATTTACTTAAACTGGAGAGTGCAAAATGTGATGCAGCGCTGCTTAGAAACCAATAAGTGACCAGGTTTTTCTGTCAAAGCTTAACTGAACAAGCTGAAGTTAGCAGCTGATTGGCTACCATGCACAACTGCACCGGATTTTGCACTCTTTCAGTTTTAGCAAGGCAATGCCTGTGTGTTCTATGAATGGAGAAGGTGTGTGCAAAGGGCTATCTGATTAGTGCTTTGGAGAGGACCCTGTAAGAGCCAGACAGACATGATACACACTACATTTGAGGTAAGTTATATCCCCGTTGCTGAACAACAAATTAACTAAGCTTTAGATTGTTAGCTAGGAACCACGATCTATCACTTCCTGTAGTTAGTCCCTCCCCCTTCAGTTAGAAACACCTCCCAGGTTACACAGTTAACCCCTTCACCGACCCCTAGTGTTAACCCCTTCACTGCCAGTGGCATTTTTACAGTAATCAATGCATTTTTAATTGCACTGATCACTGTATTAATGCCAATGGTTCCAAAAATGTGTCAAAATTGTCCGATGTGTCCGCCATAATGTCACAGTCCTGATAAAAATTGCAGATCGCCACCATTAGTAGTAAAAAAAAAATAATAATAAAAATGCTATAAATCTATCCCCTATATTGTAGCCACTATAACTTTTGCGCAAACCAATCAACATACGCTTATTGCAATTTTTTTTTTACCAAAAATATGTAGAAGAATACATATCAGCCTAAACTGAGGAAAAAAATTGTTTTTTTTATATATTTTTGGGGGATATTTATTATAGCAAAAAGTAAAAAATAATGCGTTTTTTTCAAAATTGATGCTTTCTTTTGTTTATAGCACAAAAAATAAAAACCGCAAAGACGATCAAATACCACCAAAAGAAAGCTCTATTTGTGGGAAAAAAAGGACGTCAATTTTGTTTGGGTACAATGTCGCACGACCGCGCAATTGTCAGTTAAATCGGTGCAGTGCCGAATCGCAAAAAGTAATCTGGTCAGGAAGAGGGTACATTTTTCCAGGGCTGAAGTGGTTTAAAGAATATACTTATCAAAAATGCGAGCAATTAAACTTAATATAAGATGAAAAAGCCTAAGCAGATGACACTTTAATGAAAAGTGTTTGCTAAAGGTAATCAGTAGATTTTGGGACACAGGCAGCTGAAATTGTATGTAAATCTCAAAATAGTATAAGCTGATTATGGCAGTGAGTGTAGAGGACAGAGGAGAAATAGCTGACCATAGAACACAAGGAATAGCAGGGTAGGAAAAATAGTAGCTGACAAAGAAGGGAAAAAGAGAAGGCATACATACCCTAAGCTGGTACCAGAGGGTGAATTGAAAGTAAAATGTCAGATGGCATTTAATTTCTACTTGGGAGCTTGTATCTATTATGGCAGTCAGGAGACAGTGGGGTCAGTATACCACAGAAAGAATAGCTTTGTGGAAGTGCAGAATTCCAGAGACACTGAAACATAAAATTACAAAACAGCAACCACAGAGCTAAGTGCTGTGGCACCATACAAAGAAAAGACAATCAGACAATGTGTAGTGCTGAATGTGGTTGGAAAGCTACCAGGGAATGTAACACAGAGGAATATGTAACAGATGGTTTGGTCCATTAATATTTTCTCTTTTTATTAGCTATGTACCGTGTCTTTATAAACATTTTCTAATAAAAATATTATGAAAAAAAATGATTGGGGAGAGACAGCTAAAGAATATGGTGTAGCTGGGGAGGGAGGGTGCCAAATAATGCAATGGAAATTGAAAGATTTGCCAATGCCAAAGAATGCAATGTTGATAGTGCAGAGACCAACTAGAGAATGTAATGTGGGTTGGGGGCTTGCACAAGAACAAAGTGTGAAAAGGGAAGGGTGGAGGCTGTCAGAATATAGCGTAGGAAAAAACAAAGCAAGAGGCACCATCTGAGTGCAGACAGTGTAGACTTTATAATACAAATAATAAAACACTCACATTGAGGTAAAATCATGTCAGCACGAGGAAGATTAGTCCTGCAGTGGTGTGTCTCTGTGCACACTGGTTCTGGCAGCCTAAGCCATTCGTGGTTCCTGTAGGGGCTGTCCACCAGCTCAGTGTATGGAGATGGATCCAGGGAAGAGGGCTGGAATGCCCATGGCCCGCAGCAGCGTCTGACGTCACCAGAGGTGATGCAATGTTTCTGAGCGTGCACACTGTCAATGGAAGGGACAGGTGTGCTCTTTTGTCAAGTTAACAGTTCATGTGCTTTGTCCCTGAACCCCATGCTCATAATTGTTTACACAGACTATGGTTTTTGTCATTATTGACTGCAGTTTGCGCCATTAACTACTCCCTTTTTCAGAATATAGTGTAGACTAGGGATGAGCCGAACACCCCCCAGTTCGGTTGCACCAGAACCTGCGAACGGACCGAAAATTTGCACGAACGTTAGAACCCCATTGACGTCTATGGGACTTGAACGTTCGGAATCAAAAGTGCTCATTTTAAAGGCTAATTTGCATGGTATTGTCCTAAAAAGGGTTTGGGGACCCGGGTCCTGCCCCAGGGGACATGTATCAATGCAAAAAAAACTTATAAAAACGTCAGTTTTTTCGGGAGCAGTGATTTTAATGATGCTTAAAGTAAAAAAAAAAAAAAAGTTAAATATTCCTCTAAATATAGTACATGGGGGGTGTCTATAGTATGCCTGTAAAGTGGCATGTGTTTCCCGTGCTCAGAACAGTCCCTGCACAAAATGTCATTTTTAAAGGAAAAAAAAGTCATTTAAAACTGCTTGCGGCTTTAATGTAATGTCGGGTCCTGGCAATATGGATGAAAATTGGTGAGACAAACGGCATGGGTACCCCCAAGTCCATTACCAGGCCCTTTGGGTCTTGTATGGATATTAAGGGGAACCCCGCACCCAAATTAAAAAAGGAAAGGTGTGGGGCCCCCAGGCCCTATATACTCTGAACAGCAGTATACAGGCGGTGTAAACAAGACAGGGACTGTAGGTTTGTTGTTAAGTAGAATCTGTTCCTAATTTTGAACTGGTACATTTTTTAAGTGTTTAGCGCCAGCCAAAAAATCTATTTTAAGCTTTTTGGAAAACCTAGGGAAGGGTTATCACCCCTGTGACATTTGTTTTGCTGTCTGTGCTCCTCTTCAGAAGATTTCACCACACTTTTTGTCCCAATGACAAATGTTTTTTGAAAATGTGTTTTTTTTTGTGAAACAAGGATTGGTGATAAAGCATCAGTGGAAAGGAGAAAAGTTTTTCCCATATTAACTCTAGAGATTAACAGGAGAGAATTTCCCTTCCTAGGGGTAGATTTCATCTCACTTCCTGTTGTCTCCTTCTGTTTGCAAGTAGGAGTCGTTTGTAAGTTGGATGTTTGAAAGTATGGGCCTGCCTTATATACTCAGCAGAAATTTGGGCCTTAGGTGTTGTTGTGGCCACAACACTGTAAGCCCTCACAGGGCCCTGCTGTGAAATATTAGATCAAGAATTGTAATTACATGCCCCTGTTGAACAGGGGCAGAAAAATTGGGCCTTTGATGGTGGTGGTGGTGCTGGTGCCACAACACTGTAAGTCCTCACAGATACTCTTGGTGGGCGCAGAAACGGGTCCTGCTGTGAAATATTAGATCAGGAATTGTAATTACATGCCCCTGTCGAACAGGGGCAGAAAAATTGGGCCTTTGGTGGTGGTGGTGGTGCTGGTGCCACAACACTGTAAGTCCTCACAGATACTCTTGGTGGGCGAAGAAACGGGCCCTGCTGTGAAATATTAGATCAAGAATTGTAATTACATGCCTCTGTTGAACAGGGGCAGAAAAATTGGGCCTTTGGTGGTGGTGCCACAACACTGGAATCCCTCACAGATGCTCTAGTTGGAGCGCAGGAGCTAGCCCTGCTGCAAAGAATTGCATCAAAAATTGTACTTACACACCCCTGTTAAACAGGGGCTGAAAAATTGGGCCTTAGGCACTGGTGCTGGTGCCACAACACTGCAACAGCTCACAGATACTCTAGTTGGAGCGCAGGAACTAGCCCTGCTGCAAAGAATTGCATCAAAAATTGTAATTGCACGCCCCTGTTAAACAGGGGCTGAAAAATTGGGCCTTAAGCACTGGTGCTGGTGCCACAACACTGCAAACCCTCACAGACACTCTAGTTGGAGTGCAGGAACTAGCCCTGCTACAAAGAATTGCATGAAAAATTATAATTACATGCCCCTGTTAAACAGGGGCTGAAAAATTAGGCCTTAGGCACTGGTGGCGGGACTGGCAGCGCCCAGAACCAAAAATGTTCTTACAAGCTATCATCATGATCATTAAGGAGGAAGAGGATAATTACTCAGTATAACAGGATAGTCACTCAGCATCAGCATAGGCAGTCTTTGAAGGGATCTGACATTTCAAAAAAAACTATTCGGTTACATCAGCATCAGGTGCTTGGTAGCTGGTGGTGATCCAAGACTGATTCATTTTTATGAAGGTCAGTCGATCGACCGACAGACGCACCCTGTGATCGGTTACAAAGCCTCCAGCAGCACTGAATGTGCGTTCCGAAAGAACGCTGGATGCAGGACAGGCCAGTAGCTCAATTGCATACTGTGCAAGCTCTGGCCAGTGATCCATCCTCAAGACCCAGTAACCCAGAGGATTTTCGGTGGGAAAGGTGTCCAAGTCAAATCTTGCCCCTAGGTATTCCTGCCCCATGTAAAACAGACGCTGGCGATGGTTGCTGGAGCCGATCATACCTTGGGGCTGAGGACTAAAAAATTGTCTGAACGCATTGGTCAGACGGCCACCTTCTCCACCGCTCCTTCTTTGACTGACTGAAGCCTCAGCAACACGTTGTCCAGAAACAGGAGTTTGTAACCTCCCAGTCTCTGGGAACGCATTGCACAGATCTTTCTGCAAGGCCTCCCGAAGATGTTTCATCTTCTGCTCCCTCTGCGATGGCAAGATAAGGTCCGCAACCTTACCCTTGTAACATGGATCAAGGAGGGTTGCCAGCCAGTATTGTTCCTTCTCCTTGATACCACGCATACGAGGATCCTTCCGCAGGCTCAGGGAGGCCATGCAGCGTAGGTTTGATGAGGCATTCGGTCCGGAGTCCTCTGGGTCACTAAGGACGACAAGATCCGCAGCCACCTCCTCCCAGCCACGTACAAGTCCATGTGTTTCTTGGGACTGTGAATGATCCCTTAAAGACTGCTGCTGATGCTGAGTGCCAGGCTCCACCTTCATACTGACACAATCCTCCTCCTCCTTGTCCTCTTCCTGTGTGATCGGCAGGCATGCAGGAACACTGTCTGGATAAAGGGGGCCTTGAGAGCTAAGGAAGTCCTCCTCTTCCTGCCTTTGTTCTGCCTCAACTGCCCTGTCCATTTTTCCACGCAGTGTGTGCTCCAACAGGTGGACAAGGGGGACAGTGTCACTGATGCATGCACTGTCACTGCTCACCATCCTCGTGGCCTCCTCAAATGGTGACAGGACAGTGCATGCATCCCTGATCATGGCCCACTGGCGTGGGAAAAAAAAACAAGCTCCCCTGACCCTGTCCTGGTGCCATAGTCACACAGGTACTCATTGAAGGCCCTCTGCTGCATGTGCAGCCGCTGCAGCATGGCCAACATTGAGTTCCACCTGGTGGGCATGTCACAGATTAGGCAGTTCTTGGGCAGGTTAAATTCCTTTTGGAGGTCTGCTAGCCGAGCACTGGCATTATATGCCTGGCAGAAATGCACACAGACTTTCCTGGCCTGCCTCAGGACATCCTGTAAGCACGGGTACCTGCCCAAGAACCGCTGCACCACCAAGTTAAGGACGTGAGCCAAACGGGGCACATGGGTCAGTTGTCCCTGTCGGAGGGCAGAGAGGAGGTTGGTGCCATTGTCGCAAACCACCATTCCTGCCTTAAGTTGGCATGGCGTCAACCACCTCTGAACCTGCCCCTGCAGAGCTGACAGAACCTCTGCCCCAGTGTGGCTCCTGTCCCCCAAGCACACCAGCTCAAGCACCGCATGGCATCTTTTGGCCTGCATACTTGCGTAGCCCCTTGAACGCCTACAGAGCACCGCTGGTTCCGAGGACAAAGCACAGGAAGAGGCCATGGAGGAAGAAGAAGAGGAGAGGCTGGAGGAGAGAGGTGTATCAAAATCATTAGTAGTGGCATTTTGGAGGCGTGGTGGCGTAACAACCTCCAACACTACTGCACCTTGTCCTGCATCCTTCCCAACTGCCAGCAGAGTCACCCAATGTGCCGTGAAACTTAGGTAACGTCCCTGTCCATGCCTGCTGGACCATAAGTTAGCAGTAATATGACCGCTGACTGCCCTGTCCAGCGAGGCATGGACATTGCCTTCCACATGCTGGTAGAGAGCCGGAATCGTCTTCCGTGAGAAAAAGTGGCGTTTGGGTACCTGCCACTGAGGAACCGCACATTCCACAAACTCACGGAAGGGGGCAGAGTCTACCAACTGAAAAGGTAGCAGTTGAAGTGCTAGCAATTTTGCCAAGCTAGCATTCAACCGCTGGGCATGTGGATGGCTGGGAGTGAACTTCTTTCGGCGGTGCAGCAGCTGGGGCAGGGAAATTTGCCTGGTACAATCTGACATTGGTGTACCGAAAGCAGATTGCCCACAAGTACTTGGCTGTGACACACCTAATTCTACATCTTCATTCCTCTCAGTGCAGGTCTCAGAGAGGACTGAAGGTTTAGTGGGGTTGGAGATCTCAGCTGATGAGGAGCAAGGAGAGGTCCTCTTTGTTCTTTGGTGTGGGTCTTTTAGATACGGTTGCCAACGAACTGCATGGCAGGTCAACATATGTCTGGTCAAGCATGTGGTTCCCAAGCGGGAGATGTTTTGGCCACGCGAGATACATTTGAGACATATGTTGCAAATAGCAGTGGTGCGATCTGATGCACTTATCTCAAAAAAGGCCCACACCAAAGAACTTTTGAAATAACGCACAGAGACAGCAGCTCCCTGCACATGCGGAGCTTTAAGGTGTGATGCAGTCAGTGTGCTGCCCTTAGGCTGGCCCCTGGAGGGTATCCTGCCTCGTTGGTGATGTGCCTCCTCCTCCTCCTCGTCTCTCCTATCAGGCACCCATGTTGAGTCAGTGACCTCATCATCCCCTCCCTCCTCATCACTGGAGCAAACCTGGCAGTATGCTGCAGCAGGGTGAATATGACTGCCAGATTGCTGTCCTTCTTGGACACCCCCTCTTTCCGTGCTCACGTTACTGGCTTCATCTAGCTCAGTATCATCATCAGAGCCTTCTAAACGCTGGGCATCCTCCTGGAGCATGTACCCAACACTGTGGTCAAACAGTTCGAGGGACTCCTCAGGAGGACATGGTGGGGCTAGGGAAGGAGTCACTGATGCCATTGAGCTGAGGGAAGAGGCCATGTTGGCAGCTGCTTCGCCAGACAAAGTACCCTAAGCATGGGTGAGAGAGGATGAGGAGGATGAGGATGGCTTGGTCATCCACTTGACCAAGTCTTCGGCATGTTGAGGCTCAACACGGCCAGCTGCCGAAAAAAAGGCCAAGCGTGTCCCACGGCCACGTGCTGATGAGGATGCACCATCTCTATGACCAGCACTGTTGCCTCTAGACACATAGCCTGCTTGCCCTCTTTTATTGGCTTGTGACTGTCTGCCTCTCCTTGTTGGCCTTCTAGACTTACTAATGGCCTGCAGTGAGATGTAGCTGCACTAAGCTGGGATATATATATATATATATATATATATATATATATATATATACTGATACTGCAGCTAGCAAAATCAACTGCCTGCCTGTAGTATGAGAACACCACCAATCTTCTACAGGTAGCTTTAGATGAACACTGTGCAGAGGTCGCACTACACTAACTTGTAGCTTTAGCTGAACACTGTGCAGAGGACACACTACACCAACGTTAAAATAATGTAGCTGCTTGCGGTAGTGAAATAATCAGGAAAACACCACCAACCTTCTACAGATAGCTTTAGCTGAACACTGGGAAGAGGACGCACTACACTAATGTTAAAATAATGTAGCTGCCTGCGGTAGTGATAGGATCAGGAAAACACCACCAACCTTCTACAGGTAGCTTTAGCTGAACACTGTGCAGAGGTCGCACTACACTAACTTGTAGCTTTAGCTGAACACTGTTCAGAGGACGCACTACACTAACTTGTATCTTTAGCTGAACACTGTCCAGAGGTCGCACTACACTAACGTGTAGCTTTAGCTGAACACTGTGTGGAGGATGCACTACACTAACTTGTAGCTTTATCTGAACACTGTGAGGAGGATGCACTACAATAACTTGTAGCTTTAGCTGAACACTGTGCACTACACTAGCTTGTAGCTTTAGATGAATACTGTTCAGAGGACGCACTACACTAACTTGTAGCTTTAGCTGAACACTGTGCAGAGGTCACACTACACTAATTTGTAGCTTTAGCTGAACACTGTGAGGAGGACGTACTACGCTAACTTGTACCTTTAGCTGAACACTGTGAGGAGGACGCACTACACTAACTTGTAGATTTAGCTGAACACTGTGAGGAGGACGCACTACACTAACTTGTAGCTTTAGCTGAACACTGTGAGGAGGACGCACTACACTAACTTGTAGCTTTAGATGAACACTGTTCATAAGACGCATTAGACTAACTTGCAGCTTTAGCTGAACACTGTTCAGAGGACGCACTACACTAACTTGTAGCTTTAGCTGAACACTGTGCAGAGGTCATACTACACTAATTTGTAGCTTTAGCTGAACACTGTGAGGAGGATGCACTACACTAACTTGTAGCTTTAGCTGAACACTGTGAGGAGGACGCACTACACTAACTTGTAGCTTTAGCTGAACACTGTGCAGAGGTCTCACTACACTAACTTGTAGCTTTAGCTGAACACTGTGAGGAGGACGCACTACACTAACTTGTAGCTTTAGCTGAACACTGTGAGGAGGACGCACTACACTAACTTGTAGCTTTAGCTGAACACTGTGCACTACACTAACTTGTAGCTTTAGCTGAACACTGTGCACTACACTAACTTGTAGCTTTAGCTGAACACTGTTCAGAGGACGCACTACACTAACTTGTAGCTTTAGCTGAACACTGTGCAGAGGTCGCACTACACTAACGTCTAGCTTTAGCTGAACACTGTGAGGAGGACGCACTACACTAACTTTTAGCTTTAGCTGAACACTGTGCAGAGGTCGCACTACACTAACGTGTAGCTTTAGCTGAACACTGTGAGGAGGACGCACTACACTAACTTTTAGCTTTAGCTGAACAGTGTGAGGAGGATGCACTACAGTAACTTGTAGCTTTAGCTGAACACTGTGAGGAGGACGCACTACACTAACTTGTAGCTTTAGCTGAACACTGTGCACTACACTAACTTGTAGCTTTAGATGAACACTGTTCAGAGGATGCACTACACTAACTTGTAGCTTTAGCTGAACACTGTTCAGAGGACACACTACACTAACTTGTAGCTTTAGCTGAACACTGTGCAGAGGTCGCACTACACTAACTTGTAGCTTTAGCTGAACACTGTGAGGAGGATGCACTACACTAACTTGTAGCTTTAGCTGAACACTGTGAGGAGGACGTACTACACTAACTTGTAGCTTTAGCTGAACACTGTGAGGAGGACGCACTACACTAACTTGTAGCTTTAGCTGAACACAGTGCAGAGGTCTAGCTGTCTGACTGTGGTACTAATAGGATCAGAAGAACACCAGCAATTTTCTTCAGGTAGCTGTAAATACTGTAACAACACAAGCCTGCCTGTCAGTAGGAAGATAATAACAGGAACGGATCTAGCTAAACTGAATACAGTGAATATATATATATATATATATATATATATATATATATATATATATATATATATATATACAACACCTTGGATGCATATACATACACAATACACTGTAAGTGCAGCTCACTCACTGACTGTCCTGCCTAATCTATCTAACTTAAATCAAATGACACTGTCTCTCTGTCTCTCAACGCTGGAACACACACTACACAGGGCCGCCGTGCAGGCAGCCTTATATAGTGTGGGGCGTGTACTAAACCCCCTGAGCCATAATTGGCCACAGCCACCCTGACTTTGGTCAATTACAGCTCTCTTTACAGACGGCTCTGTGATTGGCCAAGCATGCGGGTCATAGTGTATGCTTGGCCAATCATCAGCCAGCAATGCATTGCAGTGAATTATGGGCCGTGACGCGCCACACAAATTTGGCACGAACGGCCCATATCATTCGCAATTCGGCAAACGATCGAACAGACGATGTTCGAGTCGAACATGGGTTCGACTCGAACACGAAGCTCATCCCTAGCACAAAAGCCCTTTTGTAATTTATTGTTAAAAATTACTTTCATTTCAATAAACAACTTCTGTAACTTTCTAAAAATATTAAAACATTTCCAGTGCATTATGGCATGGTGTACAGAATGACTTCGGAGATGTTATTTCCTGTCTCTGTTTTTGACACACTGAAGGGTTGTTTTACTAAGGGCAAATAGATTGTGTACTTTGCAAGTGCAGTTGCACTCCACAATTGCAGTGGTTCCAGAGTTTCATAAATGCGGGGAAGCTCTGCTGACTTCCATCATCCAATCATGTGCAAGCAAAAATGCTTCACGGGAGCTTCACCATTCTGAGTGGACGTACTTGTAGGGCCCTCAGAATCGGTGGCCACACAGCGGAACAGTTCTGTGATGGCTGTGATCTTCAGGCACAATCAACACAGATCGGGACAAGAGCACTGTGATTGGCCCTCCAGATCACTGGATGGCTGTGTCCAATCACAGCCTTCACACAATACAAACAATGACATGTATCTTTGTGTCGGCATTCCCCGCTGAACTCAGTAAGAGCTCAGTGGGGGGGAGCAGGGGATGCTGCAGCCTGTGCTTACAGCTCTCTGTGTAACTGATGATTTTACACAGAGAGCTGTCACAGATCACACAGACTGCAGCCATCCCTGCAGAGTACACCAAAGCATTACTGTCCCTGTCACAGTGCCCCTTAAACATCTGTACCAGTGCACAAAACACCTGTCACATGTACCAGTGTCTCATGAACATCTGTACCAGTGCACAAACCATCTGTTAAAGTGTACCAGTATTCTATCAACATCTGTTCCAGTGTACCAGTGCACAAAAACATCTACAATAGTGCAATAGTGTTCTATTGCAACATTAACATCTCTCGGTGTCTGCTGGTGGACAATCAACATCTGTCACAGAGTACAAATGCAGAAAAACATCTGTCAGTGTACAAGTGCACAAAATCATCTGTTAGTATACCAGTGTCCCACCAATAAATACATTAAAAATGTAAAGCGACCCCATCCCCCTGTGCTTGTGTGCAAAGGCAAACACACACCTTGGTCCCATCAGCATATGTAGATTTCACCACATATGTAAGGTATCGCCACGAATATCAGGGTGAGAGCAATAATTTTAGCACCAGACTTCCTGTGTAACTGTAAACTGGTACCCAATAAAAGCATGTAAAGCGTTGCCTATGGATGTTTTTAACCACTTGCCGACCACCGCACGCCGATGTACATCCAAACTTTGGCGGCGGAGATCATTGTTATGGCAACAGCTAGCTGTCATAACCCCGGTATCAGCATTTCATGTGGTGGTCAGCTTTCAGATAAAAGTGGTCTCTGCGCCGGATTCACCTCAAGATCACTTTTATCGGTGGCGGGAGAGGGCCCCTCTCCCGCCACGATCTGGTGTCCTCTGCCATTTACTGGAGCCATCGGTAGCGGTGGAGGTGATCGCGTCTGTCTCCTTGCTGTGCCTGGAGACGAGTGAGACTAAGATGGGGCCCACTCGTCTCCATGACACTGCAGGGCGGAAGCAACGTCAAAACGTCACTTCCGCCCATACGTCTTAAAGGCACATTTTTTCAATGTCATTTTTTTTTTATTGCATTTTAGTGTAAATATGAGATCTGAGGTCTTTTTACCCCAGATCTCATATTTAAGAGGTCCTGTCATGCTTTTTTCTATTACAAGGGATGTTTACATTCCTTGTAATAGGAATAAAAGTGACACAATTTTTTTTAAAAACAGTGTAAAAAGAAATAAAATCATATAAAATAAATAATAAAAATAATAAAAAAAAAAAAAAAAAAACCCATCCCGACGAGCTCGCGCACAGAAGCGCACGCATACATGAGTAGTGCCCACATATGAAAACGGTGGTCAAACCACACATGTGAGGTATTGCCGCAATCATTAGAGTGAGAGCAATAATTCTAGCCCTAGACCTCCTCTGTAACGCAAAACATGCAACCTGTAGAATTTTTTAAACGTCGCCTATGGAGATTTTTGAGGGTAAAAGTTTGACGCCATTCCACAAGCGGGTGCAATTTTAAAGTGTGACATGTTGGGTATCAATTTACTCGGTATAACATAATCTTTCACAATATAAAAAAAAATTGGGCTAACTTTACTGTTGTCTTATTTTTTTATTCAAAAAAGTAATTTTTTTCCAAAAAAGTGCGCTTGTAAGACCGCTGCGCAAATACGGTGTGAAAAAAAGTATTGCAATGACTGCCATTTTATTCTCTAGGGTGTTAGAAAAAAAACAATATATAATGTTTGGGGGTTCTACGTAATTTTCTAGTAAAAAAACCTGTTTTAAACATGTAAACACCTAAATTCCAAAAAGAGGCTGGTCCTTAAGTGGTTAAATACCTACGTTTGGCGCCATTTCACAAGAGCGCACAATTTTAACCATTTCAATACAGGGCATTTTAACCCCCTTCCTGCCAAAGCCATTTTTCAGCTTTAAGCACTGTCACACTTTGAATGACAATTGCGCGGTCATGCAACACTGTACCCAAATGAAATTTTTATTATTTTTTTTTCCCCACAAATAGAGCATTATTTTGGTGGTATTTGATCACATCTGCATTTTTTATTTTTTGCACTATAAACAAAACAAGAGTGACAAGTTTGAAAACACACAATATTTTTTACTTTTGTTATAATAAATATCCATTTTTTTTCAAACATTTTTTTTCCTCAGTTTAGGCCAATACTTATTCTTCTACATATTTTTGGTAAAAAAAATTGCAATAAGCGTATATTGATTGGTTTGCACAAAAGTTATAGCGTCTACAAAATAGGGGATAGATTTATAGCATTTTTATTATTATTTTTTTTTTTACTAGTCATGGTGGTGATCTGCGATTTTTATTGTGGCTGCGATATTGCGGCAGACACATCGGACACTTTTGACACATTTTTGGGACCATTCACATTTATACAGCGATCCATGCTATAAAAATGCACTGATTACTGTATAAATGTGACTGGCAGGGAAGGGGTTAACACTAGGAGGTGATTGAGGGGTTAACTGTGTTCCTAGGGAATGTTTCTAACACAAGGGGAGGAGACCGATCTGTGTTGCTCTGTACTGAGAACACGGATCGGTCTCCTCTCCTCTCTGGCAGGACATGGATCTGTGTGTTTACACACACAGATCCACATCCTGCCGTGTTACCGGGCAATCGCATGTGCCCGGCGGGCCATCAGGCACGCGCATCGGGTGCCCAGTGACACGGCGGGCGTGCGCGATTGCCGTCGGCGGCATGCGCGCACCCCCTGGTGGGTAGGGAAGGCGAGGGCATCATATGACGCCCTCCCAGAACGAGAGCCACGCCGCCTGGCCATCATATGACAGCCAGCGGGAGGCAAGCAGTTAAAGTGTAACATGTTTGGTATCTATTTACCTGGCACAAAACACTATATCTTGTATTTTATCAAAAATATGAGTATTATATTGTCTTTTTCTGCATTAAAATTTATTAAAATGTATTTATACATTAGTGTGCAAAATTGCATTAGAAAAACTGCTGTGCAAATACTGTGTGACATCAAAATTAGCAAAACCCACCATTTTATTCTCTAGGGCCTCTGTTACAAAAATATATAATGTTTGGGGGTTCTAAGTCTTTTTCTAGCAAAAATACTGATTTTTACTTGTACTTGTAAACAAAAAGTGTCAGACGGAGTCCTGGTCTTAAAGTTGATAGTGCCTGAAGGTGCTCCTTGGATGTTGCGCCTCTCTATGTTGCTAGGCTGTGAAAAAGTCTCACATATGTGGTACTCAGGAGGAGTAGCAGAATGTATTTTGGAGTATAGTTGCAAGTATGCCTATGCTGTGTGTGAGAAATAACTTGTTATTATGAAATTTTTGTGAAATTATTTTTTAATTTCTTAATTTTCTAAAGAAGCCTTTTACTAAATACCTTGGACAGTCTACTTTCTAAAAAGGTTGTAATTTGAGGGATATTTGTACTGTCCTAGGGTCTTAAGAAATGAGAGCCGTCAGTACAGCAGGTGTGATCAACTTTCAATAAATGGCAACATAGCTTGTAGATGCTATAACTTTCACACAGACCAAATAATATACACTGATTTGGTTATTATTACCAAAGAAATGTAGCAGTATAAATTTTGGTCAAAATGTATGAAGAAAAATTACTTATTTTCAAAATTTATAACGGGCATGTTGAAACAAAAAGCTATTTCTTCAAAACAGAAAAAGGTAGGGATCTACACCAAGGTTTTGTAAAATTCTTTAAATGTACATCACCCAGAGGGAACTACTTTTTTCTCAACAAAAGTGTAGTTGCCCTTTAAGTTTCACTTTAAGACCATGTCTTTGTCATGCTTGAGAAATTAGTCAGGCAAACAGTACAATCTGTATTATAACATAGCACGTTCTTCATTTTCTTTTTACTTAGGTGCTTAGTTTTAAAATAGGAAGTCAAAAAAGTAAAGATAATTAGCATGCCTAAAAATAAAAAGCATTAGACAGTAGAACAAAGTATATTCTTATTACAATTTGTACTGAAAAAATGTAATTATAAAGAATAATATGTGAGAAAGTAACCCAGATTTTCCACTGGGTATATGCTTAAAATTTTTTAATGTTTTAGTGCATCAGCAAACATAGAAATTAGTTTTGTATGAAAATCTTTCATTTAAGACAGGAAAGTGGATGTATATCAATATTTGCTGGAATTAGCATGTAGTGGATTACAGTCAGCATTGTTCTGGGCCAATATTTACTTTAGAAATTGGTCTGCTTTGCAATGTCAGACATTTTTGTATTGCTCTGAATGGCAAACCAACCAGCACATTGCATGTTAATGAGAATTCCAGGAGTTTGAAAGATTTAATATTCAGCTTCACAGGGTTAATGTTCCGAAGGTTAATAGTCTTTCTTTAATACAATGTCCAATAAAAATATACATGAATGTATTTATATTTCCTTTTAACTGCTCTACTTTATTTCATTCTCTACTTGATACAAACCTATAAAATAATGCTTGACTTGCTTTTGGGAATATTAAAGTGTACTAATCATGTTTTCTGGAACTCTGCATCACTGGTCAGCATTTACATTCGTGCTTTTAAAGGCAAAGGTTTTAAACAAATGAATTTTAATCCTAGACCTTCAACTTAGAATACTAACTCAAGAGCAAGAAGTTTTCCACTCTATATTGTCTTAATATATTAAATTGAAAAAGTAGAAAGAGTTGCCACAGAGCCAGGTTCCTCTGCCCCAGAGCAAGTCATGCTTTTTTACTTTAACCTTGAAGAAGTAAGTCTATTAAAGACTGAAATAATATCTTTGGCTAATACACCCATGTATAGTTTTGGGAAGGAATTAAAAAGTCCCTACAAACTTGTATTTCCTGAGTTGTCAATAGCCAAATATTATGATTATTATTGTTTTCCAATCTTCAGATGGCACCAATATATTTTGCAGCACTTTACAATAATGAAATAAAGGATATTCGGTATACTCTGTTACTATTTTTATGCAGAAGTAACAGACTTTAAGTATAACTAAAGGCTTTTTTATATGGATAAAGAGGTGAAGGTATACAACCACTGTCAAGTTTTTATTGCTGTTAATTTCCCACTGGGAGTAAATCTAAAATTTCGATTTTGCTTATAACAGAAATAGAAACCGTAATCATTTAATATAAAACAATTTTCCCCATGGCAGCTTTCTAAAAAAGCATGTCCCTCATGTTACAAAGATTTCTTTACACTTCTGGTTAGGCCTTCAAGACAGGTAGTAAAGGGAAATCTCTCTAAAGAGACACAGTTAAAAAAATGACAGTGGTTTTAATCCTCAACTATTCTATTAAAAATTAAAATAAAAGTTTTTGCTTTAGACATACTTTATGCTAAAAAATAAGAGGCCCAAATGATGTAGTAATGTGCACATTAATGCCCTGTACACACGGTCGGACATTGATTGGACATTCCGACAACAAAATCCATCTGATTTTTTCTAATGGATTTTGGGCCAATTTTGTCTTGCATACACAGGGTCGCACAAAGTTGTCGCAAAATACGATCGTTCTGAATGCGGTGACGTAAAACATGTACGTCGGGACTATAAACGGGGCAGTAGCCAATAGCTTTCGTCTCTTAATTTATTCTGAGCATGCGTGGCACTTTGTGTGTCAGATTTGTGTACACATGATCGGAATTTAAACAATCAGATTTTGTTGTCAGAAAATTTTATATTCTGCTCTCAAACTTTGTGTGTCGGAAATTCTGACGGAAAAAGTCCGATGGATCACACACACGATCGGAATTTCCGACAACACAATCCGATCGCACTTTTTCCATCGGAAAATCCGACCGTGTGCACAGGGCATAAGAGGAGGCCACCCACAGAACAGGAATTGGTGTGGTGCTCGATTTATGTCTTATTTACTAGATGCTTAGTGCTGGGCTTGGAACTCTGTTTGTGAGGGCCTATGGATTATTTTTAATGTGACCTTTTAACCACTTCAGCCCCGGAAGATTTGGCTGCTTAATGACCAGGCCATTTTTTGCGTCGCTTAAACTGACAATTGCGCAGTCGTGTGACGCTGTACACAAACAAAATTGACGTCTTTTTTTCCCACAAATAGAGCTTTTTTTGGTGGTATTTGATCGCCTCTGTGTTTTTTACATTTTGCGCTATAAACAAAAGAACTGCGACAATTTTGAAAAAAAAAAAAAAAAAAACAATATCTTTTGCTATAATAAATATCCCACATTTTTTATCAAAAAAAAATTTTTTTCCTCAGTTTAGGTCGATATGTATTCTTCTACATATTTTTGGTAAAAAAATGCAATAAGCGTATATTGATTGGTTTGCGCAAAAGTTATAGCATCTACAAAATAGGGGATAGATTTATGGCATTTTTATTATTATTATTATTTTTTTACTAGTAATGGCGCATATTTTGCAATTTTTATCAGGACTGCGACATTATGGCGGACACATTGGACACTTTTGACACATTTTTGAAACCATTGACAATTTTACAGTTATCAGTGCTATAAAAATGCACTGATTACTGTATAAATGTCACTGGCAGGGAAGGGGTTAACACTAGGGGGCGATCAAGGGGTTAACTGTGTTCCCTATGTGTGTTTCTAACTGTGGGGGGATGGGACTGTCAAGAAGGAGAGAGAGATTGGTGTTTATACATAGTATGAACACACAATCTGTTTCCTAGTGGCCCTAGTGACCAAAAGGTGAAGCGATGTAAGATAGCGTCGTTTCGCCCAGCCATGGCATTCTGCCACAGTAAAACTGCGGCAGCTGGTCGGCAAGAGGTTAATAAAGAAGTTGTTGTATGATATGAGATTTTTCCCCTTTTGTATTTTTTTTTAATGAGACCTTCTTTTCATGAGTGGTATAAAGATTATAGGAATCAAATTATTTTTTGTCTTTTGAGCAATGTTACTCTGCACTGTTAGCCAATTTTGTAACAAGTGGTCAACCAAACATGGTAAGTGAGTGATACCACTAGTGTGCATCCAGAAGGGGGTGGAACACACTTCATGGTTTAATGAACTTTTATTAGATTTTTTATTATATACTGGAATGATTTTGCACAATCTATTTCTCTTTTTCATTGTATTATTCGTTGCATTTTTGATGCATTGATTTATTGTAGTCTTTTGGTTGTATTTAGTATGGTATGAACATTTGTTATATAAAACTTTTTTTTAATATCATTTAGATATTTATACAGCAGTTTGTGTTGAGGGGGGTTTAGAGGGAGTGTATAAATGTTTGTATTTGCATTTTAATAAAAGTTATAGTCTTGCCCCTGGCCTTTCCTATAATTGGATAGTAAAGAAAAAGCAGGACACTGAGGAGCTGGTCTATTTGTCACTCGTATCTTGTTGTAATTTTGCTTTCTGCTCCTACTATTATACTTCCTGTTAACACATCATCACTGCATCACAACTGATTGGCGCCTTTCCCTGCTTTTGCCTTCTCCCAGTCTGAGTTCTGCTATGAGGAGATTCAAGCAGGTCAAGTTCAGGTACCTACCCTGAATGCATTTAAAATAAATACACCTGTTTATGTACCAGTGAAAACGGTGCTTATTTAATTTGTGTATTTTATATCTGTCTGGAGTTCAGTTTTAAAGATAATCTTTTGTTTCTAAAAGATTCCTTACATTTAGACACTGTGCATCAATGCTTCAAATTTACAAGCATCTATTGATTCTAGAAGAGTGACACATGTAAAACAGAAAATAGGGGAATTTGCTAATGTCCATAATGAGTTACTTGATGCTTACAACAACCCAGAAGTTAAAATGCAGCATCAAAAGTGAATTGATTTGGAAGATCAATTGAGATGAAATAATTGTACATTTATCATCATTTTCTCTCTTGAAGCTAAATTAGCCTAGTTTTTGCATTTGCATTGTATGTGGAATAAGACATATTAATTGACAGACATTCTGTTCCTCCAACCAAAGAATATTAAAAATTTGATTTCCAGGAATGTGATATTAAAAAATAAATTTTAAATTCTTTATTTAGCAAATCCTGTACAACAAACATCTTTGCACCTTAATGAGGCACAATCATAAAACAAAGTTGTTTTGTTTAAACTCATGGGACTGTCAAGATATATGCAGAGAGAATACAAAAGAATACTAGGAACAAGGCGTTTTTGGCGTAGCGTAGTAGGCATAGCCTGTGTCATTTACAATATCCCACAAATAATTAATTCCTCAAAAGATTATTACAGGGTGTTTGGAAAAGGTGACAAAAGAAGTGTATTTATTTATTTTGTTTTTTTAGGGATTTCAGGAAGCAGGTATTGGGAGCAGGTGTGTAAATTGGGGAGTACATAGAAGGGGGGGGGGGGGGGGCTGAGGGGGAAGGAAGGAAGAAGATGTGAGAGAGTGACAGGATATTGAAATTATTAAAATAGTGGGAAATGGGGGATTGGGTGAGGATTCAGGGACATAGTGTACTTGCTCCAAGCACTACAAGTGCAAGTAAATAGTGTACTTGCTACAATTAATTTGTCTGTTTTATATTTAAGAGAGAGGTTATGATGTCCTCTAACACCCTGAAGAGGAAGCAGCTATAAGGGTAGGTGGTGCTGGTGGTGGTGGTGGGGGGTGATTACCTTATAAGGAGTTGGTGGTATTCTTCAAAGTATGTTACCTATTCTATTAGAACCATGTCCTTCTGTGTAGTTCTTCATGATGTTGAAGAAAGAAGGTAAGGTGCTCCATTTGCTGAGTTTCTTAGATTTCAGAACACCATAAAGATATTGGTGAAGAAGAAGTAACAGCATAATGGAATACAGGCTTTAGCTGCATTTATGAGATGAATAAGAAATATGGTTGGGTTGTCACCCAGATCTATTACCGAGTTTAGAAATGTGGACCAGAAGTTGTGCATAAGAGTGCACTTCCAAAATAGATGTAGAAAAGCACCTAGTTCATTATCACATCTCCAGCACATTGTACAGGTTTTCAGATAGAATTTGTGAAGGTACTCCGTACCAGCTTGTTAAGAGTTTAACCACTTCCCTCCCGGCCTATAGCAAATTGACGTCTGGGAAGTGGTTGCGTTATCCTGACTGGGCGTCATATGATGTCCAGCAGGATAACATGCCGCCGCGCGCCCGCGCGGGGTGCGCATCACAGCGATTGGTGAACCGGTGTGTCAGCCTGACACACCGCTACACCAATCTTGGTAAAGAGCCTCCAGCGGAGGCTCTTTACCATGTGATCAGCCGTGTCCACTCACGGCTGATCACGATGTCAATAGGAACACACTGGACCACCAGGGATCGCCACTAGGACCACCAGGGAAGGGGCAACATGTGGATGGCCATGTATGTACCCCATGGCCATCCACATGTGCCCAATGTGCCCAATCTGTGCCAATCAGTGGCCACAAATGGGCACTGATTGGCACCATTATGTTTCAGTTAAGCCCAGCAATGCCACCAATAAGTTTTATCAGTGCCACCAATCAGTGTCATCAGTGCCACCTCTCATTGCCCATCCGTGCCACCTGTCAGTGCCCATCTGTGCTCATCTGTTCCCATCAGTGCCCACCTATCAGTGCCCATCAGTGCCACCTATCAGTGCCACCCATAAGTACCCATCAGTGCCACCCATATGTACCAATCAATGCCACCTACGAGTGCTCATCAGTGCCGCCTATGAGTGCCCATCGGTGCCACCTATGAGTGCCCATCAGTGCCGCATACCAGTGCCACCTATCAGTGCCCATCAGTGCCACCTATCAGTGCCCATCAGTGCCCATCATCAGTGCCACCTCATTGGTGCCACCTCATCGGTGCCCATCAGTGCCGCCATATCAATGCCCGTCAGTGCAGCCATATCGGTGCCCATCATTGAAGAAGAAAACATACTTATTTACATAAAATTTTAACAGAAACAAAGAAAAACTTGTTTTTTTTCAAAATTTTCGGTCTTTTTTTATTTGTTGCGCAAAAAATAAAAACCGCAGAGGTGATCAAATACCACCAAAAGAAAGCTCTATTTGTGGGAACAAAATGATAAAAAACTTGTTTGGGTACAGAGTAGCATGACCGCACAATTGTCATTCAAATTGCGACAGGGCTGAAAGCTGAAAATTGGCCTGGGCGGGAAGGTGTCTAAGTGCCTGGTATTGAAGTGGTTAAAGCCTGATTCCTGTATTTAGAAGGCTATGGAAGCTTTATGGGCAAAGCAGATCATTATGCCTATTTGGGTCCAGGAGAAGAAGCAGCCTAATTCTGATTTCCAATCATGGAGGTATGGGAGAGAATGTCTGGTGATGTTGAAGTTGATATGAAGTAGGCTAGGAGAATGTGTGACAAGGTTTTAAAGGGGATGATTTGCCTTGTTGGGGGTGGATTGATAGTACATATATTGAAACAAAAAATTGTCAAGATTGTAGGGCCTTCCAAAATTTGAGCTCTGGTGTCAGGGAAGACAGGTTCTCCATGTAAGCGCCCGGCGTGTGCACATGTGTATTAGCACATCAGCGCACACACATGCGTGCTAGCGTTCCAAGGTGCATGTCTGTCACTAATGCTGGTGCCAGGTGGGCTATTTAAACAAGGCTCCTACAGAAGTTCATTGCTGTTTGGTCTGCAGCTTCTGTGTTGTTTCCTGTTTCCTGTGTGACCTCTGATCCTGATCCAGCTTGTCGTTACCTGTCATTGTCTGCTGCCTGTCTTGCCCCAGTTTGCCTTTAGACTCTGATCCTGCCTGCTGATTCTGTCAGTTGATCTCCCAGTACTACTCGGCTTGTGATCTGACCTTCCTTCTGCCTACCATTTATGCCTGATCTGGCAGATTGTACCCGACCCAGGCTGTCTGACCCTGCATCTCGCTTATCCAGCCTGATACAGCTCCCAGTCCTGCAAGCCTGCATCTGGTACTGCTCCGTGTTGTTCATCCCAAGCCTGCAACCAGTCAAGCATCATGTCAGATCATCTACTATCTGCCTGCTGACCACCACTACTACACAGACTACTGAACTGTTTACAGGCACTCCTACCCCACCATGCTCCTGTGGCTGTTGTACCACTGCCAGCGGTCCACGAGCCGGAGCTGTACGAGAGGTCTTCCTCTGCATGTCAGGCTCACGTGCCAGGTACAGTATGTCACAAAAGTGAGAACACCTCTTGCATTTTTGTAAATATTTTATTATTAATTATTAATTAATGTGACAACTCTGAAGAAATGACACTTTGCTACAATGTAAAGTAGTGAGTGTACAGCTTGTATAACAGTGTAAATTTGCTGTCCCCTCAAAATAACTCAACACACAGCCATTAATGTCTAAACCGCTGACAACAAAAGTGAGTACACCCCTAAGTGAAAATGTCAAAATTGGGCCCAATTAGCCATTTCCCTCCCCGGTGTCATGTGACTCATTAGTGTTACAAGGACTCAGGTGTGAATGGGGAGCAGATGTGTTAAATTTGGTGTTATCGCTCTCACTCTCTCATACTGGTCACTGAAAGTTCAACATGGCACCTCATGGCAAAGAACTCTCTGAGGATCTGAAAAAAAGAATTGTTGCTCTACATAAAGATGGCCTAGGCTATAAGAAGATTGCCAAGACCTTGGAACTGAGCTGCAGCACGGTGGCCAAGTCCATACAGCAGTTTAACAGGAGAGGTACCACACAGAACAAGCCTTGCCATGGTCAAGCAAAGAAGTTGAGTGCACGTGCTCAAAATCATATCCAGAGGTTGTCTTTGGGAATTAGACATACAGTCAGGTCCATAAATATTGGGACATTGACACAATTCTAATCTTTTTGGCTCTACGCACCACCACAATGGATTTGAAATGAAACACGATGTGCTTTAACTGCAGACTTTCAGCTTTAATTTGAGGGTATTTACACCCAAATCAGGTGAACGGTGTAAGAATTACAACAGTTAGCATATGTGCCTCCCACTTTTTAAGGGACCAAAAGTAATGGGACAATTGGCTGCTCAGCTGTTCCATGGTCCAGAGTTCATTTCAAGTGTGCTATTTGCATTTGGAATCTGTTGCTGTCAACTCTCAATATGAGATCCAAAGAGCTGTCACTATCAGTGAAGCAAGCCATCATTAGGCTGAAAAAACAAAACAAACCCATCAGAGAGATAGCAAAAACATTAGGTGTGGCCAAATCAACTGTTTGGAACATCCTTAAAAAGAAAGAATGCACCGTGAGCTCAGCAACACCAACCACTACCTTGTGTCGATGGACCTGACTGTATGAGTGCTGCCAGCATTGCTGCAGAGGATGAACGGATAGGGGGTCAGCCTGTCAGTGCTCAGACCATACGCCGCACACTGCATCAAATTGGTCTGCATGGTTGTCATCCCAGAAGGAAGCCTCTTCTAAAGATGATGCACAAGAAAGCTCGCAAACAGTTTTCTGAAGACAAGCAGACTAAGGACATGGATTACTGGAACCATGTCCTGTGGTCTGATGAAACCAAGATAAACTTATTTGGTTCAGATCAAGAGCAAGAAAGGGGCTTCCATAATACCGAATATAGTGTGTGGTGGTCCCATTCCTAAAGTATAAAGTCATTTGAACAAAGAATCCCCCTAGGATTGGAACTTTGATAGACCACCAGACCCATTCAAGTAAAAAAATATTTTTATTGATCTACTTTAAAAAAGACGTAAAGGCGTCTATAATATACAGTGTATTTAAAAAATCAAAGAAATCAGGAAATTCATTCCATACAGCGTAGAAACAGAATCAAGAGCAGAGAAAAACTACAAGATGACAATAGTTAATGTACTCTCATGGGGGTGGTGTGCCCCGATACCCCGGGGTATGTTTGAGGAACAAGGGGAGCTGCACACACAGAACCCTCTCCTTCTCTGGCTGGATATGGGTCTGGTGTGGGTTTTTGAAGGGGACTCCAGGTAAAAAAAATCCATACAATACAAATATCCTAGATGAGAGTCCTGTACAGATTTTTAAGGGGGACTTCATACAAAAGATATGGCATTGGAAACCCCTAAAAGTTCATACCAGACCATAATTGAGACAAGCAGTCTGGCAAACCAGAAAAGGGGCAGTGAGCATGAACCATACCATCCACATGCCCTGAACATTGGGAAGGTACCTTGCCAATGCCCACCCCCCCCCCCCGGCATGGAACCTTGTTTTCATTTTGGTGGGCCCCCACACCAGTGGATGTGAGGGTCTACAGGGAGGGAACTTAGTGGAATCTGGAAGCCCCCAGATATCCGACCATCCCCCCCATGTGAATCAGTAAGAGGCACCCCTTGTTACTAAAAAAACCCCCAAAAAACGAATTGACAAAATACACAGACACAGTAGATATGTATCTTATTTTAAAAAAAAAACATGCTTCACAATGTAAATCTATGAGTGCCCCAATGATCTGAGGAAAAAATTACCTGCACTATAGCCATCATTTCTTGTCATACTGTCATCACCAAAGGTTTAGAACATGTCACAAGCATGTTATTTCAAGAAATTGTGTATTTGTAATGATGCTCTTTAACTTGCATTGAAAAACCCACTCCCCGCTGAATGTTATTTTTTTTTTTTAAATTCCTTTATTTTGTTATACAGAAGGCATAGATACATAGTCCAAAATACAGTAGGTCACACATTCCATACAGTAATACTTTTTGAGTCACATAAAGTGAGATTGTAGACCAAGATCAAGTTATTCACCAAACAAGTGTGATATTATACATATGTTCTAGCCACAAATATATCTTTTCCGTACATAGTAAATCAAGGTTGCCTACCAATGGGCCTCCTTGCATGAACCTTGAACTGGTTGAGAACAGTTTTTTGATATATCATGTAATGTTTAAAACTTTTGAAGACAAGTATGTTTTTTTCTAAATAGGTGGGTGTTTTCTGCTCACCATAAATAATATCTTCTCATTAAATTCGTTATCGCCGTCACCACGGCTGCTTAGTGAGCTGAACAGTACAAAAGAAGTTTCAGAGGAAGAAAGGATGGAGAATGGGAGGGAAAGCGGGGTAGACGAAGAATAAGGAAGGCCTGGAGAAAGGGAGAGGAAGAGGCCTAGAAAGAGGAGGTTGGAAAGGAATGGCTGCGACATAGCCCCCGTATCGGCCCCATCTGCCAGACCCCGGGAGGGTGTGTACAGATATCTGTTTTAATAGAATCAGCAGGGTTTTAACCTCAGGTAGATGAGGACTGTGCCTGAGCTATGTCCTGTAGATATGTTTTTTTGTCCCGACAAAATATCTCCAGGGACTCCATTTGTCGTTAAATTGTTCCTCCTTGTTTTGTATGGTTGCCGTCAGTTCCTCCATACGTAAGATACAGTTAACTTTTGAATACCACAGAACCTTGGTTGGTGGAAGGGGATCTCGCCAGAGCGCTGGAATGCATGCTTTCGCTGCATTCAGAAGTTGCATTGTCAGTGTTTTCTTGTACTTTTGGATTGGTCTCACGGTTAGGTGTAGAAGGCATGCGGCTGGGTTATCCTTGAGATCGACCGAGGTCAAACTTTGGATAGTCGAAATCACCGCCTCCCAAAAGGGTCTCAGGAGTGGGCACGACCAAAAGACGTGTAGCATATTTCCCACTTCCCTGTCACATCTCCAACACCTATCCGACAGCGAAGGGTTCATTTTGTGTAACATGTATGGGACTCTGTACCACCTGGTCAGGATTTTGTATCCCGATTCTTGATAATGGCTCGCAATCGAGGACTTGTGTGCCAAAACCAAGACCTTATCCCTTTGCTGGGAAGAAAACTGAATCTCCAGGTCTCTTTCCCATTTCAGTAGGAACTCTGGAGTCATGTCCTCCCCCTGACCCGTGAGAAGACTGTATAGGAATGAGAGTGTGTGCCTTATAGGTTCCCCAGATTTACAAAGAGATTCCACAGGAGTGTGACCGCGAGGGACATAAGGGATCTTTTGAATAGTCTTCAGAAAGTGCCGAAGTTGAAGAGTGCTGAGACTGTCTAATGGAGGATCAATGAGTCTAGAAAGAGTGGAGACAGTTGGAAGCTCTCCCCGGGGCCAAATCTCACCTAGGGACTGCTTCTCAAAATTAGTTAATTGTCTCAATCTACGACTTGTGAGTCCAGGGGTAAAGTCTGGGTTGCCTATAATAGGTGTCATGGGGGAGGGTAACGGTGATAGGTCTGTGGTACGGAATATTTTCCTTGCCACCAGGAGGGTGGCACCTATTAGCGGATGGGATTTCAAGTCCGCCGGAGGTGGGGACATGAGCCACGGGGACGAGAGTAAGGGGATAGAGGAATCCTCAATTTCCATTCCCACCCATTGTTTGGAGTCCTTGTTACAGTGCCAATCAGCAATCCTTGCCAAGTGAACCGCTTGGTAGTATCGAAAGATATCCGGGAGACCTATGCCCCCCTTTTCCTTGGGTTTGGTCAGTGTTTGCATTTTTGTTCTGGGTGATTTATGAGACCAGATAAACTCCCTAATGGTAGACTGAATTTGCTTAAAGAAGGTAGTTGGTAGCTTGATCGGTAATGTTTGAAGTATATATAAAACCCAGGGCAAGGCCGTCATTTTCAAGGCGTTACACCGCCCAAACCAGGTCAAAGTGAGTTTGTGCCACGTCTGGAGATCTATCTTAAGTCTCTGAAGTAAGGGTAAGAAGTTACTGGTGTACAGGTGCGCCAAGTCCGGAGTGATGTCCACCCCCAGGTAGCAGATAGATTTCTCCGCCCACCGAAAGGGGAAGGAATTGCTCATAATTACTGCTTCCATGGCTGGTATAGTGATATTCAACACCGCGGACTTGGCACAGTTGACTTTAAAATTTGATACTTCCCCATATACCCGTAGGGCTGACAAGATGTTGGGCAATGTGATCCGTGGGTTGGAGACGAAAAAAATCAGATCATCGGCGAAGGCCGCGATTTTGTGGTGTCCAGAGGGCTTCGTAATCCCTGTTATATTGGGATTCCCACGGATGCTACACATGAACGGTTCGAGGGTCAGAATAAAAACTAGTGGAGACAGGGGGCACCCCTGTCTCATCCCGTTAGAGATGTCAAAGAATTCCGAACACCACTCTTAACCCGTACCGCCGCTGAGGGAGCCGAGTATAGAGACGATATCCAGCCTCTCATGTTTGGGCCCACACCAATGTGTTCCAGAGTGGCCCGCATAAAATGCCAGGCCACCCTGTCAAAAGCCTTTTCCGCGTCTGTAGAGAGTAGGAGAAAAGGCTTCTTGACCGACCGTGCTGCATGTATAAGATTTAGAACCCTAATGGTATTGTCTCTCGACTCCCTCAGCGGCACGAACCCTGCCTGGTCCAAGTGGATCAGACGTGGGATATGCGGTAGGATTCTATTGGCAAGAATTTTGGAGAATAATTTAAGATCTACGTTAAGCAACGCAATCGGGCGGTAATTACTGCAGTGGTTAGGGTCTTTCCCTTCTTTTGGGATCAGGGATATAAATGTCCGAAGGGAGTCTACCATGTTAGTACTACCCTCCTTTAATGTATTGTATGCTTTCAGAAAGTGTGGTGATAAATTAGGCCCAAAGGTCTGGTAGTAGGTCAGGGTGAAGCCATCCGGCCCCGGTGCCTTCCTGGGTTTCGTTTGTGCCAGGGCTAGCAAGAGTTCTTCAGGTGTGATGTCCGCCTCCAAGGCGTCACCTACATCCGCTGGTAAAGTAGGCATACCCAAAGACCTGATGTATTCACCCGCTGCCCCCTCCTTCTCCGCCAGAGATCTAACAGGTTCCCCCCTGTGTAAATTGTATAGTTGTTGATAATAAGCAGCAAATTTGTTGGCTATGTCCCTGGAAGTATGAACTTTTGACCCCTGTGTGGTCACTATAGAGGGAATGTAGGTGCGTTGTCTCGGGTCACGTAGAAGTCTGGCCAACATGGTACCTGGCTTATTGGAGAATTCGAACATAGACCTTCTGGCCCAGGCCAGGTTCTGTAACATTTTATGGTACAAAAGGTCTTTCAAATCACCTCTAGCCTTCAATAAGGCCTTGAGGTGTGTTTCCGCCAGAGACTTCTTGTGTAGTAGCTCGAGAGTCCGCACCTGAGATATCAAAAGATCAATCTGCTTGGTTCTTTCCCTTTTTTTTTCAGTCCCGATCCTAATCAATTCCCCTCTTATTACACATTTATGGGCCTCCCATACTGTCATTGGAGACAGCGAGGGGTCAGTGTTTTCTGAGAAATAATTAGTTAGAGACCTACTTATCTCTTCACGTACTTCCGGGATTTGTAACAGTGACTCGTTTAGTTTCCATGTCGGGGGGATCTGAGTTCTGTATCCCAGCCTAAGATTACATGGATGGGAGCATGGTCTGATAGAGAAATGTAGTCGATTTGGGATGAGGTGACATATGGGAGATCTTTATGCTGGATCTGAAAGAAGTCTATCCTGGAGTAGGTACCATGCACCGCTGAGAAGCAGGTATAATCCCTCTCCCCAGGGTGCATGATCCTCCAGGGGTCAACCAACTGCAAGCCGGCCAATTCCAGCTTGAGTTTTTTCAGGTATGCGAAGGACAAATGAGACACCCCTCTTGAAACGTCTAAAAGTGGTTCTGGAGCAAAATTAAAATCCCCGCCCATCAGGAACAAACCCTCTCGGAAATTTAGGATTAAGGGAATGAGTGATCGCAAGAAGGTCAGGTGGTCAGAATTAGGGAAATAGACGTTAACCAGGGTCACTGTGGTATTTCTGATTTTGCCTTTTAAGAGTAAATAACGCCCTAGTGGGTCTGCTCTCTCTTCCAGCAGCGTCCACGGCAAAGATCTGGCTATCAATATGCTGACCCCCCTTCGATTTAGATAAGGGGGAGAGAGCATGGTATACGTTGGGAAAGTCCCTGTTGCAAAGTCTGGGTACTGCTAACTGTTTGAAATGCGTTTCCTGAATGAACGCCACCTGTGAGCGCGTTTTTTTTAGATCTGAGAGCAATCTGGAGCGTTTTTCCGGTGTAGCCAGACCCCTAACATTGAGGGAGGTAAATTTTATCTCCTCTCGTGGGTGTGAGCCCAAAGGGAACTCCTGGGGGGGCCATGTCGCGCACCAAGATCAAACAATAAATATAAAAAATAAAAATAGATCAGAAGGGTATAAAGCGGGTGGTAGGGGGAAGCGTTGCAGTCGAGAAAGAGAGGGGGAGGGAAAATTGGGGAAGGAAAGAGGGAGGCTAGGGGTGGGGGGGAGGACAGGAGATGAGAAGAAGAAGAAAGTGGAGCTGAAAAAATATGAAGGATAATACTAAGAAGGACAAATAAATTATCCAACTGTTGCTATACAAAGCCTTGCGCACGTATGCGCTACCTATTAGTGGGTGTGGAAGACTAGACTCTGCGACACAGTGGGAGGCGCGTCGACAGGAGAGAACCGGTATGATAGGAGATACCAGACTATTACCGCTATAAACAGAAAACCCAATAAAAAGTTCAAAAACAACTCTGTTTCTATGTTGTAGAACCTTCAGGCTGTGTATATGCAACCTCCTGCAGTGCAGTGTATCTGATCGCAGAGAGTTACATATATCCCCTTCCTATTACAAGTTAACTATCACAGTTATCTTTGATGTCTAGCAGCTAAAAAATAATAAACTATATACATTTCCGTGCCTTTGGAATCAGTGCTCTCCCGGCGCCGCCACCCCATACCTCCAACCAAAAAATAAAAGAAAAAAGATAAACGGAGGGTAACAAAAATGCCCTTAGGAGAACTGTGGAGCTACGAGGGGGAGGCGCGGCGAAAAGGCCCCAATATCATTTGGGTCTAAACAACCATTTTAGGCTTTGCATCCCTGTACTGAGGGGTAAAGAGTTTCATCAACATACATACAATAAGCCCCTTAAACTATTTATGACCCACTCACAGAACTGTGAGGGTATGTTGTGAGTTCAGAAAGGATATCAATGTGGTCTAGATCTCCGGAGTCTTCAAGAGACCCCTTCTTGCTTCTCTGTCAGTGCCATTCGGCTCCGGTAGGTTCGATCAAGATTCCGGCGAGGTGGGGTTGTCTCTCGGAGATATCCTGGATCTTGAGCGCCATTGTCGTCTGCTAGATTTTTGGGGTCTTGGAGATGCAGATCGCGAGCTATTGAAGGTGGTTGGGAAGTCAAGCCAGTTGGGTATAGAAAAACCGGGGATCGCCAAGAATCTGAACAAATCCGGTAGTTGGTCCGGCCAACGCAGCACAAAAGAGTTGTTCCCTTTCAGCACAATCAAATGGAAGGGGTGACCCCATCTGTATGTGGCTCCTGCTGTTCTGATTGCTTCGAGTAGTGGTCGTAGTTGACCTCTCATGCGCAGGGTGAGCCGCGATAAATCAGGGAAAAGTTGCACCGATGCACCATCAAAGTCCAGAGGGCCCTGGGTCCATGCCCTTTGCAGTATTTCTTCCTTGATTGTGTAATAATGAACTCTCGCCAATACGTCTCTCGGTGCGAGATCGTCTCCTCCCCTAGGACCCTGCACACGATGCACACGGTCCAATTCCAACTCATCTGTAGGTGGTTTGTCCTGGATGGCTCATGGGGTCCCGCCGCTGCACCGTCACTATACAGTCTCTCAGTGAGTATTTCCATACAGCAACTTTGGGGGCTCGTTTACCACGCTCCCCCATTACCAATTTCTCTTGTCCTATTGCATCTGTAATTATTTCATATATTCCTAGATACCACACGGGCTCGCTCCTGACGAGTGGCATGGAAGCCACGAAACGCGTTGAGCCACCAAATGCCGTGTTTAAACTGTCTACCCAGTTTTTATCAACTATATCCTTTCCAACTTCCCCCCACAGGTCTAGTGAGGCCTCAGGTCCAGCAGATATTACTGGTTTTTACCCTATTTCACCTTACCTTGAAATCATGATGTACTAGGGAATTTATTCCAGGTGGTATCTTGAGTTACCATTATTTAACCTTTTACCTTATTCATCCTTTTATCAATTGTATGAACAATATTATCATGAATGTTTACTATATGACATTATGTACTTACTTGTTTTATTTTGTACCCATTCTGCGATTGCAATGTATGTGCTCTGGTATTATGTTAATAAATTCCTCTATGTTCATCTTACTACCTGCTTGCCGGTACTTGCTTCATTTAAAGTCCCAACCTCCCCTTTAAAAATTCCCCTGTTTGTGCTATAGATTTGGGATGGAAACGCTTGACCTTACCAGGTCTTGGTTTCATTTAAAGTCCCTAGGGATGGAAATGGGTGACCTTACCAGGCCATGATTTCCTCAAAGTCCCTAATACTAAAAACCCCCTTCTTTGGTTTGTCCAGTAATCGATTAAATATGGCCACTATCGTAGCTCTAAGATCACCTCCTGATGTGGCTTCAGGGAGGCCGCGCACTCTGATGTTGTTTCTCCTGCTGCGATTTTCACCATCATCTATGGAAAGTTGCATCAGGATCAGGCGCCTTTTATAATCTACTTGAGCCTTTTCCATGTCTGACATTCTGGATTCTAGCAGAGAAGTGGAAGTTTCCACCTCAGATACCCTAGAGTCAACAGTATCTATCCTCTGCTTAAGGTCATGGATTTCTTTAGATAGGGTATTCACAATAGTAGCTGCAGATTCAGAGATGTCTTTTTTAGTGGGGAGAAGGGCGATCAACTCCTTCCAGCCTTCAGGGAATGCTGGCCCCTATGTGCTGGCGGTCTTTACAAATGAGCAGCTATCCATCCCTGGGATTTCTGGGGAAAGGATCGGGGAGTCTGGTCTGTTAGGGAGAGATCCGTTACCTTGAGAGGCACTGGGGAGCCCTTTGCCTGTTTTTTTGAGCGATGCTGTGCCCGTGTTGTTAGTGCGTGGCGGCGCCATCTTGGATTCCGAGGCCTGTGATGTAGTGGCCGAATTCCGCAGAAAATAAGCTGCAATGTCCGCGGTTTTGTTGGCTGCGGGTGAACCCGGAGGTCTGTCCGTCATGGGCATGTAGTTGTTCACACGGTAAGTGCGCTAGATCTGGTTCCCAGCCTGAACGAAGCACGGAGCTCCCAGAAGAAGCAGCCTCACAGCGCCATTGCCAAGCCACGCCCCCGAATGTTATTTTTTAAATTTTTAATTTTTTTTTTGCATTGGCACTGCAGTGCCCAGCTACTCGTGCCCTTTTTTTTACCAAAAGCTTGAAATGGGGTTCTGGCATTATGTTTAGCTTTTGTGGAATTTTTAGTGTTTGGTGAACTTCTAGCAAACTGAACTTTGCTTGGATCTGCTCATGACTAAGCATGACTATAACAACTACAGCACCCTCAAAGTTGGCATCTTCTTCTTCTCAAAACAAGTTTTTACCTGAGTTGTCAACTTTAATAAAACATGGCTCTCAATTTTTATACCTTCAAAGCTCATCTGCAGTTTTACTTTACTTTTCCACTGTTTCCACAATTCTGTTGATGTTTTTGACCTTGTTTAATAAATAAAAAAGTGCTAATTCTCATATAAAAACTGTTTTTTTCCACATTTCTTCAATCTGATTGTTCTTTAACCAATTAAATATAATGAAATATTTATTCAAATCTTGTTTGACTTTGATGGAAAATGAGACTTTGATTTGAAAATGAGACTAAGATGTACAACCATTTTTAGGCTTTAAGGCTATCCTCCTACATGAGCTCAATCTTAACCCTTTCATGACTAAGCCTATTTTTGACATTTGGTGTTTACAAGTTAAAACCCGTATTTTTTGCTAGAAAATTACTTAGAGCCCCCAAACATTATATATATTTTTTTAGCAGAGAATCTAGAGAATAAAATGGCAATTGTTGCAATATTTTTTATCACACGGTATTTGTGCAGCGGTGTTTTAAACACAAATTTTTGGGAAAAGGGACCCTTTCATGAATTAAAAAAAAAACAAACAGTAAAGTTAGCCCAATTTTTTTGTATAGTGTGAAAGATGATGTTACACTGAGTAAATAGATACCAAACATGTCACACTTTAAAATTGCACGCACTCGTGGAATGGCGACAAACTACGGTACCTAAAAATCTCCATAGGCGACGCTTTAAATTTTTTTTACGGTTACTAGGTTAGAGTTACAGAGGAGGACTAGTTCTAGAATTATTGCTCTCGCTCTGAAGATCACGGTGATACCTCACATGTGTTATTTGAACATGATTTACATATGCGGGCGCGACTTCCCTATGCGTTTTCTTTGCTGCGCGAGCTTGCGGGGACGGGGGCGCTTTAAAAAAAAAAAATTCTTATTTATTTTATTTATTTTTATTTTTAAAAATTGTGTTTAAAAAAAAAAAATTTTGATCACTTTTATTGCTGTCACAAGGAATGTAAACATCCCTTGTGACAGTAATAGGTGGTGAGAGGTACTCTTTATGGAGGGATTGGGAGTCCAAAAGACCCCCAATCCCTCCTTTGCACTTCACAGTATTCAGATCGCTGAAAACGGCGATTCTGAACACTATATATTTTTTTTAAACCGGCGCCATTGGCAGCCAAGTAAATGGGAAGTGACGTCATCATGACGTCGCTTCCACGTTTACAATTAGAAGGCTAGAACGAAGCCATACACAGCTTCGTTCCAGACTGTCAGCAGCCGCTGGAGGTGGCGGATCATCGATCAGGCCTCCCGGTGGATCAGAAGGCCCGGTAAGAGCGGCGGGAGGCAGCGGGAGGGGGGAGTCCCCTCCTGCTCCTCCGATATAAGAGCCGAACGGCTTTTAGCAGCATCGGTTGCTATACATGGATAGCCGATCGCCCGCTCTACAACATGGTACTGGGATGATGCCTGCAGCTGTGGGCATCATCCCGGTATAACCCCGGAAAGCCGAGTACGCACATCTGCGTACGCTCGGTGGGAAGGGGTTAAAAATAGACACTCATATAACAAAAGTGCTGTAAGGATTTAAAGATTTTTTTTATTTGACAGTTTTACTTTCCTTGAGGAGCCTTGGCCAGAGTGTCCTTTACCAGCCATCAGGTCAACCTCTATGGTAGCCATATTGCCTGACACTGAGATTACATGGAAGGGAATAACATTACACACCATCCTCTAAAGAATAAGGCTGAAATAATATGAAAAGTGGAGATTCTGTTTCTTACACATGCCTATGATTGTAATTGCAAATGTACTCCTCCACCAGGTTTAGGGATAAGCACAAATTCATTGATAAGTAAAAAAAAGAAAACTATCAAGGTGCGACCAATTATTAAATATTAAAAAGCAATTAAAATCACTCACACAGCCCAAGTGCTCATCCAGCACTATAGACCAGCTTAGTCTCTCTACAGGTGCAACACTCCACACTGATAGTTGCAAGACCCGCTAATGGAGTAGTCACTGTACTGACAAAAGTATATCAATGAGTTTCATACAAAAGCCTATGAAAACCTATTTACTAGATTAAGATGTGATTTTGGATTGGTGAGTCTATGTTTATGGATGCGCAATAGACATGCTAACACCTTCTTCTCTGGTACAGAGCATGGATTTGTAATGGATGCTTTATGAACTTGTATGAGCTACCTATTACTGTACAGTTTTTGTATCTGTGGAACTGAATTACTACATTGATAAGAACTGTACTCCCCTGGGAGTTTTTATGGATTTCTTTCTCACTTGATGTTTATGCACTTTATATCTGGGGATTTTTGTTTATCACTTATATATTGCACTGAGCTTTTATTGTTAGTATTTTAGTGCTATATTACATTTATTTATTTACACTCATATCCTTTGGGATGTTTAAAAGCAACTAGGGTATTTATTTATTCATTGATTTATTTATTAGTGCAGACTTATATAAAATATATATAGCAATAAAAACCTCTAAGGGTTTAAACTTCCCTACTCTATCATAACTAAAATATACTTTGAACTTTAGATCCAATTTAAGGAATAGCAACGCTCCAGTCTTTTTGTGAAAATTAAATACTTACACTCTAATTCTGCATTCTGCACTACAAGGTTTTTGTACTGAATTCTGAACAAAAGGATTTTTTGCCTTTCTTCTGTTTATGTTGACTGTATAATTCTTTAAAATGTTCATAAATTATAGTCAAATTACTTTATGTAAGAAGAAGTTTAGTAAAATTTCAGTAAACACATATGGGATTTATGGAAAACTTCACTGTGCGAATGTCTTGGACATTTGCAGAGCCCTCATGAATAATCCCTGTAATTTGTGTAATCTGTGTTACTGTGATCATCAGCTCCATTTAATGGCCATAATATTGTATTTTCTTGATTGTGATATTTTAGGAAAATACCGCATTTTGGCCACTAGTGGAGTTTACAATCACAGGAAGTAAACATATTACAATTATTTCAAGGGTTTATCATGATGACTGTGCAAATGCTTGAGACATTTGCATAGTAAATTTTTCATTACTAGATCTCCTAAAAACTACAAATGTTAACAAGCAAAAAGTAAAAGCAGATTTTAAAGGGATTTAAAGGAGTTGCAAGGAGAATAACTACAAACTAATTTAATGTTTGTATGTGATTCATATCTGCTTTTCATGACACACACATGCATGTACACAGAAATGCACATAGACATACACATACAGTGATCATATCTCTTCCTAAATCATTTTCAAAATTTAGAGGCATGGCAAATGATGCCAAGCAGTGGTTATAGCGGGGAGCATCGATAATTTAGATAGGCATCTTAACAACCACAACATACAGGGATATACAATGTAATATAAACATAAAGCACACACAGGTTGAACTTGATGAACTTGTGTCTTTTTTCAACCTCACCAACTATGTAACTATGAATGAGAGGTGAGAGACAATGAATATAAAAAGGACTGATATATGGCACTGCACTTAATAGAAAGCTGGTAGGCATTGTGTATGAAGCATCACATGTAATATAAGAAAGACATTAGACGTCTAATGTAACACAGGTGTGAGGAACTGTGTGTAATAAACAGATATAAGGAATTGCATGCACTACTAAGGTCGGAGACATTGTTAATGCAGTAATAAGGAGGCAAGAGGTTCTATATATAATGGACAGGTATCAGGAGAGGTATGAGGTACTATGTGTAACAAAGAGTATTAATGTATTGTGAGAAATATGAGGTGTATCTAAAAAGTTTGGTGAATGGTATCAGAAAACAAAACAAAACAGAAGATCCAATCAAATTACCTTTATTGGCCTTCAAAATAATTGGCATCCATCGCAACACACTTTAGGCAAGCTTCTAGAAACCATCAGGAAAGGATTCTTTAGGAATCGATCGTAGAACCACTGTCACACATTCTTGGATTGCCGCCATGTCCACAAAATGTGCAGCTTTCATGACGTTCTTCAGGCAGGGAAACAGAAAGAAGTCTGCGGGCGCCGGATCAGGGGAGTATGGTGGATGATCGAGAACAGGTATGCCGTGTTGAGCCAAGAATTGGTAGCGCCAGGTCTCATTCCCTGTGATGATGGTTAGCGGTATAAGTACAGAATGTAATGCAGAAGGATAATGCAATATGAAATACAGGTACAAGGCAATGTATATGGTATGGGATACCAATGTGTGACAGGTATGAGGCACGGTGTATAACAGATGGGGATGATGCACCATGTGTAACAGATGAATATTAGTCATCAGTGTAATAAAGAGGGAGGAATTTCCCTGAGTTGCTATAGATTGAGATATAAGTTGGTGAGTAGAGTAGTAATGTGCCAATCTGCCTAGGTTCAAATTTCAAAAGGTTTAGTCTAAGAGGGACAAATCCTGTTGTAAAATTCTGTCAATTTTCAGGGCTAGTAGGCAAATTACTGCTAAAAGGCATTGGAGACTAATTACTGCCACAGAGGACATGTACCAACGCAAAAAAAAAAAGTAAAAAATTAAAAATACCACACAGTGGCAAGAGGATCATTTCATGTGGCTTTGAGGACAAAATTGAAAATGCACATTAAAATTTTACATGGTGTTACAGAACAGTATGATTTTCTCAGGCAAGCTCAGCAACCATGTAAATTGGCAGGTCATATTTTAACTATAGAATTGATTTTTATCTTTTACAATTACATATAGCAACAGTATCCCAATCTGATTTATTTCAGTTTGAAAAAAAGTGTTTTATTCAGGAAACTTTAGCAGTGCTTTTATATCAAACAGTAAAAGAACTTCTTTGACTGGCAGATAGAAATTGGCAAGTAGTTCACTGTGACTGTTCTATCAAGCTCATACCAAAGTATAACATTATCAGTGGTAGGGTATTTTTATTGAGGAAGAATTGACCAAAATGTACTAGAGATAATGAGTAAAGCTGGTGTTATAAAACAACTATACACCCACGTAAAAAAAATACAACACCCTAAAACATAAGCTCATTTTTAAAGTGTAGATGTACAGGACAGCAACTAAAAGTAACCTCTGACCTCAAGTCAACTACAGAAGAAAGCAGAAGAAAGGGGTTGATTTCCCACAGAGCTAACAATTAGATTTAAAGTACAGTTTTCTACAGTAACTGTTCTATTTTCTCCCAATGCAGTTTGTCAGCTTCCCCTATGCCTTTGCTACATCAGCTTTCAATTCACTGATACTATAGCTGTTTCGTTCCCTATATTTTATAATGAGTAGGGATGGGTGAACGGTTCTGTTCGGGCCGAACTTTGGTTGTTCGGACGTTCAGCGAACAACGAACATTATGTGGTGTTCGCGGCAAATTCGAAAGCCGCGGAACACCGTTAAAGTCTATGGGACATTGACATGAAAAGCAAAAGTGCTCATTTTCAAGGCTTATATGCAAGTTATTGTCATAAAAAGTGTTTGGGGACCTGGGTCCTGCCCCAGGGGACATGTATCAATGCAAAAAAAAGTTTTAAAAACGGACGTTTTTTCAGGAGCAGTGATTTTAATAATGCCTAAAGTGAAACAATAAAAATGAAATATTCTTTTAAATATCATGCCTGTGGGGTGTTTATAGTATGCCTGTAAAGTGGCGCAGTTTTCCTGTGTTTAGAACAGTACCAAAGCAAAATTAAATTTCTAAAGGAAAAAGGTAATTTAATACTGATCGTGGCTGAAATGGATTCTCGGGTCTCGGCGATATAGATAAAACTCATTGAAAAAGACAGCATGGGTTCCCCCTGGTCCCTTACCAGGCCTTTTGGATCTGGTATGAATATTAAGGGGAATCACTGAACCAAATTTTTTTTTAAAAATTGCATGGGGGTCCCCCAAAAATCCATACCAGGCCCTTCAGGTCTGGTATGGAAATTAAGGGGAACCCTGTGCCAAATTTTAAAAAAAATGGTGTGGGGGCCCCCCAAAATCCATACCAGACCATTATCTGAGCACGCAACCTGGCAGGTTGCAGGAAAAGAGGTGGGAAGAGAGAGTGCCCCCCCTCCTGAACTGTACCAGGCCACATGCCCTCAACATGGGGAGGGTGCTGTGGAGTAGCCACCCAAAGCACCTTGCCCCCATGTTGGCCTCATCCCAAAAACCCTTGCCCGTTAGTTGTGGGGGTATTGGGTGGGGGGCTTATCGGAATATGGAAGCCCCTTTAACATGGGGCCCCCAGATCCCGTCCTCCCCCCATGTGAATTGGTAATGGGTACATTGTATCCCTACCATTTCACAAAAAAGTGCCAAAAATAGTAAAAAAGACAAGAGACACTTAGGGACCAGTCCTTTATTAAAAGATAAAAAAATAAAAATGTCCCATGATGTAGGTCCATCTCACGCAGCCCAACGAGCAGAAAAAAGAAAAAAAAGCAATGTCACGTGGTGTCAGGGGGGGCAGGGGCTACTCCAAAGCACCCTCCCCATGTTGAGAGCATGTGGCCTGGTATGGTTCAGGAGGGGGGTGCTCTCTCTTCCCCCCTCTTTTCCTCCAGCCTGCCAGGTTGCATGCTTGGATAAGGGTCTGGTATGGATTTTGGGGGGCCCCTATGCCATTTGTTTTATTTTAGTGCAGGGTTCCCCTTAAAATCCATACCAGACTTCAGGTCTGGTATGGAGTTTGGGGGGACCCCTACACCATTTTTTTTAAATTTGGTGCAGGGTTCCCCTTAATTTCCATACCAGACCTGAAGGGCCTGGTATGAATTTTGGGGGGACCCCCACACAATTTAAAAAAAAATTGTTTTGGGGTTCCCCTTAATATTCATACCAGATCAAAAGGGCCTGGTAATGGAGTGGGGGGGACCCATGCCATTTTTTTCAACGAGTTTTATCTATATTGCAGAGACCCAACAATTCATTACAGCCATGATCAGCTTTAAATTACTTTTTTTAAATGTCATTTTGCTGTGGTACTATTCTAAACATGGGAAAACTGTGCCACTTTACAGGCATACTATAGACACCCCCGGCTACGATATTTAAAGGAATATTTAATTTTTATTATTTCACTTTAAGCATTATTGAAATCACTGCTCCCGAAAAAACGTCTGTTTTTAAAACTTTTTTTGCATTGATACATGTCCCCTGGGGCAGAACCCAAACACTTTTTATGACAATAACTTGCATATAAGCCTTTAAAATTAGCACTTTTGTTTTTTCATGTTAGTATCCCATAGACTTTAACGGTGTTCCACGGCTTTCGAATTTGCCATAAACACCGCATAATGTTTGTTGTTCGCCGAACGTCCGAACAACCCGAACAGAACCGTTCGCCCATCCCTACTCATTATAAAATACAGGGAACAAAACAGCTATAGTATCAGTGAATTGAAAGCTGATGTAGCAAAGGCATAGGGGAAGCTGACAAACTGCACTGGGAGAAAATAGAACAGTTACTGTAGAAAACTGTACTTTAAATCTAATTGTTAGCTGTATGGGAAATCAACCCCTTTCTTCTGCTTTCTTCTGTAGTTGACTTTAACGGTGTTCCACGGCTTTCGAATTTGCTGCGAACACCGCATAATGTTCGTTGTTCACCCTATGTCAGAACAACCAAAGTTTGGCCCTAACTTATGCTCGTGCCGAACCGTTCGCCCATTCGTAGTATCGGGTACATTGTACCACTACCCATTCACCAAAAAAGTGTACAAAAGCAATAAACACATGAGACAGTTTTTGACAAATACTTTTTTTTAAAAATAAGAAAATAGTGTCCCTTAATGTAAATCCATCGTCTATCACGCTGCCTGCCGGACCCGAAAAATTAAAAATATCAAAAACGCTCTTGCCTCCTCGGAGGCCTCCCACCATATGCCCGATCTGCGTTTTGACATTTTTTATATAGGTAAGGGGCGGGGCCACCTGGCTACATCACCTTCTGACGTCACGTGACCGGCTCCGTTTATTTTTTACCAGCACTTTTTTTTATTCACCTGTCAGCGGGGAAACCCATTGACAGCTGATGACCCATCAGTTGTTAAGGATGTTCCGGCCCGGCTTCCCGGCCCCGCTCCCTAACAACCAGCTTACACTGCACCCTGATTGAGCAAAGCTTTGCCCAATCAGGGCGCAGAATGCACTGTGCAGCGCTCAGTGCATTGCAGGGTGTTCACCCATCCCTAGTGAAGAATAGCAGACCTGAAGGGCCTGGTATAGTTTGGGGATGTTTATGCGTTTTTCTATGAATTTTTCATTGCTGGCATTCTTTTGTTCACATTTCAGCTTTCAGTGGGAAAGCCCGCTGACAGCTGATGAGTCATCAGTTGATGAGTCATGAGTTTCCTGGCCTGCTCCTTAACAACCGGCTATTCTTCACACGAAATTTAAGAGTCGATCATTTTTCAATTGAAACCACTTCGAAAATTTGGAATTCATTATAAAATGAATATACAAAACAAAATTAAATGAATTTCAATAAAATTCGTTACTATTTCATTCATAGATCGGTACGAATTATATTATATTCGTAATGAAACAAATTGCACATGTCTAAGCAGAGACACTAAGAGTGGGTGGGAAGATAACAAGAGGGTAGATGGGGTGACACACAACAAGGGGAAGGAAAGCAAAGACAAAGCAACACATAAAATTAGATGTTGTAAATAGAGGCACAGAGACAGAGGAGAAGGGTGGGAAAAAGTGACACAGCGATACAGGATAGGGAATGATGGCACAGAACCAGAAAACCACTCAAGTGTGCTACCTGGGTGCCAGGTGAAAGAGAAAAGAGTATAGGTGCAGAATCATCTAAGGAGAATGTCATGACGAGAAATGTACACTGTATAGTAAAATGCTGCAATTCATAGTGATGGAATCATGGTGAAGCAACTTACAATCAATTAAGTGGTCCAGTTTCCTTCACAGCCTGATGTGCATAGACTGGTTTATTCCTGCTCCCTGTTTAGCTGCAGAAGTAGTCAGTGAAACATTTTTTTTCTGAGAGATTGCTATTATTTTGTTTAGTTCATTTTAGTTATAATAAAAGCATTAATACTTCTAGTAAGCCATAATCCCTTTATTAGATAAACAATTTGCAATGGCAAGAATCATACTAAATCATGTAATAAAGTTAATATTTAAATGCTATGGTGTTTTATCAACCTAAGACAACATCCAAATGTGTTCCCAAAATCGATGGAACATATCAATGACTAAGTTATAATTATTCCCAACACTAACAAAGGTTTGTATTCCAACCATTGGAATACAAACCTTTGTTAGTGTTGGGAATAATTATAACTTAGTCATTGATATGATTCCCTAGATCTTCATCAATAATGTCTCACCAGACTAAATAAAAAACAAAGAAGTGTGATTTAGGAAAAGCTTTCCACCCACAGATGGTCTCTTAATTTCACTAAATGAGTGATACAATCTTAAGTTGCTTCTCTGACACTAGCTTTGAAGGTGGAGAAGGTGTTTGACAGGGTACAATGGAAACAGATGGTGGGGATGGGTGAATCTGCCTGGGTTTGATACAGTAGGGGTTCAACATATCCTGAATTCTTTTATTGAATTCTGGCCATTTTTAGGGATAAACAGGCAAATTACAGTTATGCCGCGTACACACGAGCGGACTTTACGGCAGACTTGGTCGGCGGATCAGAGTCCGCTGAATAATCCGACCGTGTGTAGGCTCAGGCGGACTTTTCCGGCGGACTTTTTCCCAAAAACCCGCCGGACCTAGATTTGAAATAAGTTTTAAATCTTTCCATCGGACTCAGTTTCTGGCGGAAAGTCCACTCGTCTGTGTGCTGGTCCGACGGAAAGCCTGCTCGTGTGTATGCTGGTCCAACGGACCAGATACGACGTGAGGGGAGGGTATTGCATTTCGCGCGCGCTGCAATAGGAAAAAACAATTTTCCTATTGCGGCGAGCCCGGAGCATACCAGGCCCTTAGGTCTGGTATGGATTATAAAGGGAAGCCCCTACGCTGAAAAAACGGCGTGGGGTCCCCCCTAAAATCCATACCAGACCCCGATCCGAGCACGCAGCCCGGCCAGTCATGAAAGGGGGTGGGGACGAGCGAGCGCCCCCCTTCTGAACCATACCAGGCCGCATGCCCTCAAAATGAGGGGGTGCCTTGGGGGAGGGGGGCCCTTCGTGACACCCCACCCCAAAACACCTTGTCCCCATGTTGATGAGGACAAGGGCCTCTTCCCGACAACCCTGGCCGTTGGTTGTCGGGGTCTGCGGGCGGGGGCTTATCGGAATCCGGGAGCCCCCTATAATAAGAGGGCCCCCAGATCCCGGCCCCCCACCCTATGTGAATGAGTAAGGGGTACATGGTACCCCTACCCATTCACCTAGGGAAAAAGTGTCAATAAAACACACTACACAGGTTTTTAAAATAATTTATTAAACAGCTCCGGGGGTCTTCCTCCGGCTTTGGGGGTCTTCTTCCGGCTTCGGGGGTCCCTCCAGTTCCTCTTCACCCAGTGTTCCAGTTCTTCGGCCGGCTCCCCCGCTGTCTTCAGGCCGCTCTCTTGCCAGCGGAGGTCCGGGCTTCTGGGCTTCTTGGCTTCTTGTCTTCTTTCCTCTTCTCTCCTCCAGATGTTGACACGATGCTCTCTCCGGCTGGACTGCTCTCTGAGGGCTCCGTTGTGACTTATATAGGCGGAGGCCCCGCCCCCTTATGATGTCACAGTCCCTGGGCATGCTGGGACTGTGACGTTTTAGGGGCGTGGTCAACATCACCCATTTAAATATTAACTTTATTACATGATTTAGTATGATTCTTGCCATTGCAAATTGTTTATCTAATAAAGGGATTATGGCTTACTAGAAGTATTAATGCTTTTATTAAATAAAACAGTCCTTCAATATAAAGTAAGAAAAATGTCTTGATTAGAATTGTGCTGTCCAAGTGTGATTTTCCCCATCCAGAGAGGAAGAAGACCACCATTTGTGACTGAAAAAATATACCGCACTCACCAACTCCAACAGCTGACAGTGCAGCAAATAGTGATTTTAAACCACTTCAATACCAGGCACTTAGACACCTTCTCACCCAGGCCAATTTTCAGCTTTCAGCGCTGTCACAATTTGAAGGACAATTGCGCGGTCGTGCTACACTGTACTCAAACAAATTTTTTATCATTTTGTTCCCACAAATAGAGCTTTCTTTTGGTGGTATTTGAACACCTCTGCGGTTTTGCAACAAATAAAAAAAGACCAAAAATGTAAAAAAAAAGCAAGTTTTTCTTTGTTTCTGTTAAAATTTTTTGGCACTGATGAGGTGGCACTGACGGGCACTGATGATGGGCACTGATAGGCGGCACTGATGGGCACTCATAGGCAGCACTGATGGGCACTCGTAGGTGGCATTGATGGGTACTTATGGGTGGCACTGATGGGTACTTATGGGTGGCACTGATAGGTGGCACGGATGGGCACTGATGGGCACTGATAGGTGGGCACTGATGGGCACGGATGGGCACTGACAGGTGGTACCGATGGACACTGATGGGTGGCACTGATGACACTGATTGGTGGCACTGATGCTCCTAAGGTTGGCATTGCAGGGCATCTAGGCAATATTATGGTGCCAATCAGTGCCCATTTGTGGGCACTGATTGGCACAGATTGGGCACTGACTGGGCACATTGGGCACATGTGGATGGCCATGGGGTACATACCTGGCCATTCACATGTTGCCCCTTCCCTGGTGGTCCTAGTGGTGATCCCTGGTGGTCCAGTGTGGTCATCTGAGGGGGGGCTGTGCTGATAAACAATCAGCTCAGACCCCCCTGTCAGGAGAGCTGCCGATCGGCTCTCCTCTACTTGTGTCTGTCAGACGCGAGTGAGGAAAAGCCGATCAATGGCTCTTCTTATTGACATCGTGATCAGCCGTGATTGGACACGGCTGATCACGTGGTAAAGAGCCTCTGCCGGAGGCTCTTTACCAAGATCAGTGGAGCGGTGTGTCAGATTGACACACCGCTCCACCGATTGCCGCAATGCGCTCCCCAGTGGGCGCGCAGTGGCATGTTATCCTGCTGGACATCATATGACGCCCAGTCAGGATAACAGAACCACTTCACGGACGTCAATCTGCTATAGGCCGGGCGGGAAGTGGTTAAGCAACAGAGATCAGCATCCCTCTATGGCCATCCAGCTTCATCGCTCCATCCATCCATCCATCCATTCATCTACCCTTAGTTTTCTGTAGCTGTAAATCTCTCCCACTAGGAGGAGTAGTGTCATTGTCATTGTATGGGGAGAGAGGGCTCACCGCAAGGGGCCAAATACAGTGTAGTGGTTTATTATGTCAACTTAAAGCAGAACACAAAGTCCACAAAACATATACAACTGCTAGTGACATAAAGATAGCAGTAGTACACTTACTTAGATAGCAGCCAGATCTGAGACCAGAGGTGGCAGCATGATGTCAATGTATAACCCTTCACCCAACGCATTTTGTGCCAACACACATTCTCAGGAGGCATTAGTAAGCCAGCGTCAGAAATAAACCCCCATTAATTAGCCTGTAAAATCATCCTGCAATCACTAGAGCCCAATGTAAAATTGTGTGCGCCACTTTGTTGTAGTTCCATGGGCACCACCATTTTCCCTTATACCAAATGTCACACATTTGTCAGAACATATGAGAGAAGGCTGAATGTGGCCAGGTGTTATTTTCTTGAAATCTCAAAATAGCACATATAGAGCATTGGGCTCCAGTGATTATATGTGATAATTGAGCCCATGAGTTTTAAGCAGTTGGCCAAGTAGAAGCATGTAAATGCTAACAAGTAGGGATGGGCTTTATGTTCGGGTCAAACATGAGTTCGAATCGAACATTGGCTGTTCGCCAGTTCGCCGAACAGCAAACAATTTGGGGTGTTCGCGGCAAATTCGAAAGAGATCAAAAGTGCTAATTTTAAAGGATTATATGCATGGTATTGTCATAAAAAGAGTTTGGGTACCTGGGTCCTGCCCCAGGGGACATGTATCAGTGCAAAAAGAAGTTTTAAAAACGGCCGTTTTTTCGGGAGAAGTGATTTTAATAATGCTTAAAGTGAAACAATAAAAGTGTAATATTCCTTTAAATTTCATAATTGGGGGGTGTCTATAGTATGCCTGTAAAGGGATGCATGTTTTCCGTGTTTAGTTAACAGTCTGACAGCAAAATGACATTTCAAAGGAAAAAAAGTAATTTAAAACTACTCACAGCTATTAATGAATTGTCGGTCCAACAATACACATAAAAGTTCATTGATAAAAAAAAAATTCAGGAGGGGGCGCTCTCTCGTCCCCCCCTCTTTTCCTGTGGCCTGGCAGGTAGCGTGCTCAGATAAGGGTCTGGCATGGATTTTGAGGGGGACCCCCACGCCATTTTTTTTTTACATTTTGGTGCAGGGTTCCCCTTAATATCTATACCAGACCTGAAGGGCCTGGTATGGAATTTATGGGGACCCCCACGCCATTTTTTTCTAAATTTTGGTGCGGTGTTCCCCTTAATATCCATACCAGACCTGAAGGGCCTGCTATGAAATTTAGGGGGACCCCCACGCATTTTTTTTTTAATTTTGGTTCGGGGTTCCCCTGTGGGGAAATTCCATGCCATTTTTATCATTGAACTTTTATGTGTATAGTCAGACCGACAATTCATTAATAGCCGCAAGTGGTTTTAAATGACTTTTTTCCTTTGAAATGTAATTTTGCTGTCAGACTGTTCTAGATACGGGAAACATGCGCCACTTTACAGGCATACTATAGACACCCCCCAGGCATGAAATTTAAAGAAATATTACACTTTTGTTGTTTCACTTTAAGCATTATTAAAATCACTGCTCCTGAAAAAACAGCATTTTTAAAACTTCTTTTTGCATTGATACATGTACCCTGGGGCAGGACCCAGGTCCCCAAACACTTTTTATTACAATAACTTTCATATAAGCCTTTAAAATGAGCACTTTTGATTATTCATGTTCATGTCCCATAGACTTTAATGGTGTTCGCGTGTTTGAACACATTTTTTGCCTGTTCGCAATTTCTGCTGCGAACCGAATCGGGGGGTGTTCGGCTCATCCCTACTAACAAGTAAGGGACCCAAAATTTAGCCCTGAGGGACACTGAACTTGACTGGATCAACTTCAGACTGGAATCCACCAAGAGAAGCAAAGTGATAGCCATCAGTGAGATACAATATTCATTTCAGAGCCAATCCTGAGACTCCAAATATGGTTTCAAGATAAGAAAGTAAAAGATTGTGGTCCACAGTATCAAATGCAGACCTAAGATCCAGTAGAATAAGAAAAGTTAGTGATCCGGAATTGGAAGCTAACAGAAGGTCGTTAGTGACTTTGATCAAGGCAGTTTCTGTGCTGTGCAGTTGCCGAAAACAAGATTGGAGGGGTTCAGTTCGGTTATTTAGGGTCAGGTGATAATGTAGCTGAACTATCACAATGCACACAAGGATCTTGGCAAGGAAGGGTAAGTTAGATATTGGGAGAAAGTTGTTTAAATTGTCCAGAGCCTATTGGAGAGATGTATTGAGGGAAGTTGTGTTTGGGTACAATGTAAACTGCATTGCTTTGGTGGGCTAAACAGCACCTGCTCTGCTGATAACCCCATAAAAGAATGTGACACTATGCTTATTTTCTCTTTTCTTAAGCAAAATAAGCATATAACATTAATGGAGAAAAAGGATTGAGAGAGCAATTCTCTCTCAAGACCAGGCAGACTTCATGGACACAACATGAGGCAGTAATTATATACTTTTTTTATCTTTATTACAAAAATGTTAAAACCACATATAGATATAACAAATACAACACCCTCTTCTAGTCAAAGGTCAATAGATACCCAATTAACAGATATGGAGGCATGGAACCTATCATAGGGTAAGTGAGAGGCCCATCAGTGTATAACCAAAGAAAAAAAGGAGTGTGTAATGGTCAAAAGGTCAGTTCCATGAACTCCTCCATGCTTGCTTGCCTTGCCTTTGACCAAGGCAGTTTCTGTGCTGTGCAGTTGCTGAAAACAAATTTGGAGGGGTTCAATTTGGTTATTTAGGGTCAGGTGGTAATGTAGCTGAACTATCACAATGCGCACAAGGATCTTGGAAAGGAAGGGTAAGTTAGATATTGGGAGAAAGTTGTATAAATTGTCCAGAGTCTATTGGAGAGATGTATTGGGGGAAGTTGTGTTGGGGTACAATGTAAACTGCATTGCTTTGGTGGGCTAAACAGCACCTGCTCTGCTGATGACCCCATAAAAGAATGTAACACTATGCTTATTTTCTCTTTTCTTAAGCAAAATAAGCATATAACATTAACAGAGAAAAAGGATTGAGAGAGCAATTCTCTCTCAAGACAAGGCAGACTTTGTGGGCACCACATGAGGCAGTAATTATATACATTTTTATCTTATTACAAAAATATTAAAACCACTTATAGATATAACAAATACAACACTTTCTTCTAGACAAAGGTCAACAGATACCCAATTAATGGACATGGTGGCATGGAACCTATCATAGAGTAAGTGAGAGGTCCATCAGTGTACAACCAAAGAAAAAAGGAGTGTGTAATGGTCAAAAGGGGAGTTGCATGAACTCCTCCATGCTTTCTTGGCTTGTGTTGTGTCCACAAAGTCCACCTTGTTTTGAGAGAGAGTTTCTCTCTCAATCCTTTTTCTCCATATTGGATGTTGGCATGGTGGGGGTCCTCCCTTCTCATATAACATTAACAAAAAGGGGGGGGGGGGTGGCAAAATTCAACACAGCAAAAGAACCTGCTGCTGGCACAAAAAGCCCTAAAAGGAACTTTTGGTTCTCAGGAAATCAGAGTGAATGCAGGTGGGCCTACACTCAACTCTTCCGAGACAAATAAATGGAAATCCACTGCAAAGTATCAGTAGCAAATGTATATAGCACATAATATAGTATATAACACTGATATAGTATAGTATAGTATAGTATAATAGTATATAACACTGAGTACAGTATAAAGTACAAAGTAGTAGTAGCTGTATGCACTACACTAATCAGCTCTCTATCCTTAACCACTTGAGCTCTGGAGGGTTTTACCGCTTCATGACCAGGCCATTGTTTGCTATTTAGCAGTGCACTACTTTAACTGGTAATTGCGCTGTCATGCACCACTGTACCCAAACAATATCATTTTATTTCACACAAATAGAGCTTAATTTTGGTAGTATTTTATCACCACTGTTTTTTTTTTTTTTTTGTGATATATACAAAAAAATACAGAAAATCTTTAGTCCATAGAACACTCAGCTTGTCCCTATCTCTTATCTAATATACAGGTACTGTAAATAAGTGTGTAATAGTGTGTAATCTCTTCACCCCCCAGCTCTCTCTATCTGTCTCCTCACGCATTACCAACTTACTAGCAGACATATCAGCCTGGATGTCACATCACTTCCTCAAACTCAACCTATGCAAAACTGAGCTTATGATATTTCCTCCCTTAGGTGCCACTTCCCCTGAATTCTCTGTCAATATCAAAGGCTAAACTATCAACTCATCTCCCCACGCCAAAGTCCTAGGTGCAATCCTGGACTCTGAACTAACCTTTTGGCCCCACATTCTATCACTATCCAAAATTTGCCGCCTCAGCCTCTGCAACATCTCCAAGATACGCCCCTTCCTAACCAATGTCACCACAAAGCTTCTAATCCACTCCCTGGTCATCTCCAGCCGCGACTACTGCAACTCCCTCCTCATTGGCTTACCTCTAAATAGGCTATCCCCACTTCAGTCCATCATGAACTCTTCTGCCAGGCTCATCCACCTCACAAACCGCTCAGCGTCTGCTATACCCCTCTGCCAATCCCACACTAGCCTTCAGGACTTCTCCAGAGCCTCTTCCATCCTCTGGAATGCTCTACCCCAATCCGTCCGATTTTCTCCTACTTTATCCACTTTCAGACGATCCCTGAAAGCTCATCTCTTCAGAGAAGCCTATCTGCCCCCCACCTAACAAGTGTACATTTATCTTCTTAATCAGCACATCACCCACAGTTATTACCTCTTGTATCTCTTGACCTTCCCTCTTAGATTGTAAGCTCTTAGGAGCAGGGCCCTCTGATTCCTACTGTATTAAAGTGTATTGTATTTGTACTGTCTACCCTCAAGTTGTAAAGCGATACATAAACTGTTGGCGCTATGTAAATCCTGTATAATAATAACAATAATAATAATAATAACTCAGTTTATGTTTAGGTCTTAAACATTCATGTTTTCAGAAAGAATGGCAGAATAAAGCTTTGACAATTTGTTTTTATTACTCTGTGGTTTTGGAGCTGTATCTCTACCTTAGTGGTCTCTACACTGCGGCCCTGGGGCCAGATGTGGATCTTTGCTAGCCTTTTAACTAGCCCTTTGGGCCTTATTCCCCCCAGTGTCAGCAAAAGTGGGGCATAGTCCCTGCCACTGACACTGACCACAGGGCACCACTTCTCCCACTGACACTAATGATGGGACACTATTTCTTACACTGACACCAAGGACGGGGCACTATTCCTCCCACTGACACCAGTGATGGAGCACTATTCCTCCCACTAACACCCATGATAGGCACTATTCCTCCCATTGAGACCATTAGTCCTCCCTCTAATACCAATGATGGGACACTGTTTAGTCCCACTGAGACCAGGACACTTACTACTCCTGATGGCCACAGTCCGGCCCCCCTAAAGTTTGAAAGGCCATAAACTGTCCCTTTGTTTGGAGTTTGGAGTATGGAGGCCTACCTTATTCTTCTTTCAGCACCATGGACAGTGGTCAGCATTCTGATGTTTCTCTTTATGAATTGTTATGTGCAACATAAAAAATGTGAGTAAATACAGCTGTGAACCAAGCACCACATTGATTGAACAATATCAAATGCAAAAATAAATCTCATAAGCAATGTAATTTGATCTAGCAAACTCTAAAAAGTATCCTGTAGAGAACAGTTTGAGCTGTAAATTGTTAAAATATATTATGCACTGCAATTTGTGAATAAAGAACGTAGTGTTTGTTAGACATGTTATTATTTAAAAAAGAAAACCCACAACAACAAACTAACTTGATTTAGGGTGTTGCATCCATCACTTAAAATGCAATAATTTAATACATAATCAAACCTTTACACCTAAATAACCATAAGTTATTATGAATATTCTTCCAATATAATAAAATTCATTTCATTGCACAACAATATAACAGAGTTACAGTATGGAAACATGGAATGATTGTTTTTTTTATTTTAATGTAGATAATAATATAATATGCATGTTATTAATATTGTGTTGGGTTTACCTATTAAGCCAAAGAGAAATATGTAAACTTCTATAATTCATAGCAATGTATAGAATTACTGAAAATAGCTGTGCAATTTTTCTTTCATGTGCAGGCTAATAGGTGTGCAGGTATTGCTTTTGTGATTTTAGGACAGCTGTGTTTCCAATATAAACATGGACAATCATTCTCAAAATGGTAAATATAAATATGCTGATTTATTTGCAGACACCCAAATGTTACTGTGGTCCTGATTCTTTTTTTGTGCATATAAATTAACCACTTACATCGGACACTTTTACCCCCTTCCTGCCCAGTGCCCAGAACAATTTTCAGATTTCAGTGCTGTTACATTTTGATTGGCATACACACAGTGATCACATGGCACCGGCAGTGGCCCAGTATAATGATTTGCCATCTACTGTGTCCAGTGGACACAGTGGATGACAGATCACACTGCAGCGTGACCCCAAGGGCACAAACGTGGCATGATCCTGGAAGGTCCTTAATATTCTCCCAGGATGGGAGAGCTCCTGCTTAGCCATTATTTGACAAAAGGAGGGAAGCAGGTAATATACTATATATGTTTTTTTTTAGACTGTGGTTGATGTTACTGTTAACAATTCAAGGCAGCCAATTGCCAATAATCATTCCTTGATCTAGAGACTTCAGGGTAATGAAATCTAACATTTGAATGGTTAGTGGACTCAGCACATGATCCTTGAACTTTGGGCAACTTTATTAAAAGCCGTCTCCACCAAAAACAGAAAGTATTTTGATGCTGTCATCAATTAAATTACAGTACATACTGCACTGTTACATTTTTTGAACCACACAATCAAACTATCTCCACCAGAATTGCCAGCTTTACCCAGATTCTGCAGCCATTATAAAGTCCAAAAACCTCCTACTGTGTACAGATGTAAAAAGAAAGATATATTACAGAAATTGTTCACAGCTGTAAAATCTGTATAGTTCAATGGTTCTCCAATGCAATGCAAAAATAAATAAATTAATAAGTAAACAAAACAACGCTCAGCAATGACCCACCTGTGGACAATCACTTTCTCACCAATGTTAATAGTCGCTGCACTCCCTGGACTACTTATGATCTAGAGTTTTAATTACAGAGTGCAGATGATACACCAGAGCAGTGATTATTGATGTCTGCCGCCCTTGGATTCAGCTTCTCCAGAGTCTCGGCTTTGGATTGAAGTCAGTAATATGTGCATTACTATCCAAGACTTAGATTTACACCAAATGCAGGCAGTTAAGGCACTCCAGCTGCATTGAAACTACAAATCCCATCATGCCTCTGCCTCTCGGTTTTATGCCTGTGGCTGTCAAAGTCTTGAAATGCCTCATGTGATTTTTAGTTACACAACAGTTGGAGTACCAATCTTGCCTACCCTTATAATGGATGAAACACTTTTCATATATTTATTTGTAAAAAAAAAAAATTAAATCCATTTATCATTTTCCTTCCACTTCACAATTATGTGCCACTTTGTGTTGGTCTATCACATACAATCCCAATAAAATACATTTAAGTTTTTGGTTGTAACATGACAAAATGTGGAAAATTTCAATAGGTATGAATACTTTTTCAAGTCACTGTATGTAGAATTCAAGATCATCAAATGTATTACAAATATTCCCTAGAATCAATTGTTATTAATAAATAATAATGGATTAGGTCATGAGCAAGAAACTATTATCTTAAAATTAAAAATGATAACGGGGCAAAATTCTAGATAATTTTCAAAAAATGTTAAGTCAGTGTTTATAGAACAACTAAAAAATTGTTTGTTGGTAAAAGTGTTTTAGAAATGCAAAAAATTCCATGTATCCCTTTATATGATAGTGTTAAAGGCATGGGTGAGAAATAATAGATTTTAGGAACAGATGTTTGTATTTATGACTTTGTTTCCTAGTAAAACAATTAAAGACAAAAACTCTCAATGCCTAACATTTCAGTTTCAGTTGGAACTGACAGGTTGAACGGGCTTCACAGCACTCTAAAGCTCTGTATACATGTTACAACTCCAAAGTACAGCATACATGTTACAATCTGACTGTTCAATCTCCTTTTATGCTCAGTCACACCATGGCGTGTTGTGGCACACTCATTACTGCACCCTATTTATTTTAACTACCTCACTACCAGAAACTTTCACCCTTCCCTGCCTAGGTTTTTTAAGCTTTCAGTGCTGTCATAGTTCGAATGACAATTACTCATGTAACACCGTATCCAAATTAAATTTTTATCATTTTTTTTAGACAAATAGAGATTTCTTTTGGTGGTAATTAATCACCACTTGTTTTTTGTTTTTTGTTTTCTTTTTGCTGTATGAATTTTTTTCAATTTCTGTTATACAATAAATAATCTTTATTCAGAAATAATCTTTCTTCAGAAATGTAGGCACAAATCTATTCTGCTACATTTCTTTGGTAAAAATAACCCAAATCGGTGTATTCTTCCAAATGCAGAATGAAAATGAAAATACATTTTTTGTCAATTTTCATTAGATGTTTCTCACACACAGCATGGGAATGGAATTACATCCAAAAACATATTCTGCTATTCCTTCTGAGTATCAGGTGTGAGACTTTATCAATGAATGTTTGGACTGATTATATATAGCACAATGTATCTTGTGTATCACACAAATCAACCAATTGTATTAAAATCAATGGACTTAAATGGTCACCTCTTTACAAGTGTTCAGGGAATGAAAGGAAAAGGGGGAAAAACTGTTTTAAGCCCCCCTTTCCTCTTGGGATTGCAGTAGTGGGGTTTCTAGTATCCCCTCAGTTTGAAAATGGGGGAAGGTTTCTGATTGGCCCCCTGATTGATGCAGACGTCAGCTGACCACTGTATCTGGGCAGTTTAGGGGGACCTGTGAGGAGAATTTCAAATAAAAAAGGGGTTCTGAGCCCCATATTTCAGTCACCTCAGTAGCAGCAAGCTGTGGTGTTCAGGGAGTTTTCGCCTCAGAGTAAACAGCTCTACTTTGGCTGAAGAGGATATCCCTCCTGAGGTGCCTGATAAAGAGAGCCGGATAAGAAGGGGGGAAGAATGGATCCGGAGGTGCTTGGAACTACCTCGTTCATCGGGTTAAGCATCGGTTTCCAGTCCAGATTTCCCCACTGCCACCGCCATCTCCACCTTGGCAGTTCCACATACAGCAGCGGGAGTCATCAGAGAAGAGGATGCCTTGGAAGACGGTGCAGAGCTAAGTAATAGTGTGTGAGGAGGAGGAGACTCCTCCCGTGGCGGAAGTTCCGGTTCACCGGATGACCTGATATGTCACTTCCCTTTCAGCCAGGGGGGCGGTGAAGAGGCGACGCTGCAGGAACAAGCGTTACTCCCCCTCGCCGCCCCGCACTGTCTCTTCCAATAGTGCTGGGGGTCCCCCCGGCACTCCGGGAGCACGGCTGGAAGCAGGGTTGGGGATGTGGATGCAGGAAGAGTATCCACAGCAAGAAGAGTGCCTCTCAGCAGAATGGGGGTGAAGGAAGAGTCCAGAATTCAGGAGTCTGGATCCAGTTTGCCATGTCAAGCCCCTCTTGAAGGAGATCAGCTGACAGTGGGTAGACCTATCCTGGTGATCTGTGCCTCAAGGGACCCGCAGGCAGGAGCTCCTTATGCTGGACCATTGTCTGGTGATTTGGCTCCACACCTGATTGAAATGTTTTCCTCTGTTAAGTTAGGGAATTACATGCAGTTAGAGAGGGTTTAGGACCTGATTTGTTAGCACCAGTTGTAATGAATACAGCTCAGGTTGGGTTAATTCCATCTGTTGGAGAGGAGATTGTGGCTGCAGTGTGGGCACCATCTAGTGACATTAATGCTAACAGTCAGGTTTCTTTAGTTATTTCACAGCCTCTTTCTTCAGCAGATACTAACATTTTAAATCATTGTAAAATCCCAGAGACATGTAGAAAAGGAGCTCTACCTTGTATTTTATCTCCTCTGGGTTTTCACCTTCCCACCGGAACTAAAGAAAAAATTTGGAAGGGTGAATTTTTGGACCTACTTTCATTGCTTCCCTCCGCTAAAGAGTTTGTACATAAATACAGTGGAAGGGAGGAAAAGTCAGAGGAGGATAGGAGAAGACCTGTCAATAAATCATTTAACAATTGGTTGCAGGCTTTCTGCATTTTTACCGGTGTATTATGCGAAAAACACCCAGAGTTGATTACTGGTCTTTTTCAGCATCCAGATTTAGTGTTGGTGGCTTACAAAAGTTTTGGGGGAACAGCTTGATTCGCATATTAATTCATTACATTGGGGAACCAAGGATTTCAGCCTTTGGCTGAATCTTTTTCTTCCCCAAAGACCACATTTTCCCAAACCAGCTGCTCCCACAAACCAACCAGCACACTCGGGTTACCGGAAAAGAGTATGCTTTAACTTCCACGAAAGCCAATGCAGATGGCTGAACACTTGTAAGTACAGACCCGAATGTGCATTCTGTGCAGGTACACACCCCATTTCCAAATGTTTCAAAAAAAGTCCAATACAAATCAGCTATCAGGTAGGGAATCCTTCTCTAAAAGTGGAGTCGCCAGTGAGACTTCTCATCTTGGTTACAGGAATTCCCAGACAGACAGATATAAAAGCTGCATTCAGGTTGCTGCCAATTGACCCTGAGTCCCTCAATTTGCTAGGTTTTTTCATTAAGGATTATTTTTATTTTGACAAATGCCGGCCTATGGGCTGCTGTTTATCTTGTTGTTATTTTGAGGCTTTTGCTTCTTTTCTAGAATGGGTGGTTTCCCAAGTAGTGGGTGTTCAGTCATTAATACATTATTTGGACAATTTCCTTTTCTTAGGGCCCCCTAAAACAAAAGTCTGCATGGATTTACTGTCATCATTTTTTTCCATTTGTAAGGCTTTTGGGGTTCCATTGGCACAAGAAAAAACTGTTTTTCCATCTACTTGTCTAGAGTTCTTAGGAATTACTATTGACATGGTGCTGATGGAATTCAGATTACCTATGGAATTTTTTTTAGAATAACAGGTAGCATTATTCTCTTGACTAGAAAAAATAAGGTTACTGTTAAAGAAGTACAGGCACTTCTGGGCCAGCTAGCATTTGCCACTAGAATAATGCCTATGGGAAAAATTTTCTCTCGTAGGCTTTATTTGGCCATTGCAGGGCTTAAGTATCCATCAGCTTATGTCCGTGTATAGCATTATATAAGGGAGGATTTGATGATCTGGTTAAGGTTCTTGGAATATTTTAACGGCAGGGCAGTTTGGCAACAGGACTTCATCACAGATGGGGAATTCTGCCTTCACACAGATGCAGCTGGGTCATTGGGATTTGCAGCCATTTGGAACACACATTGGTGTGCGGGGCCTTTGGACCCTGTTTGGAGATTTAAGGGATATCTGCGGAACAGTGGTTTGCTGGAATTATTCCCAATAATAGTGCCAGTAGAGATCTGGGGTAACAGCTTCAAGAATAGCCAAATTCTAGTTAGTACAGATAATAAAGGTGTTATCTACGCAATAAACTGCTTAACCTCCAATTCTCTGCCAGTCATTGTTCTGCTGAGGCATTTAATCTTTAAATGTTTAAGCTTAAACATTTGGATCAAAGAAAGATATATTCCTGGCAGAGACAATGACTTGGCGGATGCCCTATCTCGATTTCAGATGGAACGTTTTGCCTCTCTGCTGCCAAATGTGGACCCCGTGGGTTTAATTTGCCAAAAGCATTTATGGAGAATCCTTTAGATCAAGTACTAGCCAATGTGCATCAGTCTATTGCCCCCGCCACCATGGCGAGATATCAGCCAGCCTAGTGGCCGTGGATTTCCTTTTTACAGAATTTTGGTGTTGACAGAAACCTGGTCTCTGAGGGCTTGATACTGTTCTTTTTAAGTGATTTGTTCATTAAAAAATACTCCTGGTCACATATTAATAAAGTTTTATCAGGACTTTTCTTCTTTCTTAAATTGTACAATATGCCATCACTTTTCAGTTTTGTTAGGGTGAGGCAAGCGTTAAAAGGTTACAAAAAGAAGAACAGAGTGGAGGATTCTAGGGAGCCAATCTCTACTGAGGTTCTAGAAAGGCTTTGTGCAGCCACGGAGAAGGTTTGTTGGTTGTATTTTGAATCAACATTAATCAAAGCAGTTTTTTCTGTAGCATTCTTCGCTGCTTTAAGGATATCGGAATTGGTACAGCCCACAAAAGACAAGCAACGGGGCCTTAAATTAGAGGATCTGTTTTTAAATGGAAATAAAAGTTTATTTTATTTTTTTAAGCCAATAAAATAATTTTATCCTAAGTTAGTGTGAGTGTGTTTATTGTTTATCTAAATTCCTGCTGTCTGCTATACCATGAAAGGAAAAGGGGGAAAAACAGTTTTAAGCCCCCCTTTCCTCATGGGATTGCGGCAGCGGAGTTTCTAGTATCCCCTCAGGTTGAAAAATGCGGGAAGGTTTCTGATTGGCCCTCTGATTGCTGCAGAGGTCAGCTGACCACTGTATCTGGGGAGTTTAGGGGGACCTGTGAGGAGAATTTCAAATAAAAAGGGGGTCCCGAGCCCCAGATTTCAATTGCCTCAGTAGCAGCAAGCTGTGGTGTTCCCTCCCTTCCTTTAGTCACGGCTATTTTATTATGTGGCAGTGTCACCTTATTTAAGGGGGGCAGTTTACATATTTTAAAATTGAATTTATTTATTAATAAAAGTGTTGGTTTTATTTGAAAGTGAATGTTTGAATTACGGGGTGATTCCCCTCTTCTTTTGATGACACAGCTCGAGTCGTAGTGGCTGAGCTGTGTTTTTTTTTAATGGAAATAAAAGTGTATTTTATTTATTAAACCCAATAATAATAAAGGCTGCAGGCATAATTTTATCCAAAGTTAGTGTGCGTGTTTATTGTTTATGTAAATTTGTGCTGTCTGCTATCCCATGGGAATGGAATGGCTTAAGGTAGAGCCACCTATAGCAGTCCTTGTTCCTATAAGCCAAGCAATCCTAGACTATTGGTTCATGGCTGCCCCTGGTATACCATGTTCACTGGCCAGGAAGTACAGGAGGCTAAATAAAGGGGAAAAAAAAAAGAGTTCCTTGCAGTTGTCCCCAGGGGATGTAGAAGCAATAATTTTGGCTGTCATTCATGACAGTTATTTACTTGGTCACAGTGGTCACATGGTACCAGGGCTGAACACAGCAGCCCAATACCGATTGATTAGTTCCGCTGTGTAACTGGATACAGTGGTCACAGGTCATGATGCTGCACATCCCAGGGGGTGCGTGTGAGGTGCATGACTGGGAGGTTGTTATATTAAATCCACCCCGGATAGGAGAACTGGAATGGGCAGCTGACAGCTCGAATCACCTACATGTAAAAATGTTTATTTATTTATGTGAAAAGTGCAGCACTGAAAATAAAATTTACTTATCACAAATAATATGAAAATAAGATAAATCAAAGTGTATAGAATAAATGAAACACCATTTAGTCTGAGACAAACAATAGACAGTCCTCAAAGTCCAAAAGAAACTGCATCTCAAAAGTCTGTGACTTTGGATTCTCTCAGTAAGCTGACTCACAAACAGGCTCTCTCTCTGTGGGCAGACTCTCTGAGCCTTATTCTTCCAGTGCTCTGACTTTACCCTCTCTGTGCAGCTTTGCCCACTAACAGTAACATTCCGATGTGTTATATTAGCAGTGGCACACACTCTGGCACTACTGTTCTCAGCTTCCCAACAGGTCTCAGCAAGCACTCACTGGGTTAACTCTGATAACATCTGATTACTCTGATAGCATCTGATTACAGCTCTGCTGTAATGTAGAGGGTAGCTTCCATATCCCTCGTGAACACACAGTCCCAAATTAAGTTCTTCACCCCCACCACTTGAAAATGTTCTGTGACTGGCTTTTATGCAGTGAACATCTTCCTCTGTAGTGCAAACACTGGTGAGGTTCCCAGCCCTCCAGTTCCCATGCCATCTCCTGAAAAGGCTTCTGTACTGACATCAGACTTTGGTGCAGCACAGACAATTTCCCCCATGGCATGACACTTTTGCATTCCAACACTGACAGTCTCTGTTACTATCTTTCCCAGCCATTGCCGGTAGCAACCACTGTAGTACTTTAGGGGCATAAACTGAAAGACGGGCCCCCAAATGTAGCACTTCCATAATGGAAGCTGATAGAGTATTGCCCAGGTATTCCCCACTTCTGTACTGACAGCCAGACACAAGGTATTTCTGCAGCCAGGTGCACACACACACACATACTTCAGTTCATTGGAGTCAAAGACTAAGTCTAGTAGTGTTGTTTTGTAGTTTTATTTTAGAGGAACTTGGATAGGGTAAGGGGGTTGCAGTAAAATACTTCTAAACAAAACTATTCACAACTAGAGGACACTAGCTGTTCAAAGATGGAGCCTTAGGTGAAGTCCCTTGCTGGGAGCAAATGGCCGACTTCTCCTGATTTGGTAGTGTAACAGTAAAGAAGCTTGAGCAGAGTCCCTTGCAGTAAGTGACAGGTAGACAGAGCTCTTGAGATTACTAGCCAGTGATCTCTTTAGCTGGGCCCTTTAGCGGACACTAGCTGTTCAAAGATGGAGCCTTAGGTGAAGTCCCTTGCTGGGAGCAAATGGCCGACTTCTCCTGATTTGGTAGTGTAACAGTAAAGAAGCTTGAGCAGAGTCCCTTGCAGTAAGTGACAGGTAGACAGAGCTCTTGAGATCACTAGCCAGTGATCTCTTTAGCTGGGCCCTTTAGCTGACTAGAGGACAGCAGAGGGGGTTAACAGCATTAGTCCCTGAGATCCCACAGATGTCTGTACTCACAGGTCTTTGTAGAGCAATCAGAAACCTCTCTTAGTGATACCAGATGGATCTTCAGTGAACTACCCTCTCAGTCAGCTTAACAGAACCAGGGTCACTCTTTAGTTCCAGCTTCAGGCCCTCAAGATGCCCACTTAAGGCCTCTTGGCAGGCTTGCCTCAGGGAGTCAAGCCTGCCTCAATTCTGGCTGGTGCAATCCACTCTGGAATGGACCCCAAGCCCATGTGTTCACAGAATATAAATGCCAGCACCCAGCATTCTCAGGGGCACACTGCCCTGTAACTGGCCAGAGCTGCAGTCATATTCATGCTGTCCATTTGCCTAGTTCCCTGCTATGTTCTGGAAAGCTCTAGTGGTTTCCAGAAGACAGGTGGAGCCCAGGCAAACTTAACAGCACCAGAGCATTATGAGCAGTGCTGAATAATAAATTGCAGCACTCTGTTAGGCAGCATGCTAAACATAACTTTGCCTCTTAGCTCCCCTGTAAGGCGTAGAAGCAAATTACACTAACCTAACCATGTACATCCTAGCACTCATACTAGGAGGATGCTAAATAACACCAGAGACAGTTTCCCATGGTAGTGCCCAGCTTCACAGGCTTTAACAATAGCTTGCTTATTAGCCCTTCTAATGACCAGAATAGAATAACAAGTATCCCCATGGACTTCAAGGGAGATCACCACAAAATTTGTGAACTTTGAGCAAGATTTGCAAAATTGTCCAAAGACAGATTTGATCCTCCTTCCTAACAGCCATGTTACTGAGTTCAGCACTCTACGTGCCACACTGATATACGGCAACAGGAGCACTGTTGCTCTTATATTCACACTCTGCAAAAGTCCTGGCAGTGTGGAATTCTGGAAAGTAGTTCAATAGTTTAGGCAGACTGTCATAGTTATTAATTCTGTACTTAGTACATTTACTAGATTGTGGTTACTACTGTGTATTCTTTCTCCAAGAAAACGATTGAGAATTAAATTGCTATTTTCACATTATGTTTGCTTATGGCTGTTCCTATTGGAAATAAACTCTAATGATAATTGTTATAGAGCATATGATCAACTGCAACGCCATTTTGTAATTTATCCTACATTTTATAGTTCTTGTTTTTGAGGAATGTACATGCCTTATCTTACACTTCTTTCTCGTTAAAGTTTATTAGACTTTTTGCTTGAGCTAAGGTTTAATTAAAAAAACCCCACTGTATGAGTCATTGTGGCCCAGTCCCAAGCAGGCATCCTATGTCCTTGCAGATAAGTTATCTTTGTAAATTCCTTTCAGCTGCCTAAACTCATACTGAAAAAATCTCTCTGTAGAAGCCTGGTTAACCCTTAGAAACTTAGGTGCAAGCTTACCCCTTCCCTCTTGTGTTGTAACTCACATCTAAAAGCATCATTCTTAAATTCTAAAGAATTCAGACTCACTTTGCACACAGAAGCTGCCTGTTGTGTGTGTTTCATTGGGGTCTCCATAATTCTGACGGGTCGCTGTGGGCTACCAAGGAACAAAGGGTGGTCGGCTGTCCAGTAATCTATCCTTTCAGAATGGGGGATCTATCCTTTCATAATTTTTGTCTTATCTGACAAATAATTTTCTTGCCGCTGCTCTGATAAAGCTTTAGTCCCATTTAAATTGTATAGAAAGGATATGGACCATGACTACATAGACTAATATAAAAAAAAGGTCTTTGGCAGACCTAAGAATGTCCTTTGGGAGGACACAAATATTTAAACAGTACTGTTTCTCCTTTTGGGAAGGAGAATAGTCTATGAGGTAAATCCGCCGTGACCCAAAACTTTTCTGCTTCTTTCTGTCGTTTAGAAGTATAAGATAATTTGTTGTGTGGATCAGACAACTGTAGGGTAAGACAGAAACTCACTACTGTCAATATGGGTCAAAAATATGGTAAAGAAGTTCCTCCCCCTCCCCCTCCTCCCAACCCTGGGTAAACATGTAAAGATTATGTAGCTAGGGTTTGTGGTACAGATTATGAGTTCATAGTTCCCTAGGTATCAAATTTATCGGGGTGGACCAAAACTATGCATAGCTCTGATCCTTTCCCCCGGCATGGTGATAATGATGAGTTCCATATGGATATGGTAAAACAATTATGTCTAGGAGATAAAAAGGCAATTCCCTGGTACCCTGGGGACCCACAATGGGACATGACTTATATGAGACAGGGAGGGGAGAACTGGTTAAAGTATGCCCCCAGTGGTTCCAGAGGGATAATAAGAAACAAAAGAAACCCAACAAATAGTTAAGTAAGGAGGATTATGAGAGAAAGCACAAGGAAGAGGCAGATAAAAAGAGACCAGACCCCACCACCCTCCACCATACACAAACAAAATCTATCCCAGTCTCACAAAAGAAGATATAGATCTGTTAGCTGGTCATCATGCTGTCAGCCAGAGACAGGCTCTAGTCTAGCCTCGCAACAAGCCCTTGCCCCGGTTCAGTAGCAACAACAAGTTCTGCAAGTACAGCAGCAACAGAAAGATAGGTCAGAAAGTCAATCAAATGGGTCCTCATGTTTTGGAGGCTCCTGACACAGAAACTTGAGAGCAGGGAGCTTTAGGGGGACATAGAACCACACTAACTAAAAAGCAGAAAAATAAACTTTATCAGAAGACATTGGAGGAAGCTCATGCAATACTTAAGAAGTTACAAGAGAAATCCGATGAGCTTAAAGAACAGATAACCCACTCTAGTAGGGCGTTCACACGGTCGGACTTTGTTCGGACATTCCGACAACAAAATCCATGGATTTTTTCCGACGGATGTTGGCTCAAACTTGTCTTGCATACACACGGTCACACAAAGTTGTCGGAAAATCCGATCGTTCTGAACGCTTTGACGTAAAACACGTACGTCGCGACTATAAACGGGGTAGTGGCCAATAGCTTTCATCTCGTTATTTATTCTGAGCATGCGTGGCACTTTGTCCGTCGGATTTGTGTACACACGATCGGAATTTCCGACAACGGATTTTGTTGTCGGAAAATTTTATCTCCTGCTCTCCAACTTTGTGTGTCGGAAAATCCGATGGAAAATGTCTGATGGAGCCCACACACGGTCGGAATTTCCGACAACACGCTCCGATCGGACATTTTCCATCGGAAAATTCAACCGTGTGTACGGGGCATAGGACTAATGCCCCGTACACACGGTCGGATTTTCCTATGGAAAATGTTCGATGGGAGCCTTTTGTCGGAAATTCCGACCATGTGTAGGCTCCATCGGACAGTTTCACAAAATTTGAAATCTGGTTCTCAAATTTTCGGACAACAAAATTTGTTCACGTAAATTCCCGATCATGTGTACACAATTCCGATGCACAAAGTGCCATGCATGCTCAGAATAAATTAGGAGATGGAAGCGCTTGGTCTGGTAAAACTACCGTTCGTAATGGAGAAAGCACATTCGTCACGCTGCAATTTTTAAAATAGTTTCCATGGTGGGGGCGGGCCGCGACCTTGGCGCATCGACATCATGCCTCCACGTCCCGCATGCGATGTCCTGTGATGCTGCATTTCAGGAGGCGATGCATGTTGTTTCCATCTAGGGCCATGGCGGGGTGGGCGGAGACCAACCGTGACCGCTTGTATCGCGGGGGGATCCTCCCACACGCCGTCTCCATGCTCTTGCATGACGTTGGTGTGGGTGTGCCCCCGGCCCGGAGTACATAGCGGCGGCGTCTGACCGGTCCTCTCCATGCTTCTCCGCAGTGAGGGAGCGACCAGCCTGCTCTACACTTGCACATCACAGGCATTCTTTTCTTTCCTATTACTTTCACCCACGTTACCTCTTTCGTGCACACACATTTCTTTTCCTAGTTTGTTGTAGCCTGCATTCACCATCTAATATCCCACACTATTTCTCACTGGTTCCCAGTGACTCACATATTTACACATGCTCATCCTTTGGTGTGCAGCCTAGGATGTGACACCAATCCTCACACACTTACACCTGTTTACTTCCCCTCCTTCAACCTTCACTTTGTCATCTTTATTTCTTTCACAGCACCTCCTGTGTTCTGTGGCCTGTTTGCCCACTCCCATGTGGCTATGGTTTTGGGGTGCTCCGATCTTCATGGCGGCCGTGTTCCTTGGGTTTGGGGGGCGCTCTCCGCCTCAACCCCGGATGAGACTTTTGTTGACCTGGACCACCCAGTTACTCCATTACACTATTTATTACTCACCCACGATAAAGTGTGAGTACCATTGAGATTTACATTTCCTTTGTATTTACTCTCCATCTGTCTACAAGAACCCCTATATTAATAGATGTATCATTACCTCATTTTCCAGTTATTTTGTATCTGACTCCTGATGATTGGTTGAAAGCCAAGAAATGCGTAGAGTTACCAACTTATGGATGTACATACCATCTTACTATATAACAATCTCCTTTCTGAAATTGTACCCATTGTACGTACTATATTTACTGTTTGACTGTCTGTATATGGTCTACCATGTTCAATGATGAATTCCTATTAAATAATTCTATATGAATATTACTATGTAAATCCTTTGTGATTACGGTATTTTAGTCCTTATTAAGAATTATTGATATAACATTATGGATTATATGTATATATATTGGTTATAGGTTAATTTTAGTTGATTTTGACCTACAAATCTATATATTCTTTGACATGCCTCATACAAAGTCCCGCTTCAGCTCCTTTCCTCCTTCTTTAAAATAGTTTAATGCAGCGCTTTCTCTTCTTCTTTAGAATGCTAGAAGAATGAAGTTGTTTTGCTGCTCATATTCACACAGAGTTCTCACAAACTGATTTCTTATTATTTCTCGTGATCTCATAAATAATATTCATTTTGTTTTTCGTCACATCTCCATAATAATGTTTTTTCTTTTTATTTTCATTTTTTTATCAAGATCTGTTTTTTTATTCTAGTGCTCTCCATAATATTATTTCTCATTTTGTGTGTCAAGTTACCACAACACCATTATTATCTTGTATTTTTTTACCTCAAGGAGGTTGGTTGGTGTCCCTTGTTAATTTGACCTTGTATTTTTGAAATGCCTACTCACAAACAAACTTTCCTTTTTGAACTAAAACACATAGCCAAATATTTGTGAAAAAGAAATAGCCATTTATTCTGGGTCATAACAAAATAAAGAGGAAGGCAACACTGGAGAAACTGCTGAAATTTGCGAAGCCTTTGTACCCCAGGGCACACATCAATTATTTTACAGTCAAAATTGGTGGCCTGAGGAGTCCATATAATAGTGAGCACAATCTGGTCCAGGACTACAAGAGATCAGGAACATATCTGTCCCCAGGCTGTGGTCATACAACCCAGGCCATCACTCTCTTGTCTTCATTAGATGCTTCCTTCCAGGCTGGTGTTGGAGTTGTGGCAGGAGGTGGAGGAGGAGGAGGACCATGGTTCAACTCAAAAACGTGTCTTTGGCTTGTATGTTCGCCCCTCAACCCCTTATTTAGGGCTTGTAACATAACTTCCTCACATAAGAAGCATTGGCCCTCCTCCTTTTTCAGCATTTTGCAGTCATGGCTAGGGATGAGCTTCGAGTTCGAGTCGAACTCATGTTCTACTCGAACATTGGCTGTTCGCAAGTTCACCGAACAGCGAACAATTTGGGGTGTTCGCGGCAAATTCAAATGCCGCGGAACACCCTTTAAAAGTCTATGGGAGAAATCAAAAGTGCTAATTTTAAAGGCTTATATGCAAGTTATTGTCATAAAAAGTGTTTGGGGACCCGGGTCCTGCCCCAGGGGACATGGATCAATGCAAAAAAAAGTTTTAAAAACGGACGTTTTTTCAGGAGCAGTGATTTTATTAATGCTTAAAGTCAAACAATAAAAGTGTAATATCCCTTTAAATTTCGTACCTGGGGGGTGTCTATAGTATGCCTGTAAAGGGGCGCATGTTTCCTGTGTTTAGAACAGTCTGACAGCAAAATGACATTTGGAAGGAAAAAACTCATTTAAAACTACCCGCGGCTATTGCATTGCCGACAATACACATAGAAGTTCATTGATAAAAACGGCATGGGAATTCCCCACAGGGGAACCCCGAACCAAAATAAAAAAAAAAAAAATGATGTGGGGGTCCCCCTAAATTCCATACAAGGCCCTTCAGGTCTGGTATGGATATTAAGGGGAACCCCAGCCAAAATTAAAAAAAAAAATTGACGTGGGGTTCCCCCTAAATTCCATACCAGACCCTTCATGTTGATGAGGACAAGGGCCTCATCCTCACAACCGTGGCCGGTGGTTGTGGGGGTCTGCGGGCGGGGGGCTTATCGGAATCTGGAAGCCCCCTTTAACAAGGGGACCCCAGATCCCGGCCCCCCCCCTGTGTGAAATGGTAAGGGGGTACTTACCCCTACCATTTCACTAAAAAACTGTCAAAAATGTTAAAAATGACAAGAGACAGTTTTTGACAATTCCTTTATTTAAATGCTTCTTCTTTCTTCCTTCATCTTCTTCTTCTTCTGGTTCTTCTGGCTCTTCTGGTTCTTCCTCCGGCGTTCTTGTCCAGCATCTTCTCCGTGGCGTCTTCTATCTTCTTCTCCTCGGGCCGCTCCGCACCCATGGCATGAGGGGAGGCTCCCGCTCTTCTCTTCATCTTCTTCTCTTCTTCATCTTCTTCTTCATCTTCTTCTTCATCTTCTTCTTCTTCTTCTCTTCTTCATGTCTTCTCCGGGCCGCTCCGCAGCCATGCTGTGGCATGGAGGGAGGCTCCCGCTGTGTGATGGCGTCTCTTCGTCTGACGGTTCTTAAATAACGAGGGCGGGGCCACCCAGTGACCCCGCCCCCCTCTGATGCACGGTGACATGACGGGACTTCCCTGTGGCATTCCCCGTGACGTCACAGGGAAGTCCCGTCAAGTCACCGTGCGTCAGAGGGGGGCGGGGTCACCGGATGGCCCCGCCCCCCGTTATTTAAGAACCGTCAGACGAAGAGACGCCGTCACACAGCGGGAGCCTCCCCCATGCCACAGCATGGCTGCGGAGCGGCCCGGAGAAGACATGAAGAAGAGAAGAAGAAGAAGAAGATGAAGAAGAAGATGAAGAAGAAGATGAAGAAGAGAAGAAGATGAAGAGAAGAGCGGGAGCCTCCCCTCATGCCATGGGTGCGGAGCGGCCCGAGGAGAAGAAGATAGAAGACGCCGCGGAGAAGATGCTGGACGAGAACGCTGGAGGAAGAACCAGAAGAGCCAGAAGAACCAGAAGAAGAAGAAGATGAAGGAAGAAAGAAGAAGCATTTAAATAAAGGAATTGTCAAAAACTGTCTCTTGTCATTTTTAACATTTTTGACAGTTTTTTAGTGAAATGGTAGGGGTAAGTACCCCCTTACCATTTCACACAGGGGGGGGCCGGGATCTGGGGGTCCCCTTGTTAAAGGGGGCTTCCAGATTCCGATAAGCCCCCTGCCCGCAGACCCCCACAACCACCGGCCACGGTTGTGAGGATGAGGCCCTTGTCCTCATCAACATGGGGACAAGGTGTTTTGGGGGGCTACCCCAAAGCACCCTCCCAATGTTGAGGGCATGTGGCCTGGTACGGTTCAGGAGGGGGGGGGCCGCACTCTCGTCCCCCCCTCTTTTCCTGCGGCCTGCCAGGTTGCGTGCTCGGATAAGGGTCTGGTATGGATATTTAGGGGGACCCCACGCCGTTTTTTTTTTTTTTTTTTGGCGCGGGGTTCCCCTTAAAATCCATACCAGACCTGAAGGGTCTGGTATGGAATTTAGGGGGAACCCCACGTCAATTTTTTTTTAAAATTTTGGCTGGGGTTCCCCTTAATATCCATACCAGACCTGAAGGGCCTTGTATGGAATTTAGGGGGACTCCCACATCATTTTTTTTTTAAATTTTGGTTCGGGGTTGCCCTGTGGGGAATTCCCATGCCGTTTTTATCAATGAACTTCTATGTGTATTGTCGGCAATGCAATAGCCGCGGTAGTTTTAAATGTGTTTTTTCCTTCAAAATGTCATTTTGCTGTCAGACTGTTCTAAACACAGGAAACATGCGCCCCTTTACAGGCATACTATAGACACCCCCCAGGTATGAAATTTAAAGGGATATTACACTTTTATTGTTTGACTTTAAGCATTATTAAAATCACTGCTCCTGAAAAAACGGCCGTTTTTAAAACTTTTTTTTGCATTGATTCATGTCCCCTGGGGCAGGACCCAGGTCCCCAAACACTTTTATTGACAATAACTTGCATATTAGCCTTTAAAATTAGCACTTTTGATTATTCATGTTCGTGTCCCATAGACTTTAACGGTGTTCGCGTGTTCGAACGAATTTTTTTCCTGTTCGCATGTTCTGGTGCGAACCGAACAGGGGGGTGTTCGGCTCATCCCTAGTCATGGCATAGTCCTCTTGAACAATGGAGGGGTTTCTGAGGGCCGCAGTAGCCTTCAAAAATAGGCCAATTTGCTGCCTCCTTCAGGTTACTCCTCTTCCTGGCACTTTTTTGTGGAAGGCCGAGGGGAGGGACCTGGGATTCGGGCAGGCTACTGGGCCAGCCACCTCCTGGATGCCACTTACCCCCACCTCCTCCTGGCTGAGACTTTCCTGTGTATGAAAAAGGGTCATAGTTTTAGTTTCTGGTTCATCAATCACACACAATTTTCAGCTCATGATTGTTGCAAATTGAATGTTAATAAATAGAAAAGACTATCATTCTGACCCCAGCATTTTTCATTCTTGTCCCAATCATTTGTGGCCACTACTGTCTATTGATATGTAAAACACCTTGTGAAATCAGAAATTAATTATCAAAACTAACATATATTTAACATCATTAATTTGACAAACAGAAATATTTTGAAGAATGCTATACCTGACTCAAGCTGGGCTCCTCCACATGTTGCTGTATGGAAGGCCCAGGTTGGTCGTCAGAAGCTTTAGCTGGGGGGAAAGGAAGCCTTGAAGGAAGACTGGAAAATGCTGGCCTGGGTTCAGTCTGGCCTGCTGGAAAATGCAGTCTGTCATAGTACCACAGCCTGGGTACATAAATGTCATCTGCTGCAACTCCTGATCTCAGGGAATCCTGAACCTTCTTGAGCTCCCTATTATAAGTGCTCCTCATGCCACCAATTAGAGCCTTCAAATAGGGGATGTCTGCCGTGGGGATCACTGGCTTCACAAATTCCAGCAATTGAGCCAACGCTGCCTTCCTCTTTGATTTATTGTTATAAAATGGGGGGTTTACCTGCCAGAGACAGGGCTGCTCCCTGTACATATCAATGAATATGGGGATAAATGTTCTCATCGTTGAATATATCCATTTTCTCTGCAAGACACAACACAAGACAAACCCTAATGTCAGGCGAAACTCTCCTAATCTTGACCCAATATAGGTCTCAATCTATAAGCAGTATAGGCCACTGATGCACCAACTTAAAATTGTACCTTCATTATAACGATCGTCGCTTCCGTTACTTCGTCCTCCACTCACATATCGTACATACGACACACGCAGGTTACGCTTTGCATTACTACGCATGCGTGAAACTCCGCCCGCCCCTGACATTCTATGTAGTCTATTCCCCGCCCCAGTGGGAGAGCACATGGCAGAGAGACAACAGGTGCATGTAGAGGAGAGCAGCAGCGATGAAAGGCTGGAGCCCCGAACCTCACAATCCCGGAGGAGATTGAAGGCCTCAAATATGTCCTTTGTAGAGATGGTGGAGATGGTGGACATCTTGAAGAGGGTCGACTATGACGGGAAGCATGGACCTTACCCAAACCCAAATGTGAGAAAGGCCAAGATCATGCCTAAAGTTGTGAAGAGTCTGCACAGGAATTTTGGGGTACAGCGATCCAAGGATCAACTGAGGAAACAATGGTCAGACCTCAAATTGAGGGAGCAGGATCAGTACAGAAGAATCAAGAGCGTGCTGCAAAAAAGTAAGTATTTTATTGTGTGTTCCTATTCTTCTTCTTAACGTTTGTGCTTTTCTTCACTAGTGTACATTTTAAAATGGCTACTTTCATGTTCATGGGCACAGTAATCGGTCATAGGAAACATCGTTCGTTCACCCACTTTAAAATGTTTTTGGCAGATACAGGTTAACTATATTTGTTCATGCCCATTTGTATTGTGTTTGCAACTACAATGAAACGTAAATTTGATACTGTGTACGGAGAGGACACTCAGCAGCTGTTTACACATCTGGACACAGGAGCACTGGTGTGGGACGCCAGAACAAACTTTTTAGGGTGTCCCACACAAGTGCTCCAGTGGATACTATAGGGGTGCCTCCATGTGTGATACTTTAAAAAAAAAGGGAAGTATTCCAGCTTTAGAAAGGAAATAAAATGTTCTTCAGCTTGGAACTCCACTTCCAAGCAATGTTTCATATTCCTATTTCTGCCCTCCAATATCTGTGCATTAAGTATACCTATTTTTTATTCACATAGGGGAGAAAAGACTCGGGACATCTGAGGACACCAGGGACCCCCCACCTCCTAAAGAAGGGGAAATCCCCACACCACAAGCAGAGGATGAGGAGGGAGAGGTTTATGAAGTGGGCAAAATTGTCACCACAACAGGTGAGTGTCTCAGACCACAGCTTCAGGTAAGAGATCTATGCCTGCATATTTATACAATACATGGTGTGTTTTTTTCTTTTAGGTGATGTGGATGTTGTGGAAGAAGAATCTCATTTCACCAGTGAAAGTGCCCAGATCCTCATCGGGGAGAGAATGGGGTGCAATCGTGATTTAGAAAATATAAAGGAAAACATCACTGATGTTAAAAAAAAATGAAGAACATCATTGATGTTTTAGGCAGAATATAACAAACAACAACATTGTACCGTTTTATTGTGTATTTTTGAATTAAAAAAAAAATTGTAAAGTATTTGAAAAGCTAAATTTTGAAGATGCACACAGTGTGTCAACATGTGCTATTTGCCATCAGGGGATATCAATGTACGCGTTTTGTGGGTGCAACCCCTTCCTCTCAAGTCAATTAGGTGAGAGGAAGGGGTTGCAACCCCAAAACACGTCCATTGATCACCCATGATGGGAGCTAGCACATGTTGACATTAGGCATGGGATCAGGAGGGAAATCCCCAGTTTGAATCCCATTTTGTGTGCATCTTCAAAATTTGGCTTTTACAGGGGTGACATCACCCCATTTGATGAAGGCAATATCAACACATTTTGGACATACTAATATCTGATATTGCCTTCACTTTAACAAAGTTGAACATTGTAAGTTCCTGAGTTGTGTATGTTATGCTTTGAAACATGCCTGTTTAACCAAAAAAAGGATCTTTACAATGTGAAAAAAAAAATATACACCAAATATGTTGGTTTGTTCAAAAACCCTTTTCTAACGCACACGTGAATGTGATTTGAGTAAAATGTTTTCTACTTAACAATGTGTGGCTTCTTCTTTCAATGCTCAATAGCAATTTTTGTAGTAAGTTGATGTTTACAGTGACAATGGGGGTTATTTACTAAAGGCAAATCCACTTTGCACTACAAGGGCAGTTTCAGTGCAGTTTCATGTGCACTTTGGAGTGCAAAGTGGATTTGCCTTTAGTAAATAACTCCCACAGTGCTTTCTAATTTGCCACAATCACGCCATTTTCATGACTCCACAAAATTCATTCAAGGTGCGGAAAATGGTGAATATTTTTGTCAGTAATGCATTACATACATTAACAACAAAAACAAGGTGTGTGTAGCAGACCCACAACATAATAATAGTTTGCTGAAGAAGAAATTGTCACCTCATGTATCAAATAAATTACATTTGCACTATTGAAGAAAATGTACAAAAAGAAAAGCCCATTGGAGAACCTAGGAGACAGCTAAAAGAAACCCATGCAGTAAATCAAAGGAAATCTTCTTTCAGTTTAAGCTCCAAAATTGTTGATAAAATGTTTCTTAAACCGCTTCTGGCATATCAATGGCCCCCCTACCAGCAAAGTACTCGACATACTTCTGTCTTACTTTGCGGGCGCTTGGGGGGGGCAAGCCAGAACGGCAAGCTTCAAGTGCCCTCAGGGTTTCTTCTTGAAGTCCGGCTTTAGGTACAGCTGAGGCCACATAGTTCATTGAATTGCTCCTTAAATTGTTGTGTAGAATGCAGCATGCAAGGATTATTTGGTTAAGTTTATTTTCCGCCATGTTGATTGGAATAAGGAATAGGCGGAACCGGCTGGCCATTATCCCAAAAAGGTTCTCCCCTACTCTTCTGGCTCTGGCCAGACGGTAGTTATAAACCCTCTGGTCCAGGGTGAGGGTCCATATGGTTTCAAAATGGTCGGCTGGTCAGAATGAACTAACAGAAAGCACTGAAAAACAGAAAGGCTGGAGCTGAATATCAGAAACGAGCAGACAAGAATGCACTGACAATCAAATACGTAATAGAAATACGAACCCACAAGCACAAACCGAAGAGCAGTAATGATCGGAAAAGCAGGAGGCTGAAAAGCATGAATCGTCTGTAACCAAACTTCTACTAACAAGAGATTAGCGGAAGAAGCCCAAAGGGTGGCGCACTAGGTATGGAACTTCCTCTTTCTAGTGCCGTCATACATGTTGTACGTCACCGCTATCTTGACTTTTGGAATTTCCCACCAACTTTGTGTGACCGTGTGTATGCAAGACAAGTTTGAACCAACATCCGTCAGAAAAAAATCATGGATTTTGTTGTCGGAATGTCCGATCGTGTGTACGAGGCATAAGAGTGGAAGACTATATGGGAAGAAAGATAGAGAAGGTAATAGGGAAAAAGCTGCCCAAAATGCCCAAGCCCCGTTTATGACAATAGGATGACATGCTTAAAAAGGTCATAGACATAGAGGACATTAATAAAATAATCAAACACTGTCCCAAGCCCAGTGTCTCGATCAGAGGCACTCCAACCTATTTAAAGAAAGCCTGCAAGGGCAGTGTCAGGGATCCACCAGCACGGGAGGTATGAACGTGCGCATGCGCATGTGCGCCTCTGGTCACTCCAAGCATCGGTGCATGTGTGTGCACCGGTGCACGCCCGTGTGCAATGAGTGTGGGTGCGCGCACATGCGCGATGAGTGTGGGTGCACATGCAATGGGTGCGCATGCATTCGCGATAGTGCTGTTTGGTGCCAGTGGCCCTATAAGAGGAGCTCAGCTGCACTTGTGCGGCGCTGTTTGTCTGCAGCTCAGTACCCAAGTTCTTGATTTCTGCTGTTGTTCCTGTGATTACCGACCCGGCTTCTGTCTGACCACTCTGATCTCGCCAGTCCCGACCCCGGCTTGCTTGACTCTGCTTTTGGACTTCTGCCTGATTCCTGTTGCCGAACCCTGCCTCCCTTCTGACCTTGCTCCAGCCTGCTGCACCTGCCTGCTTGCCTTCCCGTTCTGATCCAGCTTGCCTGACTACCCTTCCGCCTTGCTTCGAGTGTGCTGTATCCTGTCCAGGTACTGTAGCCGCTGCTCCAGCACCCACCGGTCCTCCGGTCGCTGGTCTGCTGCCATCCCAGCCTTCTCCACAGATGGGCTTAATGGTCAAGCAAATGATTTCTGAATGGCCAAAAAGTACTTTGGATGTTTTTCAGAAAACATTAACAGAAAAGGATGCTGCAGGATGTTTTGATATAGCAAAGGAAAAAACAGTAAGTGCCCATTACCGAGGGGCACAACAAATGCCTCCCTAGGGTAATGGTGGGCAGTGGGGAAAAGGCAGAGGAAGGAGCAGAGGAGGAGAAAGAGGAAGAGGATTTTCTAGGGGTCCTCAGCAGTCCAGAACCAGTTGTTTCAATTGCAGACAGGGGGGCCACTGGTAAATCAATGCCCATATGAACCCTTTAATCAACAACAAAATAGTCAAGCCCCTGCCCAGATACAGAAACCTCAGCCAAATCAGGGAGTGAAATGCCTCATTCAGTGGACTCAGCCTAAACCACAACAATGAAGCTGCTCAGAAGGTAGTATCCCAGCATTCCCCCTTGCCTTTGATGAACAACTAATAGTGACTCTACATTTCCTCCTCAATTCAAGAGCTACTCATAGTACCCTCAGTGAGGACTACTACAGAGGAGAGACAAAGAATGCTGAGCCTTCAATGGGAATTAATGGGATACTCACCAAAACTTTCAAAACCCCTCCCCTCCCAGTAGTAAATGTAGAACGCAGATCTGTGTTGTTGCACCGCAGTTTCAGGATAATACTAAACTGCCCTGTCAATCTTTTGGGGAGAGACTTACTAGGTAAGTTGGGGATTAGAATGGAGACAACCAATCAGGGAGGTGTGATTGCTAATTCTAAAAAGATCCCCATATGGCCCATAATGTTGAAAACTGAAGTGAAAGAGACAGACACAGGACTACCCAGTGATTCTGGGTAGTCAGAGAGCACTCTAGATGTAGGGCTCATCTCCTGTACCCCATACAAGGTCACCCTCAAATTGGGCACAACCCATTTATCACAAACAGTATCCATTGTCAAAAGAAAAAGAGGAAGGCATTGCCCCTATTGTAGAACACTTCTTAAAGAAGGGCATTCTAAAAGAAGTTGTATCTCCCTACAACACACCCATCAACCCAGTTAAAAAGCCGGATGGCAGTTAAAGGTTTATTTGAGACCTTCAAGCTTTAAATAATCTGGTGGTGCCCATTGCGCCTATAGTGCCTGATGTGCCATCACTCCTTACCTCCATACCATCCAATGCAGAGTATTTTTCTGTGATTGATTTTACAAATGCATTTTTTAGCATCCTTGTGGATGAGGAGACATAGCCAATCCTTGCTTTTTGTTTTAAAAACCACCAGATGGCCTGGTGTTGAATGCCCCCTGGGTTATGTAGATTCCCCTGTAGTCTACTCAGTGGTCCTCCAGGCAATCCTGCGGTCCTGGACACCCTATCATGGTTCTATCCTATGTTGATAATTTGTTGTTGTGTAGTCCAAGCCAGGTTGCATGCAAGGAGGATGGTTTAGATCTGTTACATTGGTTAGCAGATAATGGTCACAAGGTTTCTAACAAAAAAGCTACAATGGTGTCAGGATACTGTTGAATACCTTGGTTTTGTACTCTCCAAAGGAGAAAGGAGAATCAGTCACAAGAGAGCTGCGGCTCTCGTGGGTCTGCCCCGCCCACTCACTAGGAAGGACATGCTATCCTTTCTTGGTATGATTGGTTACTGTCGCCAATGGATACCTGATTGTTCCTACTACAATAATCTCCTGAGGCAAGCCACAGGTACTGACATGCCAGATTGTGTGAAATGGAATGATGAAATGTACAATGATTTTGTGTATCTTAAAACTGCAATGGTCACAGCTCCTGGACTTGGATTACCTGAATATGGCAAGATGTTTCACTTGTTTGCCAGGGACAGATGTAAAACAATGGTGGGGACCTAGCGCAGGAACATGGGGGCAAACTCTGCCCTATTGCATTTTTTTCAAGGGTTGTGCCTATGCCAGTACAGGGCATGCCGGCGTGTCTCAGAGCTCTGGCATCCTGTGCAATGGTGGTGGAAATGGCTACATCATTCACTCTAGGACATGCCACCACACTACACACCACTCACGATGTATCCATTCCACGAAAGAATATCCATATCCAGCACATGTCAGCCCAAAGGCTGAGCGGTTATGAAGTAATTTTACTTTCTAACCCGAAACATTGAGATAAAATTTTCCTCTCTCCCTTCTGGCCCAGCTCCAATCCTGAATGCCTTTCTAGGCTTGAATGGTGAGGAAGATGAGGTAGTGCCTCAACATGAATGCATGGACCTCATCCACCAAGACACATCCCCCAGACCAGACATGTCTTCAACTGCTCTCCCTGGAGCACAGAATGTCTTTGTGGATGGGTCTTGTTCAAGACCAACACATACCATGCAGGGTATGCTGTTGTCCAATTGCCTGATAAAATACTGGAAGCAAACCCTGTCCCATTCCAGTCAGCACAAGCTGCAGAACTTATAGCTCTTACTAGAGCCTGTCAGCTTTTTGAAAGACAAGATGTACACATCTACACTGACTCCAAGTACGCATTCGGTGTTGCGTGCAATTTTGGAGTTATATGGAAAAGGAGGGGATACCAGGCAGCAGATGGAAAATCCATCTCACATTCCACGCTTGTCACAAACCTGTTAGAAGCCATACAACTACCAAAATCCATTGCTATATTGCACTGTAAGGCATATACAGGTCAGAAAGATGAAATAGCCAAGGGAAATGCTTTAGCTGATAAAGCTGCAAGAGAGGCAGCATCCACACAGCCAGAAGACATCCAAATGCCATTGCTGTCACCTGAAATCCACTCCTAGATCAAACATTGCGTGATCTCAAAACATATGCTACAAAGACATGCAACAATGGAATGCAGTAGGTGTGCCGAAAGCTCAGAATCTGAGCTTGTCTGCCATGAGGGGAGACCATGTGTACACTCACGGGCTTATCACTAAGAAACCATTTGCACTAGGACAAGGTATCTATTTGTGTTGAAAGGATGAGTTTGTGGGACTTTAAATGAGGGAATGCCATGTCAGGAGAAAACAACAACATAGAATTGAAGTTACAGTACATGATTTATTACAATTTAGAATACATATCAAATATTTGATATCAAATAGATAGGTAGTCACAAGACTTATGCCCCGTACACACGGTCGGATTTTCCGATGGAAAATGTCCGATCGGAGCATGTTGTCGGAAATTCCGACCGTGTGTGGGCTCCATCGGACATTTTCCATCGGATTTTCCGACACACAAAGTTGGAGAGCAGGAGATAAAATTTTCCGACAACAAAATCCGTTGTCGGAAATTCCGATCGTGTGTACACAAATCCGACGGACAAAGTGCCACGCATGCTCAGAATAAATAAAGAGATGAAAGCTATTGGCCACTGCCCCGTTTATAGTCCCGACGTACGTGTTTTACGTCACCGCGTTTAGAACGATCGGATTTTTCGACAACTTTGTGTGACCGTGTGTATGCAAGACAAGTTTGAGCCAACATCCGTCGGAAAAAATCCTAGGATTTTGTTGTCGGAATGTCCGAACAAAGTCCGACCGTGTGTACGGGACATTACACTAAATATGCTGCTCATAGCATGCAATACAGATAGAAAATAGACATGGCAAATATACATGGTATAATAAATCGATTGAAAAACATATGTAATAGAGACAAGTAACTGTTGGCATCTAGTGGCACTTACGCATTTCCTGGCATTACAGCCATTCATCAGGAGTGTTGTGAAGTAATATACTTGGAAGGAAATGAACAGGGGTTAATGATAATGCCCTTAGAATAAGGGGGGACAGAGGGATTATATCCCAACAAGATGGAGACAGGTTGGAATACTTACTACACAGCCTCAAGGCCAGGTCCGGTATCCGCCAAGGAAGACGGGAGCAACAGGCATGATGTATCCCCCAGGGTTGAGAGGGGGGAACCCTCAAAGGATGGAGAACAGCGTCCGGAGCCCAACACAGTGGTCTCAGCATGATCCAATAGAATACGTGTGCACGAAAGGTGCATTGTGTTCCTAGAAAAAAAATGTGTCAAAAAAGGATTCATTAAATGTGTAAAAGTGTAAAGATAAAGTGGCAAAATGTCTATGTCTTCAAAAAGGGACTACATGAGGGAGTGTATGTGAGATAAAACCAAATAGAGGGAAGAGAAAAACATACCAAAAGAAGATGGCTGATCTCCCAGCAAAGAGGGCAACCTGTGTGTGGGATCAGTGTGTGTTTCCTTGTGATTGAGTCAAGCAAATGAACCATTGGTTGCTCCAAGGCTACTATATACTCCCATTCCCAGGGAGGGGCTGTGTCAATGTCATGCCTTATTGGCCAATCTGCACAAGAGAGGTGGGGAGGGGATTCCCAGCTGCTTGTGGAGGATCCATCAGCAGTGGGTCTCCACCTATCACGTGTGTGGGTAAGGATGGAAAAAAGATGTTAAATCAATGTCAATGACACCGCTGTTTGTGGCGTCGAAGCATGACACCGATGAGCAGGAGGCCAAGCCCCGCCCCCACCAAAGGGTGGGGAGGGATAGGCTGCTGCACATCGCAACCCCGGAGACAGAGAAAAAACCCAAGCGCCCCTCAAACTCAAACTTAACCGGACAAGGGGTTGGGAAGTGGTCTGGAAAGGATAATGGGTCGAAGATAATACATAGGGAAATAATGACATAGGGATCTATTGTAAATAGGGAATGAATCTAATAACAAATTACTGAACACTGTTATGGTCCAGTATAAGGGCAATAAACAGAGTTTGATAAAGTATGTTGGGTGTGACAGGTCACTGTAAATGGGTGTCTTCTACCCAAATATTTGGTATACAGTAAATGGACGTGACCTGACACACACTATATAAAACACATGTCGGCCTCCATCCCTGATTTGGTAAGTAGAAAGGAAGAGTTTGTGGGACTTTAACCACTTACCAACCGGCCCATAGCCGAATGACGGCTGCAGGGCGTACTATGACGTCCTCCCAGAATTCCCCTCTCGCGCGCCCCCTGGGGCGCGCACCCGAACACATCCGTGACCGCCGGGTCCAGAGGACCCGGCGCATCACGGATCCCGGTAAATGGCCGCTGATCGCGGCCGTTTACCATGTGATCGCGCCGTCTAATGACGGCGCGATCACATGTAAACAGACCGGCGTCATCTGATGACGCCGGTTCCTCTCCTCCCCTCCTGTGTACCGATCGGTACACAGTGAGCGGGGAGGGGGATGGATGGATGTCTGCAGCGCTGTGGGCTGTATGTGTAGTGCCCATAGCGCTGCACAGAGACATCCAACCATCCATCCATCCATGCTCAGCCATCCCTCACTACTCTGCAATGGCCTGCAATGCTGTGCAATACTCTGCAATACCCCCACAATACTCTGCAATGCTGTGCAATACTCTGCAATGCTGTGCAATACTCTGCAATACCCCCACAATACTCTGCAATGCTGTGCAATACTCTGCAATACCCCTACAATACTCTGCAATGCTGTGCAATACTCTGCAATGCTGTGCAATACTCTGCAATGCCCCCACAATACTCTGCAATGCTGTGCAATACTCTGCAATGCCCCCACAATACTCTGCAATGCTGTGCAATACTCTGCAATGCCCCCACAATACTCTGCAATGCTGTGCAATACTCTGCAATGCTGTGCAATACTCTGCAATGCCCCCACAATACTCTGCAATGCTGTGCAATGCCCCCACAATACTCTGCAATGCTGTGCAATACCCCCACAATACTCTGCAATGCCCCCACAATACTCTGCAATGCCCCCACAATACTCTGCAATGCTGTGCAATACTCTGCAATGCCCCGCCATACTCTGCAATGCCCCCGCCATACTCTGCCATGCCCCTGCCATACTCTGCCATGCCCCCGCCATACTCTGCCATGCCCCCGCCATACTCTGCCATACCCCGCCATACTCCGCAATACCCCGCCATACTCCGCAATACCCCGCCATACTCCGCAATACCCCGCCATACCCCGCCATACTCCGCAATACTCTGCAATACCCCGCCATACTCCGCAATACCCCGCCATACCCCGCCATACCCCGCCATACCCTGCCATGCTGAGCCATGCTCAGGTGTACTCGCCCTCTGTATGTGGCCAGGCTGTGGAAGTCTCACACATGTGGTATCGCCGTACTCAGGAGGAGCAGGAGAATCTATTTTGGGGTGTCATTTTTGGTATGTACATGTTATGTGGTAGAAATATTGTATAAATGGACAACTTTGTGTTAAAAAAAAAAAAGCGTTTTAACCACTTCCCGCCCGCCGGCCGTCATACAACGTCCTTGACTTTGTGCGGGGATATCTGAATGATGCCTGCAGCTACAGGCATCATTCAGATATCAGCTTTTTCAGCCGGCGATTCCCTACACCATAAGAATGATCATAGCGGCTGTTCCACTGCTTGATCGTTCTTACGGGAGGCGAGAGGGGATGTCCCCCCCTCCCGCGCTCCTACCGACTCACCGCTACGATCGAAGCCAGGATCGTTTTTTTTTTTTATTTCAGGCTTCCCAGCCTAGAGGTGAGATGTGGGGTCTTATTGACCCCATATATCACTGTAAAGAGGACCTGTCATGCCATATTCCTATTACAAGGATGTTTATATTCCTTGTAATAGGAATAAAAGTGGTCAAAATTTTTTTTTTTTTTGGAAAAAAGCATCAAACTAAAATAAATAAAGTAAAATGAACAATAAAAAAAAAAAAAAAATTTTTAAAGCGCCCCTGTCCCTGCGTGCTCGCATGCAGAAGCGAACGCATACGTAAGTCCCGCCCACATATGAAAACGGTGTTCAAACCACACATGTAAGGTATCGCTGCGATCAGTAGAGCGAGAGTAATAATTTTGGCCCTAGACCTCCTCTGTAACTCAAAACATGTAACCAGTAAAAAATTTTAAAGCGTCGCCTATGGGGATTTTTGAGTAGCAAAGTTTGGCGCCATTCCACAAGCGCGTGCAATTTTGAAAGGTGACATGTTGGGTATCTATTTACTCGGCGTAACTTCATCTTTCACATTATGGAAAAACATTAGACTAACTTTACTGTTTTGGTTTTTGTAAAGCACAAAACAGTTTTTTTTCCAAAAAAAACGCGTTAAAAAAATTGCTGCGCAAATACCGTGATAAAAAGTTGCAACGACCGCCATTGTATTCTCTAGGGTCTTTGCTAAAAAAACATATATAATGTTTTGGGGTTCTATGTAATTTTCTAGCTAATAAATGATGATTTTTACATGTAGGAGAGAAATGTCAGAATTGGCCTGGGTGCTCCAGAACACCTGAAGGTGCTCCCCTGCATGTTGGGCTTCTGTATGTGGCCACGCTGTGTAAAAGTCTCACACATGTGGTATTGCCGTACTTGGGAGTAATAGCAGAATGTGTTTTGGGGTGTAATTTGTGGTATGCATATGCGGTGTGTGAGAAATAACCTGCTAATATGACAATTTTGTGGGAAAAAAAAAAGTAAAAAAAAACCTTGATATTGCAAAGAATTGTGGGAAAAAATGACAACTTCAAAAAACTCACCATGTATCTTTCTAAATACCTTGGAATGTCTTCTTTCCAAAAAGGGGTCATTTGGGGGGTATTTGTACTTTTCTGGAATGTTAGGGTCTCAAGAAATTAGATAGGCCGTCAGTACCTCAGGTGTGATCAATTTTCAGATATTCGCACCATAGCTTTTGGACGCTATAACTTTCACAAAGACCAAATAATATCCACCGATTTGGGTTAATTTTACCAAAGATATGTAGCGGTATAAATTTTGGCCAAAATATATGAAGAAAAATTACTAATTTGCAAAATATTATAACAGAAATGAAGAAAAATGTATTTTTTTACAGATTTTTCGGTCTTTTTTCTTTTACGGCGCAAAAAATAAAGAACCCAGCGGTGATTAAATACCACCAAAAGAAAGCTCCATTTGTGTGAAAAAAAGGACAAAAATTTCATATAGATACAGTGTTGCATGACTGAGTAATTGTCATTCAAAATGTGAGAGCACCAAAAGCTGAAAATTGGTCTGGTTAGGATGGGGGTTTAAGTGCCCAGTTGTCAAGTGGTTAAATGAGGGAACGCCATGTCAGGAGAAAATAACAACATAGAAACGAAGTTACAGTATGTGTGTTGTAGGAAGGTATGTTATCCTTGGGTCCCACTCCATGTCCAAGGATGGAGTTATTTGGCCTCTTTAGTCCCGATTATGGGAGTAATGGGTTACAATAAGGAAGACCACCTACTTGAGGCCCGTATGTATCCAAGATACCCTCTTAGGCATAAAATGAAGAGAGAATTGTTTACTAAGGGAGACCAGGCCTGGGCCTGGTTTCCTTCATACTCAGGGTGGGGAATAGATATGATGAGAAAGCTAAATAATTACTCTAGGATTATTGATGATATTATGGAAAAAAACTCAGACGATATTGATCTATTAAGTATTGAACAAAGGGCATTCAGAAAAAAGGTATAATTACATGATCTGGCCATTGAAACCATGAGTGCAGCACTGACTGGTCTCTTCGAACACACTGAGGACTATGAGTGTTGTACTTGGATATACAATACCAGTATGGAGGTACTTGACTATTATGGCCTAATTGCACAACATCTGAAAGAAGTTAAGAAGTTGCAAGAAGAAGCCAGTAACATTGCACAGAATTGGGATTCTCTAAAAGGTCTAAGAGGTTTTGGGCTTGGGGGAATATTTTCCTGGCTAAAAGATATTGCTGTGACAATTGTTATGGTTTTACTTTTCTTATTATTCCTGTATGTGTGTTTCAAGCTTATCATGTGTTTAATTACTAGGGCCACTAGAACCCCTGACCCAGGTGCTGAAAGTAAAGCTTACCTCAGTCTTTATTACAGTAAAAACTCTGTAGAAAAGAAGTAAGTCATTTTTATGACGTAAGAAGGGATTGTTGTAGAGCATATGATCAACTGCAACTCCATTTTGTAATTTCTCCTCCATTTTATAGTTCTTGTTTTTAAGGAATGTATGTGCCTTATCTTACACTTCTTTCTTATTAAAGTTTATTAGACTTATTGCTTGAACTATGCTTTAATTAAAAAAACCCCACTGTATGAGTCATTGTGGCCCAGTCCCGGAACAGGCATCCTATGTCCTTGCAGATAAGTTGTCTTTGTAAATTCCTTTCAGCTGCCTAAACTCATGATGAAAAAATCTCTCTGTAGAAGTCTAAATTGTCCCTAGTATGTATGAATGTGAGTTAGGGACCTTAGATTGTAAGCTCCTTGAGGGTAGGGACTGATGTGAATGTACAATGTATATGTAAAGCGCTGCGTAAATTGACGGCGCTATATAAGTACCTGAAATAAATAATAAATAAATAAATAATAGAAGCCTGGTTAACCCTTAGAAACTTAGGAGCAAACATACACCTCCCCTCTTGTGTTGTAACTCACATATAAAAATATAATTCTTAATACAGAATGCATACTCACTTTGCACATGAAAGCTGCCTGCTGTGTGTGTGTCATTGGGGTCTCCAGAATTCTGATGGGTTGCTGTGTGCTACCATGCAACAAAGGGTGGTTGGCTGTCCAGTAATCTATTCTTTTAATTATGTATTTTGATTGATTAATACATTGAGCCAGCTTGGATGCACCCATGCTTATGTGATACCTCCTCAGCCTGTGTGAAAGCTGTAATCACTGTAGTAGCCTATCATCGTGATGGCTGCAATCTTCTGCGTGTCCTGTTTCTGCATAATAACCACAGGGTTGAGGGCATACTTACTCAGCATGGCCACCAGTCAGGGAACACCCTACATTTTTCTCAGTGAATGCAAAGTGTTCTCTGATTTAAGGTAGAGAGGAGTGATGGTGATGTTACAATCTCAACATTGTCCAATCCAAGAATGCTTTGCACTCACTGAGAAAAATGCAATGCTTTTGCTAGCTGTGCTAGCCATGCCAAACAAATGACCTTCTGTAGTATACTATGCAGAAGGGCAAGGCAGATCACAGCAATCACTGTACTAGCTTGGGATAGTACGGTGATTTACAGCTTCCACAGAGGCTGAGCAGGCATCACATATGCATAATAACAGTGGGCCAAGGTGACCCAGTATGAGTATGCAAAATACACCCTCCCTGGTGTTCAGCTTTAGGATATATCTAAAACACTCTACCCTTATTAAAACTGATGCTCATGAGAAATGCATCTAATTTTCCTGGTATAGACAATACTTTACCTTGGGGTTCATTCAGATATAAATTTAAGTCACTAGAAATTGTTTTCACCCTGTTGCATTGCCCTCCTGGTAACACATATTGATTATGATTAAAGTATGATGGTATAAATGCGTTCTTTTCAAAATAAACCATCATCTTTCTATAAATAATTAAAGCAAGTGGTACACCACAGGATAAACCATCCAGTGATTGCAAAGTAGTTTGAGTCATTATTACATATTATCATATACTTAGACTGATTGAAAGATTTTATTACTCTATATTTTTGGGTCTTGTACATTTTTTCTTATCCTTATGCATTATGGAATAATTGCAATCAACTCTAAGGACTATGATTTATAAAGTGTAAAATATCTTGATCATTTTCCAGATAACCTTACTCAAACAAATGTTTGTGTCTAGACCTGTTGAGAATGAATATTACATATATTAGTCAAAATCCCCAGGCAACGTAATTGACCAGATGAAAATATAATCTGCAGTATGTGATAGCAACTGTTTTAAGATATTCAACTGTACTATGAAGCACATTTTTCCTACTATGTTGTTTAATGAGCCATTCAATTAAAACAGCAAGCACAGCTAAGCATGTGAAGTTCTAACAGTTGGATGGATTGCAAGAAAATGAAATCTACTTCTCTTTTTTTATCACTAATTGTCTTTTTATGCAGTGTTCTGCTAATAGAGAATGCACTTGTATCTCTAGCTTAAAATTAATCCCAGGAAAGATTTGCATGTTAACAAACAGCATTTTCTTTCATACTTTAACCAGCTTGTTAGATATGTCTGATTGAAGAAATGTAAGAACACAAAGAAAGCATGCAGTAAAAGGAGAAATAAACAATTTAAATAAAGTATAGCAGAAAGGGAAGAAACTCTAAAAATGTACCATTGTCATTGTTTTCAATAATAAACAACATTTTAATTCATTCCAAATATTTGTTTTAACATGTAAAATTACATTTGGATACAATACAATGATATGAGCTTCATTAGTGATAAATGTAGTTAAGGGGATGTGGACTGTTCAATACCAAGCTCTGGATTGGTCACACGTTAATCTGATGCTTCCATTTTCTCTTACCACTTTTGATGCCAGTAATGTGTATCACACAGCTTGGCATTGAAAGTATTAAAACAAGCTTCCAACTGCAAAAGCAGCCATGAATTTGCTTTAAAATGTATCTCTTGGCTCTGGGTTTTGTTCTTGTAAGTATTCTTAATGGTTGTAAGTCAGGCAGTGGAAGTGCATGTCTCCCTCCCCTTTCCTACACAAATCCCTTTCCCTCGTGTTTCCTTGTTTGCTGGGCTTTCCCTTTCCTCCCGGGTGCCCTGGACCACAAAAAAAAAAAAAAAAATCTCAGGATTGATAAACAGCTACTACTGAGGAGATCTCACATACTCAATGTATTCGGTGCACTTTGGGGTTTGTGGCTTTTAGATGGGAGTCTCTAGTGGTTAGTGTAAAAGCTGACTGAGGACTTTTCATCCCTGATTAGCACAGGCAGAATGCATGGGAGACATTAGTGTAAGGTGACCAGATTTTAAAAAGAAATCCAGGGACATCCTACTGATCATTCCCACTTTTAACCACACCCATAAATAAATGTGAACAACACCCATAAGGTTGATCTGCTTGGCTTTACAATTAAAATGTCAAATCCTTGTGACAGAAGAGATCATGAAAGACTTAAGGCACCCTGGGATAGAATCCAGAAAAAAAGTCCTACAGTGTGCTAAGGCAAGATTGCACCTAACAATGGGCATGGCTTAAAGCTGACTTCCTAGGTAAGGCTCCTTTTTTTGTACTGAATTGCTTACCTGGAATTCACTACACACTTTGAGCTTCTTACAATCAAATCAAGTCAGATAGAGCCTGCTTCATTTCCTGTCTACAGAATGTCTAGTATTATCTAGTCCTTTCCTCCCCAACTGAACTGTCCCTGGCCTGCCCCTTCAGTCATTGGATTTTCGTTCTGTCAATCACAGAGGCTTAGCATCATATATGGAATTTACCTAGGGTAGTTTGCTTTTTTAGGAAGCTATTTGGAGCCACTCACACCAGGCATGATCTTCCTGCACAGAGAAGCACAGCGACTCAGTGATGACATCACTGGGTTTTAAAATAAGATATATACTGAAAATAGAAAGGTGTTATTTAAACTTTTGTATGTTGATGAAGGGGAGGAGGATGAACCAAGGAAAAGCAAAAGCTAAGCAGATTAAACTTCTTTAAACTTTAAAGAGGGACGATTAAACAGAACATGTGCCTATGCACTGCATACACAGCACACTTATGCTGTTTTCCATTCCATGTAATGTACAATATAGTGCAGGCATGTCCAATGTCAGGCCCGCGGACCAATCGAGGCCCACGTTCCAGTTTTGGACGGACAGCCTGGTAATTTTGACATGTATATCTTTTGTGGCCCCCAACGAATCCCCGAGCGTCGGGGGCCACAAAAAATATACATGCTGGCTGCCTTAGAGGGGACAGGGAGGGGGCGGGACAAGTACCATACATACAGGAGTATTTCCTGTTTACATAGCGGCCTCTGTAATAGGAAGTTCCATCACCTGTGCTGCCACTGGATGGCTGTTCTGTCCATCATAGAAGGCGGGACTTTCTATTAAAGAGGCCGCCGAGAAAACAGGTGTTTCTCCTGTATGTCTGTTGGCACTCGTCCCACACCCTCCCTGTCCCCTCGAGGTTGCAGATGGGCATGAATCAGGCTGCACTGATGGCAATGGTGAATTCATGTCAATGGGGGTGCTGAATTCAGAACAATGTAGGTGCTGCATTCAGGACAATGTAGGTGCTGCATTCAGGACAATGTTGATGCTGCATTCATGGCAACGTAGGTGCTGCATTCATGGCAATGTGGGTGCTGCATTCATGGCAAGGGTGGGGCTGCAGATGGGCACTGATTAGGCTGCATTGATGGGCACTGACCCTTATTTTGCTTCACAGTTCTTTATTTAAAATTTTAAATTTTTTCCTGAAGCTTCCCTCTTAAAGTGAAGGTCGTGTTATAAGCTGATAAATACGGTATATCCAAATAACAAACCCAAGCTCATCTCTTCACCACACACAGCCACAAAGGCAGGAGAATTCTTGTTGGGCAGTGTATTAGTGCTCAGACAAACACACTTAGACCCAATTTTAATGGTTCAAAGAATGTCAGGCAAAATGGTCGGCCCTCACGCATGTTCACTTAATCAAATCTCATCAAAGTGCGCAAATCCCTACCCTTCCACCTATTGGCGCTAGAGGTAGACCCGGGTGGGAGATATGTCATTATCCATGCAAACTTCATGAATTTAGAGGTGGTTATTGTAGGATTGTATGTTCGTCCTCTGGCCTCAATCTCCTTCCTATACCAAATAGTATCCAAAATGACACAAGATGCCATTATATATATATATATATATATATATATATATATATATATATATATATATATATATATATATATATATATATATAAAGCAATTATCTGCTTTGATCAGTGATGATTGTAAGCTCTACCGAGAAGGGCTCTCTGATTCCTCCTGTATTGAATTGTATTGTAACTGTACTGTCTGCCCTCTAGTTGTAAAGCACTGCGCAAATAATGATAATGTTAATGCACATACAACATATTGCGTTTTGCGATACAGCACTGTGTTACTTTAACTGACTATTGCATGGTTGTTTAATGCTGTACCCAAATAAAATGTATGTTCTTTTTCCCACAAATAGAGCTTTCTTTTGGTGGTATTTGATCACCTCTGTGGTTTTTATTTTTTGCGCTATAAACAAAACAAGACCAACAATTTTGAAAAAAAAAAAAAAAACAAGGTTTTACTTTCTGCTATAAAACATACCTAATAAAAAAATGTAAAAAATCAAATGTCTTCATCCGTTTAGGCCAATATGTATTCTGCTACATATTTTTGGTAAAAATAATACCAATAAGCGAATATTGATTGGTTTGTGCAAAAGGTATAGCGTCAACAAAATATGGGATATTTTTATTTGTTTATTTATTTTTTACTAGTAATTTTGGTGATCAGCAACTTATAGTGGGACTGCGACATTGCAGTAGACAAATCAGACACTGAACTGGCACTTTTGATACTTTTTGGAGACCAGTGTCACTAATACAGTAATCAGTGCTACAAAATACACACTGTCACTGTACTAATGACACTGCAGGGAAGGGGTTAACATGAGGCACGATCAAAGGGTTAACTGTGTTCCTAGGGAGTGCTTGCTAACTGTGGGTGAGGTGCTTTGACTGGGGGAAGGTAAAGATCCGTGTTCCAGCTTAGCAGAAACACAGGATCAGTGCATTCTCCTCTCACAGAACGGTGGTCTGCCATCTTTACATAGGAAGACTGCCATTCTGCCTGTCTCCCGAACGATCGGTGGGCCCAGGCAGACATCACGTCCGCCGAACCTGATGATTGGCTCGGGTCGCTGGTAGTGTCAGATCACATACTAGGTATGTGATCTGGCACAGAGCACCCGCCCTGCCACAGAATGTAATAGACACCTACAAACCTCAGCACATTTTAATAACATGAGACTGTTCCATTATATATGCTTTTATACCCACAGCCTATTTGAACCACTTCAATACTGGAGACTTTCAGCCCCTTCCTGCTCAGCCCAGTTTTAAGTTTTCAGTGCTGTCACACTTTGAATGACAATTACTCAGTCATGCAAAACCTGAAGCACCAGGACAGTGGAAACACTCGCAAAATGACCATATTTTGGAAAGAAATGAAGGAAAGAAACTGTAAGTAATTTTTTTTACACAAAGTTGTCAATTAATAAGATATTTCTAACACACATCATAGGCATACTTAAAATTACATCCCAAACATATTTTACTACTTGTGCTGAGTATGAGGATACCACATGTGTGAGACTTTTTCACAGCCTAGCCACACAGAGGGGCCCAAAATCCAAGGACCAGCTTCAGGCTTTCTAGGGGCATAAATGACACATAAATTAAGTGTAATTTGCAAAGCATCACAACCACAGCAGCCATACATTTCCAGCCTCTGCCTCTGTAGCTAAAGAGGGTAGTGCTTGAGGGGTGGTAACTACAGCTCACCCGTGAGGTTTTACCACCCACAACACCAAGTGTGAACTAGCCCTAATAGGGTCAGCCACAGTTCTCTGATCACCACACCAGCCACAGTGTTGCCAGACTAGTGTAGCCAGCCAGTGTAATCAGTGCTCCTGACTACCTGTTTATTGACCATGTTTATGTCTGTTGCCTTTGCTCGTATGCTAGCAATGGGGGAGATTTACTAAAACTGGAGTGAAAAATTTGCAGCAGCTGTACGTGGTAGCCAATCAGCTTCTAACTTCAGCTTGTTCAATACAGTGTTGTATGACTGTGCAATTGTCATTCAAAGGGTGAAAGCTGAGAATTGGCCTGGGCAGGAAGGGGGTTATTGTGCCCATATTGAAGAGGATAGGTATGCCCATGCTGTATGTGAAAAATATCTTATTAAATTGACAACTTTTTGTAAAAAAATACATTTTCATTTGACATTTTCCAAAAATATTTGGCAAAAATAAAGTCTTCACTTCAGTTGAGTGTGTTGTTCACTAAAAATGATGTGCTGTGATCGCGGCTCCTGTGCATGTGCATGGGAGTGACTTCATTGTGGACCAGCTATTCAAACTTCTGGAGCATGAAAACTCGGAAGGAAGACTGGGTGAAGATGGAATCCCTGTAAGCGGTGACAGAGCACAGCTGGAGGGATCCCTTTTACAGGAAAGTCTTTCATGTCGTGCTAGTATGTGGTACATGCAGCTAGAACCTTATTCCCCTAATTTGCAGGGGAAAGGTTTTTTTTCCTTAGATGAGACTTTACTATCACTTTAACAAGGATATCATATTTGGAGTTTATATGTTGGTCATCATAAACTATGCCACAGCAGTAAACAAAAAGCATGTAAATGTACCTTTCTGCTGGTCTGGCCACTTGCCGACCAGCCGCCGCACTTGTACTGCAGCAGAATGGCACGGCTGGGCAAAACGACATTATGTAATTTCGCTTCACCCTGTGGCCACTAGGGGCGTGCCCCCTGCTCGCCCACTGGTCACGATCACTGCTGGGCTCCCGCGATCGTCGCTGACACACGGAGAACTGGGATCTGTGAGTGTAAACACACAGTTTACGGTTCTCTGAGGGGAGAACAGACAGATTCTCTGTTCATACAGAGTATGAACAGCGATCTGTCATCTCCCCTGTACAGTCCCCTCCCCCCTTCAGTTAGAACACACATTAGGGAACACATTAACTCCTTGATCGCCCCTAGTGTTAACCCCTTCCCAGCCAGTAACATTTTTACAGTAATCAATGCATTTTTATAGCATTGATCGCTGTATTAATGTCAATTGTCCCAAAAATGTGTCAAAATTGTCCGATGTGTCCGCCATAATGTCGCAGTCCTGATAAAAATTGCAGATCGCCGCCATCCCCTATTTTGTAGACGCTGTAACTTTTGTGTAAACCAATCAATATATGCTTATTGCTTATTTTTACCAAAAATATGTAGAAGAATACATATCGGCCTCAATTGAGAAATAAAATAGTTTTTTATATATTTTTGAGGGATATTTATTATAGCAAAAAGTAAAAAATAATGTGTTTTTTTCAAAATTGTTGCTCTTTTTTTGTTTATAGCACAAAAAATAAAAAACGCAGGGGTGATCACATACCACCAAAAGAAATTTCTATTTGTGGGAAAAAAGGGCGTCAATTTTGTTTGGGTGCAACGTCGCAATTGTCAGTTAAAGCGACGCAGTGCCGAATCGCAAAAAGTGCTCTGGTCAGGAAGGGGGTAAAATCTTCCTGGGCTGAAGCTGTTAAATAATGCCACTTTGCTTCTCTTTGCAGCTGCAGGTGTTCTGGGTTTGTTTATTATCTGCTCCACCTGCCAAACATTGTGGATCCTCCTACTGACTGCTACATCCTGTAGTAAAGTATGAGCCAGCAAGAGAAAATGTAATATCTGGTAGGAGAAATGGCAAAGTGGAGTTACACGGTAGTGCAATAGTTTAATTTGAGCCCTGTGGTGACAGAGTGACTTTAGGTTTACAAAAGTTAGATGTAGCAGAAATTATACATTATATATAAACGTTCTTAATATTTGTGTTCTATAACACATTATGCAAATTAATTATCACAAAAGCTTAAACTAGATCTGTATTTGTCTTATCTAAAGTAGTATTGTTAAAGGACCCTTAACATCTTAAATAAAAGCTAGTTTTTGTGAAAGTGCCTATTGATGAGATTCTCAAAATTGTATTTACAAGTACACACACCTGCACATAAAATGAGATGTTTGTCAATTATGCAATTCTATCTGTAGTGTATTGCTCTATGTAAGTATTCCCCAAAGGAAACTTTACATTGCTTTTTGTGGAACTACTAAACAGGAAGTCAGCTGTGTGTTGGAAAATATTGGTCTCTATACACAACCTTAACAGATAAATATTTATCCCAGTGCCAATGAAGAGATAAGTCACAGTGTACAAGCTCACGACAAACTCATATTCCTACCTTGTGTGCATTTAGAGGTAGGATATTATCTCACAAAAAAAAATCCGTAAAAATGTTATGTTAATCCCTTTTGGTATAGGCTGTTTTTTACCCAATAACTTAAAGCGGGGGTCCACCTATCTATCGTTTTTTTTTTTTTTTTTTGAGTTCATTCACAAACTTTTCTTCTCAGCATTACATACTCACATATTGTGTGTAATATGTCCGCCTGTGTTAGATTTCGTCGGAAAGAATAACTTATATTATTCACTGCAGGTGGTTTCCATCTTCATTGTGGGCATTTGAAGCCCACAAGCATTTATTTCCTGGATGTGGTGAATGCTGTGCTCCCAGCATTCACCGCTCATTCCCGCACATGCTTAGTGGCATCCTGGGAAGCCTGAGACTAGCTCCCAGGAGTCTGGGAGAGGCTAGAAACACGCCTACTCCCATGGGAGGAGAACCAGGAAGTGCAAAGAAGAATAGAAAAATAAAAGGTAATTACGGCGATTTAAATTTTTTTAAACGGCATGTCAGCATCTAGGCAAGGAAGAGAATACATACAGATATTGTTCAAAATTTGGGTGGAACCCCGCTTTAACAACTTCAATACTGGGTACTTTTACTCCCTTCCTGCCCAGGCTAATTTTCAGCTTTCAGTGCTTTTACTTTTTGATGACAATTGCACAGTCATGCAAGCTGTACCCAAATAACATTTTTATAATTTTTTTGAGACAGATAGAGCTTTCTTTTGGTGGTATTTAATCACCACTGGGTTTTCTATTTTTTGCAAAAAAAATGAAAAAAGTCAAAAATCTGGAAAAAAAAAGTTTTTCTTAGTTTCTGTTAGAAAATTGTGTAAATAGATAATTTTTCTCATTCACAGATGTGCACTGATGAGGCTGCACTGATGGGCACTAATGAGACGGCACTGAAGAGCGCTGATGAGGTGGCACCAATGGGCACTGATGAGATGGCACTGAAGGGCACTGATGATGTGACAGTAATATGCAGCACTGATGGGCACTGATTGGCAGCACTGATGGGCACAAGCACGGCGAGAGTGGGACGATGTGGAACGTGGTGCCAGAACAAGGGAACCACCTTGCGCCCATCATACTATATAGTGGGCGGGACGTAGTTAAAGTGTATCTAAGGCCAAAACTTTTTTGCTTTGGATACAGTATAAATCAGTTTAAACCCTTATCAGTTTTTCATTTTTTTCTTGTTTTCTGTGTCCCTGCTTGGGATTTTACCCCCTCTATTTACACTGGTGACCATTGTCACTGGTGCAGAAGTGGGAAATCCAAAATTGTACAGCTGTCACCAGAGTAGGATTAGAAAGGAAACTTTTCAATAATGACACCTGTTTAAGAAGGAGTTTCTCCTTTTTTTGTTTTTTTGTTTTTGGAGACAGTTTCCCTCACTTCATGTTGTGTCTCTGGAAAAGGAAATAAAGGAAAATTCCTCAGCTGAGACAGCTGAGACATTGAGATAATGATTCAAATGGTAGGCAAAACTTAAAAAAAGCTTTGGTTTTGGGTACACTTTAATAATTTTCAAAATGGATTTATAAACTTTTTATTGTATTGCAGTGAATTTTATTTGCCTGCAATTTAAACTGTAGTTTTTTGTTTTTTTTGTGGAAAATGTCATTCTTCGCTATAGCACGTCTTACAGCAAGAATGAAAAAGAGTTGTGTAGAGTCTCCCCCAAGGTACATACTAGAACCTGTGAGTCTGATATTTATTTTAAGGTGGTATCTGATGCACCCCCCCCCCCAAAAAAAAAGTGTGAAGTTTTCTAGGAATCCATACCAGATCCCTAATCTTAGCATGCCAGAAAGAGGGGGAAAGAGCAGGCGCCCCACTCTCCTGAACCATATTAGGCCCATGCCATTAATGGGGGGATGCCTTGCCAGGGGTAACCCTCCCTGGAAAAGCACCTTTTCCCTATGTTTATGAGGACAGAGGATTCTAACTAATATTAATGAAAAAGAAAAAAATCCCCAAAAAGTCCCTCACTGTAAATACATCAGTCATGATGCTTGACACCTGATGACTCCCTGAAATAAAAAAATAAGACTACAAGGGAAGGGGCAAGGATAGTGGTGACATCACTGACCAAATATGGCTTCAGTGGTTCCTCGGGATGCTGCGGGTACAAGCACACGTGGCTTTCTTAGGAACCAATGATGTCACGGTGGTCAGTGGCCATATTTGGGCACTGATATCACTGCTTTGATTAAAAGGGACAGGGATCCCACATGACATCTTTGAAAGGCTTCCTTTGAAACCAGCGACAACAGGAAGCTATCATATATAGAAGTGGTAGAAATACCTATTCTATATAACATGCATGGCTCCCACTGACCAGAGGGTTAGATTAGATAGGCTAAAGTCCGGGCCTTTGTCCAAACACCCAAACAGCCAAAGTTCAGTCTGAACCTAGGTTCAATTAGGAATAATTCACACAAAAAAGTTATATTGTAAATAGAGACATTTACATAGTAAATAGAATCTTCAATACTATATTTTAGTAATGCAGATACTATTCAATGAATGATGCCCCCTAACTAATTTTAATTAAAGATTTGTTAAAAGTGTATATACACTACATATACTGTTTACATTTTTTGTGAAAAAGAAGCTGTGCTATGCACCCCTTTACTCATTCAGTTGGAGGGGATGGTATGTGGATCTCCCTTATTTTTTAAGAGACCTCCCAAAGGGCCAGGGTTGTAGAGAAAAGACCCTTGTCATCATCAGCATGGGTGACAAAGTGTTTTGCCAGAGGCATATTGAGGACATGTTGCCTGATATGATTCAGAAGGGGGACAGCATGCTAGTCTCCTCCCCCTTTCATGACCTCTCAGGCTAAAAGCTTGGTTTAAAATATATTTTAGAGGGATCCATTTTTTTCTGTGGGATTCTCCCCTAACCACTTCAGCCCCGGAAGATTTTACCCCCTGACCAGAGCACTTTTTACAATTTGGCACTACGTCGCTTTAACTGACAGTTACGTGGTCATTGGATGCTTTACTGAAATTAAATTTGCATCCTTTTTTTCCCCACAAATAGAGCTCTCTTATGGTGGTATTTGATCATCTCTGCGGTTTTTATTTTTTGCGCTATAAACAAAAAAATAGCAACAGTTTTGAAAAAAACGCAGTATTTTTTACTTTTTGCTATAATAAATATGCCCCAAAAATATATAAAAAAACCTATTTTTTTCCTCAGTTTAGGCCGATATGTATTCTTCCACATATTTTTGGTAAAAAAAAATTGCAATAAGTGTATATTGCGCAAAAATTTATAGCGTCTACAAAATTGGGGATAGTTTTATGACATTTTTATTTTTAATTTTTTGTTAATAGTAATGGCAGCAATCTGCAATTTTTATCAGGACTGCAACATTATGGCGGACACATTGGACATTTTTGACACATTTTTGGGACCATTGTCATTTCTACAGCGATCAGTGCGATTAAAAATGCATTGATTACTGTGTAAATGACACTGGCAGTGAAGGGGTTAACCGCTAGGGGGCAGTAAAGGGGTTAAGTGTGTCCTAGGGAGTTCTTCTTCTCCGTGACACAATCTCGGGCACCCGGTGGACATCGAGTCACGGTAACGGAGACCACATCGGGCGCACGCTCACGACACTGCTTCTTTACCTGTACGCCCTTTTGCCTGCCAGTGCCATTCTGCCTACGTACATCGGTGTACGCTGGTCGGCAAGTGGTTAATAACCTCATACAATGTGCACATCAGTGATTGACCCCATGTGGCATCTTCTGAGCCCTCAGTCCCAGCCAAACTACCCAACAATTCAGCTGACAACCAGAATTGGCAACACCCCTACATTATACCCCTAAAGCAGCAGCAGTAGGCCTAGAAACCTTCCCTGTGCCTCTTCAAAATTAGAAAATGTCTTGTACTTACACCTTCTATGAAGACCTTCAGGTGTGGGTCCATGTCCGGGGGGTAAACAGGATTTTTGAAACTCACAGCCCTCCTGTATACCTGCGTGGTATGGTCACGGAATGGCACAGTGCCTGTAGCTATCATGTATACGACAACCCCCATTGAAAACCAGTCGGGTTCAAACTGGTAGAAGTTGCCGTTTATAACCTACAAATCAGAGAAGAGAAATCAGTTACTTAGCTCCTACAAAACTATATTTTTTACTTTTTGCTATAATAAATATCCCCCAATTTAAAAATAAAAAAATTCTTCATCAGTTTAGGCCAATAGATATTCTTTTACATATTTTTGTAAAAAAAAATCACAATAAGCATATATTGATTGGTTTGCACAAAAGTTATATCGTCTGAAAACTATGGGAAAGATTTATGGCATTTTTACTATTATTAGTTTTTTTTACTAGTAATGGTGGTGATCTTCCATTTTTAGTGGTGCTGCGACATTGCGAAGGACAGATCTGAGACTTTTGACACATTTTTGGGACCATTGGCAGTTATACAGTGATTAATGCTATAAAAATGCACTGATTACTGTGTAAATGTCACTGGCAGGGAAGGGGTTAACCACTAGGGGTGATGAAGGGGTTAGGTCTGTGTTCCCTCAGTGTGTTCTAACTGTATGGGGGTAGGATTGACTAGGAGAGGAGACTTATAGTTTTTCCTATGATATGGCTCCTCTCCTCTGACAGCACCAGGATTTGTGTGCATGCAATGCGCACGACCCGCGGCGATCGTGCCTGCCGACCACTCACATCAGGTCACCCACCATGCAGCGCGTGCCCACTGGTGGCCGATAAAGGGTAGGACGCACCCATACGGGATTTCGCCCAGGAGAGCCATTGTGCTGCTTTATATCTGCGTGACATGGTCAGGAACTGGTTAAAATCCATACGCGGCCAGAAAGGGTCTGATGTGGAATTTGGAGGGACCCCACAACATTTTTTCTTATTGTGGTACTCCTTGACATTCACCAGACCTTTATCTAGAAATAGATTCTGGCATAATGAAGGGAATCCCTGGCAACTTTGTTTACAAAAAGAATGAAACATTTACCAGCATTTTTTTCTTTTCTTTTTTAAATGCCAGTTTTTGTAGTACTGTGTGTTGTACAGTTGGGTAAATTCACTTGGATGTTAAAGGCATCCCCAAGGCATGCTATTTAAAGGAATTGTGTATTTCACTTTAAGCATTTAAAAAATTGCTGCTTCTCAACAAATGTAATTTTTAAGAAAACTTTTTTGCTTTGGCGCATGTTCCTCAGGGCAGTGCCCTGGCTCTCCTTGCCATTTAAATACAACTAGTCAGTGCTCTAGTGGAAAAAGGATACAATCTTGCTGCAGAGAAACTTAGGAATATGTGTTTTCCAGGTAAAAGCTCTCTTTTGCAATTGTGATTGCAAACTACAGTATTCACGTCTCTGTTACTTCCTAATACACAATAGCCATGGCTTTGCTACTTCCTCCATACTGATGTTACTATTATTATTATTATTATTATACATGATGTTCTTTATAAAACACTAAGGAAACAACAGAAAGAACACAACCATTATGTGACACCTTTACTGTATATATTCTTTATTAAAATAGTAAAATCTGGTACTCACAAGCGCTCTTTATAAACTTGTTATATCATATAAAATAGAATCCAGGAATAGACCTGCTCAACCCTCAGTGCATAGAAGAAATCCCTGTAGTGGATCTTGTTAGAAGACATGCAGCTGATATCTCTAGTATGCATTACCGCTGACTGGTTTCAAGGGTTAACCCTCTGCATGAGGGCTCTAGTGATCACTGTCTTGGTTACAGAAAGTGATGGGAAATCCAACATTTTACAGTTATCACTAGAAGAAGTGAGGGCAACTCTTCCAATGGGGTGCCTGTTCTGGTTGTGGCTGGTATTGCCTCTTGACTGATTTCTTACTGTTGTAGTTTGGGGACAGGAAGTAATAGGAAATCTCACCAATGTGACACAGACAACAAAAAAAATTTAAAAAAGAGTTTAACTCTTCCCTACTCTATCCAAGGGTAACAAAAAAATGACTATACATACACTTTAAGTAAGCAGGACACATTCTCGTAGTTTTAGCATTTTTCTGTTTGACTTGAGTGTATCATAAAGTTTTTAAAAGTAAGAAGTAATCCGTGAATACAGAACTAACATTCATAACTAGGATTTTTGAGGGCAGCTCTTTCTTATGCTAAACATTTGCATATAAAGTAGAAATAGTGTCATGTTTTTGTGTCCTTAAGCTGCATTTTTCAGAAGTGTGAATTTTATGGTCTGCTTCATGAGTAAATAATATGTACCTTATCACATTCTTGAACATCCTTCCTTTGACAAAAAGAAGATAGCTGATAAAATGTTTGACATGGACCTAAGTGTTTTCCCACGCTTGTAATGAATCTGATGATATCTGACCTTCTGTTTCAAGGTGGTTTTCAGATAAAAAGCAGCTTTTTCAAACACATGATGTTTTATTTGATCTTGTAGTATACATCTTAACTGTAATTCACTTTCTAACTCTTGGTGCTTCCATGTACTGCAATGATTAGTATTAAATTTAATTAAAAAGTGCCAGCTGCCAAAATATACATATAATTATAATCAATGTCAACTATATAACAATGAACTGTATGGTATAAATGTGTGATCATATGAACGGTATATTGTTTAATTAATCATAGAATAATAAATTAGAGGAATGAAGATCTAAAGTATTGTTCATAACAAACAATCTGTCATAACACGTTTCCTGAAATTTAGCAACAGGCCAACAACATAAGAGCACCCATCAGAGAGGATGAAGGTGTGGCTTCCAATAAACTATCGGGGAAAGGGATTTTACAGTGATTAATAAAAATCCCATTTTCTACCAGCATTTATGGAAGGACACATAACTATTCTTCGACAGGTTGGATGTTTAAAAGCAGTCTTCAAAAATGTGGGATTGCAAGGATGCCAAAAAAAATGGGGTAAGCATAGTAACACTATTGACACTGAAAAAGTGGTGTGGCAAATTACACTGGCACATAGGAGACCTTTCATTTAATACTAGCATCCATTGATGAAGCCATATCCAACTAGAAGTATTTTGTGCAGGTGTAGACCAAAACAGGTAGCAGACTTGCAGATCTTGGAAAAAAAAGCCTGGTGGTGAAAAGTCCAAGAAGCATTCACTGCCCTGATAGAATTGACAGTGACAAAGGGATGTAGGTACATGTCTCTTCTGTGAATATGTCTGAAAATGAAATCTGACAAATAAATTTGGATATGGTCAGAAAGGACATTATCCAGATGGGAAACTTTTAGAATGTCAAAGACGACAGAGTGCGTCAGGGCTTAACAGAAAAGAGGACACACATTGTTCTTATTCATGAGGAAAGAGTACACAACGTTTTTCCTACTAAGAATAAGAAACGTTTCCTTGCAATATAATTCAACAACTTCTGGGACATCGTTTAGCTAATGTAATGATAATGATGAAGGCCACTTTCTTAGACATGGACATAAGGGGAATATCCCAAACTGGTTCAAAGCTGGAGACCAATGGAGCAAAAGAGGTATTAAAACAAACAATTCACACCAACAAAAGTAAACCTCCCAACTATAATTGTATACCAGGGGAGAAATTTTATGAGCTTTGATAGAAATCACTACTTCTGCAAGACTTTTCTCTCAAAACACCTGAACTTATTAATTAATATTAAATCCAGTGACTGAAAAGTAGGGTGTAGAAGTAGGTCCTAAGACAAATCCAGTTGGTGTGGAAGATGCCACAAAGTGTCTAAGACCAAAGGAGCCAGGTTCTAGTACTAGGCTCTTGTTGGTCATAAACTGTACACATATTGACTGGTTTCTGATGAACCAGCTGAAATTTGTTGGCTGCCTCCCAGCTGATACTCCACATTTGAAAAATCTAAGGAGTCAATGGAAAAATGTCAGCCAAAAAGTGGCTGCATGCAATCAGAAAACAGGAAATTGGCAGAATGGGAGATTCATTCATCCACATTGTATGCTGTTGATCAAGGAATTGAGGTGTAGGCTGAGTGAGAAAAAAATATTAGTATATGGCTAGTTTAACCACTTGCCCCACTCCTGCAGATATACTGCAGTGGGGCGGCACGGATAGGCTCAGTCATATATATATAGATGACTGGCCTTTGCCAGGTCTGTGGGCGTGCATGTGCACCCCTTGCCAAACTGTGCTGTCATTGGCTACAGCACAAGTTTGTCGGTTGGGACCTGCTGATTGGTTGTAGCCAATCACAGCACGGTCCTGTGTCGGTTTTGTATACACAGACATACAATCTTCTTAGTTCTTCTCTTCCTGAATCCTTTTCAGTTCAGGAAGAGAAGAAAGAAGATCACAGTGAGTTTAAACAGCACATTTGCACCCAACACACCTTTGTTAAGCACATTTAACCCTTTGATCGCCCTCAGTTAACCCTTTGATCACCCCGCCAGCCAGGCAGTGCCATTAGTACAGTATCAGTTTACAGCATTTATCACTGATAAGTGTATTAGTGTCCTTAACAACATTGGATAGCATTAGGGGGTCAGTTAGTGTCCCTCCCAGCCAGAGTCAGTTAGCTTTTTACTATTGCAGTCACACTATAAGTTGATGATCATAAACTTTAATTGTAGCGTGCAAGTAGTCCCTGACAGCCAGGAGCTCCTTTTTCCATAGTCACACTAGGTACCTGTAAATTTAGTGCCCAAAATGTCCCAAAAAAGGTACACTGGTGAAGAGGCCTACAGGATTCTGAGCATTTCAGATGTGAGTGAAGAGGAAGTCTCACTGACAGAATCCGCCTCAGAACACAAGCTTGTAGAAAGCAGTGGCACCCTGACAGGGAGCTCAGATGATAGAGAAGAGGTCCCTTTTAGGATAAGGAGTACCCTGACCCCCAGGTAGCTGAAGTGCTAGGAATGCATGATTTTTCTCATATGCAGCAGGGTACAAGTATTAGTTCTGCACAGCCCTCTGGTGGCCTAACAAGCATTAGCAGCTTAGTACATCCTGATATTTTACACACCAACATCTCATAGTGATGTAGTGTTGGGCATACGGTTTAGCCCAAGCATGAGTGTTAGTGCACGTTTACTACAGTATATTGAAGTGCATTAGTGCACTTTTACTGCAGTATATTAGAGCGATTTAGTGCAGTTTTACTGTATTATATTGAAATGCATTAGTGCACGTTTATTGCAGTATACTGAAGTGCGTTAGAGCACATTTACTGCAGTATATTGAAGTGCATCAGTGCAGTATTACTGTGGTATAGTGTAGTGTGTCAGTGGAGTGTATCTTTGCAGTGAGTACTCAAGTTAAAGTGCACCTAACACCACTTTCCATTGATTAAAGTGTATCCAAGGACACATTTCCCTGTTTCTATTACAATTTGGTAATAAGCCCACCCCCCATTATGTCTGGGAGACCAACAAGGAGAGGCAAACATTCCCATGGTACTGTGAGGGGGCCAGCAGTGACTGTGTCCACAGGCAAAAGTGAACATTGTCTGTCCTCAGGCAGGGTACCATTTCCTCTGTTTAGTGATGTTGCCCTTGCTATCTAGCCACAGCATACAGAGGAGGTGGTAGACTGGACTGGCAAAACATCCTCATACTCCTTATCCCCTATCACCCAAACAGAGACTAGTGCGCAGTATACCACAGCTGCCAGAGTAGATGATTCTGCCTCCTTGTCCACAGATACTCCTGGCAATCATGTTCCCTCAGCCGCAGCATATTGCCAAGTTGGCTCCAGTGATGATGAGGATGGAGGGGATGATGATGATGAGGTCACTGATGTGACTTGTGTCCCTGATAGAGCAGAGGAGAGAAGTGGGGAGGCACAACCCCAACGAGGGAGCCATCATGGAAGAATAGAGAGCAGCTGCCCTATTCCATCACATTATGGGGCTGTTATCTCCTGGCCCTTTTCCCACAGCTCAGCTGTCTGGGCCTTTTTTAGCACATGTGCAGCCAATCACACTGTTGCAATTTGCAAATCTTGACGCAAGCAGATCAAGAGTGACAAAAACACCAGCCATTTGGGTACCACATGCTTGACAAGGCATTTAACCTCCTACCCCTCAGCCCCTTGACAAGAACACCTGAAAGCCACACACAAGGGATGCAATTCTGCTCCTCCTCACCTTTCAGGTCTACACCTGCTATATTTCATGACCTCTCAGCAGCCTCCACTGACAAGGATGATGGTATAGCGAAGGGTGTCACGGGTCCTTGCAGCACGTCTGCCAGAAGCACACAATAAACTGTAAACTATAGCAGGCAAATGTCACTGTCCTAGTTGCTGCAGTGAAAAAAAAATACAGTCACTGCCACCCACATGTCCAGCATCTAAATTTAAGCATGTGACAGTTGCTGGCTTCACAACTCCTGCCTTTTTGTCTGGTGCATTCTGCCTGATTCTGTGATTTTGCAGAATGTGTTGTACCACAATGGCAGGTTCCCAGTTGCTATTTCTTTGCATGTAAGGCCATTTCAGCTCTGTACCATCACATGGAAGGCAATGTTGTGGCATCAATGGGCAAGGCAGTCAGCTGCAAGGTCCACATTACTGGTGACATGTGGGCTAGAAAGAATGGTCAGAGACTATACACACTGGGTGACTCTGCTTGCAACTCAGAAGGATGCAGGACAGGGCTCAGTGTTGCAGCTTGTTTTGCCGCCACGTCGCTATACAGCTGGTAATGATGATGCAAGATTTGTCAGCTCCATCCCCTCCTCCTCCATGCCCTACTCTGCTAAATTGTACTATGAACCACCAGTACCCCCTAAGCATTCAAGAGTCTATTCAACTCAAGTCAGGCTAAAAGATGCCATGCAGTGTTTCAGCTAGTCTGTCTAGGGAAGAGGAGAAACATTGGAGCAGAGATTCTTTCAGCTCTTCAGGGGCAGGCTCAGAGGTGGTTCATTCCACTCCAGCTGGAGCCAGGAATGGTGGTGTGCGATAATGGCACTAACCTCCTGTCCACCCTTAGACAGGGAAAGTTGACACATGTGCCATGCCTGGCACATGTCCTCCAGTTGGTGATGCAGTGTTTCTTAAACAGGTACCAAGGGTTGGAAGATCTGCTAAAGCAGGTCAGAAGAGTCTGTAGCCATTTCAGCTGGTCATACACAGCCAGTTTTCAGTTGGCTGAAATTCAGCAGGAATTTCACATGCCCATAAACTGCCTGATTTGTGACATGTCTACCAGGTGGAACTCAACTTTAGCAATGCTGCAGCAGCTGTATATGCAGCAGAGGGCCATAAATGAGTAACCGTCTGAGTATGGCACAACAACAGGCTCAGGCTGGCTTGGCTTTTTTTTTCCCCACGCCAGTGGCTGCTGATAAAGGATGCATGCACTGCACTGTTACCATTTGAGGAGGCAATAAGGATGGTGAGCCCTGACAATGCATGCATCAGTAACATAATCCCTGTTGTGTTCCTGCTAGAAGTGACTCTGCATGGCACTATGGACAGAGCACCCGTGGGAGAGCAGCGGGAGGAAGAGGAGGACTTCCTTTCTTCTCGAAGTCCACTTTATGCAAACACCATTCGTGCGATGCCACAGAACACACAAGAGGAGGAAGATTCTGGCAGTTTTGGAGGCATTGAAGAGAAATATCATGGGGATATAAAAGAACTTATGGCACTGCTAGATATTATGATAGTGGTGGGCAAAGGTACAGTTGTATATACGCCCAGAAAATTGCATATACCAGGGGCACCAGGGCCATATAACAGGTACATTCCTCTGAATTATTTGCACATATCAAGAGAAAAAGGGGAAGAGAAAAAGAATTAATCAAAGAGGAACTTTTTCTCTTGGAGGCATTGAAGCAGAGGAAGACATATTTCAAACTCTAATGCCGCATACACACGAGCGGACTTTTCCACCGGACTGGTCTGACGGTCTATCCGACGGACTTTTGGTGGACTTCTGACGGACTTTCCAAACAAACGGACTTGCCTACACACGATCACACCAAAGTCCGATGGATTCGTACTTGATGACGTACGACCGGACTAAAATAAGGAAGTTGATAGCCAGTAGCCAATAGTTACCCTAGCCTTGTTTTTCATCTGTCGGACTAGCAAACAGACGAGCAGATTTTTTGATAGGAACTGGGTCCAGCGCGAGTTCTGATGTAAAGATTTGAAACATGTTCCAAATCTAAAGTCCATCAGATTTGCGACCAAAAAAGTCAGCTGCAGGTCCGATGAAGCCCACACATGGTCGAATTGTCCGCCGGACTCGGTCTGTCGGACCAGTCCGGTCGAAAAGTCTGCTCGGGTGTATGCAGCATAAGAGATGGTTTTTAATCCTCAGAACCCTTGGGAGTGGTACATGACTGGGAGGAGGCAGTTCCAGATACTGTAACCCTCAGTGACCCTGAGGACTTTACTTCTCATGCCTCCACAAACTTGTTGGCATGGGCTCCCTCACTTTTTAAAGCCTGCAAAAGGACCTGAGAATTTGTGGCATCAAGAAGAAGAATCACTATTGGTTAGCAACCTTCCTTGACCACCATTATAAGGGAAAAATCTCTGAACTCATCCTGTCCTCACAGAGGGAGCAGAGGATGAAATATCTTGAGGACACCATAAAGAGAAGTTTATGTAATTCCTTTCCAGACTCTGCTAGGGTACAGTCTCATGGAACGGCTTCTGTTTGTCAAGAGAGGAATGGTGGAGAAGGGGGCAGCCTCAGTGATGCATTTTAATTTTTTTTTAGTCCTCTGCACCTAGGGCTGTCAGCTTCCCCATCCCATCGGCACGTTTGCATCTTATGGTGGGAGATTTCCTAGAAGCGAAAACAGACATGGAGAGCTTTACAGCTGACGATCCACTGGGTTACTGGGTCATGAGAATAGACCACTGGCCAGAACTTGCCCAGTGTGCAATTGAGATGCTGGGCTGCCCTGCATCCAGCGTGCTTTCCAAATGGGCATTTAGTGCTGCTGGAGGTTTTGTGATAGAACTAGGCATAATATAATGGAACCGTAGTTTAAGATAAACTTGTGATATAATGTAGTTAGAGCCATGTGCTGGAATTATGGCTGCATCCTATATAGCTTGATGCATTTCGTTGGTTCAATCCAATTCATGAGGAGTGGTAAATGCTTAAATGCTAAATAAATCTGAAAACATTTTTATATACAGCATTATGATCTAAATAGAGGCCCAAATGCTAAAACTAAAAAAAGAGAGTCAGGAGGGAGGAACTTATCCAACCCGAAGTAACTTCATGCGATACAGAGTTCAACCTGTACGATATTGGCAAAATGGAGCCGCCATGGAAGTCTAGCCCTGGAGCTGAGGTAACCTGCAGGGGCATCGGGCTCACACATAACTATCCCCAGAAAGATGGAGGTCACCATATTGAGATAGGTAATAGTGACAAATACTGGCTACAAAAATATTTATAACATAAATTGCCATGTATAAGTATGACCAATCGAGTGCTAATACATAGGAATAGTGTAGAAAGACAGGTACCCATTGACACTATGAGGAGACCAAGAAAGCAGGTGACATGGGAAGCTATTGGCTACTGTGAACAAAAAGTGAAACAAGTGCAGTAGGGATAGTATATAAATATTACTTTTACCAAGAAAAGAATAAGAAATAAAATAAAGGATATAGAAAACAGAAAAGCGTGGTAAAGCCAATCTCCTATTATATTACCTTGTGATACTGCACAGGAATTTTTCATTTTTATTGTTATTTCTCATTTTTATGGTTTCACTTTTAGTATCAATACATCACTGCTCATTTAAAAATGATGTTTTTTCAAACTTTATTTTCATTGATACATGTCCCCCAGGGCAGTACCTGGACACCCATACTATTTGCATGCTCAAAGTTCTGCTGCGTACCGAACCGGGGGTCGTTTGGCCCATGTCTACTGTCTGCTATGTACCTCCTATATTGTTAAAGAATAAGAATAATAATACAAAAAAAGAATCCATGGTGAACAGGATCTGGCAGGAGCAAAACATTACAGTAAATACTCTCTCAGCAGCCAGAATCAGGTAGAAAAATTATTTCTGCGGTCTGATGGCGGCTGAGAGACATGCGTTGGTGGACACTGGAATTACAACCCTCTGACAAGGGAACCACAGTGCCCTTAGCAGGTGATCCAGGTCCTGACAGTATAAATGCACTTGAATAGGTAGCAAACTGAAAGTAGCTAAGTAGAGAATTAGAGTGTATTATCTTAGACACAATAAAAAGAGAGAGAAATAAACATGAAAGTGTATTATTTAAGAGACAATAGCTATAAAAATTGTGCAATCACTGGACAGTATGTAAGCATCTTAATTAGGCTGCATTTTAAGTCGCAATTTTTATCCTTAATTAAAGTGTTATTTTTTAAAGAAAATAATCACACATATTGTAAAGTGTCTGGAAAGTATGTAAACAACTTATTTAGGCTGCAATGTAGGAGGGAGGAATAGCCACATGCATTGTATAGTGGTTGGAGAGAATATAAGCAGCTTCCTTAGACTGCACTATAGGAGGAACATTTTATTCTTAAAGTGCAGCTCTAGCCCTCCCTCCAAAAATTAAAAGTCAGCAGCTACAAATACTGTAGCTGCTGACTTCTAATATTTGAACACTTACCTGTCCAGGGATCCTGCGATGTTGGCAACTCAGCAGGTTTTCCGATCGGCTCTCGGGTGCTATCGCCGCCATTCATGGTAAGGGAAGCCGGCTGTGAAGCCTCTTGGCTTCACAGCCGGTTCCCTAGTGTGCATGCACGTAGCACTTTCTAACTAGCCCGTTGGTGGAGGAAGGAGGAGGGGGGGCGAACTTCCAGGGGACCTTGCTGCATCTCGCCACAGCCAGGTCTCCCGAGAGTGGGGACAGGTACCTCTCAAAAACAGGTACCAGTTCCTCTCTCCCCCCGAAAGGTGCCAAATGTGGCACCAGAGGTGGGGGGGAGGAAGCAAACAAGCAGAGCTTCCACTTTTGAAAATAGAGTGTATTATTTTAAGTACAATATCCACAAATATTGCGCAGAGGATAGATAGTATGTAAGAAGCTTCTAGGGGGTGCATGCGTAAAGCCTTCTGAGCCGGACATGCTTGAGTAAAGCTCCACAACTCACGGACCTACACAGCCTCCTATCAACAGACCTCGTCACATCCTATCCTGTCACCGGTCACACAATGTCCTCTGTGTGAGCCGGGGGCATATGTAGGGGAGAGGAGAGAGCACCAACATTAGCTGGGACATGGGAGCCTATGGCATGACATCACCACTGGTTTACCAACCATTGTCCAGGCTCTGCTCCTTTCCCCTGCTGCAGCCGGCACTGGCCAACATAGGGGATCACATGATCGGAGCAGAGTGACCTGCATTTAAAAAAGACACATTTTTTTTTGTTTTTCACAGGTTAATCAGCATATGTGTCAGGAGGGGGGTGGAACATTTTTTAAGGCTAGTTATGTTTAAGCTGGAATTCTACTTTAAGAGGGGCTTAAATAGCATAACACCACTGACCACCTTTGCTGGGGGTTATTATTGCTGCTATTGACACCAATGCTTGTGGATTATTATTGCAGAAACTGCCATCAATGTTGGAGGTAATTATGTAGGCTGGCACCAATGCTGGTGATTATTGTGTCAGAAACTGGCACCAATGCTGTTTTTTTATTGCTGCTGTTGACACCAATGCTGGGGATTATTTTTCCAGAATTTGACACTAATGCTGGGGGTTATTATTGTAGAAAATGGCACTGATGCTGGGGGTTATTATTGCAGAAACTGGCATTAATGCTGGGTGTTATTGTTGCTATTGACACCAATGCTGGGGGTTATTGGTGCATATACTGGCACTGATGCTAGGGGTTATTATTATGGAAAATTCATGCTGGGGGTTATTTTTGCATAAACGGGCACCGATGCCGGGGGTTATTATTGCTGCTACTGGCATCAATACTGTGGGTTTAATTATTGCATAAACTCCCATTTATGTTGGGGGTATTACTGGCAACTATGCTGGGGGACATACTGTAACTGCAGAAACTAGCACTGATGCTGAGGATTGTTATTGCTGCTAATAACACCAATTTTGGGGTTATTCATTTGTAAACTGGCACTGAAGTGGGTTATTATTATGGAAGCTGCCATTTATGTTGGGGTTATTTTTTGTGTAACCGGGCACCAATGCTGGCGGTTATTATTGCAGAAACTGTCTGACACAAATGGTGTGGGTTATTATTGCTAAAACTACCATCTATGCTGGGGGGGTTTATTGCTGGCACCAATGTGAGGGGCTATTATTGCTGCTATGCACAGCAATGCTGGGGTTTACTTTTGTGTAAAGTGGCACCAGTGCTGGGGAATATTATTGCATATAATATATACATATAGTATACATATTTTATTGCATAAAACATATTGTTGAAACGTGTAAGTGAACTCTGTTTCAAATTAGTTAAACCTAATTTAATTTGTATTGTTTTAAATATTTTCGTTTTGAAACTACTCTTTCATAAGAAATGGGGGTGGGGGGGGCATTTTGCTATGTTGTGCCCTGGGCACTGGATGACCTTGTCCCGACACTGGGTTGAGGTCAGGACTCTGTGCAGGACAGTCAAGTTTTTTCAACCCAAACTCACTTACCCATGTCTTTATGGACCTTGCTGAAAAGATTATACAGGTGGCTACTTAACGCAGCAATATTATTTAACCATTTGACCTCTGGAAGATTTACCCCCCTTACTGAACAGGCCATTTTTTGCAATACCGTACTGCGTTACTTTAACTGACAATTGCGTGGTCATGTGACACTGCACCCAAATAAACGTTATGTCCTTTTTTTCCTACAAATAGAGCTTTAGTTTGGTGGTATTTAATCACCTCTGCGTTTTTTGAAAAAACATTTTTTTTTTACTTTCTACATATCCAATCAAAAAATTGAAAAAAAATCTAATTTCTTTATCAATTTATGCCAATATGTATTCTGCTACATATTTTTAGTAAAAAATTCCCAATGAACGTATATTGATTAATTTATGCGCAAAAGTTATAGCATCTACAAACTATGGGATATTTTATTTATTTATTTATTTATTTACAAGTAATGATGGTGATCAGGGACTTATAGTGGGACTGCAATATTGCGATGGACATTCAGACACTAACTGACACGGGTGGATCATGGATCCTAGTCCCTGTGTCAGGGATGCACTGGCCTGAGGTGCATGCAAATGCGCGCTCCTGTGGGCATGTGCACGAATATGCACATGCTTGCATGCATTCGCCACTGACATTGGTGCCAAATTTCCTATATGTGTGCAGCAGAGGCACTGGGAGGTTTCTGTCTGATCTGCAGCTGTTCCCTGTGTTCCTGTTTCCTGTGTTTGACTTCTGTGATTGACCCGGCTTATCCTGACCATGCTTGAACTCTAGCTGTCCTGACCTCAGCTTGCCTCTAAGACTCTCTTTTTTTCTTGCACATCTGCCTGATCTCATGTTGCCAACTTCTGCCTGCATCCTGACCATTTGCTGCCTATCGCCTGTGCCTATACCTGACCGCCCATTGCTGACCTGGCTTGTCTGACCCTGCATCTGGCTATCTGTCTGCACTGCTCTACATATCTGCTGTATGCTGCCAGTCTTACTACATCTGTTACCAGTTGCTGCCTACCCAGCCTGGGGTCTGCGGTTCCTGCTGCCATCTGCTGCTTTAGCTATCCAGCTCAACTCTGGTGATGCACTTTTACCTCACCGTGCTCTTGTGGCCACTGTTGCAACATCAGTGGTCCTTGAGCCAGGGCTGTACGAGAGCTCTCCCTCTACACGTCAGGCTCTAGCCACAAGGTACATGACACCCTGCTTTGCAGAGACACGGGATCTATGCCTTCCCTCCTGTCAGAATGGCAATCTGCCTTGTTTACATAGGCAGATTGCAGTATATGAAAAAGGGGAATTTATGGGATTTTAGAGGCACAACAATACGAAAATATAGAAAAAAGTATACATTTAATAGATAATAATGTTAAAAACAGTGAATACATTAAAGTACATTCAACAAATGATCATAAAGTACAAAAATAAAGTGAAAACTGATTGGATCTCTACATGTTTCGCCATGCTGATGGCTTCTTCAGGAGAGTTTTATATCAAGCACTGTATAAATGATCACTATAATCAAAAATGGAAAAAAGAATATTAAGAGAAAACAAAAAAATTATACATACAAATTAATTTCAACAACATACATAATCAATTTTAAATTTCCCAGATTGACAAGAAACAAACAGCAACATAGGTTGGTCCGGTCTCTACCTGTGTATTCAATAGACAATTCTCTTGAATATAGCTCCAACAATAGGGATGGAAAGGTTGGATCACTGGTGATACCATAGAGGGAGATATACATAGACAGAATGCCACTAAAGGTCCATCTAATGTGAATTTATCGAATTGATTGGAATCCACTGGAATAATTTTGAAGTATACTTCTGCTTACTGCAGGTAGGCAATGTCCTTATTGGAAAAAAGAAAAGAATAAAGGGTGATTGGCGCTCCCTCCACTGATGTGGGTGGGCCCTACAAAGAGTCAGGATTAAAAAATTAATAAAGTGAATTAATTAAGAATATACGTGTAATAAACAAAGTGCCATATAAAGGTGACTATACGTATAAACATATATAAGTGAAAATATAAATCCTAAAAAGCAATCAATATATAACACTAACCATATTGACTACATAAGTAAAAATATGAGTATACATGTAATTAGCAAAATTCCATACAAGAGTGAATGTACGTGTAAGTATATGGGTGAATATATATAATTCCTGGTATTGCAATCAGTATATAACATTAGCCTTTCCATGTGCACCTTACTCTAAAACATAGATATACATTGGGGCAGTTTCCAATTTTGTTTAGCTTGCTGAAATTAGTAGGGGGACACATTTGATGCCTTCAGCTACCATTGTTCTCTGCTGAGCTTCTGGTGTGTCTCTACACCTTTAACCACTTGCCTACCAGGCACTTACACCCACTTCCTGCCCAAGCCATTTTTCAGCTTTCAGCACTGTCGCAATTTGAATGACAATTGCGCGGTCGTGCTACACTGTACCCAAACACATTTTTTATCATTTTCTTCACACAAATAGAGCTTTCTTTTGGTGGTATTTAATCACTGTGGGGTTTTTTATGTTTTACAAAAAAAAAAGACCAAAAATTTTGAAAAACAAAATGTTTTTTACTTTTTTTCTGTCAGTAAATTTTTCGCCTTCACTGATGTGCACTGATGAGGCGGCACTGATGGGCACTGATGGGCTGAACTGGTGGGCATTGATGAGGTGGCACTTATGGGCACTGATGAGGTGGCACTTATGGGCACTGATAAGTGGCACTGATGCGGAGGCACTACTATATGCCACACTTATGGGCACTGATAGGTGGCACTGATATGTGGCACTGATGAGCAATGATAGGCAGCACTGATTGGCACTGTTAGGTGGCACTGGTGGGCACTAATAGGTGGCACTGGTGGGCACTAATAGGCGGTACAGGTGTGCACTGATAGGTAGCACTGGTGGGCACTGATAGGCAGCACGGATAGGCAGTACTGATGGGTATTGATGGGTGGCACTGATGGGTGACATTGATGGGCATTAATGATGGGCATTGATTGACAGCAGTGATGGGCATTGATGGGCAGCACTGATAGGTGGCACTGATTGCCAGCACTGACTGTCATCGCTAATGGGCACTGATTAGTGGCACTTGTGGGCAGTGGTGGGCACTGATTTCTGCCACTACTGGGCACTGATAGCTGACACTGGTGGGTAATTGTGGGCACTGCTTCGTGACACTTTTTTGCACTATTGTAATCAGGGCATTGATAATCAGTGCTCTGATCACATTCCTACATGTCCCCCTGTGAGGAGATGCTGCTGATCGGCTCTCCTCTCCTCCCACTCTGTCAGTGTGAGGCAAGGAAAGCCAATTAATGGCACTTCCTTGTTTACATGTGACCAGCTGTGATTTGACACAGCCGATCACATGGCTAAAGAGCCACGGCTCTTTCCAGAGATTGGGGTCGTGCCTTGTCCTAGCAACACGGCGTGGTTGCGATCATCATGCTGCATGCCCTTGCGGGCGCACGAGAGCGGTCGTTCTGAGATGCCATCATATGACGTCATCCCACAACAAGAGCCGCACCACCCCACCATCATTTGACGGTGGGCGGGCGGCAAGCAGTTAAAGAGGAATGTGCTACCTTCATACCTGCCCTTAAAGTATTGATTGCTATTAATTGTTCAACATGAAGGATCTTACACACTAGACTTAGGACCATATTACACAGAGGGACCTTGATGAAGCAGTGTGGCTTCCACATATATTTGCAAATGCTGTGCAACTAAAACCTCTGTTTTAACATAATTTTCCAGACAGTGTACGTTTTTTCTGCTGGCTAACTGGTGCATGTGCTAGGAAAAACATTCCATGTACACAAAATTAAACAATCCACAGTAAATCAAAAAGCAGCTGACAAGAAGAATGATATAATAAGTCATTAGTAAAAACAAGTATACATGCAGCACTAGGAGTGAGACTGTCCTAACTACAAATTGTACATTCAACACCAAGTATCCACATCAATAATGAGGATTTCAAAAAGTCCAAGCATAAAATCTTGCACATCAATCGATCAATGTCACCAGAAGGTGAATGCATTTAAAGTGATACTAAATTCAGCGGGAATTTCACCTGCCTGTAAACCACCTGATTTGTGATATGCCTACCAGGTGGAACTCAACTTTGGCATAGCTGCAGTGGCTGCACGTGCAGCAAAGGGCCATCAACAAGTACCTGTGGCAGTATGGCATAAGGACAGGCTCAGGGGAACTCAGCTTTTTTTTTCTCCATGCCAATGGCTGTTTATAAAGGATGCATGTGCTGTACTGTCACCATTTGAGGAGGCCACAAGGATGGTGAGCCGTGACAATGCATGCATCAGTGACACTATTTCTCTTTTGTTCCTGTTGAAGGATACTCTGAATGGCATTATGGACAGGGTACTCGAGGCAGAGCAGTAGGAGGAAGAGAAAGATTTCCTTTTCTCTCAAGGCCTGCTTTATGCAGACACCATTCGTGTGATGCCACAGAACACACAATAGGAGAGGGAGGAGGAAGAGGATTATGGCAGTTTTGTAGGCATTGAAGCAGATGGAGACATACATCAAACCTTAAAAGTTGGATTTCAGTCCCCAGAAACCTTGGGAGTAGTATGTGGCTGGGAGGAGGCAGTTACAGATAGTGTAATCCACAGTGACCCAGAGGACTCTGCTTCTCATGCCTCCGCAAACTTGCATGGCCTCCCTTATTCTTCAAAGCCTCCAAAAAGACCCAATAATTACTGGCATCAAGGAGAAGGATCATTACTTGTTGGCAACCCTCCTTGACCACTGTTACAAGGGGAAAGTCTCGGAATTCATCCTGCCCTCGCAGAGGGAGCACAGGATGAAATATCTTGAGGACACCTTAAAGAGGAATTTATGTAACACCTTTCCAGACTCTGGTGGGTTACAGTCTCAAGGAAAAGGTAGTTTTGGGGCTTCTGCAGGTCAAAGGAGGAGTGGTGGATAAGAGGGCCACCTCAGTGATGCATTTAAAACATTTTTTAGTATTCAGCGCCCAGAGCTGTCTGCTTCCACATCCCATCAGCAGTGTCTGCATCATATGGTGGAAGATAATCTAGGGGCAAAAACAAGCATGGAGAGCTTTTCAGTAGAGGATCCACTGGGTTACTGGGTCATTAGAATAGACCACTGACCAGAAATTGCCCAGCATGTGATTTAGCTGCTGGGCTGCCCTGCATCCATCGTGCTTTCTGAATGGGCATTTAGCACTGCTGGAAGTTTTGTGACAGATAAAAGAGTGTGTCTGGCCACAGACTCTGGTGACCAGCTGACATTTATCAAAATGAATCAGTCCTGGATTAGCATCAGCTATCAAGCCTCTAATGCCGATGTCGCTGATTAAATGTTTATGGGATCTGGAATCTATGCACGACTGTCTAGGTTGAGTAGCTTTGGGGGTGTTGATTTTATCTTGAAGTCATTTTTTGTATAGGTTTCGTGGGTGCAATTAAGATCCAAGGACACATTTTTATGCATCTGTTTTACAGTTGCATATAATTAAATATGATTACAGCAAAGCCAATTCTTGTTCTATAGGGTTATGGTGTGAAGGCACCACCAACACCCAAAGCCCAATTTTTTCACACCTGTTATACAGGTGCATATACTTAAAATTTTTTATAGAAAGGCCAATTCTTGCTTTCATCAACAGGAGCTCTAGCCATTTCCTGCTCTCTCCAGCAATGTGTTTTTGGAGCATTCTGCAGGGAATTTTTTTCTTCCTTTCACTGGTCTATAGATCAGCAGTGGCTTCAGTGGCAGAATGAGTATAAGGGATACCTGGTCTCTGTGGATGACTACATGAACAGGCAGCTCGCCAATAACAGTATATTGATGGGGCATAGTCTGGACATCTTGGAGAAGTTCTAATAAGATGAATTACGAGAAGTAGACGAGGAGGGAGAAAATGACAAGGTGAGAGAATAAAGCAATTTTGAAATTAGTTTTGTAAATTTATTTTGAAACTTCTCTTTTGAAGTTATTGTTGGACATAGTTTTTGTATGTTTTTTTAAGCAAAAAAAACAGATTTTTTTTCAAGAGTACCACTATAGGGTTACTGTATAAAGGTTCCACCAACACCCAAACCCAATATTTCCACATCTGTTACTTCTATGTAAAGTCTGCGAAAGAGACACCAGACTTATCTAGAAAAAATTATTAATCTTGTCCTGATTGTACTATAATTCAGCTTCTTCACATAAGGCTTGCTCACTGTGGTGCAAAAATTTGTTATTCCCATCAAAAGTCTACAAAAGAGACACCAGAATGTATCCAGAAAATTTCTAATCTTGTTCTGAGTGCACTAAATTGTGTCCTCATCATACAGACTGGCTCCCTAAGCCGTTGTTTACAAAATAAAGAAAGATTGCAGGGAAAATCTATTTAAATGTTATTTTTTTCTTTATTTATGTCAGTTTTGCTGAAGCAGGTTCATTACATGGTACAGATGCGCCGATTTACAAGCTAAGGGGACCCCCCAGGGCCCTATATTTAAAGGAATTTTTCATTTTTATTGTTTTATTGTAAGCATCATTAAAATCACTGCTCCTTTAAAAACGTTTTTTTTTTAACAAAAAATGCATTGATACATGTCCCCCAGGGCAGTACCCGGGCCCCTATACCATTTTTATGGCCAATAACTTGCATATGAGCCTTCAAAATGGGAACTTTTGATTTTCCAAATTCAGGTCCCGTAAACATTACCAGGATTTGCAGTTTGGGTCCAAACTTTTGCAATGTTCGAGAGTTCTGGCACAAACTGAACCGGGGGTTGTTCGGCCCAACTCTACTCACTGCATAAAAAGGTCAATATGTATTTGTATCCGTGTGTAGGAAATATGATGCTGTCTCCACCACTCCACATCTGCAAATGTTGCAGATACTCGCTCGTTCGCCAAAAATAAAAAAAGAGAAAATACTGTTGATAGTTTGTGACATCAGTCTGCCTACTCTGCTCAATACATTTTGTCCTATGAACATATTCAGGGACAATATGTTGCTGGAACCACAAAGTCATGTACCTGATAGAAGACTAAAATTATGAGAGTGGCTTCTTTTGTATCTTTGCCCCAAGAACCGCTGGAAGTAGAAGGGACACTACCAAGGGATAGGAAAAACATGAATGACAGTAGTTTTTTATTTCAAAACCTGGGACGGGAGATGAAGATCTAGAAGATCAAGCAAAACATCAGCCCTGAGGTGTCAGTTGAGGGAACAGCAGCACAACAAGGGAAACCAGCAGAAGTTAAACAGGAACACCAGTTGAGTCAAAGGTTCAGGAGGGTGAGCCCACCAGTGATCTATGCGAACAGGCGATAGGAATATGCATAGGTGACTGAGGCTGATTCTAGATGCATCCAGTGCAGACACTCGGTAATAGCGTAAAGACAAATCAAAGGCAGTAGCAAAGTCACAGAAGTAGTTGAAGTCAAGAGCATGCTAGCAACTGTCAGAAGCATGTACACTCCTGCTCCATCATGTTTGTCTGCCCTGCTAGATTGGATTCCCTTGTTGATGGCATTTGATCGCATATCCACTATTTTCTGAACTCTGCCTGCCTTTTGACTTTGGATTTTGACCCTGACTATTCTGAACCTTGCCTGTGTGAAGACGAAAAGTACCTGTTTGCATTTCTTAGTTCATGCATGCCCTGGTATGGTAGCCAGGCACTATAGCATTGTGTATAAGTCCTGGGGCAACCAACTGCTTGCCTTATGGGAAAGAGGGCTGTTATAGGGGAAGAACGCAGAAGACAGCTATGGTGTCTGACCACCTGCATTAGGGTTAAGCATGACAGCAACGAGGTACATAATCATAAGTCAATTCAAAGTCATGGATAAAGCCAAGATCAGAAACTAGCAGGCAGGGGTACAGGGCAAGATCCAATATCAAGTTAGGGGGAAATGGGTCAGTAACAGGAATCAAATACAAGACACAGGTCAGAACACAGAGCACAAGCTGAAGACCAATAAGCTCTGGCACTGAGTTAAAGTATTCTTTAAATAGGCCTTCTGGCACCAATACTGACTTTGGATGTGCACATGTATCTGCATGTATAGATGAGTGCATTTCTGTGTGCAGGTACATGCCTAGCCACGATTCTATGTATAGAGCTATGTGTATGCACATGCTTCTGAGCCTGCCCGCTAACAGGAATTCCCCGACACTGAGGGAACACACATACAGTATAAAATCAGAAGGAATTTTAGGGGACATAGTGTATCTTCTCATTTTAGACTCCACAATAATAGAGATCTTGGAGGGTTTTGGATTTGAAAGCATAGACAAGCTAAGTTCCCATAAGCTTGCATTGCATTTAAAGTGTTTACATTAAAACAGATTACTTAAAAATATATTGCTGATATGATATTCCACAGGTATGATTCTATAATATTAACTAATGGGCACAGTATGCATGAGAGAATAATTGACTTGTGGATGATGCTATACAGTGAAGGTTGCCAGTGCAAAAATAATGTATGCTTTTTTCCCCCTAATGCCCTGTACACATGACCGGTTTTCCCGTCGGAATAAACTCTGAAGGTTTTTCCGACAGAGTTCCGATGGAATTCCGCTCAAGTTGTCTTGCATACACATGGTCACACCATATTCCGACCGTCAAGAACACGGTGACGTACAACATGTACGACGGGACTAGAAAACGGAAGTTCAATAGCCAGTAGCCAATAGCTTCCGTCTCTTACTTGCTTCAGAGCATGCGTCATTTTTGGTACGTCGGAACAGCATACAGATGAGCGGTTTTCCCCGATAGGAATTGGTTCCGTCGAAAAAAATTAGAACATGTTCTCTTTCTAGGTCCGTCAGAATTTTCGACATAAAAAGTCAGATGGGGCATACACACGATCGGAATATACAATGAAAAGCTCCCGTCTGACTTTTTCTGTCGGACATTCCGCTTGTGTGTACACGGCATAAGGCTCTTGCAAATTTAGGTATTAAATGGGGTACACTGTACACTAGTAGATGTTTGTCAAAATGTTATTATACAGTGTAACATTTTGTGTAAAAAAATGTAAATTACTGATGGTCACTGCACAATGCCAAACCTGAGTTGTGTGCTGAAAGTGACAAGTGGTCTGTGAGGATTACTGTGTTGTATGAACTGACTTGCAATTCCTAACAATAATTTTCTAGTTTTGGGATCACTTCTGAATTTCTGATTAATTCATTATTCGCAAGTTAATTTTTTCCTCCTTGCTATTGAATAAAAGGTTTTTTACATTTTTATCTTCGCTTGGATTGGAGGAAAAGTCCACTAAAAAAACAAAAGCAAAAAAAAAAAAAAATGCTGAATACAACATATTATGACAGGCATGTACCAGTTAATGTTATACTTACCTTCTCTGTGCAGTGGTTTTGCACAGACCAGCCCCAATTCTCCTCTTCTCAGGTCCCCTGCCAGCGCTCCTGGCTCGACCCTCCTGTTAAGTGCCCCCACAGCTTGCTATGAGAGCACCCAAGCAGGCTTGTTACTAAGATGCGGCTCTGCGTGCCCATTCAGACATGGAGCCGTGGCTTGGCCCTGTCCCCTCTATCTTCTCATTGGCTCGCTGGCTGTGATTGACAGCCAATGTGGAGGGAGAGTCCCTGGAGAGCCGAGACTCTTGTGCACATCAGTGGATCAAGATGGGGCTCTGGTGAGTATTGGGAGAGAGGGGGCTGGGGGGGCTGCTGCACACAGAAAGTTATTTACCTTCATGCATAGAATGCATGAAGGTAAAACAAGTGAGCCTTTAAAACAATTTTAAGAATGAATGGTACCTCAGCAGACCTGTCAGAAGTTAGTGCCTTTTCATGTACTGCAGGAATGCTTGCCATGTTGCACATGTTCCTGCATTGCATAAGTGTGGAAGAGGTCTTAACAGACTGCCTATAATACTCTACAATTTCTAAAAAAGCACAACTTCTCTATTTGGCATTGCCTTCAAAGTTATTGTGACAGGCCAATCACTATATCCTAGGTCAGTGATGGTGAACCTTGGCACCCCAGATGTTTTGGAACTACATTTCCCATGATGCTCAACTACACTGCGGAGTGCATGAGCATCATGGGAAATGTAGTTCCAAAACATCTGGGGTGCCAAGGTTCACCATCACTGTCCTAGGTCATTCCCTAGGTCCACTTTAAAAAACAGTTTTCAAAATAAACCACGATTAGATGCCAAGTATAAACTTTTTGTCTTTTTTCCCCCTCATATAATGAGCAATATCAATAAAATCTATCTAGTCATAAGTGTTTTCCAGAAGGAACTTTATATTCATACTTTGCTGTGTGAGTTTTTTTTTTTTTATCCTATTAAGGGCTATTAATTTTTATGGTCAATGCACTACAGTTACACTTTATTAGACTGTGCCAGTTCATAAAAAACAATGAACTGCTCGATAACCACTGATACCTGAATACATTTCTTATCAGATCCTGAATGCTAATACATAAAAGCTAGCTCACAGAATTTATTTTCAATCGTAGCTGGATAACATTATCTGCATACCAGTTTGTGCAATGCAATTTAACTATCAAAATGATTATAAATGTATCCTTTTTTCAGTTTACATGCCCTTTCGAGTTAAAATAATCAATAATTACATTTGTTGTATTTTAGTTGTATAAACCAAGTAAAATATTTAAAATGAAAAAAAAAAAACCCAATATATTCTACCACAGATTTATTTGTCCAGAAGATTTTTTTTGCTCCCAGCAAACAAGGGGCCATTATTTGCTTAAGAACAAGTCCAGAATAGTTTAAAGGGTCTTCCCTAACAGTCAGGTGCCAACTAAAGCTAATATTACCCCTACAACCACCAACACCTACCCTAAGTTTACCTCCCTCCAATGCAATGCATTCTGATGAAATTTCACATATATGTCAAGGTGCCTGTCCCTTTGCAAGCTACCCACCCAATGTTAATAGGCATGTGGCCTGGCATGGTACAGGAAGGGGGGTGCGCACACTTGTTTCCCTCCATTTCTTGGCCACCTGGGTTGCAAGGACTTGATGAGGGTCTGGTTTAAACTGTAAGGGAAATGCATTGCCCTTTTTATGTTTTGTTTTTTGCTTTGAACTTTTTATTGAAATTTTTTAGCATAACATACAAAAAAACAGTACCAAAGATAAAGAAAGATAAGAAAAGCGGGGATAAAAAACACAAAAAACAAAAATAGTATGTTCCATATACATATCTCACTAATACATGTAAGATAATTGACAAGGTATATCAATTCAGCCCCATATGTCATTACACAAAATGAAATGATATATCATAACATTAAAAAAAAAGAGCCCCAGAAACACATCTAAATGAGTAGTAACACAAATAGAATGTCATAAAATTAGATAAAGGAGTAAACTGGCAACGGATAAACAGAAGCCAGGGGGACTATATTTTCTTGTTCAAGTATTTTATTGGGAATAAGAGACAGGATACAGAGAACATGTCACAGTAATAGGGCGTACACACGGTCGGACTTTGTTCGGACATTCCGACAACAAAATCCTAGGATTTTTTCCAACGGATGTTGGCTCAAACTTGTCTTGCATACACACGGTTACACAAAGTTGTTGGAAAATCCGATCGTTCTAAACGCGGTGACGTAAAACACGTACGTCGGGACTATAAACGGGGCAGTGGCCAATAGCTTTCATCACTTTATTTATTCTGAGCATGCGTGGCACTTTGTCCGTCGAATTTGTGTACACACGATCGGAATTTCCGACAACGGATTTTGTTGTCGGAAAATGTTATCTCCTGCTCTCCAACTTTGTGTGTCGGAAAATCCGATGGAAAATGTCCGATGGAGCCCACACACGGTCGGAATTTCCGACAACACGATCCGATCGGACATTTTCCATCGGAAAAAATCCAACCGTGTGTACGGGGCATTAAAGTTTTTGATGTACAAAGGAACAATACAGTTAACATACAATTAACATATCTTGGAAAGATTTGTGGCATTAACAGTAGTATAAGCCTCCTTCTTGGGGGAGGGCTTCAAGGTTCAAATGTTGACCTTGAACTCATCTGAAAAGGCCCTCTTTATGCTGAATTGTGTTAATTATTTGTATAGCAAGAACACCTGTCAAGTTTTTATTGCTATCTGTATCCCAATTAGGGAAATTCACATTCCCTATTTATCCTGGTGGCTGTTATCACTGAAAGGCAAAGTAAAAAAAAAATACTTGAGTGGTTATTAGATTAGTAATAGAGGGGGAATCTTCAAATGAGTACACTAGTTCTGGTGAGCTTGGTCACTACCGATTTGTAGGAATTTCTTTTCATTTTCTTTTTTCTTTTGTGGCTATGGAACAGGAATTGAATGAAAATCTCCTCAATGAACAATGGTATAAAAAAAAAGAAAAAAAACTAACAGGGGTTATAACTCCCCTTACTTTATCCAAAACTAAGAAAAAAAATGTTTGCCAGTAAGATTTCTCCAGAAACCACCAGGAATACTACATCCTAAATAGACAGCTTGGATGTGATGGAAAATTATAATTACTGGCTTTCCAGAATATATACCATGATTCCAACTGTAGCCTATATACAGTATATATATATATATATATATATATATATATATATATATATATATATATATATATATATATATATATATATATATAAATATTGGGTTGGGCCCCATTTTGCCTTCAGAACTGTCTTAATTCTTTGTGGCAGAGATTCAACAATATTTTGGAAACATTCCTCATACATTTTGGTCCATATTGACACAATAGCATCACGTAGTTGCTGCAGATTTCCACCACATCCCAAAGGTGCTCTATTGGACAGAGATCTAGTGACTGTGGAGGCCATTGGAGTACAGTGAACTCAAAGTCACGTTCAATAAACCAGGTTTAGATGATTTGAGCTTTGTGAATGGTATTATCCTGCTGGAAGTAGCCATCAGAAGATGGGTACACTGTAGTCATAAAGGGATGGACATGGTCTGCAACAATACTCTGGTAGGCTGTGGCATTTAAATGATGCTCAGTTGGTACCGAGGAGCCCAAAGTGTTCCATGATAATATCCCCCACACCATTAAACCACCCCTACCAGCCTGAATTGTTGATACAAGGCAGGATGGATCCATGCTTTCATGTTGTTTACGCCAAATTCTGACCCTACCATCTGAATATTGCAGCTGAAATTGAGACTCATCAGACCCGGCAATGTCCAATGTTTCCAATCTTCTATTGTCCAATTTTGGTGAGCCTGTGCAAATTTTAGCCTCAGCTTCCTGTTTTTAGCTGACAGGAGTGGCACCCAGTGTGGTCTTCTGCTTTTGTAGCCCATTTGCTTCAAGGTTTGATGTGTTGTACATTCAAAGATGGTATTCTGCATACCTTGGTTGTAACGAGTAGTTATTTGAGTTACTGTTGCCTATCTATCAACTTGAATCTGTCTGCCCACACCCCTCTGATCTCTGACGTAAACAGGGCATTTTCATCCACACAACTTCTGCTCACTGGATATTTTCTCTTTTTTGGACCTTTCTCTGTAAGTCCTAGAGATGGTTGTGTGTAAAAATCGCAGTAAATCAGCAGTTTTTGAAATACCCAAACCAGCCCGTCTGGCACCAACAACCATGCCACGTTCAAAGTCACTTAAATCTCATTTCTTCCTCATTCTGATGCTCGGTTTGAACTTCAGCAAGTCATCTTCACTTCATCTAGATGCTTAAATGCATTGAGTGGCTGCCAGGTGATTGGCTGATTAAAAATTTGTATTACCAAGCAATTGAACGGGTGTACCTAATAAAGTGGCCAGTGAGTGTATATCTCACGCCTATGGTGACATGCTGATCCTAATGGACTAATTGTGCATACTGACAGAGCACATATTGACCTGTATACTGTATACAAGGTGAGCTTGCATGCCTGGTGGGGGTTGACACAGTGAGGTATCCAGTTGAAGATTCATCAGCATTTTTAAAGAATAGTTAAGCATCTCTGGGTGAAGTAGGACTGATTCAATTCAAGTTCACATTCATCGACTGGACTTTACTCACCATTTGTGTTATTGCTCCGCAGTTTCCTGACAATTTCTGTGTTAGGTGGTTGGCCGGGTATTTATTTTTTGGACTTATATTATTTGATTTTATAGTAGCATTGTTTATCATTTGTTTATTAATATTCATCAGCATGTACCTTTTTATTTTCCACTTATCACTTTATTCACTTTGTGTGTGTTGGAGAAACTGGTGGATTGTTTTCAAGTTTTTTTGTATTTATTTATATTTATTCAAGTACATCTATCACCATATATTATTATTTTCCCTCTTAGATTGTAAACTCTAAGGAGCAGGGCCCTCTAATTCCTAAATTCCTACTGTATTAACCACTTCAGCCCCGGAAGAATTTACCCCCTTCCTGACCAGAGCACTTTTTGCGATTCGGCACTGTGTCGCTTTAACTGACAATTGCGCGGTCGTGCGACGTGGCTCCCAAACAAAATTGATGTCCTTTTTTTCCCACAAATAGAGCTTTCTTTTGGTGGTATTTGATCACCTCTGCGTTTTTTATTTTTTGCGCTATAAACAAAAATAGAGCAACAATTTTGAAAAAAAAACGCATTATTTTTTACTTTTTGTTATAATAAATATCCCCCAAAAATATATAAAAAAACATTTTTTTTCCTCAGTTTAGGCCAATACATATTCTTCTACATATTTTTGGTAAAAAAATATGTAGAAGAATTGGTTTTATGGCATTTTTATTAATAATTTTTTTTTTAAATGGCGGCAATCAGCAATTTTTATCATGATTGCGACATTATGGCGGATACATCTGACATTTTTGACACATTTTTGGGACCATTGTCATTTATACAGAAATCAGTGCTATAAAAATGCACTGATTCCTGTGTAAATGACACTGGCAGTGAAGGGGTTAACCACTAGGGGGCGGGGAGGGGTTAAATCAGTACTAGGGAGTGATTACTAACTGTCAGGGGGATGGGCTGTGTGTGTGATGTCACTGATCTCTGCTCCGATGACGGAGCAGAGATCGAGTGACACTGTCACTAAGCAGAACGGGGAGATGCTGTTTACATCAGCATCGCCCCGTTCTTCCTCCCCGTGAGGCGATCGAAGGTATCCCCGCAGGGCGATCGAGGCTGTGGGACCCGCGACCCGACTCACGGAACTTGCCACGGGCGCGCGCGCCCACTGGCTGCCTCTTAAAGGGCAACATACAGGTACGTGATTTTGCCTGTACGAGCCCTTCTGCCGCAGTATATCTGCGTGAGGCGGTCGGCAAGCGGTTAAAGTATATTGTATTTGTACTGTCTACCTTCAAGTTGTAAAGTGCTGGGAAAAACTGTTGGTGCTATATAAATCCTGTACAATAATAATAATAATATTTTTTATTCTCTATGTGTGCTAAACTCTCTAGGGGTTGTTGATTGATTTGTGATTTATTTCCATTTCACCTGGTTATTACACATGGCTATTGATTATCAGTTCTTGTGAATTTAGCAGTAGAACACTATGGGGTTTATTTACTAAAGGCAAATCCACTTTGCACTGCAAGTGCACTTGAAAGTGCACTGAAAGTACACTTGGACGTAAAGTCACTGTAGATCCGAGGGGGATATGTAAGGGGAATAAAAAACAGCATTTTAGCTTGCATATGAATGGATGATAAAATCAGCAGAGCTTCCACTCATTTCAGATCCACCCCTTGGATTTAGAGCGACTGCACTTCCAAGTGCACTTTTAGTGCACTTTCAAGTGCACTTGCAGTGCAAAGTGGATTTACCTTAAACCCGTAAATAACCCCCCATATTTTCTTTTGATTACATTTTGGTTGATGTGGGAACACATTAGGGTGTTTTCAGCAACTTTGGTAAACTTATTTTGTGGCAGCGCATGAGATCTTTCCCCTTCTTTTGAGCCTGCCTGTTTTTTACTGTTCTCTTGGGTTTCACTACTTACATTTTCCCTCACTTTCTGTCCAGTAGAGAATGTTGTAATACACTGGAAAAAAAAACACCTAAAATTGCAACACAGACAGAAATAAAAGCACATTATTAAGTAGAGCAAGGGAATGTCAGAACCCTGTCAGGTTTTTTATTGCTGTCTGTTTGATCCATGTCCTGTTTGTTAAAACCATTGTAGGCAGAACAGGAAGTGATGGGAAATCTTGAATAGGAGTAAGAAGCATGCAGGAATTAGAATCCATCCTTACTCCACTGCAAACAACATAAAATGGCCTTGGCATTCACTTTAAAGGGGTAGGAAAGTCAGAAGGTTTTTTATCTTAATGAATTCTGTGCATTAAGATAAAAAGCCTTCTGTGTGCAACAGCCCCCCTTGGCCCCTCTAATACTTACCGGAGCCCCATCTCTGTCCTGATTGGCTGGGACACAGCAGAGGCGCCATTGCCTCCCGCTGCTTTCAATCAAAGTCAGTTAGCCAATCAGTTGATAGAGGGGGTGGGGCCCAACCACAACTCTTTGTCTGAATGGACACATGGAGCTGCAGCTTGGCTTGGGTGCCCCATAGCAAGCTGCTTGCTGTGGGGGCACTCAACAGGAGGGAGGGTCTAGGAGCAAAGGAGAGGCACCCGAAAAGAGGAGGATTGGGGTCGCTCTGTGCAAATCCACTGCACAGAGCAGGTAAGTATAACATGTTTATTATTTTCATAGAAAAACTTTACAATCACTTTAAGTCTGCATTTGTACTCTAAAACTCAAACTACATCTATATACGATTGTCAGTGCTCGGTAGAGTGTGACATCACAATTCTTCATAATATTCTTCAGACATAAGCAACATTCTGGAATTGCTTATGTCTTCAAAAGTTTTAGTAAATTAACCCCACTGATGTTTGTGTGTTTGTTGCTCAAAACAAACTGTCTAATAGAGCCACCTGCCACTCTTGGGTTCTATAGCATACACCACTGGGGTGAACAGGATAAAACTAATTATTTATTAGAGGCTAGGCATGGGATATATTATTGGAGTAGAGAATGTTCTTTTTTAAAATGCATATTTTTACTTAGCTTGGTGAATGAAATGAAACTGTGTGTGTTTACAATTCTCAAGCATGTGCACGAACAACTGACCAAATAGGATTTTGTCTTGTGCATGAATATTTGACTTTAGTTAGCACAGCTTCACCCCTTTAACTAAGCTGAGTGCAAATTCCCTTTGCACTGTGAACATGATCTACTCTTGCCGTTGGTGAACTAAAATGAAATTAATCCTAGATAAAACCAGTGCTTTTTTTCTCAAACAATGGGTGCAGGAACTCCCCCCTTTCTGAGTCACCCCTTGTCTCTGCCCCCTACCCCCCTCTGAGCAACGTCCCTTGGTTTCACCACTACCCACCTTCCAGTACTGCACTTTTTAGAGAATACAGAACCAAGTTTTAATTGTGGTACTAAGTAATTTGTATGAAATTTGTTAATGATAACAAGAAAAGCAGGAAAATAGATCCCTCCTGCAGCAATAAGAGATCCCCAGCAGCAATAACAGATCTCCCTGCAGCCAGCATCAATAGACTCTGCAGCAGCCAATAACAATAGACCCCCCAGTAACAATGGATCACTCACAACAAAATACCCCCTCCCCCAGAAACAACAGACCCCCAGCAGCAACAACAGAATTCCCTGCAGCCAGCATCACTAGATCCCTCCCAGCAACAACTGACCTCCAGCAACAGAAGACCAACCCCCAGCAACAGTAGATCCCACACCAGCAACAATAGACCTTCTTAGCAAAAATAGACACCCCCTGTCCCGCAAAAAATCCCCTCCAGCAACAATAGACCCCCCCAAGCAACAATGGATCACGCACAACAAAATACCCCCTTCCACAGAAACAATAGACCCCGAGCAGCAACAACAAATTTCCCTTCAGCCTGCATCACTAGATGCCTCACAACAACAACTGACCTCCCAGCAACATAAGACCCACCCCAAGCAACAGTAGATCCCACACCAGCAACAATAGACATCCTTAGCAAAAATAGACACTCCTGTCCCACAAACATAAATCCCCCTCCAGCAGCAATGGATCACTCACAACAAAATACCCCCTCCCCCAGAAACAACAGAAACCCAGCAGAAACAACAGATCTCCCTTCAGCCAGCATCACTAGATCCCTCCCAGCAACAACTGATCCCCAGCAACATAAGACCCATCCCCAGCAACAGTAGATTCCACACCAGCAACAATAGCCCTCCTTAGCAAAAATAGACAACAATAGATCCTCCCAGCAACTAACATCTATAGACCCCCTTGCCATTACATACATTCAGGGCTGGAGGTGCCGGAACTGCGTTCCCCCACATTCCTGCTGAAAAAAAGCCCTGGATAAAACTATATATAAAACCATAAGAATCATTTTGCCAAGTGTACACTCTACTCCTCCAAATCCCAACTCCAGGAAAACTAAAAACCTTCTGGGCTGAGCCCACAGTTCAAGGGTTAAATGCTTGTTTTTATATAGGAAATAGGAAAAACAATTTTACTTACCCAATCCTCTGCTTTCCCTGCAGATAGTGCTCCTGCATGCTTTGGAGTTGGACTGTTTCTCAGCATCCTCATGTCCCATGCAGGGATATGGGCAGGGGAGAAGAGTCTGCCTGGACAAATCTAGCAGTGCAGAGGAGCTTGCTGGAGAGGAAGGATCAGGTAAATAAAATTGCTTATACAAATCTCCCAGAAATAAAAAAACAATGTGAAATGTGGGCACAGTTCCACTGCCAAGGAGCTCAACTTTATTAAATCATTTTCCATATGCTGGGCTGAGTTTCAGGTATACTTTTGGATGATAACAGGGCTGAACCCTCTATGGATGATACCTTATCCCTTCTGATAGACACAGGGATGTGTGGAAACTAAAAGTGATTTTGATCTCTATAACTTGAAATCCAACGTCTCTGGTAAGAGGTGTGAGCTGACGCGGGGACGGTTTTGTACGAGCACCCTGACACTTTTTGTTTTGCTGGTTTTGAACATTTAATCACTGGGATGCCTATCATAAACAAACTGTCATTTCTTGGATTACATGTACATGTATCACTTTGATGAAATCACCTGAAAATTGTTACATATGTTAATGTTTTTTGTTATATGTGATTGATAATTTGTATGAGAAGCGCACCTGGTCACTTTCTAATTAACCACTTGAGTCCTATCTTCAGACTTGGGTAGCAGCTCTCCCATAATATCTTTTACACACAGTTAAAAAACTTTTTTGACTGTATCTAAAAGAAAACACTTACCCATAGGATCTCCACCAACAGACTCTGAAAGGGAATGGACCTCCTCTGGACTGTCCCTCCAGTCACTGCCCTTAGATGATGCTATCAGAAAAGAAACATAAGAAAATAAGCAAGACATGAAAGAAAATACTATTAGAATTATTATTCATGATTTCTATGGTGCCAACAGTTTTTTCAGCATTTTACAAAGTGAGAGTAGACAGTACAGTTAAAAATACAATTCAATACAAAAGTAATCAGAGGGCCCTGCTTTTTAAAGCTTACAATTTAAAAGTGAGGATCAAGTGATACAAAAGGTGATACATATTCACATGACAACACAACTTTATTTATGTGCTGCTTCATTCTGCTTTTGCAATTGTAATGCATATATAATAAAAGGATAGGCACATTATTAAGCAGAACAAGCTAAATAGCATCATTATAATTAAGCTAAGTGTTTCCCAATCTTAGATTCTAGATTATTCCACTTTTTTTTAAATTAGTGTCATTGTGGGAAGATGGCTACATTGCAGTTTGTGGCCTTAATAACCTCCACAATTGTGTATTTTCCCACATTTAAAATGTTGTCATTTGTTAAATTTGCTATGCACAATATCTGATTTAGTCTACCTTATTTAGAAGACTCTCTGCGCTACTTGTTTGTACTCTGTGCACCTTTATGCAGCTTACTTGGAAAGAACAGACACTCCAGATGTTGCTTTTGTGTTAAAATGTAAGTCTACCATCCTTCATAAATATTAAAAATGAAATGTATGTTCTCTGGCGACAGCATCCTTCTCTACCATCTCTGACTCTTGGGTATGGGGGTATGGGGGGCGATGATTGGATTCTCCCCAGCTATTGTACCACCTCACAGATGGGGTATCTGTAGATGATACCACTTAATTGACCTAACTAACCCATTACCTAAGTAACCTAATACTGTAATTAGGTGTAGGGTTCCAATGACTAGACTATATTAAAATTGGCAAGATATAAAGGCAACCATTGCCATATTTTAATACATCTAAATATTATCACACCTTACAAATAAAAAACATTGTGCTGTATCAAATTTACATTGCACTCAGCTGGCTGGGAAACTCATGCAACCCACATAACTCAAATCTAAACAATGGTAGTCTGAAGTAGAGTACAGAAATGTGACCTGTCAGTCAGTAGAGCAGATCTTCTACAATTACAGCACTCGCTGTGCCTAATTAGGCCGATAGAACTCTGTGTAGCTAAACAGGCTCTGCAGCAAGTGAAACATTTTAAGAAGTGTCACTGTAAAAATACATCAGCCTAGATAGGAAAGTCCTCTTTGTCTTGGATTGGAGTATTATTAATTTACAGAGTGATATTTTTCATAGCTAAGTTGATGAACTGAAACCAAAGTAATGCAGAAGACCAAAGATCAGAAGAGGATGGTCAAAAGCACCTGGTCAAAAGTTTTTTTTACAAAATATCTAAACTTTATTTCATAAAGTAAGTGATGAAACATCTAAATACTAAGTTAGTCTTTTTATGAAAAATAAAAAGATTAACTAACTCAACATATTCTGGTCACTCCTCTTGAACACACTGCACATTGTGGCTGTGATGCCCAATGCTGCAGGTGTAGCAGTTTGTACATTGCACACCCCTTTGGAGTGATAATTTGCATAATGCTCATGATCATGCTGACCAATGAGAAGCACAACTGAGGCTTTTTCTTTCAGTATGGTGTTCCAGAATGTTCCAGAAGAAAAGAGCACTTCTTATTGGTCAGTGTGGTCGCATGTTCATGCTGGCCAATGAGCACTTGCTATTGTAATTATTTTTATGGATACTCAATCTGGGGCAATGTATTGTGATTGTGCAATGTACAGACAGATACAAGGCAGCATGGGGCATCAAGGCCACTATGATCAGTGGGGTCCGCAGGGATGGCCAGGATATTTGGAGTTCACTTTTTTTACTTTTCATGAAAAAGCAAACGTACTTTTTCAAAGTTTATCTTGAATCACATTTTCATTGCTAGTTTTGAGTAGAATAGAGAAAACTAAGAAAACTAAGAACTCCTGCCTGTTTTTTTATGTTCAATATACAAAAAACAAAAAAATGCAGCGCTGTGTGATATTGAACCTTACAAATGCATAGATAGTGCCATAAACAATGAAAATTAATATTGCTAAAAAAATGTAACTATGAACATAAAAAAAAATATTTTTGTAACAAGCAAGCTCACAGTGAAAGAAATGTATTATTATTCCTTAATATCAAGTTTCCAAAAAAAAGATTTTTTTCTCCCAATTTTCATCAATCCACAGAGACAAAAGTGCAAATTGGGGTATTATACGTATTGCTGTCCAAAAAGTGACTCTAGTGATGATAATCCTGATCAGAAGAGGGTAATTTCACACACGTGCTCCCGCCCCCCCATTTTTATGTTCATAGTTAAATTTTTTAGCAATATTGATTTTCATTGTTTATGGCACTATCTATTCATTTGTAAGGTTAGGTATCACACAGTGCTGCGTTTTTTGTTTTTTGTATATATATTTTCACAGATTATGGGATTGTGATCAATGCTTAGCAGCTGTGAATTTGCACTTTGTTTCACAGGAATTGTTATACCACACCTGACGCTAGGTTTTAACCTCAGATTACTTTATACCTGACACTGACTGCAGTCTCAGGTTGCTCTAGAGGAGGGATGAGCCAAACACCCCGGTTCGGTTCACAGCAGATCATGCGAACAGGCAAAAAATTTGTTCGAACACGCGAACACCGTTAAAGTCTATGGGACACGAACATGAATAATCAAAAGTGCTAATTTTAAAGGCTTATATGCATGGTATTGTCATAAAAAGTGTTTGGGGATCTGGGACCTGCCCCAGGGTACGTGTATCAGTGCAAAAAAAAGTTTTAAAAACGGCTGTTTTTTCAGGAGCAGTTATTTTGATAATGCTTAAAGTGAAACAATAAAAGTGAAATATTCCTTTAAATTTCGTACCTAGGGGGTGTCTATAGTGTGCCTGTAAAGTAGCGCATGTTTCCCATGTTTAAAACAGCCCGAAAGCAAAATGACATTTCTAAAGGAAAAAAGTCATTTAAAAGTACTCGTGGCTATAATGAATTGTCTATGGGAGAAATCAAAAGTGCTAATTTTAAAGGCTTATATGCATGGTATTGTCATAAAAAGTGTTTGGGGACCCGGTTCCTGCCCCAGGGGACATGTATCAATGCAAAAAAAAGTTTTAAAAACGGCTGTTTTTTCAGGAGCAGTTATTTTGATAATGCTTAAAGTGAAACAATAAAAGTGAAATATTCCTTTAAATTTCGTACCTAGGGGGTGTCTATAGTATGCCTGTAAAGTAGCGCATGTTTCCCATGTTTAAAACAGCCCGAGAGCAAAATGACATTTCTAAAGGAAAAAAAGTCATTTAAAAGTACTCGTGGCTATAATGAATTGTCTATGGGAGAAATCAAAAGTGCTAATTTTAAAGGCTTATATGCATGGTATTGTCATAAAAAGTGTTTGGGGACCCGGTTCCTGCCCCAGGGGACGTGTATCAATGCAAAAAAAAAGTTTTAAAAACAGCTGTTTTTTTGGGAGCAGTGATTTTAATAATGCTTAACCACTTCAGCCACGGAAGGTTTTACCCCCTTCCTGACCAGAGCACTTTTCACAATTTGGCACTGCATCGCTTTAACTGCTAATTGCACGGTCATGCAATGTTGTACCCAAACGAAATTTGTGTCCTTTTCTTCCCACAAATAGAGCTTTCTTTTGATGGTATTTGATCGCCTCTGCGGTTTTTATTTTTTGTGCTATAAATGGAAAAAGACCGAAAATTTTGAAAAAAAATGATATTTTCAACTTTTTGTTATAAAAAAATTCCAATAAACTAAATTTTAGTCATACATTTAGGCCAAAATGTATTCGGCCACATGTCTTTGGTAAAAAAAAAGTCAATAAGCATATATTTATTGGTTTGCGGAAAAGTTATAGCGTCTACAAACTAGAGTACATTTTCTGGAATTTACACAGCTTTTAGTTTATGACTGCCTATCTCATTCCTTGAGGTGCTAAAATGGCAGGTCAGTACAACCCCCCCCCAAATGACCCCATTTTGGAAAGTAGACACCCCAAGGAAATTGCTGAGAGGCATGTTAAGCCCATTGAATATTTAATTTTTTTGTCCCAAGTGATTGAATAATGACAAAAAAAATTTTACAAAAAGTTGTAACTAAATGATATATTGCTCACACATGCCATGGTTATATGCGGAATTGCACCCCAAAATACATTTTGCTGATTCTCCTGAGTACCAGGATACCACATGTGTGGGACTTTTTGGGAGCCTAGCTGTGTACGGGGCCCCCGAAAACCAATCACCAATTTAGGATTTCTAAGGGCGTAAATTTTTTATTTCACTCCTCACTACCTATCACAGTTTTGAAGGCCATAAAATGCTAAGATGGCCCAAACCCCTCCCAAATGACCCCATTTTGGAAAGTAGACACCCCAAGCTATTTGCTGAGAGGCATGTTAAGTCCATGGAATATTTTATATTTTGCCACAAGTTGCAGGAAAATGACAAACCTTTCTTTTTTTTCCACAAAGTTGTCACTAAATGATTTATTGCTCAAACATGCCATGGCATATGTGGAATTGCACCACAAAATACATTCTGCTGCTTCTCCTGAGTACGGGGATACCACATGTGTGGGACTTCTTGAGAGCCTAGCCGCCTACGGGGCCCAGAAAACCAAGCACCGCCTTCAGGATTTCTAAGGGGGTACATTTTTGATTTCACTCCTCACTACCTATCACAGTTTTGAAGGCCATAAAATGCTAAGATGGCACAAAGCCCCCCAAATGACCCCATTTTGGAAAGTAGACACCCCAAGCTATTTGCTGAGAGGCATGTTGAGTCCATGGAATATTTTATATTTTGCCACAAGTTGCGGGAAAATGACAAACTTTTTTTTTTGCACAAAGTTGTCACTAAATGATATATTGCTCACACAGGCCATGGGCATATGTGAAATTGCACCCCAAAAACATTCTGCTGCTTCTCCTGAGTACAGGGATACCACATGTGTGGGACTTTTTGGGAGCCTAGCCGCGTATGGGGCCCCAAAAACCAAGCACCGCCTTCAGGATTTCTAAGGGCGTAAATTTTTTATTTCACTCCTCACTACTAGGGATGAGCTTCAAGTTTGAGTCAAACTCATGTTCGACTCAAACATCAGCTGTTCGCCAGTTCGCTGAACAGCGAACAATTTGGGGTGTTCGCGACAAATTCGAACATCACGGAACACCCTATAGAAGTCTATTGGAGAAATCAAAAGTGCTAATTTTAAAGGCTTATATGCATGGTATTGTCATAAAAAGTGTTTGGGGACCTGGGTCTTGCCCCAGGGGACATGGATCAATGCAAAAAAAAGTTTTAAAAACAGCCATTTTTTCAGGAGCAGTGATTTTAATAATGCTTAAAGTGAAACAATAAAACTGTAATATTCCTTTAAATTTCGTGCCTGGGGGGTGTCTATAGTATGCCTGTAAAGGGGCGCATGTTTCTCATGTTTAGAACAGTCTGACAACAAAATGACATTTCAAAGGAAAAAAAGTCATTTAAAACTACTCGTGGCTATTAATGAATTGTCGGTCCGACAATACACATAAAAGTTCATTGATAAAAACGGCATGGGAATTCCCCACAGGGGAACCCCGAACCAAAATTAAAAAAAAAATGACGTGGGGGTCCCCCTGAATGCCATACCAGGCCCTTCAGGTCTGGTATGGATATTAAGGGGAACCCCGGCCAAAATTTACAAAAAAAAGGCTTGGGGTCCCACTCAAAATCTATACCAGACCCTTCAGGTCTAACCGCCGTTGTCCCCTTGTTAAAGGGGGCTTCCAGATTCCGATAAGCCCCCCACGGCCTTTTTAAAAAAAAATTTGGTTCGGGGTTCCCCTGTGGGGAATTCCCATGCCGTTTTTATCAGTGAACTTTTATGTGTATTGTCGGACCGGCAATTCATTAATAGCCGCGAGTAGTTTTACATGACTTTTTTTCCTTTGAAACGTAATTTTGCTGTCAGACTGTCAGGCTGTCAGACTGCTTCTCCTGGCTGCCACGGGAAACATGCGTCCCTTTACAGGCATACTCTAGACACCCCCCCAGGTACGAAATATAAAGGAATATTACACTTTTATTGTTTCACTTTAAGCATTATTAAAATCACTGCTCCCGAAAAAACGGCCATTTTTAAAACTTTTTTTGCATTGATCCATGTCCCCTGGGGCAGGACTCAGGTCCCCAAACACTTTTTATGACAATAACTTGCATATAAGCCTTTAAAATTAGCACTTTTGATTATTCATGTTCGCGTCCCATAGACTTTAATGGTGTTCACGTGTTCGAACAAATTTTTTGCCTGTTCGCATGTTCTGGTGCGAACCGAACAGGGGGGTGTTCGGCTCATCCCTACTTACTACCTATCACAGTTTTGAAGGCCATAACATGCTAAGATGGCACAAAACCCTGCCCAAATGACCTCATTTTGGAAAGTAGACACCCCAAGCTATTTGCTGAGAGGCATGTTGAGTCCATGGAATATTTTATATTTTGCCACAAGTTGCGGGAAAATTACAAACTTTTTTTTGCACAAAGTTGTCACTAAATTATATATTGCTCAAATATGCCATGGGCATATGTGGAATTACAAACCCCCCCAAATGACCCCATATTGGAAAGTAGACGCCCCAAGCTATTTGCTGAGAGGCATGGTGAGTATTTTGCAGCTCTCATTTGTTTTTGAAAATGAAGAAAGAAAAGAAAAATGAATATTTTTTCTTTTTTCAATTTTCAAAACTTTGTGACAAAAAGCATGTTCTGCAATATGCTCACCATACCTCTCAGCAAATAGCTTGGGGTGTCTACTTTCCAAAATGGGGTCATTTGGGGGGGAGGTTGTGCCATCTGGGCATTCCATGGCCTCCGAAACTGTGATAGGCAGTGAGGAGTGAAATCAAAAACTTACACCATTAGAAACCCTGAAGGTGGTGATTGGTTTTCGGGTCCCGTACGCGGCTAGGCTCCCAAAAAGAAGTACATCTTCGCCAGCACACCATGGATCAGCAGACAAGGTTGTCCAAAAAAGGTTTTTTAATCGAAAATGGTCACATCACAAGGGGGGTGCGCACCCCACCCATTTTCGATTAAAAAACCTTTTTTGGACAACCTTGTCTGCTGATCCATGGTGTGCTGGCGAAGATATACTTCTGTTTGATGCTTCCAGAACCCAACTGGTAATCGTTACAGCACCCGTTAATGCTCTATGCCGTTTACCCGGGAACGTGTGCGACTGGAATATTGAATTGACTAGGCTCCCAAAAAGTCTCACACATGTGGTATCCCTGTACTCAGGAGAAGAAACAGAATGTATTTTGGGGTGTAATTTCACATATGCCCATGGCATGTTTGAGCAATATATCATTTAGTGACAACTTTGTGCAAAAAAAAAAAAATATCTTTTTCCCGCAACTTGTGTAACAATATAAAATATTCCATGGACTCGACATGCCTCTCAGCAAATAGCTTGGGGTGTCTATTTTCTAAAATGGGGTCATTTGGGGGGTTTTGAACTGTCCTGGTATTTTATGCACAACATTTAGAAGCTTATGTCACACATCACCCACACTTCTAACTACTTGAAGACAAAGCTCTTTCTGACACTTTTTGTTTACATGAAAAAATATTTTTTTTGCAAGAAATTTACTTTTAACCCCCAAACATTATACATTTTTTTAAAGCAAAGGCCCTACAGATTAAAATGGTGGGTGTTACATTTTTTTTTTCCACACAGTATTTGCGCAGCGATTTTTCAAACGCATTTTTTGGGAAAAAAACATACTTTTTAATTTTAATGCACTAAAACACACTATATTGCCCAAATGTTTGATGTAATAAAAAAGATGATCTTAGGCCGAGTACATGGATACCAAACACGACATGCTTTAAAATAGCGCACAAACGTGCAGTGGCGACAAACTACATACATTTTTTAAAAAGCCTTTCAAAGCCTTTACAGGTTACCACTTTAGATTTACAGAGGAGGTCTACTACTAAAATTACTTCCCTCGATCTGACCTTCGAGGTGATACCTCACATGCATGGTGCAATTGCTGTTTATATTTGACGCCAGGCCGATGCTTGCGTTCACCTTTGCGCTAGAGCAGGGGGGAGCAGGGGTGCTTTTTTTTTCTTTATTTATTTTTTTTGCTTTTTTATCTTATTTTTAAACTGTTCCTTTCATTTTTTTCTTTTTATAATTTTTATTGTTATCTCAGGGAATGTAAATATCCCCTAAGATAGCAATAGGTAGTGACAGGTACTCTTTTTTGAAAAAAAAGGGGTCTATTAGACCCTAGATCTCTCCTCTGCCCTCAAAACATCTGACCACAGCAAGATCGGTGTGATAAAATGCTTTCCCAATTTCCCAATGGCGCTGTTTACATCCGGCGAAATCTAAGTCATGAAATGCTTGTAGCTTCCGGTTTCTTAGGCCATAGAGATGTTTGGAGCCACTCTGATCAGCTCTATGGTCAGCTGGCTGAATCACCGGCTGCATTCTCAGGTTCCCTGTTGGGACAGGAGAGCCAGAGAAAAACATGGAAGACGGTGGGGGGGCATTCCCTCCCACTGCTTGTAAAAGCAGTCTAAAGGCTAATTAGCCACTAGGATTGCTTTTACATGAAAGGCGACCGCTGACTGAAAAGAATGATACCAAGATGATACCTAAACCTGCAGGCATCATTCTGGTATAACCACTCAAAGTTCAGCAACATACCAGTACGTTGCTGGTCCTTGTTGGGCATATATTGTAATCTTTTTTTTATGCAGCCTGTGGGCTGAACGAAAAAAAGAGATTGATCGGTGGTATGTCCACCATTATAATACCTCCCTTCATCCACTCACTTCTAATGATGGGCATACATGCACCATTTATATATGGCGAAGCATAGTGGCATCCGCCCAAAAGTTAGGAGCAAATCGCTCCTCTGCCTCTGCTGCCCCCATGCGTCAGCATATATGCTCTTTTTTTTAACTGTGGTGGTGAAGTCACCTCCGACAGCGCTGGAGTCACGGCTTTATGTATCGTGGGAGCAAACGCTGTTGCTGTCAAGATAAATAAATCTGCACTGCAACTGAATGGCTTACCTGCTAAGCAAATGATGGTTAACAATAAAACAAAGTAACATTACAGTATGACAGTAATGCCCCGCATCACACGGAAAATGTGTTGTCGGAAATTCCGACCGTGTGTGGGCTCCATCGGACATTTTCCATTGGATTTTCCGACACACAAAGTTTGAGAGCAGGCTATAAAATTTTCCGACAACAAAATCTGATTGCGTCAATTCCGACCGTGTGTGGCCAATTCCGACGCACAAAGTGCCACGCATGCTGAGAAGAAATTCCGAGACGGAACAGCTCGGTCTGGTAAAATTAGCGTTCGGAATGGATACAGCACTTTCGTCATGCTGCAATGTTTTAAATTGTTTAATACAGCGCACTCTCTTCTTCTTTATAATGTGAGAAGAATGAAGTAGTTTTACTGCTCATATTCACACAGACTTCTCACAAACTTCTTTCTTTATTATTTATCGTGATTCCCTCAATATATTTTGATTTGTCACATCTGACCAAATTTCTTTTTTGTTGTTTTATTTTTGTTTTGTATTTTTTTCAAGGCTGATTTTTTTTTAGTTTTGTTTTTTATTTTTTTCAAGGCTGATTTTTTTTTGGGGGGGGGGTTTGTATTTTTTTCAAGGCTGATGTTTTTTTTTAGTTTTTTGGGGTTTTACTCCATAATATTTTTGTGTGTGTTTTGTGCGTCAAGTTACCACAACACCATTGATATCTTGTATTATTTAATCTCAAGGAGATTGTTTGGTGTTGGTGTCCCTTGTTAATTTCACATTGTAGTTTTGAAATGTACCTGCCTCCTCACAAACAAACTGTCCTTTTTGAAGGAAAACACACATAGGCGAGTATAATTGAACAAAAAATTACTTTACTAAGGGCTCATAACCAAACAAAGAGAGAGGCAACGCTGGAGAAACAGCAGAAATTGCGAAGCCTTTGGCCCCCAGGGCAGACATCAATTATTGGTGGCCTGAGGAGTCCATATCTAAGGGAGTGCAGTCTGGTCCAGAAGTCCAAGAGATCATGAAAGCAGCAGATGACATGTATGTCCCCAGGCTGTGGTCATACAAGAGACTGCATCTTTTGTCAGACCAGACTGAACCCAGGGCCATCACTCTCTGGTCTTCCTTCCACGCTTCCTTCCACGCTGTGGCTCTGGTGGTGTAGTTGTGGCAGGAGGAGGAGGAGGATGGTCCAACTCAATCACGTGGGTATTGGGTGTGATTTTGCCACTCACCCCCTTAGTTAGGACTTTATAAAGAAGGTTCTCACACAGCTGGCATTGACCCTCCTGCATGCCCTTCAGTTTGGTGGCAGCCATGCAGGCAAAGGCCTCTTCAGGAGTGGGTAAAGCTCTGAGGGATGCAGAAGCCTCCTGAATGAGTCTGAGCGCTGAATCCTGCATGTGACTCCCCTTCCTGGGTCTTTTGTTTGGAAGGCGGAGGGGAGGAACCTGCGATTTGGTCAGGCTCCTACTGGGCCCAGGCTTCTCCTGGCTGCCACTTAGTCCCGCCTCCTCCTGGCTGCCACTAACCCCCGCCTCCTCATGGCTGCCACATTCCACAGCCTCCTCCTGTGTGCCACATTCCAGAGCCTCATCCTGGCTGAGGTCTTCCTGTGTATGAAAAAGGGACATAATTTTAGTTTTTTATTCATCAATCACACACAATTTTCATCTCATGACTGTTGCAAATTGAATGTTAACAAATATAACAGACTATCCTTCTGAGCCCAGCATTTTTCATTCTTGTCCCAATTATTTTTGCCCACTACTGTCTATTGATATGTAAAAAACTGTATGAAATCAGCAATTAGTGATCAATAACAACATCTAGTAAACATCATTTATTTATTGACCAGAAATCTGTAGAAGAATGCTATACCTGACTCCATCTGGGCTCCTCCACTTCTTCCTGGCTGGAAGTCCGAGGTTGGACATCGGAAGCCTTAGCTGGTGTGGAAGGAAGAGTGGAAGGATTGAGAGGGATTCCCTGACTCCAGTTTGGTCTGACAGAAATCGCAGTCTCTCTTAGTACCACAGCCTGGGGACATAAACGTCATCTGCTGCAGCTCCGGATCTCTGGGAATCCGTGACCTCCTTACGCTCCCTTAGATAAGTGCTCCTCAGGCCACCAATTTTGGCTTTTAAATAGGGGATGTTTGCCGTGGGGACCACCGGCTTCACCAACTCCAGCAGTTTCTCCAGCGCTGCCTGCCTCTTTTGTTAATTATTGCAATGTGGATGTTTCACCTGCCACAGACAGGGCAGCTCCCTGTACTTGTCTATGAACAGGGGGAGGAAGTTGTGGTCATTGAAGCCATCCATTTTATCTGCAAGACACAACACAAGACAAACCCTAATGTCAGGCAAAACTCTCCTAATCTTGTTACAATATAGGCCTCAATCTAGAGCAGTATAGGCCCAAGTTTTTCTCTTACCTTCATTACCACGATCGGTGCCTCCGATACTCCTTCTTCCACTCACAGATCGTACGTACTACGCATGCGTGTTACGCTTTATAGACACTGCGCATGCGTGTAACTCCGCCCGCCCCTGATGTTCTTTCTAGTCTATTCCCTGCCCCTTCTCGTTCGGCACAGTGGGGGAAGAGCACATGGCGGAGACACAACAGGTGCGTGCTAATTACAGCAACGAGGAGGAGGAGGAGGAAAGCCCGGAGCCTGAAACGTCTGGATCCAGAAGGAGAAGATTTAAGACATCGAATATGTCCTTTGGGGAGATGTTGGAGATGGTGGACATCCTGAAGAGGGCCGACTATGAGGGGAAGTATTGACCTTACCCCAACCCCAATGTCAGAAAGGCCAAGATCATGGCGAAAGTGGTCAAGAGTCTGCACCGGAATTTCGGGGTACGACGATCGAAAGATCAGCTCAGGAAGCAGTAGTTGGACCTGAAATTAAGAGAGCATGAGCAGTACCGAAAGATCCGGAGAGTGCTGCAAAAAAGTAAGTAGTTGTCCTGTGTTCCTATTCTTTATATTTATTATGTTCGTGCTGCTCCATGTGCTTTTATTAACTGTTATCCAGTTTCAAAGGCAACTTTCATGTTCATGGGCACATTATAAAACTTTGTTCGTTCTGCCTAGAAAACACCATTGTTTTGGCCATATGCATTTGCCCACATTTTTTAGGGTCTACTTGTCTGAAACTAATTTGGTTGCGTAGATGTGTTTGTTACTAGAATGAAATGCAAACTAGATTCTGTGTAAGGAGAGGACACTCAGCAGCTTTTTACACATCTGGATGCTGGAGCACTAGTGTGGGACACCAGAACACCCTTTTTATTAGGGGCCCCACACAGGTGCTACGGTGTATACTATAGGGGTGTCTCCATCTGTGAAGCTTGTACAAAACAGGTAAGTATTGAAGCTTGACAAAGGACAAGAAAAATGTAACATCTTAGAACTCTGCCAAAACAGACAATTGTACCCCACTTCCAAGCAATGTTTCATATTTATAGTTCTGCCATCAAATATCTGTGTGCTAAGTATACCTATTTTTTTTACATAGGGGATAAAAGACTCGGAGGACACCCCTCATCTGAGGAGACCAGAGACCCCCCACCTCTGGAAGAAGGGGAAATCCGCCCAAGCCAAGCAGAGCAGGAAGAGGAAGACATGGTGGAAATTGGCACCACAACAGGTGAGTGTCTGCAACCACAGGCTCAGGTAAGAGATGGATGCCGGCATATTTATAATACATGGTGTTTTTTGGTTTCTATCTTTTTAGGTGATCATGATGTTGTGGATCCAGATCCTTTCACCTCGGAAAGTGCACAGATCCTGATCGGGGAGATCATGGGGTGTAATAGGGACTTGGAAAACATCCATAAAAACATCAATGATGTTCAACAAAAAATGAAGAACATCATTAATGTTTTAGGGAGAGTTTAAAACCCCTCCAAATTCCTTTGGTTTTTTGTGTGCTAAAAATTTTTTAAATTTTTTGACAAATTTGAGAAAAGCCACATTTTGAAGATGCACACAGTGTGTCAGCATGTGCTATATGCCATCACGGGAGATCAATGTAGGTGTTTTAGGGGTGCAACCCCTTCCTCAATAATAAAGTAGCTGTGAGGAAGGGGTTGCACCCACAAAACACGTCCCTTGATCCCCCGTGATGGCAGGTAGCACATGTTGACATTCGTAAATTTGTGTACATCTTCAAAATTTGGCTTTTCCTGGGGTGACTTCACCCCATCTGAACGCAATATCAAACACAGTTTATAAATACTCATGTCTGATATTGCCTTCAAGCTCTACCAAATGTGAACTTTGTAAGTTCAAGATTTGTGTCTTTCTTGTTGGTTTTAAACATACCTGTTTTATCTTAAATGGACATTTCTACTTTTTCTAATGTGACCCCAAAAATTGTTATACAACAAACATGTTGGTTTGTTTTAAAAACCTTTTCTAAATGCACATGTGATTGTGCTGGTATTAAAAAGATTGTTAATCAAGAATGTGTGGATTATTGTTTCAATGCTCCAACACTTTTGTGGTACTCTAATTGGTGTTTTCTGTGACAATGGGTGTTATTTCCTAAGGGCAAATCCACTTTGCACTAGAAGTGCAGTTTCAAGTGCACTTGTAGTGCAAAGTGTCTTTGCCGTTAGTAAATAACACCCAACAGTGCTTTGTAAGGTTACACAATCACGCCATTTTCAAGACTCATCACATTTCTGTCAGGGTCAGCTAAAACAAACACAAGCAGTAAATGTCACCAAAGATTTGAGTAGTTATTTGTTTTTTTTATATGAAAAAGGTTTCAGACATTGTCTGGCATATTGATAGCCCCCCTACCCGCAAATAATTCAATGTATCTTAGCCGGACATCATGGGCACTCAGGGGGAACAAGCAAGGACGGCCACTTTCAAGCGGCGTCAGGGTTGTTTCATTTTGAATTCCAGCCTCAGGCCCAACTGAGCCAGCATAGTTGGCAGAATGTTGCCGTAAAAAGTTGTGTAGAACACAGCACGCCAGGATTATATGATTCAGTTTATACTCTGCCATGTGTATGGGTGTAAGAAATACGTGGAACCGGCTGGCCATGATTCCAAACATGTTATCCACCACTCTTCTGGCTCTGGCCCACCGGTAATTAAAAACCCTCTGGTCCGGGGTGAGGGTGCTCATTGGGAATGGCCGCATAAGATGGTCCCCCAGCGCAAACGCTTCATCCGCAACGAAGATGAATGGAAGTCCTTCCACATTGTCTTCTGGAGGTGGCAAGTCCAAGCTGCTATTCTGGAGACGCCTGTAGAATTCCGTCTGGGCGATGACTCCACCATCGGACATCCGGCCATTCTTCCCCACGTCCACATACAGGAACTCATAAATAGCCGACACCACTGCCAACATCACAATACTATTGAACCCCTTATAATTATAATAGTACGATCCCGAGTTGGGTGGTGGGACGATGTGGACGTGTTTCCCATCAATTGCCCCTCCACAGTTAGGAAAGTCCCACCGCTGGGCAAAGTGGGAGGCCACAGTCTGCCATTCCTGTGGTGTGGAAGGAAACTGTGGAGTTAAACAAAAAAAAAATTATTCATTTTGCACATAAACAGGTAAAGCTGATTAGACACAAATATTCTTGGCCAACATCAAGATAACATTTATTTGAGGGAGTTTTTAAAGACCAAAGTATAAGGTACACCTATCAGATTCCCCCTCCCCCCTCTCATGGGCCATTTCTAACATTATGGGGGGGGACTCTTGGACAGGTAACCCTTTCCACTTCATTGAGAGATGAATGCCTAAATAATGGGTATTACTTTGAACAGCCCCTCCTTAGTTACACTATTGGCAGCCCACTGGACAGGTAAGAAGTGTCATAATACAAAGATATAAATACACACTGTACACATTTGAGGACATTTGGACATTCTGCTATTACCTATCAAGATAATAATAGTATACAGAAACTTGAAACAGTACCATTTGAAAATATTCAGGCAGGCCCTTGCACTACATGCTTTGGGGAATTCATCCATAAATCTGAGCACAAAAGAGGTGGGTATAGTGTGTATGGGTTTGGCAAAGTCAGCAGATAGAGGATTGAGGATAGATAGAGAATTGTTATCAGCTGACTTAGCAGTTGGGGGGAGGGAGGGTTAAAAATGATTTGGGGACCCCCCAAAAAAGCCTCTGGCACTCTGCCTGAATTTAAAGAACAAATCACATTTAAAAACATTTTAGGGGGTGTTTGGGGTAAAGCACTACTATGGAGCTGATAAAATACATTGTTAAGTGACTACACAAGGTGAATATAGGGCCAGGAGACCATGTTGGGGAGGTAAGTGAAGGCAAATATGTATAAAGGACAACAAAAATAATTACATAAAAATCAAGCATGCACGAGGACAAAGGGGACATTCACAGCATATTACAATCATGGTAATTAGGGAATGAGGAAAGAAATACAATACATTAGCAAACATTCCAAACATTCCATACAATAACATGTGATATTAAAGGATACAAATGTTACCTTAATATACTCCTTCTGTAGGACCTGGATGATGGCAGAACAGGTCTCTGGGATAATGATCCCCAGAGCCTGGGGGGAGATGCCTGTGGAAAACTTCAAGTCCTGCAGGCTTCTCCCCGTCGCCAAGTACTGCAGGGTGGCGACGAGCCTCTGATCTGGAGTTATGGCTTGCCTCATGCAGGTATCCTGCCTGCAAATATAAGGGGTCAGCAAAGCCAACAAACGGTGAAATACGGGGTCCGTCATCCAGAGAAAGTTCCTGAAATCATCAGGATTATTCTCACGGATCTCACGGAGCAAAGGCATGTGCCAGAACTGGTCACGCTGAAGCAACCAATTCTTGGTCCATGAACTTCTCCCCACCCTGTTCATGGACTGGACTTGTGTCAAAGTAAGGACCCCAACACCAAGCCCCCGCACAGCACGAACTCTACGAGGAGTGCGTATACGCAACATGGCTAGAAAATGGTCGGCTGCTCAGAACGAAGTAACAGAACGCACTGAAGAACAGCAAGGCCTGTGAAGAGAGACCTGAAAAACAGTAACGAGTGGACAAGATCTCACTGAATAGTACAATACGAACTGACTGCACGCACTGAAGAGCAGATACAAACCCACAAGCACAAACTGAACAGCAGAAAACGATCTGAAAACCATGAGTCTCTCACCAAACTTTTACTAGCACAAGATTAGCAAATAGAGGCCAAAGGGTGCCGCACTTGGTTCTGAACTGGCCTTTTCTAGTCTCGCCGTACGTGGTGTACGTCACCGCGTTCTTGGCGATCGGAAATTCCGACAACTTTGTGCAACCATGTGTACACAAAACAAATTTGAGCCAACATCCGTCGGAAAAAATCCATGGATTTTGTTGTCGGAATGTCCGATCAATGTCCGATCGTGTGTACGGGGCATAAGACTTACCATACCTGCAAAGCAAATACAAAAAAAATTGTAAAAAATAAAACATTTATTAACGCAACCTGTGCCTAAAATATATATATGCCGAAGCATGGGGGCATCCACCCGCAACAGGTAGGAGCAAATCGCTCCTCCGCCCTCTGCTGCCCCCACGCTTCGGCATATATACTGAAGTGTGTAACTGTGGTGGTGAAATCACCTCGGACAGCGCTGGAGTCACGGCTTTATGTTTTGTGGGAGCAAACGCTGTTGCTGCCAAGATAAATAAATCCGCGCTGCAGCTGAATGGTGTACCTGAAAACAAAAAAATGGTTAACAATAAAACACAGTAAACAGTATAAAAAAGTATAGTATAAAGTATAAAAAAAAATACATACCTGAAAAGCAAACATGATAAAACACAACAACAATAAAACATTGCAGAATAGAATACAGTAAAAAAGAGCAGAACAATAGAGAGAGAATAGAGAGAGAATAGAGAGAGAGAACAATAAAACGACAACAATTTTTGTTTTTTTTATTTTATATTTTTTTGGTGTATTTTTTTTTTACTTTTTTTTTATAACTGTAACTTTTGTAACTGTAACCGGTTCCAGGTTTGGGTCTCTCAAAATGTGATGGCATCTTGGGAGACCCTGTGAAAGTGTGCCTAGTCTGTGCAATGCTGTACCCTATGCTAAAACTCAACTAGTGTATGGTAGCACTGAAAGCATTCACCAATGCAAAGACCAGGATTGTCAGGACAATAAAAGCGGATGTCACGCCTATATCCGCGCTTTCTGCAGACACAACATTTCCTTTGGGGGGCTCGTTGGGTAGGGGTACACTGGAGGACATAAGGAAAATGCCTCTCATGCAGCCGGCTTACTGCATTTGGATTGGAAAGGTGAGGTGGAGCACTGTCTGGAAACAGAAGGGCTCTGACGATCTCTTCCTGGAATTTAAGGAAGGATCCAGTCCATCCTGAAGCTCTGTATAGCACATGAGCATTCAGCAAAGCCAATTGAAATAAGTATACAGACACTTTTTTATACCAGCGTCTGGCCTTACGGGCAACTAGGTACGGCTGGTCATTGAGGTCCACCCCTCCCATATTTTGGTTATATTCGTGGACACAGAGGTGTATCTCCACAATACCAGTCCCCGTAGTAATTTGGACCCGTCGTGTCTGCATGAAGGGAGGTAAGAACGAAAACATTCTTATTATCCTTCCACTTTATAGCGAGCAAATTATTATACTGCAAGCAGGCTCTCTCTCCCAGCCTAAGACTGGAATCTACAAGCCGCTGGGGAAAGCCCCGGTGATTAGGTCGCACAGTGCCACATGCTCCAATCTGATGATCAAAAAGGTGACTAAAAAGTGGCACGCTCGTGTAATAATTGTCCACATATAAGTGGTACCCCTTTCCAAATAAGGGTGACACCAAGTCCCACACAATCTTGCCAGTGCTTCCTATGTAGTCAGGGCAGTTTGTCAGCTCTACGTGGCTATCTTTTCCCTCGTAAACCATAAAAATACATGTATAGCCTGTGGCCCTGTCACAGAGCTTATACATCTTGACCCCGTATCTGGCACGCTTGCTGGGAAGGTACTGTTTGAATGACAAGCGGCCAGAAAACTTAATCAGGGACTCATCAACGCAAACAACTTGATGGGGAGTAAACAAGTCTGCAAAACGTTGGTTGAAGTGGTTTACGAGGGGCCGAATTTTGTAGAGCCCATCGTATCCAGGGTCTCCACGAGGACGACAGAGTTCATTGTTGTTGAAGTGCATGAACCGCAAGATCTGCTCGTATCGTGCCCTGGTCATGGAGGCAGAGAACACGGGCATATGGTGAATTGGGTCAGTGGACCAATATGACCACAACTCACTCTTTTTAGTTATGCCCATGTTATAAAAGCTGACGGTGAACCTAAGTACTTACCTCCCTAACTAGCGTCACCTGTGACACTAATACAGCGATCAGAAAAATGATCGCTTAGTGACACTGGCGACGGGGGGTGACCACGGGGTTAAAACTTTATTAGGAGGGGCTAGACCTAAAGGGGCCTAATACTAACTGCTCTACCACTTATAACTGTCACACCAATGCAATAATCAGAAAAAAAAAAACTGCTATTGGTGTCACTGTGACAGGGGGTACAGGGGGGTGATCGGGGGGTGATCGGGGGTGAAATGTGCACCTAGAGTGTTCTACTGTAAGTGTAGTGTTGGTGCACTTACTTAGATGTCTTCTCTCCTCGGGAGCCGGGATGAAAAGGCTTTCCGAGGAGAGATGACATCACTTCCTCTGCCGCTGTTTACATTACAGCAGCAGAGGAAGCCTGTCATTTGCTAGGAGCGATCGTGAGGGCGTGGCCATGAATCAGTGATACCCTCCAGGTCTGGTATGAATTTTAAGGGGAACCCCACACCAAAATTTTAAAAATATGTTGTGGGGTTCCCCTAAAAATCCATACCAGATCCTTATCTGAGCATGCAACCTTGCAGGCCGCAGGAAAAGAGGGGGGGCAAGAGAGCACCCCCCTCTCCTGAACCGTACCAGGCCACATGCCCTCAACATGGGGAGGATCCAGAAAAAAAAGAAAAAAATGAAAAGTGTAGAATCAGATATATCATTAGCAATTGACAAAGCATGCACAATTACTGGTTGTTCTTAGTCCTAAATATCTATTTTGTTATAATGGCATCTTCAAAGATTTCATTTAAAACAAAGCTGCATCTTGATTGACAGGCATTTTGCAGGCAATCATGCCTATCTGACTCTTCTTATTTATTATTAACACATCTGAATGAATTTGGCTTTTTTATCTTTATAAGTCCAGTGAAACATGATGAAATTGTATTCCACTTGCTCTCTTTATATTCAGGACAAATTTGTGTGTTTATTAAGTCCAGCACCTATAGTGGCTGCTGGCAGTTATAAACTTATTGTTAATTAACTTTTCTGCTCAAATTCCTGCAAGCTTGACTCTAGATGATGATCAGACTAAACCTATAAATCTTGAAGCAATTTCATAAACATTGTTATTTAATCTAAATTGGATTCCCCATCAGTGAAGCAAAATCAGTTCTTTAATGCCAAATTATTGCTTACTCGGTGGAATATGTTTTGCATTTAAAAATAGCAATATTGTATTTATAGATGATTCTACAATTTCCAGAAAATGTAATATGTTTTGATAAATATTTCATAAGTTTCCTGTAAATATAAGAGTATAATTAAAATAGAATGTCTGGAGAGAGAAGTGTTGATCCCCTGTCAGTGTGTGTATGAAAGGTGTCCAGACTGTTACCTATAGTAGGACTAAAGCTCACTTTTTTTTTCATTTTGAAGAAAGCGAGGGTTAAAGTAAGGGAGGGTAATAACATGTGTCATTTTTTTGCCAAAATCAAAATCATTGGTTGTTTCCAAAGATACTGTAGTGTCTCCAATGGAAGATTTCCCCTCTATTCCTGTTCTGGTGACAACTCAAAATTTTCTTTTTCACTCTGCAATCAGCAACCTGCTACCTGGCAACCAGCAAAAGAAATCTGCAACCTGTCCTATACTCCATACAAGGGGGAAAGATTGAATAATACTCATAGGGATTTAATTATTAACCTGTCATTCGTGGGGATCTTAGTGAGCTCATTAAAATTGTATGTATCTTACATCTATTTATCTGACAAACATGTTAGTAGGCCCCCTCTCTAAGATCCACCCGGCTTTGGTCAGGTCTGGTGAGGATAGTTTTTGCTGATTGCTGGTCCCCTTTGTAGTCTTCATGATCAAATGCATTATTGAAGCATGAGAGAGGCATCATAAGAGGTAAGTCTGGTACACTTTAGCTTTTTTTCCCATCAGCTAAACACATTTGGTGGAATTTATCAACTCCTTGCTATAACAAAGTTTGGGTTTCCTGCAATTGCCTGTGTGGTCATGTGCCTCCAGGTTATCTCATCAGCATTAAAAAGGGCTTTGTATGGGAAGGTTGAGAAAAGGGAAATGTGCCATTCACTTACTGAAAGAATTAGTTAAAGGGGAGAGGGTTTGGTAACACATGTGGGAGGTCACAACTAGTGATTACCTCAACTGACTAGCTGCACCCAACAAAGCAGTAGTGCTTTACTCCTGTTTTGTCCTATATCCCTCTTCTGTTTGCAGTCAAGTTGCTTAGAATTTTTAGGTCATACTTTAAACAGGGCTCAAAATTTCAAGTCCTGAGCTACTAGCCAGGCCTCAGGGGTTACTCGCCACCAGTTGCCCCACCCAACCCCTACCCTTGCCCACCCCTAGTTCCGCCCCTAAACACACCCTCATAAATTATCTCATGAAATGACACTTAAAATGTTTTATGCAGAATTAAGCCACTTTATGCGTGCCCAACAATTCAGCCTCACCTGTGCTCATTAATGCAGCCTCACCCCTGTCCAACAGTGCAGCCTCACCCATATCCACCAATGCAGCCTCACCCATGTCCACCAATGCAGCCTCACCCATGTCCACCAATGCAGCCTCACCCGTGTCCACCAATGCAGCCTCACCCGTGTCCACCAATGCAGCCTCACCAGTGTCCACAAATGCAGCCTTCCCGTGTCCACCAATGCAGCCTGCCCATGTCCACCAATGCAGCCTGCCTGTGTCCACCAATGCAGCCTGCCCATGTCCACTAATGCAGCCTGCCCATGTCCACCAATGCAGCCTGCCCATGTTCACCATGCAGCCTACCTGTGTCCATCATGCTGCCTACCCGTGTCCATCATGCTGTCTACCCATGTCCATCATGCTGCCTATCCATGTCCATCATGCTGCCTACCTGTGTCCATCATGCTGCTGACCTGTGTCCATCATGCAGCCTACCCGTGTCCGTCATGCAGTTAGGCAGAGGAGAGGAAGAGCATTGCCGGCTGGATGATAAGAGTGCCAAGGGACATCACTGGAACAGGTTTGATTTAATTTGCCGTGTTCCCCCCGCTCGGAATCCCGTACAGCCCCACCCCCTGGCCAGAGAACTTTGATACACGTCACTCATCCTGGGATTAGACAGGTGATCTGTCTATCTAATTCCCTGGGACCAGGGTGCGGGGCTGTGTGTGGCAAGAGCGGGGAACACATGGCTATTGCAATGAAAGCCACTAGTGATGTCCCTCGTGCTCTGATCATCCAGCCGGCTCTTTCCTCTCTCTTCCCCTCTGTGAGCGATGGGAGAAGGACTCCCATACAACTGGCCAGCTGGCCGGCGGTGCTCGCCCCCCTCGTTCCCAGGCAGCCCATGCTCGTCAGGGCTGCTTTAAATATCTAGAGCTTTCTGGCTAAAATTACTTTTGTCATGAAAGCAAAATTATCTCTAGTCATGAAGAAATTAAATGAAATCTTTACTGAAGGCTGTTATTGGCTTTCATAATAACTGAGTTGCTAACCTGAAACAATCATCTAGTAAGTCATAAAAAGTCAGCGCTCCTGATCTGCATATCAATTCTAGGCCAGGTCCTAAGAAACTATTGAAATCATAATCAGGATTTTCTAAGGAGGGGTCAGCAATGGCAGACTACATATTTTGGTCATGACCATGGCAGCATAAATTTGGAGTGAATGGGTGAAATGTGTACAAGGAGTCTCACGTAAACTCCTAAGAAGCCAAAAATAGCCATTTTACTTTAAATCATGGTTTTGCACAGACGATAATTAAATTCAAAATCAAATTAATTAATTAATATAACTTGGAAACAGTTTAACACCTTGTAGATTTGTCTTAAATGTTTTCTGCCTCAATTATTAGGACTGTCAATGATCTCACATTGTCTTTGTTCCAACACATTTTATTTTGTCATTAGAAATTCTGTGGTTAATTATTAAATTAGGAGTCTTAAAAACTGGCGACTCAAGTTAATTTCTAGTTCTGCCAATATATTTTACTGTATTTGAAAGTAAGTAAAATTTAACCATTTCCAAACCTTCTCACAAATTGCTATAAACATTACATGTAGTTGATTTTTTTCCTTCTGAATGTCTAGTGATCAGTTACTTAGTGAATTAATTAACAATAAAAGTAATTAAACACATAATAAAAAGACAATGTATTTAAAATTTGTCAAAATAGTTCAGTTTCTAAAATACTAAATATTTCTGTTAGAAAAGCAACAAACTACTAGGCAGTTGAAATACAAACACTGTGGGGTTGATTTACTAAAGGCCAATAGACTGTGCACCTTGGAAAGTGCAATTGCACTCTGCAAGTGCAGCTGCTCCAGAGCTTAGTAAATGAGGTAAAGCTTCACTTTGCAAAGAATACCCAATCACATGCAAGGAAAATTAAAAAAACAGCATTTTTGCTTGCACGTGATTGGTTGATGAAAGTCAGCAGAGCTTCTGCTCATTTACTAAGCTCTGGAGCAACTGCTCTTGCAGTGTGCAACTGCACTTTCCAATGTGCACAGTCTTTTTGCCTTTAGTAAATCAACCCCTGTATGTCTGCAGTGTTTACAAATGTTGCCCAGCTATTGTTGTGATTCAAAGTAAATAAAATGGAAGTATGCTCAGATCAGCTTATAACTAACAAAGGGACGGTGCACATGGCTGGGCAGTACATTGGATAATATAAAATGTATCCAGCACTCAATCCATCTAATCATAAAAGAATGAAAAATGAAAACAGCCTCTAACATTTCGACAAAAACAGAAGTTTGCATACAGTTTGGAAAATGGACTGCCGAACCATAGCACCTCTTCAGAATGTGGTCCCTTACGCTTAAACCCTTCCATCTGAAACATATATTAAACTACATTGAAAGCAGGCTTATCTTGGAGGTAGCAACATCCACCTTAAAGATACAGCAACACATCAGAAGGACAAAAAATAAATATTTAAATATGTGGCATTATTATCCAAAAGAAAATCCCCTTGATGTTTGCAGACAAAGACATGTAACCTTTACTGCTGTGCACACATATATAACTCACCAGAGCTGCTGACCTCTATGGATAATATGAGGTCAGTATGCACTTAGAAAGTAAACATATCGATTTAAAGAGCACTGGAATAAGCTGGAAAATAGAAGACACAAGGAGTTATTTACCCTACAGCTAACACTATACATTTTGTAGTTGAGAACTAGCTGTGGAACAATTACATGTGGCACCTTGACATTGCCTAATCTTCAGAATACAGAAGGTGTATTGTTCTTATTAGAGATGGGCTGGAGAAGAACTTCCAAAGAACTCCCAAACAGGGGAAAAGTTCTAACCTGAACGACGAATCCCATTGAAGTCTCTGGGAGCCGAATATGAAAAATCAAAAGTGCTCATTTTGAAGGCTTATATGCAAGTAAATGACCATAAAGGGGGTGTGGGGGTCAATGCAAACTTTATTTTAAAACAATTGTTTTTTTTTTGTGATTTTAATGATGCTTAAAGTGCAGCAATAAAAATGAAACATTCCTTTAAATATATTGCCTGGGAAGTCTGTCTGTAAAGTGGTGCATCTGTAGCATGTATAGAAAATGCTGCAACAAAAATAAAATTTCTAAAGAAAAAAAACAAGTCAAATCACATTTAAATTGACTCGTGGTTGCAATTCCCGCACCCAGCTATTTAAAAAAAAAAAGAAAAAAAAAGCGTGGGTTTCCCCCCAGTCCATACTTCTGGTCTGGTGTAGATTTTAAGGGGAACTCCACACCAAAAAAAAAACATGTGGGATCACCCCCCAAATCCATACCAGACTCTTATCCATGCATGCAGCCTGGCAGGTAAGAAAAGGGGGGGGGAGTGAGTGTCCCCCTACTGAACCATACCAGACCACATGCCCTTAACATGGAGGGGTACCTGCCCCCCCACCCCAAAGCACCTTGTCCCCATGTTAAATATTTTTATTCAGCTGTCAGCAGGTTAGCCCATTGACAGCCGATGGCTCATCGGTTACTAAGGATGCTGTGGACGGCTTCCTGGACCCGCTCCTTAACAACCAACCTTTACTGCAACCTGATTTGGCAAAGCTTTGCCCAATCAGGGTGCAGCATGCACTGTACTGTGAGCAGTGCATTGCAGAGCATTCGGCCCTGCAATGCAGGACCAAATGCCTTGCATTGCAGGGCTGCATGCTTGGACCTGCACACACAAATGCTCGAGCCGAAACATTCGCCCAACTCTAGTTCTTATCTATATCAGAAACACAATCTTTATTCTACATCCTTTGCACTACATTTTGGCATTTAAAATACTTCTTCCTTTTCTTTAGTTTTTGATCTGAATCCCAAAAGACTCAAAGCTGCTGGAAACCACCAGTGTGTTATGCACCAAATTCAGTAAAGCAAATATAATAGTTACCCATATTATTGCATACCTAAGAAAAGGTAAACATGTATTCTTGTGACACAAGCACCTATGCAAGTGAGGGTGATTATTGTGCTGTTTTATTTTCTGCATCATCTTTATTTCCTGATTTTCACTTGGGGAACCACAAAATGACACCAGGAAACTAAATTGTTGGACTAGTAAATAAGTATATAATCTGCCTGATTATGCAGAGTGAAAAAGGTAACTTTCAATTGCCCACCCGTCCTCCATTCATAGATCCTGTTTCATCCAACAAGGCTGTAGTAATGGCTTCTATGAATGGAGGAGCTTGGGAGAAAGTGTGGGAATAGTTAGGTACTCTGTGACAGCTCCTCAGTTCTATTAACCCCTGTAACACTGGAAGATTACAGTGACATTGGTGGGGGGCATTAGAGTATGGAAGATTTCTACTGAACTAGAAAACAACAGCCCAAGGGACACATAACACTCAAGGTATTGTGCATTTTGTATTTTTTTAGATAGACCTGGCATTTAAATGAATACACTTAGCCTTAAGTATTTCTAAATTTGTATTCCTCTCTGGGGCATTCTTACCCAGTTAATTCATACTAATCTTTCATATTGTTGACAATATGGTCAGTACACATTTCTATTGTGAATGAACAACACTTTCATTCAGTAGATAGTAGTTGTGGGTTTAATTTAAAACTTTGTGAAACATTAAGATGATCTGAATGACTCACTAGTCATATATCTCAACCATTGTGGAGGCATGGTAGAGGTTACAGAAAGTGTTTGGTTAAGCTCATTGTCAATAAGGCAGGCTAATAACTAAATGTCAAGATTCACATCTCACCACTATAGTTACTAAGTTCAAGGAAAATTCACTCTGATAACTAAAAAAACCCTCTATTCCTTAAGTAAATCAACTCCACTGAATTCATTCAGACACATCTTGTGGCAGGACAGAACCATAGACGATGTAAACTGATGTTTTTGCATAATAGGGGCATATAAAACTGACAAGCAGGCACATAATGGTGCCTTTTTTTCTAGGTAAGTTTCACATGTTTATATTAGCCTTGGATTTACTATCTCTAGTTTTCTATATGCATGTTCTATATACTGTATACTCAATATACTGTATATGTATGTATATATATATATATATATATATATATATATATATATATATATATACATATATATATATATCATTCTGAATGGTTCACCAGTCATACTTTGCATGTTTATACCAATAGCCTAATGCATTACTCTTTAAAGTTAGTAAAAGGTACAAACAATTTAAATAGTGATGTAGAGTACAGTTTTTAAGTGTAAATGTAATGCTTGTAACATACCACCAGCTTTAAAAAAAAAAAAAAAAAAGGTTACACATATATCAAAACTTCTTTCTGGCTTAGTAAATACATTTACCTTTTTTATCTGCCCAACTGCTTTGCTTTGTCTTTACATCACTATCCCATTTTGCATTTGGCAAGAGGTATGTAAATGTAGGACATGGTAAATCAACTTCTATTTGTTTTTTTCTACAATTTTGTCTAAGGTAGGGCTTCTAGTTTGGAAGCCCATGATGCTCTTTTATCGGTTTGAGGCACTCAGTCTGTACACTTTTTTACATGAAAAAAATTATTATATATATTTTCACAGAATTTATTTCTTCTTTTCTGTTTAAAAATTTGTGGGGTTTATATCAGGTTATGGTCTTTTTTTGCCCATTCTCCTCATACCTAAAACTCCTCAAGGCTTTTCTGTAAAACAGTATAATCAAACATTATTAGATTGATAAGAGTTTTTTTTATTACCATACAATGTTTTCAATAAACATACAATATATCATTTGTTTCTAATTATCTTTTATTGCCAGTTAAGTCTTCATCTCTTTTACTATTTAGTGAGCATTCATACTGTATATAGTGTATAGTAAGACTACAATGTTATTATCTGAATAAAAACAAAGTTGAAATATATATTAAAAAATAGGTACATTTTGAGGCTATTCTCTGCCTTCATTGCAAGATAGATGTTCCAAAGGGGATTCAAATTATTAAAATAGGTCAAGGTTCCCAAATCTTAGACTTATGATAAGGTAACATTTATAAGTAATGTACAATTTATTTCCTTTTGATATTGTCTCAAAAGAAATTACGATCTTATTATGTTTTTTGAAGTAATGACAAACTATTCTTTTGGTGATGTAAACATTAAAAAAGGTTGCAAGATTAAGTAAATTATATATTTTTTAATAAAAATCATAACTGAATAAACTGAAATCTGAACAGACATGTTTCCAAACTTGTGAATTTTTTAAACTTTGCTCATTTCCAACTCAGATTTCTCTGATTTTCATGATAACGCATCAAGGGGTTTTGAAAGTTTTTAAAGTCTCTGTTGGTGAATAACACCGCTGTGAACTTTTCATATTGTTAATGGGTCAATCATTTAAAAAAGACATGGGAAGCTTTGAAGTGTATTTTAGCTGTTTTAATTCCAGACAAGGCACTCTAAATGTAATACCATAAAATCAATTTCTATATTGATATTTTAAATAATCCACACTTTCAGAACATAACAAGCCACTTTGGTATTGGCAGTAACTGTGAATTGCCTGAGGTAGATATACTAAATAATGATATTCATTTTTTAATGAGAAGAAATAGAAATAATACAGGCCATTTAAACATGGCAACATGCCAGTTGATAGAAGACAGCTGTCATTATTTAATTTCATGAGTGCTCCTGGACAGCTAGTGAACAAGCATGCAGGATCTGTTGGGGATACATCTGGCACCTCCGTAAGCATATCACTGTAAATATCTGGGAAGTTTGCCAATCTACTGTATATTACAAAATGTGTGGTATTTTCACTTTTTATACATCAAAAGACAAGCAAAAGAGAAGCATTAATATGTGTTGTATTGTTGTGATTATTGTGATGATACAAATTCACAGAATATCAACATGAAGTGATATCACTAGTATCTTTGTTTTTTGTTTTTTTAACACTACAGCACTATTTTTTTCAAGGTGCCAACAATTTAATTTACATATACTCTACATAGTAGGCAACACATGTTTCAGAATGACTCATTTATAACGTATTGTTCCCATATGGTTTTAAAGCCCCATTTACAGCACTCATTCCCCCATTGTCCTAATGGAAAAACTGGCTTACCTCGTTCTTATCTGGATCTTAATAGGACAGTAAAAGATATGGAGAGCTCGGATAAATTAGATAAATTAATGTGTAAGAGTAGATTTATGTATGTCTCAGATTGGGAGGGTTTAAGCGTTAAGGACCACATTCTGCAGAGGTGCCATGGTTTTGCAGTGCATTTTCCAAACTGTATGCAAACTTCTGTTTTTAATCTAAATGTAAGAGACAATTTTCATTTTTTAATTCTTTCATGACTAAATGGATTGAGTGCTGGATACATCTTTGTATTATTCAATGTACTGCCCAGCCCATGTGCACATTCCCTTTGTTATAAGCTGATCTGAGCATACTTCCATTTTATCAATTTTCAGTACTTTGAATCACAAGAATTGCTGGGCAAAATTAGAAATTGTTCATGAGTAAAACTGCAGACTAATGCCCCGTACACGCGGTTGGATTTTCCGATGGAAAATGTCCGATCGGAGCGTGTTGTCGGAAATTCCGACCGCGTGTGGGCTCCATCGGACATTTTCCATCGGATTTTCCGACACACAAAGTTTGAGAGCAGGATATAAAATTTTCCGACAACAAAGTCCGATCGCGTCAATTCCGACCGTGTGTGGCCTGTTCCAACGCACAAAGTGCCACGCATGCTCAGAAGAAATTCTGACATGGAACAGCTCGGTCTGGTAAACATAGCGTTCGCAATGGATACAGCACTTTCGTCACGCTGCAATGTCAAAAATGGTTTAACACAGCGCACTCTCTTCTTCTTTATAATGTGACAAGAATTAAGTAGTTTTCTGCTCATATTCACACACACTTCTCACAAACTTATTTCTTTACTATTTATCGGGATTCCCTCAATATATTTTGATTTGTCACATCTGACAACATTGTTTTGTTTTGTTTTTTTTTTTGGTTTGTATTTTTTTCAAGGCTTATTTTTTGTTTTTGGGATTTTTATTTGTACTCCTGAAAATTTTTGTGTGTGTTTTTTGTGTCAAGTTACCACATCACCATTGATATGTTGTTCTATTTAATCTGTAGGAGATTGTTTGGTGGTGTTGTCCCTTGTTAATTTCACATTTTATGTTAGAAATGTACCTGAATCGTCAACAACAAACTGTCCTTTTTGGATGAAAACACACATAGTTATAATTTTCCAAAAAATAACTTTTATTAAGGGCTCACAACTAAACAAAGAGGGAGGCAACGCAGGAGAAACTGCAGAAATGGGTGAAACCTTGGACCCCCAGGGCAGACATCAACTATTTTCAAACAAAATTGGTGGCCTGAGGAGTCTGTAAGGAGATTCCATATTACATTACATTATAGGTTATTGATTAATTGTTGATTTTCACTCTGTTTATGATATGTTCAGGGTTTTGCTTTAATAATCAGATTTTGCTTTAATAATCAGAAACATATCTTAGTATATTTTTGATTAAGATCAGACTGTCTTATGATTTACTGAAATATCTCATATATGTCTTTTCCTCTTTTTCTGTGTTTATTTGAGGAAACATCTGCTTGTGGTTTTGTCTCTGTATTTTTTAAAGAAGCTGCGGTTGTCCAGCAGACAAGTGACAGAGGATGAGGAATGTTTTGACCTATTAACTTGAACTACAGGGGTCACCATTTTTGATATCACAAGATGTAGGCATTATTAATGTTTAGAAAATCACAAGATTGGGATATGTTTGGAAATTACCGAATATGCTAATATGTATTATCATTTTGATTGGCCCCCAAATTGTGGGCAGAGTCTTGTAAAGACAGCATAAAAAAGCGAATCTAAAAATAAAGACTTGTAATCATTTCAGCATACCTAGTGTGTGTATGTGTTATTGATTAACCGCCGGCGAGGACCTCCACTGAGCCATCTCCAAGAGCCTAGGCCATAAGGAGAAGACGAGGCACCTAACAGTTTTTGGTACCAGGAAGTGGTGGGGTGTTTTGAACAGGTAAGTCAACTCTTTTTACCTATTTTTGGTAACTGGTGTTGATGCTTGCCTTGTTCAAATAACCTTGTATATCCACCCACTTACATAACTGTGCCTTCGCAACGGGCTAGGGCTGTAGCCCCTTGGAGGGTTAAGGGCTCGCAGGTTTTTTGGTTTTTTATAGTCTGACTAGGTTGGTCTGACTGCTGTGTTGAGTATATATATGTGTGTTTAAAACTCGGGAAGTATAGAATACGCCCGTAGTATAAGGAGTGGCTAAGTGGACGCCCAATTTTTGGGGAAAATATTGAAAAGTGCACTTATTATACTTATTATAACATGTTCATATAATGTAACTTTATCTTGCCACTGTATATATAAGATTTTGCTTGTTTTCTTGCTTGTTTTTTCTTTTAGGTACCACCGTAAGTATTTAGAGTGTATAGAGAATTAGAGAATTAGAGATAAGTGTATGATAATATATGTGTATGACAACTGAATGTAAAGTACTGTATTAATTTAGAGGATTTTTTTGTTGATATTGTATTACACATATATGTACTAAATGAACGACCTAAGACAGGAGCCTGACTGTAGTGAGATAGCGCCCGCCTGCCCACATTGCACCTTTGGTTTACTGTTCCTTAGTGTTGACAGGACATGGATCCTGCTTACCACTAAGCCAAATATAAAACAGAGTATGTAACTAAAGCCCCCACACCAAAACCTGTAAACTCACCCGCCCTATCACCCGAAGCACCCCCCCCTTATGTGATGGTTAAACAGGAGGATGGAACATTGGGTCCATGTCTTCAGCTGTATCCATCTCTGGATCCAGCAGTATTAGCTACCAGGGTATATAGTGCAGCTGATCAGGCACAGGTTACACGATGGGAAAACGAAAGTAGAAACAGGGAAGAGGAAGTCCGGGCAGAAGGTATACGTAGGAGAGAAGAAGAGAGGATTAGGAAGTTGGAAAAGGAAGAAAGGGATGGAATGTCCCTGGAAAAGGGAGAAGAGGAAGGAGTCAGGAAGTTAAGCCCCAAGGAAAAGGAATGGGAGGAGAAACAGAAAGAATTTAATAAAAGACAGCAGGAAGAAGCAAGAAGGATTAAGGAGGCCAAGGAAAAGATAATTTCACAGCCATCCACCACACTCAGAAGCCAAACAAAACCAGCCATAAGCCAGAAACCCCCACAGGAGGAAAGGGAGCAGGGTGAATCCTCTACTGAGGAAAGAGAAATAGACATGGAACAGGAAAGTCTAGGTGCCGCCTTTAAAGCACCACTTATGCATATAGGGGAGACGGTAGTCCATATTCCCCTACCCCTAGGCACACTGTCAAAAATAAAGGAGTTATGCCCCAGCCCAAAGAAAAGCCCTAGGGAGGCTGGAGCTTTCCTTGCAAAATACAGTGCAGGGACTAGCCTGGATAAAGAAGATATAGCAGGGATTCTTAGTATAGTTGACCCTGACAGCCCAGAAGGGCATCCTGTAGATGCCTTATGGACAGCCCACATAGAAGAAGATAAAGATTGGGTATCTTTTTGGAAAGGTATGGGGAATCATTGGTCTACTATATACAAGGGTTCATCTGCACTTCAGGAACTTGTCCTAGCAAAACAGGGACCGAAGGAAAAGTTCTATGAATTTTGTACCCGGGTATATGGTCTGTGGAAAGCAGTAGATAACGCCAACCCCCAGTTGTTCACCACCACCATTATGGCTGGTGGCGATACGAAGGTGACACAGTTGCTTAAATTCACTAATCCAAAGTGGGCAGAACAACCCCCAGATGAATTTATGAAGGATGCTAGGTCACGAGAAACATCAGGGGTATTTGAGCAGAAGGGTGGCATTTTTCCCTCCCTAACACCAACCCAGACTCTGCCAACTGGTGGGACTCCGCCCACCCACATAATGACAATGCAACCTTATCCACCAATGCAATCTTATTCCCCAAATCAGGGTTACCCACCAGACCAGGGGTGCTTTAACTGTGGGGAACTGGGGCACTGGAAGTCCCAATGTCCCTACAGAATTAGAACAAACGCCCAAAGAGGGAGAGGTAGGAATCTTAACACCACCCCCCGTCGCCTTCAGGATATCAGGTATCCTCACCCACCACAACCCCAACTATCCCAACCACAACCCCAATACCAGCCTCAGCCTAACAGACCACCCCCACGCATTCCGATGCAGTGGCCATCCGCTCGGCGGACGCCACAATAGGGATGCCAAGAGTACGTCCCGTCCCTCAGCCTTGTGTGTTACAATCCATCATGGAAAAGTCTTCCGCAGGTACTATTGCGGGTAGACAATCACCTGATATGTCTATTGTTGGATTCAGGGGCTACATTCAGTAGTTTGAATGATGCCATATATGACACACCGCACTGCACTGAGGGAAACTCTATTGGTATAAATGGGACATCAATTACCCACCCCATCACTCCACCATTGCCTGTGGCTACTCCAGAAGGGCAGGAACTGTGTACCCAGAGTTTTGCTGTCCTTGTGGATTGTCCAGTATCTTTAATGGGGAGGGACCTACTCTCAAAACTGAATATCACCATTAAATTCGACAGAGGGGGCTCCCTCACTGCCAGCTCACCGTTCTGTGATTTACATGCTCCAAAGAGACACACTTTCAGGGGACTCTTTGCATCATTGCCACCCACTCTAGAAACACATGCTATATGGGCAGACAACAAAGGGAGTGTGGGTTTTATTAACTGTACACCTTACACACCACAAATGCGTCCAGACGCTGAAGTACAATATCACAAGCAATACCCCCTGCCACTTGAAAAAATTGAAGGCATCACACCACTAATCAATGATTACATAGCAAAAGGGATTCTGAAACACATTATAAGCCCCTGGAATACACCAATCTACCCTGTGAAAAAGGCAAATGGAGAGTGGAGGCTTGTACAGGACCTAAGGGCCGTGAACAAGCAGGTTATACCTCTGCCACCTTTGGTAGCAGATATTTCTTTCATCTTTTTGAAAATACCAGCTGATTCCCTTTGCTACACAGTAGTAGACCTGGCGAATGCATTTTTTAGCATCCCGATCGATGAAGGGGTATTGCCCATGTTTTCATTCTCATGGGGGAGGGGAAAGCAGTTGACCTGGTCAAGATTACCTCAGGGGTATGTGGACAGTCCAGCAGCCTTCTCCATGGTCCTTAATGAGACAATTAAGTCATGGACTGCTGAGCGCGGGTCGGTGCTAATACAGTATGTGGACGACTTGCTCCTGTGCAGTCGATCTGCTGAAGATTGTGCGGTCGATTCCACATCTCTGTTACATCACCTGGCCAGGTCTGGCCACCTAGCATCACGGAAGAAGATACAATGGTGTCAAGGTCAGGTAGAATACCTGGGATGCATTCTGAAGGAGGGAACCAGGCTGGTATCCCCCAAACGTGCCGCAGCCCTGCAGGCTCTCAGTCCTCCAAGAGACAAAGCAACTTTGCTCTCATTCTTGGGCGCAATCGTATATTGCCGCCAATGGATCCCAGATTGTTCATATTATGATGGCATTCTGAGGGAGGCTACCTTGTCCACCGCCCCAAAGACAGTAGATTGGACAACAGAAAGGCTCTGTGCTTTTCAGGCCTTGTTAAAAAGTCTGACTCAGGCCCCCGCCCTGGGATTGATAGAATATGGCAAACCCTTTCAATTATACTGTGTGGTATCGGGAAATTCTTTTGCTGCGGTTTTGACACAGCAACATGGAACCGGGTACCGACCAGTCTCCTATCTCTCAAAAAAGTTGCCTACCCAAGTACAAGGAATGCCATCTTGTCTACAAAACCTTGCTGCTTGTGCTATGGCAGTTCAAGAGGCTAACAAATCAGTATTAGGCCATGAACTGACTCTCTACACCACTCATTCAGTAACTCACCTCCTGCAGAACATGAACACACAGCATATGACAGCACAGAGGCTTAGTGGGTATGAGATCACACTTCTGAATACTGATAACCTCACTCTCAAACACGCACCACCAAGTAATCCCACTGTCCGTCTTTTGCACTCTTTGCTCAGGTTACCGCGAGACCCTGATCAGAAGCACAATTGTGTTGAACAGGTTGCAGCAATAACCAGCCCTCGCCCAGATCTCACTGACATTCCCCTACCAGGAGTACAGGACGTCTTCATAGACGGCAGTTGTACTCGCCCCTCTGATGCAACATTCCTGACAGGGTATGCCATTGTCCAACTCCCTGATGTGGTGTTGGAAGCAAAAGCCTTACCACCCTCCTCGGCACAGGTAGCAGAATTGGAGGCACTCACAAGAGCTTGCATACTTTTCTCTGATGAGGAGGTAAACATCTACACAGATGGTAGGTACGCTTTTGGTGTCACGCACGACTATGGCGTAATATGGGCGAATAGAGGATTTAAAACTGCTGACAACAAGCCAATCGCTAACTCTACGCAAATTAAAGCACTCCTGCAAGCGATTCTTCTCCCAAAGAGGATAGCGGTCGTCAAAGTGAAAGCACATTCATCAGATAACAGCAGAGTTTCCAAAGGAAACGCTCTGGCAGACAGAGAAGCAAAAAAAGCCGCTGCCCTGTATGGTCAGACAGAGGGCCTGCCTTCAGCTCCTCTGTTACACAGACTTTAGCTAAGCTACTGGGCTTACAGTGGAAACTGCACATCCCTTACCACCCACAAAGTGCAGGAGTAGTGGAAAGAATGAATAGGAACATCAAGGACAAGTTAAAAAAAGGCCACGGGGGGCACCATGAAAGGATGGTTGGATTACCTTCCTTCTGTCCTATTTCAGATCAGGACAACACCACATGCTAGAACAAAACTCTCGCCCTTTGAGATTTTGATGGGAGTTCCTGCAAACATAGAGCTGCCCCTCTTAGATCAAAATACTGACATTAACATCTATTCTCAACAGGAAATGTACGTGAAAAATCTGGTAAGTATGCTACAGGATATGAACGAACAAGTCTCTGTCACCTTTTCTCCTCTTTCAACAGAACCTACTCATCCCTTCATCCCAGGAGACAAAGTACTGGTGAAACAACTGGCACACAAAAAGAAGGTTGGACCCATTTTCTCCGGACCTTGGAAAATAGAGAAGGTTTCCAGAACTGCTGTACTGACCGATCTAGGAAACACCTGGATCCACGCCAGCCGGTTAAAGAAGTGTCCACAGCAACCCCAGACCCCTGACCCTCCTCCAGCACCCCAAGACTCCTCTGACCAGGAACAGCGACCAGATTTGAAGGACATTCAAGAAGGCATAAAACAAATCTCTCGGACCGACGAGACGAATCCCCCACCAACAGGAAGAAACAAGTAACAGAACTTTGTACACAGTACCTGACAAAATGATTTCTACCTTTGTGTCAGGAAAAACATTATGCTTCTGGACATGTCTGATTCTGATAGTATTCATACCTACTTGGTTAATAACAAATTGTGTGTACCATCCAGAAGATTTAGGGTCACTAGAAGGGATATGTGGAAATGCACAGACAGCCAATACATCTAGTACAAAATATAAAAGAAGTATGTCCCCCACTGAACCCCCTTCAGGTTTCACTGACAAGATGTTGTTGTTGAGGTTTAAGTACAGTTATGCACAGAAGTCTGGTTTTGAGAAATGCTGGATATGCAGCAAACTCCACCCCAGTACAGCCAGAATCCCATTGATGGCCATTCCCTTAAACATCACTCCTTTTTTGAATGGAACTCCCCCTAGTTCTTGCCAATGTCTTAGAAGTGGCAATGACAATTTTTACCATACTGCTTTTCATATTGTTCTTGTACGCATGCTTCATGTTACTTAAATGCCTCTACAAAAAGGGTAGCAAAGCACCTTCCGAAACCATGAAGCTGACTTCCATTACCAGAGATCCCACGGTATGGTACGAGAACCAGGAAAATGAGGCCGAGGGATATGAATCCTTAAGGCATGAGGGACAGGTAGCCGAGGAATATGACTCCTTGAGGCGTGATGAAAAGGTGGAATGACCATTTCGATGATATCGAATGGTCAAAGGGAGGATTGTAAGGAGATTCCATATTACATTACATTATAGGTTATTGATTAATTGTTGATTTTCACTCTGTTTATGATATGTTCAGGGTTTTGCTTTAATAATCAGATTTTGCTTTAATAATCAGAAACATATCTTAGTATATTTTTGATTAAGATCAGACTGTCTTATGATTTACTGAAATATCTCATATATGTCTTTTCCTCTTTTTCTGTGTTTATTTGAGGAAACATCTGCTTGTGGTTTTGTCTCTGTATTTTTTAAAGAAGCTGCGGTTGTCCAGCAGACAAGTGACAGAGGATGAGGAATGTTTTGACCTATTAACTTGAACTACAGGGGTCACCATTTTTGATATCACAAGATGTAGGCATTATTAATGTTTAGAAAATCACAAGATTGGGATATGTTTGGAAATTACCGAATATGCTAATATGTATTATCATTTTGATTGGCCCCCAAATTGTGGGCAGAGTCTTGTAAAGACAGCATAAAAAAGCGAATCTAAAAATAAAGACTTGTAATCATTTCAGCATACCTAGTGTGTGTATGTGTTATTGATTAACCGCCGGCGAGGACCTCCACTGAGCCATCTCCAAGAGCCTAGGCCATAAGGAGAAGACGAGGCACCTAACAGAGTCCTTATCTAAGGGAGGGCAGTCTGGTCCAGAAGTCCCAGAGATCCGGAAAGCAGCAGATGACATCTGTGTCCCCAGGCTGTGGTCATACGAGAGACTGCAGCTTTTGTCAGACCAGACTGAACCCAGGGCCATCACTCTCTTGTCTTCCTTCCACGCTTCCTTCCACGCGGTGGCTCTGGTGATGGAGTTGTGGCAGCAGGAGGAGGAGGATGAGGAGGATGGTCCAACTCAATAACGTCGGTCTTGGGTGTTAGTTCCCCACTCATCCCCTTAGTTAGGACTTTATAAATAAGTTGCTCACACAGGAGGCGTTGACCCTCCTGCATGCCCTGCAGTTTGGTGGCAGCCATGCAGGCAAAGGCCTCTTCAGGAGTGGGTAAGGCTCGGAGGGATGCAGAAGCCTCCTGAATGAGCCTGAGCGCTGAATCCTGCATGGGAGTCGTCTTCCTCGCTCTTTTATATGGAAGGCGGAGGGGAGGAACCTGCGATTCAGTCAGGCTGCGACTGGTCCCAGGCTTCTCTTGGCTGACACTTAGCCCCGCCTCCTCCTGGCTGCCACTAATCCCAGCCTCCTCCTGACTGCCACATTCCACAACCTCCTCCTGGCTGAAGTCTTCCTGTGTATGAAAAAGGGACATAGTTTTAGTTTTTTCTTCATCAATCACACACAATTTTCACCTCCTGACTGTTGCAAATTGACTGTTACCAAATATAACAGACTATCCTTCTGAGCCCAGCATTTTTCATTCCTGCCCAATTATTTTTGCCCACTACTGTCTATTGATATGTAAAACACTTTTTTCAATCAGCAATTAGTGATCAATAATAACATCTAGTAAACATCATTTACAGTATTTATTGACCAGAAATCTGTAGAAGAATGCTATACCTGACTCCAGCTGGGCTCCTCCACTTCTTCCTGGCTGGAAGGCCCAGGTTGGACATCGGAAGCCTCAGCTGGGGTGGAAGGAAGAGTGGAAGGAAGAGTGGAGAGGGATTCCCTGACTTCAGTGTGGTCTGACAGAAATCGCAGTCTCTCATAGTACCACAGCCTGGGGACATAAATGTCATCTGCTGCAGCTCCGGACCTCTGGGAATCCGTGACCTTCTTGCGCTCCCTAAGATATGTGCTCCTCAGGCCACCAATTTTGGTTTTTAAATAGGGGATGGTTGCTGTGGGGACCACCGGCTTCACCAACTCCAGCAGTTTCTCCAGCGCTGCCTGCCTCTTTTGTTTATTGTTATAATGGGGATGTCTCACCTGCCACAGACAGGGCAGCTCCCTGTATTTGTCTATGAACAGGGGGAGGAAGTTGTGGTCATTGAAGCCATCCATTTTCTTTGCAAGACACAACACAAGACAAACCCTAAGGTCAGGCCAAACTCTCCTAATCTTGTTACAATATAGGCTTCAATTTCGAAGCAGTATAGGCCCAAGTTTAGACCTTACCTTCGTTATCACGATCGGCGCTTTCGATGCTCCTTCCTCCGCTCACAGATCGTACGTAATACGCACGCGTGTTACGCTTTATACACACTGCGCATGCGTGTAACTCCGCCCGCCCCTGACGTTCTTTCTAGTCTATTCCCGCCCCTTTTCGTTCGGTGCAGTGGGGGAAGAGCACATGCAGGTGCGTGCTAATTATAGCAACGAGGAGGAGGAGGAGGAAAGCCCAGAGCCTGAAACGTCCCGATCCAGAAGGAGATTTAAGGCCTCAAATACAGTATGTCCTTTGGGGAGATGTTGGAGATGGTGGACATCCTGAAGAGGGCCGACTATGAGGGGAAGTATGGGCCTTACCCCAACCCCAATGTCAGAAAGGCCAAGATCATGGCGAAAGTGGTCCAGAGTCTGCATCGGCATTTCGGGGTACGACGATCGAAAGATCAGCTCAGGAAGCGGTGGTCGGACCTGAAATTAAGAGAACACGAGCAGTACAGAAAGATCTGGAGAGTGCTGCAAAAAAGTAAGTAGTTGTGCTGTTTTCCTATTCTTTATGTTTATTACGTTTGTGCTGCTCCATGTGCTTTTCTTACAAGTCTACATTTTTACATGGCAAATTTCATGTTCATGGGTACATTATTCGTTTGTATCAAACATTTTTCTTTTGGCCTATAAAACACCATTGTTTAGGCCATATGCATTTGGCCACAATTTTTATGCCCTACTTGTCATAAACAATTTCGGTTGTGTAGATGGCTTTGTTACTAGAATGAAATGCAAACTAGATTCTGTGTAAGGAGAGGACACTCAGCAGCTGTTTTCACATCTGGACACTGGAGCACTAGTGTGGGACACAAGAACACCATTTTGATTAGAGGGCCCACACAGGTGCGCCAGTGTATACTATGGGGGGGGGGGGCTTCATCTGTGAAGCTTGTACCAAACAGGTAAAGTATTGAAGCTTGACAAAAGACACTGAAAATGCCACATTTCGGAACTCTGCCAAAATAGACAATTGTACCCCACTTCCAAGCAATGTTTTATAATTATAGTTTTGCCATCAAATCACTGTGTGCTAAGTATAGCATTTTTGTTTGACATAGGGGAGAAAAGACTCGGAGGACACCCCTCATCCGAGGAGACCATAGACCCCCCACCTCAGGAAAAGGGGGAAATCCCACCAACCCAAGAAGAGGAAGATGTGGTGGAAATTGTCACCACAACAGGTGAGTGTCTGCGACCACAGGCTCAGGTAAGAGATGGATGACGGCATATTTTTGATACCTTTTTTTTGGGTTTCTCTCTTTTTAGGTGATCGTGATGTTGTGGATACAGATCCTTTCACATCAGAAAGTGCTCAGATCCTGATCGGGGAAATCATGGGGTGTAATTTAGAATTGGAAAAACCTCAATAAAAACATCAATGATGTTATTCAAAAAAATAAAAACATCATTGATGTTTTGGGGCGAGTTTAAAACCCCTCCCAATCCCTTTGTTTTTTTGTGTGCTCCAATGTTCAAAATGTTTGAAAGATTTGTCGAAAAGCCTAATTTGGAGGATGCACACAGTGTGCCAACATGTGCTATCTGCCATCACGGGAGATCAATGGACGCGTTTTGGGGGTGCAACCCCTTCCTCAATAATAAAGTAGCTGAGAGGAAGGGGTTGCTCCCCCAAAACACATCCCTTGATCCCCCGTGATGGCAGCTAGCACATGTTGACATTGGGAAATTTGGCTTTTCCTGGGGTGACTTCACCCCATCTGAACGCAATATCAAACACAGTTCCTAAATACTCATGTCTGATATTGCCTTCAAGTTCTACCAAATGTGAACTTTGTAAGTTCAAGATTTGTGGCTTTCTTGTTGGTTTTACACATGCCTGTTTTAGCTTAAATGGACATTTATCTGTTTGATAATGCTACCCCAAACATTGTTATACCACAAACATGTTGTTTTGTTAGAAAAAACTTTTCTAAATGCACATGTGATTGTGCAGGTATTAAAGAGATTGTTAAGCAAGAATGTGTGGATTATTGTGTCAACGCTAAAACACTTTGTTGGTGACGTCATTGCTGTTTTCTGTGAAAATGGGGGTTATTTCCTAAGGGAAAATCCTCTTTGCACTACAAGTAGTGCAAAGTGTCTTTGCCTTTAGTAAATAACACCCAACAGTGCTTTGTATAAGGTTACACAATCACGCCATTTTCTGGACTCAACACATTTCTGTCACGATCAGCTAAAACAAACACAAGCAGTAAATGTCCACAAAGACTTTCTTTTTTTTGCTTTTTTATTTGAGAAAGGCTTCACAAATTTGCTGGCATATTGATGGCCCCCCTACCCGCAAAGAACTCCAGGTATCGTAACCGGACATCACGGGCACTCAGGGAGGGCAAGCCAGGATGGCTACTTTCAAGCGCTGTCAGTGTTGTTTCATGGATCATTCTGGCCTCAGGCCCAACTGAGCCAGCATAGTTGGCGGAATGTTTGCATAAAAAGTTATGGAGAATACAGCACGCCAGGATTATATGATTAAGTTTATACGCCGCCATATGGATGGGTGTCAGAAATAGGCGGAACAGGCTGGCCAGGATTCCAAATGTGTTCTCCACCACTCTTCTGGCTCTGGCCAGCTGGTAATTAAAAACCCTCTGTTCCAGGGTGAGGGTCCTCATAGGGAATGGCCGCATAAGATGGTCCCCCAGCACAAACGCTTCATCAGCAACGAACATGAATGGGATTCCTTCCACACAAGTCCAAGCTGCCATTCTGGAGACGCCTGTAGAACTCCGTCTGGGCGATGACTCCACCATCGGACATCCGGCCATTCTTCCCCACGTCAACATACAAGAAGTCGTAATTAGCCGACACCACCGCCAACATCACAATACTATTGAACCCCTTATAGTTGAAATAGTACGACCCCGAGTTGGGTGGTGGGACGATGTGGACGTATTTCCCATCAATTGCCCCTCCGCAGTTAGGAAAGTCCCACCGCTCGGCAAAGTGGGAGGCCACAGTCTGCCATTCCTGTGGTGTGGAAGGAAACCGTTGAGGAAAACAAAAATAAATTAATATTTTTGCACATAAACATGGCAAGCAGATTAGACACAAACATTCTTGGCCAACCTCCAGATAGCATTTATTAAGCGGAATTTAACAACAACAAAGTATAAGGTACACCTATCATATTCCCCCTCCCCCCCTCTCATGGGCCATTTCTAACATTATGGGGGGTGGGGAAATCTTGGACAGGTAACCCTTTCCACTTCATTGAGAGATGAATGCCTAAATACAGGGTATTACTTGGAACAGCTCCTCCTTAGTTACACTATTGGCAGCCCACTGGACAGGTAAGAGGTGTCATAATACAAAGATATAAATACACACTGTACACATTTGAGCACATTTGGACATTCTGCTATTACCTGTCAAGATAATAATAGGATATAAAAAGTTTAAACAGTACCATTTGAAAGTATACATGCAGGCCCTTGCACTACATGCTTTGGGGAATTCATCCATACATCTGACCACAAAAGAGGTGGGTATAGTGTGTATGGGTTTGGCAAAGTCAGCAGATAGATGATTGAGGATAGATAGAGAATTGGGATCAGCTGACTTAGCAGTTGGGGGGAGGGAGGGTTACTAAAAATGATTTGGCGACACCACAAAAAAAAACCTCTGGCACTCTGCCTGAATTTAAAGCAAAAATCACATTTAAAAACATTTTAGGGGGTGTTTGGGGTAAAGCACTACTATGGAGCTGCCAAAATACATTGACTACATGAGGTGAATATAGGGCAGGAGAGCATGCTGGGGAGGTTATTGAAGGCCAATCTGTATGAAGGACCTAAAAAATTAATTACATAAAAATCCAGCTTGCATGAGGACAAAGGGGACATTCACAGCATATTCCAATCATGGTAATTAGGGAATGAGGAAAGAAATACAATATATTATCAATCATTCAATACAATAAAATGTGATATTAAAGGATAAAAATCTTACCTTCATATACTCCTTCTGCAGGACCTGTATGATGGCAGAACAGGTCTCTGGGATTATGATCCCCAGAGCCTGGGGGGAGATGCCTGTCGAGAACTTGAGGTCCTGCAGGCTTCTCCCTGTCGCCAAGTACCGCAGGGTAGTGACGAGCCTCTGCTCCGGAGTGATGGCTTGCCTCATGCAGGTATCCTGCCTGCTGATATAGGGGGTCAGCAAAACCAGCAGACGGTGAAATACGGGGTCCGTCATCCGGAGAAAGTTCCTGAAATCATCAGGATTATTCTCACGGATCTCATGGAGCAAAGGCATATGAGAGAACTGGTCACGCTGAAGCAACCAATTCTTGGTCCATGAACTCCTCCCCACCCTGTTCATGGACTGGACTTGTGTCAAGGTCAGGACCCCAACACCAAGCCCCCGCACAGCACGAACTCTAGGAGGAGTACGTATACGAAACATGGCTAGAAAATGGTCGGCTGCTCAGAACGAAGTAACAGAACGCACTGAAGAACAGCAAGGCCTGTGAAGAGCGACCTGAAAAACAGTAACGAACGAACAAGAACACAATGACTACTTAAAGTCACGTGGAACTTGCTTGCATGCACTGAAGAGCCTGATGCGACCATTCCCGATAAAGACCCTCACACCAGACCAGAGGGTTTTTAACTACCAGCTGGCCAGCTGGCCAGAGGCAGAAGAGTGGTGGAGAATGCTTTTGGGATAATGGCCAGTCGGTTCCGCCTATTCCTTACACCAATCAACATGGAGGAATATAAACTTAACCATATAATACTTGCATGCTGCATTCTACACAACTTTTTAAGGATAAATGCTATGAACTATGTGGCCTCAGTTGGGCTTGAGGCCGGATTTCAAGAACAAACCCTGATGGTACTTGAAGCTGGCTGTCCTGGCTTGACCCCCCAAAGCCCCCGCGAGGTCCGTCTAAAATGTATGGAGTACTTTGTGTGTAGGGGGGCCATTGATATGCCAGAAAATGTTTAAGAATCATTTTTAAAATACATTTTTAATTTAAACTGAAATAAGATTTCCTTTGACTGCTTGTGTTTCTTTTAGCTGTGTCCTTAGGTTATCCAATGGGCTTTTCTTTTTGGCCATTTTTTTCAATAGTGCAAATGTAATTTCTTTGATACATGAGGTGACAATCTCTTCTTCAGCTAACTATTATTATATTGTGGGTCTGCTACACATACACACACCTTGTTTTTGGTGTTTTTTTTTTTTTTAATTGTTTATTTAACATTTTTCATGACAAATATAATAACAGTGATGTCACATTCGGGATGAAAAGGAAAATAAAAAAAAAATAATAAAAAGGAAGGCTTTAACACTGTCAATCAAGGTTACATAAGCTTAAAACATTGTATATAAAAGAGTACAAAAGATGAAAAAAAAAAAAAAAGAAAAACAAAAACCAGATCAAAAGCTATAAGGTGACCTACAGTACAGCTTTAAAATTGGTAATTCCGAGTAAGAAAAGCTTTTGTTTACTAAATCAGCAAGTCTACGGTAAGTACATTACATGTTTTACTGGAAGTTGGGAAATCATTAGAGACAACCTACACAATCAAAAGAATAAGATACACAGCAACCCAAGGAGATAGAAGACGTAGATTACTATGTACCTCTAATAATTCAACTAGTATCATTTGTCTTAATGTTATAATCATAATCATCCCATGGCTGCCAAATAAGAGTAAATTTCTGTATGGAATCTTCAACAATGGCAGTTAGATGTTCCATTCTGCGAATGTCCATTAAGGTAGACAGAGTTTGTGAAAGGGTGGGAGGGGAAGTGGATAGCCAAAGTTTAGGGATAATTTTTTTAGCTGCTAATAACACAAAGGACATCAGTTTCTGCTTTGGTTTGTGAAGACCTTGATATGGGAGGCCTAGTAAATAGTACATGGGGTCTAGGGGAACGAGGGTTCCCGTCAGAGTCTCTAGTAAGGTTTGGATCTGCTCCCAAAATTGGGAAACTAAAGAACATTCCCAAAAGATGTGAAAGTGGGAACCAACCGCCTTATTACATCTCCAACAAATTTGGGAAATGGACGAATCAATCGCGTGTAGTCTTTCCGGGGTTTTATACCAAAACATAAGTACCTTATAGGCAGTTTCTTTGTGAGATATACATCGGGAGCTTTTGGAAGTGGAGACCCAGATCTTATCCCAGTCTAACAAAGATATGTTATGTTGGAGAATCTGTGCCCATTTCTTCATATAATAATGTGTATCTACTTTTAGGGGAATGGCTTCGTGGAGTATTCTATAAATGGTGGATATCAATTGGGGTTCATGGGGACCTGTAGCACAGAGCATTTCAAATTCAGTAGGTTTATCTAAAGACAGTGTAGGAGTTTTGATAGAAAAGAAATGTCTGATTTGTAAATATGAGTAAAATGTGGTTTTGGGTAGTTGGTGTTGTTTTTGGAGGTCCTCAAAGGATAGTAAATGTCTCGTGGCTGGGTTGACCAGCTGTCGCAGCTGGAAAATCCCGGCCCCAGACCAGTGCACCATACGGTCATAGGACAGACTATCCGGGATGTCTGGGTTAAAGAGGATATTGGTGAGAGGTGAGCATGGGGATGAAAGTGAGTATTTAGTGGAGCACTTCTTCCATATTGCTAATGTAAAGAGCATCGGGGCCAGGCAGAGACCCCTCAGCTGGGGCATATATTTATCAGTGGAGGGCCACAACATATAACATGGGTGTACTGGGGAAGTTATGCTCATTTCAATATCCGCCCATCTATTTGGGGCTGTTCTATTGGTCCATGAAGTAAGGGCCCTTAGATGAGATGCGTAATAGTACTTGATAAAGTCTGGAGCTCCTAGGCCTCCTTTAAGCTTACGTGCCATTACCACTGAGCCCGCCATTCTATGTGAAGCATTGTTCCATATAAAATGGAGGCTTCTTCTTTGAAGATTTTTCAACTGAGACATTGGTATTGCCACTGGAAGTGTCTCAAATAGGTACAATAATTTAGGAAGAATAGACATTTTTAGAATATTTATACGTCCAAGGAGAGAGATGGGCAAAGCGGCCCAATGGGTCAGCAAGCGGTTAATTTCTTGGAATAGGGGGGGGGAGTTCGCCTGATATAAAGTGGAGTATGATGCTGTAATGCAGACACCTAAGTATTTCAAGGATGTAGAGCTCCAATGATAATTATGTTTCTGTTTAAGGGTGACCAGATTAGATGGTGTGATATTTATGGGAAGAGCTTCCGTTTTGGTAGTATTAATTTTAAAGCCAGAGATTTCACTAAAAGAGTTTAGGATTTTATGTAGCGAGGGTAGGGACGTGTGTGGTTGGGTAAGTGTTAAAAGAATATCATCTGCGAAAAGGGATAGTTTGTATTCTAACTGACGGAGGCGTACTCCTACTATGGAGGGGCATTCACGAATTGTCGCTGCTAAGGGTTCCAAACTGAGTATAAAAAGTAAAGGTGACAAAGGGCAGCCCTGTCTAGTACCATTGCTAAGGGGGAATGGGGAAGATAGATAAGATGAAAGTTGTACTTGGGAGGTAGGGTGAGAGTATAAGGATCTGAGAGCCTGTACAAAGGGACCCGAGAAACCATATTTGGACAGGATCGCAAACATAAAGGGCCAACTAAGGCGATCAAATGCTTTCTGGGCATCTAAACTTAAGATTACTGCCGGAGTTTTAGTTCTAGTAAGCAAGTCTACGAGATCTATGGTGCGTCTGGTGTTATCACCCGCATGTCTCAGGGGGACAAATCCAACCTGATCTCTATTTATTAGAGATGGTAAAATTTTTGAGAGTCTATTTGCCAGGGTTTTGGTGAAGATTTTGTAATCAGAGTTTAATAGGGCGGTAGGGCGATAATTGTCAGGGGCAGTTGGGTCCTTATCTGGTTTTGGTATGACTATAATATGGGCATGAAGAAATTGGGGGTGAGGTGTGGTACCTTTTAATAAAGAGGCATATAAGTTTAACATGTGTGGGGATAATATAGGAAGAAAGGTTTTGTAATAGGAGTATGGAAGTCCATCTGGGCCTGGGGATTTATGTAGGGGAAGCAGTTTAATCACTTCAGTCAATTCTTCAGCGGTGATGGGATCATTTAATGATGAGCGCTGGTCAGGGGACAATTGTGGAAGCTTCAGAGACGATATAAATGAATCAAATTTCCCTTGAGTGAATTGGGTGAGTGGGTCAGAGCTCAAACAGTTATATAATTTGTTATAGAATTCTCCAAAAACTCTAGACATGGATTGAGGGCAAGAGGTGGGAGTTCCATCCATTTGTGTTAGATGATCAGGGATGGAAAGGCTTGGGCGAGGTTTCAGTCTGTTCACTAACATTCTGTGAGGCTTGTCAGCATATTCATAGAACTTCTGTCTTGACCATAAAATGGCTTTAGATATTTTATTCATCTCCAATGATTTAATTTTATTATGAATAGACATCACCTCCCGTAAACGGGTAGTAGCGGGGGCTTGAAGTAAGTGCATCTCGGCTGAGCGTAGTTAAGTCAAGAGTTCAGCTTTTTGTTGAAGCGAGTCACGCTTCCTGTGCGACCCAGCAGATATGCACTCACCCCTAAAAAAGGCCTTGTGGGCCTCCCACAGAATGGAAGTGTCCGAGACAGAGCCATCATTGAGCTGAAAGTATTCAGTCAATTTTGTTTGGAGTTGCTGTTTAATAACCTCATTTTTTAGGAGAGACTCATTAAGTCTCCAATGACATGACTTAGGAGAAGCGGAATGTAGGGATAGATCTAAGGTTATGGGTGCGTGGTCAGACCACGTAATTGGACCAATTTCAGAGGCAACTAATTGGGGTAGCAAGGGTGTGGAAAGTAGGAAGTAATCAAGATGAGAATATCCTTTGTGTGGGGGGGAATAAAAAGTAAATTGTTTACCAGTGGGATGTTTCACTCTCCAAGAGTCAAACAGGTTATGGGTGCAAATTAATTTGCGGAAGGAGGTAGATAACCTATAAGCTTGGGCTGGAGGGGTGTTTTGAAAAAGATTAAGTCTATCTTTGTTGGAGGACATACACATGTTGAAATCTCCTCCCACAATTGTAAATGGGTGAGAGGAGTTTTGTACTTCCTCAAGAACTGTAGTGAGGAATCCTATCTGTCCCGAATTGGGTGCATAGATGTTGACTAACGTGAGTTTCGTTTTTAAATGGACACAGTTCAGGATAACATAACGCCCCCGGGGGTCCAGTTTTAAGTCAATAACTCTTATAGGACATGAATGTTTGAACAAAATTGCTACACCTGCCTTCCCAGATGGGTCGGAGGCTACAAACGTGTTAGGGAACAATTTAGAAGTGAATTTAAAGGAGCCCCCTGGTCGAAAGTGTGTCTCCTGGACCATGACCACATCGGCTCCAGAGGCTCTGAATTCCTTCAAGGCTAGCCAGCGTTTGTGAATAGAGTTCAGACCTTTCACATTACATGAGAAGACCTTCAGAGCCATGAGGAGGGCATGTATTGTACAGCAATTGAAAACTTAATAACATACAGCAACATTTTTAACCAAAGTAGGTTAATCTGTAGTATCTTTACACATTTCTCAATTGTCATGTAGACAGTGAGCATATATACTTTAACAGCAAAAAAAAAAGAAAATGTTAGGCATATATTCAGGCCAAAAAAGGGCCTAGGATTGAAAAGAAAAAAAGAAAAAGAGAAAATATGAACTACAAAAAAACAAAAAGTAAAAAGGAAAAAACATTTTGACATCCTGAAGATGTAAAAATCTTCAGGGGGCCTTGGCTACCAGCCATAGGCCTGTAGAGGAGCATGTCGGTCAGCAACGTGGACGGATCGGTACCCGCTCCCTCCAAAAAGAAAGGAAGATTATATATGCAAACTTTCAACTTTGGATTCTGGGGGAGAAAAAATATAAAAATAGAAAAAAGGGGGACCATACCAACCGGGGGGGGCTGGAGTCCCCAAACTGGAACAGTTGCCTTTAAACCAGGCCAGCAAGAGCAGAATTAGGGAGGTCTCTCTCTGCGGTCATCAGGGAACTTCCCTTAAAATCCTCGGTGCCACCAAGGAACATGGTAGGAAAAAACATTGAGGGGCTTCTCCTCATTAAGTGAAAAGTGTTCAGGTAGGCATTCTAGCTGAAGCAGGACGTTGAGGAGTGGAAAAATTTCTTTGACCTCTCCGACAAACCGGGGTCCAGATCGCTGTAAGCGGTTGAAGAGGAGCAGGAATCAGGTTTAGAGGTGGTGGAGGCAGATCTTCTTCAGGAATAGGCGGCAATCCTAAGTTGCGGATAAAGGCTTCACATTCGTGTAATGCTCGCATCGAGTATTGAGTGCCATCTCTCGAGGCCGAGAGGCGAAAAGGGAAACCCCATCTGTAGGCAACTTGATGTTGTTGCAGGTGCATGGTTACTGGCCGTAAGTCACGCCTTTTAGCTAGTGTGATGGGGGATAGGTCGCTAAAAATTTGAAGTTTAGCACCTTTGTATTCAATGCGATTTTTATTTCGCGTGGCCATTGTGAGAGCTTCTTTGCTTTCATAGTAGTGGAAGCGAGCTATCACGTCTCTTGGGTTGGAACCAGGTGAGCCCTGTCTAGCCTCCAATCGATATCTGGAATATGTGGAGCTATAGTGACAAACAGTCCTAGGAGATAGGGACGTATTTCTTTGTCAGGAACTGTTTCCGGGATTCCACGGATCCTCACATTCTGGCATCTCTCTCTGTTCTCCAAGTCTTCCTGCTGTAATTGGACCTGGAAAACATTTTGTTTGAGTGTCGCGTTATCTTCTTCGAGTACGTGCACGTATTTCACCAGTTCGTCAAATTTGGATTCTAAAGTGTCCGTTCGATCGCCAAGTTGATCGATTTCCCCTCGGAGCTCCTGAGCCAGTTTCCCTACTGCTACTGTAAAGTTGCGGGTCAGATCTTGTAGCAGGGTCTGTAATTTTAAGTCCAGCACTGCAACTGTAACTGAGCTGTCCGAATCTTTTCCTTGGGGTGGGGGAGTAGAGATAGAAGTACCTGTGAACAATGCAGGATGATCAGCAAGGTGGTCTGCAGCATTCTCTGCCATATCTCTAAAGTTGCTGTGTGAGGTCTCCCCCTTCTGCTGTTGTGTGGAGAGGGATGTCTCTTGGGTTAGGGGGTTGTGAGCAGAGAGTTCTTGTGTGGTGATTGCTGTGTCTGCCGTACGTTCCGCTGCGAGCGTTACAGCCGTCTGGTTAATTGAGGCCGGGGATTGCGGCTTATACAGGAAATGCTCCATGCTTTGAGCCGGCCGGGAGGTCGGAGGCGGGACAAACCCCTGGTAGACGTGCCGCTGGGAACTTATTTTCCCCATGAGGTGCCCGGGAGTTTCCGGGAGCTTATCCAGTGGATCCTGGGTCTGCGTGAGCTAGCGTTGCTGAGCAGGGTCCGGGGATGGAAGGAGCAGGTCCGGAGCTACTCTCTCAAGTGTCCGCCATCATCGCCTGCCGCGCATGTGCCCCGTTTTTGGTGTTAATGTATGTAATGCATTAATGATAAAAATATTCATCATTTTCAGCACCATGAATTTAATTTTTTGAGTCACGAAAATGGCCTGATTGGGGCAAATTTTAAAGAACTGTGGGTGTTATTTACTAAAGGAAAATCCACTTTGCACTACAAGTGCACTGCAAAAGTGCACTTGAAACTGCACTTGTAGTGCAAAGTGGATTTGTCTTTAGTAAATAACCCCCATTGTCACTGTAAACACCAAATTACTCCAAAAACTGCTATTGAGCACTGAAAGAAGAAGCCACACATTGCTGAGTAGAAAAAAATTTTACTCAAAGCACATTCACGTGTGCATTAGAAAAGGGTTTTTGAACAAACCAACATATTTTTAGAATACAATTTTTTTGTTTGACGATAGAAATATCCTTTTTTGGGGTAAACAGGCATGTTTAAAACCATAAAACAATACACAACTAAATTAAAGCAATATCAGACATTAGTATGTCCAAACTGTGTTGATCTTGCCTTCATCAGATGGGGTGATGTCACCCCTATGAAAGCCAAATTTTGAAGATGCACACAAATTGAGAGTCAAAATGGGGATTTCCCTCCTGATCCCATGCCTAATGTCAATATGTGCTATGACATGTTTCGGGGGTGCAACCCCTTCCTCTCAGCTACTTTAGTTGCGAGGAAGGGGTTGCACCCACAAAACACGTACACTGATATCCCGTGATGGCAGATGTTGACACACTGTGTGCATCTTCAAAATTTGGCTTTCAATATACTTTAAAAAAGTTAGAAAAAGAATAAAAACATAAACTATATGAATAATTTTGGTGTGTTTTAGATTCTGCCTAAAACATCATGATGTTTTTGACCCTTTTTTCCACATCATTGATGTCTTCCTTAATCTTCTTTAAATCACGATTGCACACCATGATCTCCCCGATGAGGACATGTGCACTTGCACTTGTGAAATGAGATTCTTCCTCAACAACATCCACATCACCTAAAAGAAAAAACCACCATGTATTATAAATATGCAGGCATCCATCTATTACCTGAAGCTGTGGTCTCAGACATTCACCTGTTGTGGTCACTATTTCGCCCACTTCATAAACCTCTCCTTCCTCCACATCCTGAGATTGTGGTGTGGGGATTTCCTTTTCTTTAGGAGGTTGGGGTGTCCCTGGTGTCCTCAGATGTCCCGAGTCTTTTCTCCTCTATGTGAATTAAAAAAAGGTATACTTAGCACACAGATATTTGAGGGCAGAAATAGTAATATGAAAAATATTGTCCAATTGTCTGTTTTGGCAGAGTTCCAAGCTGAAGACATGATTTTTTCCCTTTCTTAAAGCTGGAATACTTACCTTTTTTGGTAAAGTATCACACATGTAGAGACCCCTAGTATGCACTGGAGCACCTGTGTGGGACACCCCACACACCCCAGGTCTGACCATCATTTCCTCAATTGATCCTTGGATCGTCATACCCCAAAATTCTTCTGCAGACTTCTCACAACTTTAGCCATGATCTTGGCCTTTCTCACACTTGGGTTTGGCTAAGGTCCATGCTTCCCATCATAGTCGGCCCTCTGCAAGATGTCCACCATCTCCACCATCTCTACAAAGGACATATTTGAGGCCTTAAATCTCCTCTGGGATCGGAATGTTTGCGGCTCCGGGCTTTTGTTGTCCTCATTGCTGCTCTCCTCTGAATGCACTTGCACTTTCTTCGCCATGTGCTCTCCCACTGTGCTGAAAGAGAAGGAGCGGGGAATAGACTAGAAAGAAGGTCAGGGGTGGGCGGAGTTTCATGCATGCTCAGTGCGTCGTACGTATGATCTGTGAGCGGAGGACGGAGTAGCGTAAGCGCCGATCATGATAATGAAGGTACAATTTGAACTTGGGGCATCAGTGGTCTATACTGCTTCTAGATTGAGGCCTATATAGGGACAAGATTAGGAGAGTTTAGACTGACATTAGGGTTTGTCTTTGTTGCGTCTTGCAGAGAAAATGGATTGATTCAATGATTACAACTTCCTCCCCCAATTCATTGATATGTACAGAGAGCTGCCCTGTCTGTGGCAGGTGAAACACCCCTTTTATACTAATAAAAGAAATAGGCAGGCAGCGCTGGATCAGTTGCTGAAATTGGTGAATTCGCAGATCCCCATAGGAAACATGAACTATTTGAAGGCCAAAATTGGTGGCCCGAGGAGCACATATAATAGGTAGCGCAAGAAGGTCCAGGATTCCATGAGATCAGGAGCAGCAGCAGATGACATTTATGTCTCCAGGCTGTGGTACTATGACAGACTGCAGTTTTTGTCAGACCAGAATGAAATCAGGCCATCACTCTCAACCCTCCCTTCCACACTTTCTTCCACTCTTCCTTCCACCTCAGATGAGGCTTCCGAAGTCCAACCTGGGCCTCCCAACCAGGAAAAAGATGTGGAGGAGCCCAGCTTGAGTCAGGTATAGCAATGTTTAACATATTTCTCAAAATTGTGTTTGATTGATGAACAATAAACTAAAACTATGTCCCATTTTCATACACAGGAAAGCCTCAGCCAGGAGGAGGCTGTGGAAAATGGCAGCCAGGAGGTGGTCAGGGAAAGTGGCAGCCAGGAGGTGGTGGGGAAAAGTGGCAGCCAGGAGGTGGTGGGGGTAAGTGGCAGCCAGGAGGTGGCCGGGCCCATTAGCCTGGCCGAATCCCAGGTCCCTCTCCTCCGCCTTCCAACAAAAAGGCCCAGGAAGGGGTGTAACGTGGAGGAGTCAGTGCTTTCTTTGATTCAGGAGGCTACTGCGGCCCTAAGAACCATCCCCAATCTTCAAGAGACCTATGCCTGCATGGTAGCCAGGAAAATGCAGGAAATGGAGGTGGGCCAATGCTTATTTTGTGAGGAAGTGATCTATCTGGCCCTAAATGAGGGGTTGAGGGGCGAAATCACAAGCAAAACCCACCTGTGTGAATTGGACCATCCTCCTCCTCCTCCACCTTCTCCACCTCCTGCCACAACTCCAATACCAGAGCCACAGCCCAGAAGCAAGCATGGAAGGAAGCGTGGAAGGAAGACAAGAGAGTGATGGCCTGGGTTTAGTCTGGTCTGACAAAAGATGCAGGCTGTTGTATGACCACAGCCTCGGGACATATATGTCATCTGCTGCTGTTCCTGATCTCTCAGAGTCCTGAACCGGATTGTGCTCTCTATTAAATGTACTCCTCAGGCTACCAATTTTGCCTGTCAAATAATTGATGTGTGCCCTGGGGTACAAAGGCTTCGCCAATTTCACCAGTTTATCCAGTGTTGCCTTCCACCTTATTTTGTTATGACCCCTAATAAATGCCTATTTTATTTTCACAAATACTTGGCTATGTGTTTTAGTTAAAAAATGACAGTTTTTTGTGAGTAGGCAGGTACATTTCAAAAATACAATGTCAAATTAACAAGGGTAACCAACACCAAACAACCTCCTTGAGGTTAAAAAAATACAAGATAATAATGGTGTTGTGGTAACTTGACACACAAAGGACAAAAAATATTATGGAGATTAGGGATGAGCTGAACACCCCCCGGTTCGGTTCGCACCAGAACCTGCGAACGGACCGAAAATTCACACGAACGTTAGAACCCCATTGACGTCTATGGGACTCGAATGTTCGAAATCAAAAGTGCTCATTTTAAAGGCTAATTTGCATGGTATTGTCCTAAAAAGGGTTTAGGGACCCGGGTCCTGCCCCTGGGGACATGTATCAATGCAAAAAAAATTTTAAAAACGGACGTTTTTTCGGGAGCAGTGATTTTAATGATGCTTAAAGTAAAAAAATATTCCTTTAAATATCGTACCTGGGGTGTGTCTATAGTATGCCTGTAAAGTGGCGCGTGTTTCCCGTGTTTAGGACAGTCTCTGCACAAAATGTAATTTTTAAAGGAAAAAATCTCATTTAAAACTGCTTGCGGGTTTAATGTAATGTCGGGTCCTGGCAATATGGATGAAAATCAGTGAGACAAACGGCATGGGTACCCCCCAGTCCATTACCAGGCCCTTTGGGTCTTGTATGGATATTAAGGGGAACCCCGCACCCAAATTAAAATAAGGAAAGGTGTGGGGCCACCAGGCCCTATATACTCTGAACAGCAGAATACAGGCGGTGCAAACAAGACAGGGACTGTAGGTTTGTTGTTAAGTAGAATCTGTTTGTAATTTTGAACGGGTATATTTTTAACGTGTTTAGCTCCAGACAAAAAATCTTTTTTAAGCTTTTTGGAAAACATAGGGAAGGGTTATCACCCCTGTGACATTTGTTTTGCTGTCTACCCTCCCCTTCAGAAGATTTCACCTCACTTTTTGTCCCAATGACAAATGTTTTTTGAAAATTTGTTTTTTTTTGTGGAACAAGGATTGGAAAGCATCAGTGGAAAGGAGAAATGTTTTTCCCATATTAACTCTTACAGGAGAGAATTTCCCTTCCTAGGCGTAGATTTCATCTCACTTCCTGTTGTCTCCTTCCGTTTGCAAGCAGGAGTCGTTTGTAAGTTAGATGTTTGAAAGTAGGGGCCTGCCCTATATACTCAGCAGAAATTTGGGCCTTAGGTGTTGTTGTGGCCACAACACTGTAAGCCCTCACAGGGCCCTGCTGTGAAATATTAGATCAAGAATTGTAATTACATGCCCCTGTTGAGCAGGGGCAGAAAAATTGGGCCTTTGGTGGTGGTGGTGGTGCTGGTGCCACAACACTGTAAGTCCTAACTCACTTTTGGTGGGCGCAGAAATGGGCCCTGCTGTGAAATATTAGATCAAGAATTGTAATTACATGCCCCTGTTGAACAAGGGCAGAAAAATTGGGCCTTTGGTGGTGGTGGTGGTGGTGGTGCCACAACACTGTAAGTCCTCACTCGCTCTTGGTGGGTGCAGAAATGGGCCCTGCTGTGAAATATTAGATCAAGAATTGTAATTACATGCCCCTGTTGAACAAGGGCAGAAAAATTGGGCCTTTGGTGGTGGTGGTGGTGCTGGTGCCACAACACTGCAACCCCTCACAGATACTCTAGTTGGAACGCAGAAACGAGCCCTGCTGCAAAGTATTGCATCAAAAATTGTAATTACACGCCCCTGTTAAACAGGGGTTGAAAAATTGGGCCTTAGGCACTGGTGCTGGTGCCACAACACTGCAACCCCTCACAGATACTCTAGTTGGAATGCAGAAATGAACCCTGCTGCAAAGTATTGCATCAAAAATTGTAATTACACGCCCCTGTTAAACAGGGGCTGAAAAATTGGGCCTTAGGCACTGGTGCTGGTGCCACAACACTGCAACCCCTCACAGATACTCTAGTTGGAATGCAGAAACGAGCCCTGCTGCAAAGTATTGCATCAAAAATTGTAATTACACGCTCCTGTTAAACAAGGGCTGAAAAATTGGGGCTTAGGCACTGGTAGTGGCGCCCAGAACCAAAAATGTTCTTACAAGCTATCAGCGTGATCATTGAGGAGGAAGAGGATAATTACTCAGGGATAGTCACTCAGCATAGGCAGTCTTTGAAGCTATCTGAAAAAAATTATTCGGTTACATCAGCATCAGGTGCTTGGTAGCTGGTGGTGATCCAAGACTGATTCATTTTTATGAAGGTCAGTCGATCGACCGAGTCGGTGGACAGACGCACCCTGTGATCAGTTACAAAGCCTCCAGCAGCACTGAATGTGCGTTCCGAAAGAACGCTGGATGCAGGACAGGCCAGTAGCTCAATTGCATACTGTGCAAGCTCTGGCCAGTGATCCATCCTCAAGACCCAGTAACCCAGAGGATTTTCGGTGGGAAAGGTGTCCAAGTCAAATCTTGCCCCTAGGTATTCCTGCACCATGTAAAACAGACGCTGGCGATGGTTGCTGGAACCGATCATACCTTGGGGCTGCGGACCAAAAAATTGTCTGAACGCATCGGTCAGACGGCCACCTTCTCCACCGCTCCTTCTTTGACTGACTGAAGCCTCAGCAACAGGTTGTCCAGAAACAGGAGTTTGTAACCTCCCAGTCTCTGGGAACGCGTTGCACAGACCTTTCTGCAAGGCCTCCCGAAGATGTTTCATCTTCTGCTCCCTCTGCGATGGCAAGATAAGGTCCGCAACCTTACCCTTGTAATGTGGATTAAGGAGGGTTGCCAGCCAGTATTGGTCCTTCTCCTTGATACCACGAATATGAGGATCCTTACGCAGGCTTTGCAGGATCAGGGAGGCCATGCAGCGTAGGTTTGCTGAGGCATTCGGTCCGGAGTCCTCTGGGTCACTAAAGACGACATGGTCCGCAGCCACCTCCTCCCAGCCACGTACAAGTCCATGTGTTTCTTGGGACTGATCCCTTAAAGACTGCTGCTGTTGCTGAGTGCCAGGCTCCACCTCCATACTGACACAATCTTCCTCCTCCTCCTCCTCATCCTCTTCCTGTGTGATTGGCGGGCACGCAGCAACACTGTCTGGATAAAGGGGGCCTTGAGAGCTAAGGAAGTCCTCCTCTTCCTGCCTCTGTTCTGCCTCAAGTGCCCTGTCCATTATTCCACGCAGCGTGTGCTCCAACAGGTGGACAAGAGGGACAGTGTCACTGATGCATGCACTGTCACTGCTCACCATCCTCGTGGCCTCCTCAAATGGTGACAGGACAGTGCATGCATCCCTGATCATGGCCCACTGGCGTGGGGAAAAAAAACAAGCTCCCCTGACCCTGTCCTGGTGCCATAGTCGCACAGGTACTCATTGACGGCCCTCTGCTGCGTGTGCAGCCGCTGCAGCATGGCCAACGTTGAGTTCCACCTGGTGGGCATACCACAGATTAGGCGGTTCTTGGGCAGGTTAAACTCCTTTTGGAGGTCCGCCAGCCGAGCACTGGCATTATATGACCGGCGGAAATGCACGCAGACTTTCCTGGCCTGCCTCAGGACATCCTGTGAGCCTGCCCAAGAACCGCTGCACCACCAAGTTAAGGACGTGAGCCAAACAGGGCACATGGGTCATTTGTCCCTGTCGGAGGGCAGAGAGGAGGTTGGTGCCATTGTCACAAACCACCATTCCTGCCTTAAGTTGGCGTGGCGTCAACCACCTCTGAACCTGCCCCTGCAGAGCTGACAGAACCTCTGCCCCAGTGTGGCTCCTGTCCCCCAAGCACACCAGCTCAAGCACCGCATGGCATCTTTTGGCCTGCGTACTTGCGTAGCCCCTTGAACGGCTACGGAGCACCGCTGGTTCCGAGGACAAAGCACAGGAAGAGGCCATGGAGGAAGAAGAAGAGGAGGGGGTGGAGGAGAGAGGTGTGTCACAATCATTTGTAGTGGCATTTTGGAGGCGTGGTGGCGGAACAACCTCCCACACTACTGCACCTTGTCCTGCCTCCTTCCCAGCTGCCAGCAGAGTCACCCAATGCACGGTGAAACTTAGGTAACGTCCCTGTCCATGCCTGCTGGACCATGAGTCAGCGGTAATATGCACCTTACCGATGACCGCCCTGTCCAGCGAGGCATGGACATTGCCTTCCACATGCCAGTAGAGAGCCGGAATCTACCAGTCTACCAGTCTACCAACTGAAAAGGCAGCAGTTGAAGTGCTAGCAATTTTGCCAAGCTAGCATTCAACCGCTGGGCATGTGGATGGCTGGGAGTGAACTTCTTTCGGCGGTGCAGCAGCTGGGGCAGGGAAATTTGCCTGGTACAATCTGATGTCGGTGTACCGAAAGCAGATTGCCCACAAGTACTTGGCTGTGACACACCTAATTCTACACCTTCATTCCTCTCAGTGCAGGTCTCAGAGAGGACTGAAGGTATAGTGGGGTTGGAGATCTCAGCTGATGAGGAGCAAGGAGAGGTCCTCTTTGTTCTTTGGTGTGGGTCTTTTAGATACGCCTGCCAACGAACTGCATGGCAGGTCAACATATATCCGGTCAAGCATGTGGTACCCAAGCGGGAGATGTTTTGGCCATGCGAGATACGCTTGAGACATATGTTGCAAATAGCAGCGGTGCGATCTGATGCACTCGTCTCAAAAAAGGCCCACACCAAAGAACTTTTTGAATAACGCGCAGAGACTGCAGCACCCTGCACATGTGGAGCTTTGGGGTGTGATGCAGTCAATGTGCTGCCCTTAGGCTGGCCCCTGGAGGGCATCCTGCCTCGTTGGTGATGTGCCGCCTCCTCCTCCTCCTCCTCCTCCTCTCTCCTATCAGGCACCCACGTTGAGTCAGTGACCTCATCATCCCCTCTCTCCTCATCACTGGAGCAAACCTGACAGTATGCTGCAGCAGGGGGAGCATGACTGCCAGATTGCTGTCCTTTATGGGGACACCCTCTATCCGTGCTCATGTTACTGCCTTCATCAAGCTCAGTATCATCATCAGAGCCTTCCAAACTCTGGGCATCCTCCTGGAGCAGGTACCCAACACTATGGTCAAACAGTTCCAGGGACTCCCGGGAGGACATGGTGGGGCTAGGGAAGGAGTCACTGATGACATTGAGCCGAGGGAAGAGGCCGCTGCTTTGCCAGACAAAGTACCCTGAGCATGGGTGAGAGAGGATGAGGAGGATGAGGACGGCTTAGTCATCCACTCGACCAAGCCTTCTGCATGTTGTGGCTCAACACGGCCAGCTGCCGATAAAAAGGCCAAGCGTGTCCCACGGCCACGTGCTGATGAGGATGCACCGTCTCCATGACCAGCACTAGACACAGAGCCTGCTTGCGCTCTCTTACTGGCTTGTGACTGTCTGCCTCTCTTTCTTGGCCTTCCAGATATACTAATGGCCTGTAGCTGCTCTAAGCTGGGATATTTATATATATATATATATATATATATATATATATATGTACTGATACTGCAGCTAGCAAAATCAACTGCCTGCCTGTAGTATGAGAACACCACCAACCTTCTACAGGTAGCTTTAGCTGAACACTGTGCAGAGCTTGCAAAAAACTAACTTGTAGCTTTTTTAGCTGCCTGCGGTAGTGATAGGATCAGGAAAACACCACCAAGCTTCTACAGGTAGCTTTAGCTGAACACTGTGCAGAGCTCGCAAAAAAATAACTTGTAGGTTTAGCTGAACACTGTGAGGAGGACGCACCACACTAACTTGTAGTTTTAGCTGAACACTGTGAGGAGGACGCACCACACTAACTTGTAGTTTTAGCTGAACACTGTGAGCAGGACGCACTGCACTAACTTGTAGCTTTAGATGAACACTGTGCAGAGCTCGCAAAAAAATAACTTGTAGGTTTAGCTGAACACTGTGAGGAGGATGCACTACACTAACTTGTAGTTTTAGCTGAACACTGTGAGCAGGATGCACTGCACTAACTTGTAGATTTATATAAACACTGTGCAGAGGTCTCACTACACTAACTTGTAGTTTTAGCTGAACACTGTGAGCAGGACGCACTGCACTAACTTGTAGCTTTAGATAAACACTGTGCAGAGGTCTCACTACACTAACTTGTAGTTTTAGCTGAACACTGTGAGCAGGACGCACGGCACTAACTTGTAATTTTAGCTGAACACTGTGAGGAGGACGCACCACACTAACTTGTAGTTTTAGCTGAACACTGTGAGCAGGACGCACTGCACTAACTTGTAGCTTTAGCTGAACACTGTGAGGAGGACGCACCACACTAACTTGTAGTTTTAGCTGAACACTGTGAGCAGGACGCACTGCACTAACTTGTAGTTTTAGCTGAACACTGTGCAGAGCTCGCAAAAAAATAACTTGTAGGTTTAGCTGAACTCTGTGAGGAGGACACACTGCACTAACTTGTAGTTTTAGTTGAACACTGTGAGCAGGACGCACTGCACTAACTTGTAGCTTTAGATGAACACTGTGCAAAGGTCTCACTACACTAACTTGTAGTTTTAGCTGAACACTGTGAGCAGGACGCACTGCACTAACTTGTAGCTTTAGATGAACACTGTGCAGAGGTCTCACTACACTAACTTGTAGTTTTAGTTGAACACTGTGAGCAGGACGCACTGCACTAACTTGTAGCTTTAGATGAACACTGTGCAGCGGTCTCACTACACTAACTTGTAGTTTTAGCTGAACACTGTGAGCAGGACGCACTGCACTAACTTGTAGCTTTAGATGAACACTGTGCAGAGGTCTCACTACACTAACTTGTAGTTTTAGCTGAACACTGTGAGCAGGACACACTGCACTAACTTGTAGTTTTAGCTGAACACTGTGGGGAGGACGCACCACACTAACTTGTGGTTTTAGCTGAACACTGTGAGCAGGACGCACTGCACTAACTTATAGTTTTAGCTGAACACTGTGAGGAGGACACACCACACTAACTTGTAGTTTTAGCTGAACACTGTGAGCAGGACGCACTGCACTAACTTGCAGCTTTAGATGAACACTGTGCAGAGCTCACAAAAAAATAACTTGTAGGTTTAGCTGAACACTGTGAGGAGGACGCACCACACTAACTTGTAGTTTTAGCTGAACACTGTGAGCAGGACGCACTGCACTAACTTGTAGCTTTAGATGAACACTGTGCCGAGCTCGCAAAAAATAACTTGTAGGCTTAGCTAAACACTGTGAGGAGGATGCACCACACTAACTTGTAGTTTTAGCTGAACACTGTGAGCAGGACGCACTGCACTAACTTGTAGATTTATATAAACACTGTGCAGAGTTCTCACTACACTAACTTGTAGTTTTAGCAGAACACTGTGAGCAGGACGCACTGCACTAACTTGTAGCTTTAGATAAACACTGTGCAGAGGTCTCACTACACTAACTTGTAGTTTTAGCTGAACACTGTGAGCAGGACGCACGGCACTAACTTGTAGTTTTAGCTGAACACTGTGAGGAGGACGCACCACACTAACTTGTAGTTTTAGCTGAACACTGTGAGCAGGACACACTGCACTAACTTGTAGTTTTAGCTGAACACTGTGAGGAGGACGCACCACACTGCACTGCACTAACTTGTAGCTTTAGATGAACACTGTGAGGAGGACGCACCACACTAACTTGTAGTTTTAGCTGAACACTGTGAGCAGGACGCACTGCACTAACTTGTAGCTTTAGATGAACACTGTGCAGAGGTCTCACTACACTAACTTGTAGTTTTAGCTGAACACTGTGAGCAGGACGCACTGCACTAACTTGTAGCTTTAGATGAACACTGTGCAGAGGTCTCACTACACTAACTTGTAGTTTTAGCTGAACACTGTGAGCAGGACGCACTGCACTAACTTGTAGCTTTAGATGAACACTGCGCAGAGCTTGCAAAAAAATAACTTGTAGGTTTAGCTGAACACTGTGAGCAGAACGCACCACACTAACTTGTAGTTTTAGCTGAACACTGTGAGCAGGATGCACTGCACTAACTGTAAATAGTCTAGCTGCCTGACTGTGGTACTAATAGGATCAAAAGAACACCAGCAATTTTCTTCAGGTAGCTGTAAATACTGTAACAAGACAAGCCTGCCTGTCAGTAAGAAGATAACAGGAACGGATCTAGCTAAACTGAATACAGTGTATATATATATATATGCAACACCTGGGATGCATATATATACACAATACACTGTAAGTGCAGCTAACTCACTGATTGTCCTGCCTAATCTATCTAACTCAAATGAAATGACACTGTCTCTCTGTCTAACTATCTCTCTTTCAACGCCAGAACACACACTACACAGGGCCGCCGTGCAGGCGGCCTTATATAGTGTGGAGTGTGTTCTAAACCCCCTGAGCCATAATTGGCCAAAGCCACCCTGGCTTTGGCCAATTACAGCTCTCTCTACCGACGGCACTGTGATTGGCCAAGCATGCCGGTCATAGTGCATGCTTGGCCAATCATCAGCCAGCAATGCACTGCGATGCCGCAGTGAATTATGGGCCGTGACGCGCAACACAAATTTGGCATGAATGGCCCATAACGTTCGGAATTCAGCGAACGACCAAACAGCCAATGTTCGAGTCGAACATGGGTTCGACTCGAACACGAAGCTCATCCCTAATGGAGATCACTAGAAAAAAAAAAAAAAAAGAAAAAAAAAACAGGTGATCTTAAGAAAAAAATTTTTAAAAAGAGCACTATAAAAATAAATTCTAAACATTGTTATGGAGATCTGACAAAAAAAATAAAAAATATTATTCAGGAGATCACAAAAAATAATAAATAAATCTGTTTGTCAGAACTCTGTATGAATATCAGCAGAAAAACAACTTCATTATTCTAGCATTCTAAAGAAGAAGATAATGCGCTGCATTAAAAGATTAAAAACTTTGCAGCGTGACGAATGTGCTACCTCCATTACGAACGCTAGTTTTACCAGACCGAGTGCTTCCGTTTCATGCTTGATTCAATGCATGCGTGGAATTTTGTGCGTCGTAATTGTGTACACACTTGGAATTTACGACAACAGATTTTGTTGACGGAAAATTTGAGAACCAGCTCTCAAATCTTGTTGGTCGGAAATTCCGACAAAAAATGTCCGATGGAGCCTACACACGGTTGGAATTTCTGACAGCAAGCTCGAATCGAACATTTGTCATCGGAAATTCCCATCGTCTGTACGCGGCATTAAGGATAGGAAGAACTCAGATAAACAAATGTGTAGGAAGACAAGTATATTAGAATCTACAGTTTGAGAAATGCATGCCTTACTGGTTCCTATTTGGCAGCTTTCTTAATCATTGCATTGTAAATAGCAGTACCATCTTCAACAGTAATACAGGGACTTAGGTATACTGGCATATAATTTAGACAGCTTTCTGAAGACATCCAGTTTGGTCAATAAACAAAATCCAGAGTACTGTCTTTATTAGACTGGGTGTCACATTCAGTAAATATTAACCGTATCATTTTATTTTGGAAAATGCCCTACAAGCCTGTCACACCTCCAGAAGGAACTATAAAATGCATGTTTTCAGATTACTACTGAAAATACTAAACCACTGACAGCTAGAATTGCTGTAATTGCTGCAAACTGAGCACTCATAGATACAAGTAAATGTAAAGTTTGATAAATAGAACAGTAAAGCAATATATTGTATGGAATTGTATACAGATGTTCTTTTATACTTATTAAAGAAAAACAGTAAACAAGAGTAGGGTTTGTGGAAAGTTACAGTTACCACAATGGGGCAGGGGTTACTTCTACCAATCTCAATTTCTTTTCTCTTAAAAAAATGCTGCCCACCTCAAGTTTGCTAAAGACCATTATAATATTCCACAACAACACTATAAAAATGCATTGTGATAAGCTGAGACAATACTTGAAATTTTGTTAAATCAACAGTATAAGTTCATGTTTGGAGAGAAAACACTAAATACCAACTACAACACCCTAAACCAAAAGCATGCTGGTAATATAAAGAGCCTTGCCCTATTGTCTACAAAATGTTAACAATTAAAAACAGACCAGTTGGTTTCATGTAGCGTATCATAAAGTGATACATTGAATAATTAAAAATATTGGGTTATGAACATAACAGCATTTTATGACAGATTTTGAGTTTCAAAGATTGGAAATTTTTGGTTCTAGAGTGCCCAATATTTTTAATAATTTTGGCCAACCAGTTTTGTAAATAGCAAAGGGTTTAAAACACTTCTTAAGTACCTTGTGGGTTTGATCAGAAGCTACAGAAAGTATTTGGCTGAAGTCATTGCCAATAAAGCAGACTCCACTAATAACTGAACATAGTTACATAGTTACATAGTTAGTAAGGTTGAATAACGACACCAGTCCATCTAGTTCAACCTGAGTGAGTGTGGGTGTGTGTCTACAATTGTCCCTAACCCTGTACATCCCACACTCACATCAGTCCCTACCCTCAATCCAAGGTCCCCATTCATATACTAGGCCAATTTTGGATAGAACCCAATTAACCTACCAGCATGTCTTTGGAGTGTGGGAGGAAACCGACGCAGGCACAGAGAACATGCAAACTCCAGGCAGGTAGTGTCGTGGTTGGGATTCAAACCAGCAACCCTTTTTACTGCTAGGCAAGAGTGCTACCCACTACACCATTGTGTTATCATACTACTGATCACTGACCACAGCTTTACCTTATATCCAAAGCTACTTTGCTAACCCCCTCAACCCCCATGGGGAAAAACAGAAGTTTTATATTGCATAATAAAGTACTCTGGGCTCCTAGAGCACTGTAGGAGAATAGAAAAGTCAAAAACAGGCACAGGATGATGCCCTCCCTTCTAGATAAGTGGAAGTGTATAAAATAGTAGATTTGGGTTTAATTTAAATATCTATCAGCATTGGATTGATACCTAAATTGTTCACCAGTTATATTTTCCCCAGTTCATTTAGCTAAATATAACAGTATATAAAAATGTAATAGCCTTAGACACCTTTCACACTGAGGCATTTTTCAGTCATATTAGTGCTAGAGATAGCACCTGTAAAGCACCTGGAAACTGCCTCCCATTCTCTACAATGGGTGCTTTCACACCCGGGCGGACGTTCGGAAAAGTCCTGCAAACAGCTTCTTTGGGGCAGGCGCAAAATGCACCTGCCCATTGCAATGAATGAATGAGTTTTCAAAGTGCCTGAAAAGTGATTCAGAAGCAACACAAGAGTTTTTAACCCTTTTTCTGAAGTGAAAACCGATCCTTTAGCGGCACTGCTTAAAGTGATTGTAAAGCCTTGTTTAGAAAAAATAAAGTAAAATAACAAACATGTTATACTTACCTCATCTGTGCAGTTGGTTTTGCACAGAGCAGCCTGAATACTCCTCTTCTCGGGTCCCTCTTTGCTGCTCCTAGCCCCTTCCTCTGTTGAGTGCCCCTCAGCCAGCAGCTTGCTACAGGGGGCACCCAAGCTGAGTCAGAGCTCTGTTTATCCATTCAGACACGGAGCCCCTGGCCTGGCCCCACCCCTCTCTCCCCTGATTGGCTGACTGACTTTGATTGACAGCCAAGGGAGCCAATGGGACTGCTGCTCTGTTTTAGGCAATTAAGAGGAGTGTCCTGGATGGCTGAGGGGATTGTGGACATCGCTGGAGAGAGAAGGGGCTCAGGTAGGTAATTGGGGAGGTGCTGAAGGGGCTGCTACACACAGAAGGTTTTTTATCTTAATGCATAGAATGCATTAAGATAAAAAAGTCTGTCTTTACAACCCGTTTAAACAGCGCTAAATCACTGCTAAAACGAGTGATGCTTTAGCGCAAACGGACAGCGCTTTCAGTGTGAAAGTAGCCTAATACATTGCGTTAAATTAAACACTGATATAGAGTACTGCTTTAAATGTGATAAATGTGATGTTTGAAACATACCATCAGCTTTTTTCGAAAGACAAAAGTTACACTTTCATCCAGACTTCTTTTCTTTCTGGCTTAGTATTACCTTTAACTTTTTTCCACCCAACTGCTTTGTTTTGTTACTTACAGCATTATCCCATTTTGTATTTGGCAAGAGATAAATGTAGAACATGGCAAAGCCAGAGGAGATTAAATGAGTCTACCAGATGCTAAACATTGTAAATAAGATTACTGATGTGTAGGTCTGTTGTCCTTTGATTGCTGGCAAGATCTAATTCCCAGGCTGTTAGAAGTTGCCATGCAAGATACTGCAGACTGTAGTTCAAATGTCACATGGGGCTACAAACCACTGGAGCATAGTGTGAGGAATTGAGATAGAAAAAGACCATGTGAATAGTTTTTGTTTGTAAAACAGTTATGTGATTCAAGATTTGCATACTATTATTTCATTTGGCCATATAAAGCCAGCCTTATGCCAGGAAACTTGTTAACTTGCTTTCATGGTTCTACTTACCCATACATCTAAAACGTTATGTTTTGCATGAAAGTTGTGTTATGTGACATCTAATTAGGAGGGTGTTATTTTGCCATTGGTAAAGTAAGAGTTTCCAGTGAAACATAATAACACAAGAATTATAGGTAAACAATTAGTTATGCCATACATTTAGAGAATGTAGTCAGACAAATGATAAACCTCTGAAATAAAAAAAAAATGTACACCCTTTTGTTTGAGCATACATTATGGAAATGTGTAAAAAACTGTACAAATAATATTTCAGCTTTAGATAATCAGGTAGCAGTCTAGCATCCACCCCCCCCCCACACACACACACACACACACACACACACACACTTCCCAGTCTCATATTCATAAATAAACGAAGTTCATATTACCAAATGCATTAAAAGTTTAGTGATTCTCTAAACTAAATGCATTGAAACATTCATATTATTTGTCTAAATGCTTTCATTCTCATGAATACCCCATATTGGGTATATAAATTATATGCATTTAATAGATGTTCCATCTATATGAATAAACCTAGCATTAGTTTAAAAGCTACAATGTATTTTAAAACTACATAGTAATCAAATATTAGAAAATATAGTGCATATCATTTATAAAATTGAAAGTCTTCAAATATATGGATTCCTGAAAACAATGATAGCATGTTTCTGGTAGCAGGTATACAGTGAAAAAAAAAATGTTTTTATTTCCCCACAGTTTTTGTCACAGATCACCTGTCTTGAAGAAGGAGGGTATTGTTTCTGGTTATAATGCTGGATCCAAGGTATGACTGGCAGCACTGCAGGCTGTAATACAGTCCCATTCTAAACTTATGCCATTCTAAAAGTTGACTGGGAAAGCAGATGTAGCTGTGTGTTTTTGTAATTATTCTCAGCACCTCTGTCAGTAGCCTGGAGAAAATGTGTAGACCAGTGCCTATTATTCATGAATAAACTATCTGGAATGGGCTAGTGCCAAAAAAATACAGGCGTTCTAAATTAAAAAAAGGAAAATAAATAACATCGTTTTCTTAAGTGAATTATATATTAGTACATAATAATTATTTTATCATCTAAAGTAAGCATAGAATGCCATAAAACTGTAATGATTACAAGGGATTTTATGAATGTGTTGAAATCGTTTAATCTTGAAAATATTTTTCCATTTTTTAAAACAGTAAGGATGCATGTTACAGTTAGATTTTAGTGTAGTCACTGCAGTAAAGAATAATTCAACAATCGGTATTTTGAAAGAAAACATGTTCATTATAGATACTTTATTAACAATGTTATTGCATAGGTAAAACAATAGTTGGGTGACTTTTGTTTACTGGGTCGATTCATCAGCTTCCAGTTTTTTTGGGTCAAATCTTAAAGTGGTTGTAAAGACACAAGGCTTTTTTTTTAAGGTAAAAAACCTTCTGTGTGCAGCAGCCCCTCCTGCCCCCCCAATGCTTACCTGAGCCCTCTCTCGATCCAACAATGTCCATGAGAACCTTCGTTTTCCAGGGGCTCGCACTCCTGATTTGCTTTTGGCAGTAGCGGGAGCCATTGGTTCCTGCTACTGTTAATCACAGCCATTGAGCAAATCAGGAGATGGAGGGGCCTGCTTGGGTGTCCTCACAGCAAGCTGCTTGCTGTGGGGGCACCTGGCATGTGGGGGGGCAGGAGCACCAGCATGGGACCCGAGAAGATCCGGGCTGCTCTGTGCAAAACCACTGCACAGAGCAGGTAAGTATAACATGTTTGTTATTTTAATGTTAAAAAAACTGAGGGTTTAGTAACACTTTCATTGAACAAGTTGAGTTAGAAGCTGGTTGGCTACCATGCACATCTGCATCAGATTTTTCACTATCCAGTTTTAGTATATCAACCCCAGTATATCATATTAGACAAGTGGTATTACTAGGAGTGGTAATAATAAAACTTGACATTGTGAATTCTGGTACCAGAACAATGAAGGCCTTCAAGCTGTCCACTGATGATATGCTTTTTTAACCGATCAAACTTTGGGTAATATTTTAATTATAAAAATAACAATTGTGCAAATCAAATAATAAGTGATGAAGCACACTGATTAAGGTGCAAAGTGCAAAAATAAATCCACTAGTTGCATAAGTCTACCAAACTTATCATACGTGAAATAGATAGATAAGTGCTACACACATTAAACAAATAAAGTGCAATGTGCATCAAAAATAACAGATTAGTAGAAAAAATTCAGTGTAATATCAAAAATAGTCCAAAATGATTAAATTGTATTCCTCCACCGAGTGACAGATAATGAATCTTCTGTGACACACCAATGTGGTAATCAGGGACTCCTACCAGATAGAAGGGGCCACCTATCGCTAGGATGGCCAACCGAGCAAGCAGATTAACCTCTGTGGAGTAACAGGGCAAAGCCCCTGAAGATAATCCAGACATCAGATAATCTTTCTCTATAGCCTCCACTCACAGTGATATCCTCAGATCATCCAAAGGAGTTTCATAAGGAGGAGAAAAAAACTCCAATAGTGTGATATCATTCAAAAAGTGTTTATTATAGAAAAAGGGGGCCAAATGGCTACTTACAAAGTTAAAACACATATCCGCACATATAAAATCCTTTTGCTGGCAAACAAACAAACACCTGTCCTTCCGGGATCACATGAGGCACTATGGTGAGGCCCGACATCACACATGCGTCTTCCTGGGGCACGTGTGATGCGCCGAGCCATCGTTATATATAGAACAAGAAGAGAACCAAGCCTCGCTGTCAATCGACAGACATAATGAATACACGTTTGTTTGCCGGCAAAAGGATTTTATATGTGTGCATATGTGTTTTAACCTTGTAAGTAGCTATTTGGCACCCATTAGCCATTTGGCCCCCTTTCTTCTATAATAAACACTTTTTTAATGGTATCACACTATTGGAGTTTTTTCTCCTTCTTATGAAACTCCTTTGGATGATCTTGGGATATCGCTGTGAGTGGAGGCTATAGAGAAAGATTATCTGGTGTATGGATTATCTTCAGGGGCTTTGCCCTGTTACCCCACAGAGGTTAATCTGCTTGCTCGGTTGGCCATCCTAGGGATAGGTGGCCCTTTCTATCTGGTAAGAGTTCCTGATTACCACATTGGTGTGTCACAGAAGATTGATTATCTGTCACTCGGTGGAGGAATACAATTTAATAATTTTGGACTATTTTTGATATTATGCTGACTTTTTTCTACTAATCTGTTTTTTTTTTTTTTTCAATTGTTTTTTATTGAAACTTTTTCATAGTACAATATTAAGTACACATAGTACAACAGTATAAAGATATACATTCAGCTGTATGTAGTAGGGATGTATTCTTAAAAGGCACAGTCAGTGGGTTACACATATTGGAACCAAATAGTCACCGAAATTACAACAACCTGAAAGTGGGAGATTATTGGTCTAAAGAGGGTCTGTACTGAAGAATGATATTCACAGAGTATCAATAGCTGAGTATATTTTAAAAACAAAATACATAGAGAAAAGTAAGTATATGTAAAATAAAACATAAGGTGGGATATAAGCAAGGATAAAAGGGAGAATTGACTTTGGTCTGACCTTTACATGAGCAGAAGGAGGTGGATGGGGATGAGAAATATTATCATTAAAGAATGAGTCATCGATTTACTTTAAACCAGTATTTCCATATTTTCCATTGCGTATCAAACTGTTTCCTATGACCACATCTACTAGCCAGTAGGGATTCATAAACATAGTGGGACTGAGTAGTCTTGAATACTTCAGATGCGTTTGGTGCCTTATCAGTTTTCCAGTGTTTTGCTATCAATGTTCTAGCGACCAAAAGAATGTGTTTAATCAGGGGGCGTGGCCGGCCGGAGACCGTGATGGACGCTTAAGCTCATAGCTCGTCAGACAGGGGAAATGATCCAGCGACTCAGGCCACCATCACAACCCCATCTGCAGCCATCCTTGCTCCAGGCACACTGGAGATCAAGATGTACACGCCCAGGAAATGTTTTATGGATCACAAACCTCAAAAACTCACTGAATTCGCTTACAAGCTGGCGAACAGTGACTTCCAAGATGACGCTGGCCCGACCGCACCGCGGGAGTCCTACACAGATCTCCCGGACGCCATCCCAAAGGAACAGCCAGATACAGGTACCCCTGCTGTGCTCTCCTTCCCCCCAGAGTGCGACCCTCTCCCTGGCAGCCCAGCAAAGGCTAAAATGCGGCTTGACACGCCGCCGCAGCAGACACAGCGCCCGCAAATTGAGGCCCAGGCTCCTAATCCCTTCTCGCTCAACCAGGCCTTGCACTCCTCCATGGCATCCTTCCCCACCTCAGGCCAGCCAGTCATCGATACCACCCTGAAGGACATGCTAATCTCTTTACAGTTCTCCCTCATGACTGACTTATCCTCCTTGTTTCACAAAATCACCTCTGACATCCACTCTTCAGATGACAGAGTGTCCAATGCTGAGAGCGGCCTAACTGATTGCACTACCACAATCAATGAAGTAATTGACACCTATGATGCTGTTAAAGAGGAACAGTCATGGATGCGCGCCAAACTGGCTGATTTAGAGGACAGGTCCGGCAGGAACAATATCAAGCTGAGAGGTACCCCTGAGACCATACTACCTGTGGACCTACCATGCTATGCAAAAGAATTGATGCACATCATAATCTCTGAAGCGTCCCCGAGGGATGTTATAATTGACAGAATTCACAGAATCGCTAATCCATCCCACCTAGCAGCCTCAGTCCCCAGAGATGTCCTGATGATGGTCCATTTCTACCACAGTAAAGAAAAACTCCTTATGGGAGTCAAAGCTAAATCGCCCATGCCAGCTCCCTATTCAGGGATTCAATTATTCCCTGAGCTCTCCAAATTCACCCTCCAACTGAGAGGCAGATGAACCCAATTACTAAGGGCCTTCAAAATCATAAGATACAATACAAATGGCGATACCCAGCCACCTTCCTCATTGTGAAAAATGGGTAAAGCCACACGATTGGAGATCTCGACAAAGGTCTGATTCTCCTCCACACCTGGGGCATACTACCAGAACCCCCCAAACCAGCTCCTCATGACAGGGGATCTAATACACCCCGCAGAAATGCAGACCACAACTACACCTGAATGGCACACGGATGCATGACAAACCTGGCCAATCAACGTCATTACAGCTCCCCTGCTACCCCTGTTATCACCCTCCCATGCTAATAACTTTTTTCTACCCCCACCTAGAGGTTATCGAGGTGCTCAGCACCCCCTCTATGAACTTTTCATTGTATTAATCTCACCAGTTGCATCAAGTATTCCACTGATGGTTTGATTAACCGATTTCTTTTTTTTTTTACCTCTTTTCTTTTTGGTTCTCACTGTTTTTGTGCTTAACGTATTGCTCTTTTCGTAGCTTCCTAGCCCACCCTACTTTCAGACCTTTGGACTTCCACAACCCTACTACTGAGTCTCGCTCCCAGGTGCCTTCGGATCCAAACTACAGCGACTAACTGTAATTGTTGTGCATAAAACCCACCAACCTCACACCCATAAGATGCCATTTACTATCCTATCACTGAACACCAATGGCCTGAATCACCCCATCAAAGGCCACCCACTCTGGAAAACCACCATGGCTCTCCACAGTGACATTCTTTGTGTCCAGGAAACCCACCTACTATCATCAAGCTCATCCCTTTGCAGCAACCGTCAATTCCCTCATATTTTCCACGCATTCCACTCCACTAAAACCAGAGGGGTCATGATTGCGATCAAAGACACAGTTGACTTCCACTTACTAGATGTCGTGTCGGACCCTGAAGGTCGCTTTATTATTCTTATCTGCACCATCAATAGAGTATCCTACACTATAATCAATATTTATGCCCGAATTCCCACCAAATGAAGTTCCTACACAGAGTGCTATGCACCACCAGACCCATTCAAAAGGGCCACCTAATACTCTGTGGAGACTTCAATCTGGTCCCAGACATGTCCATGGACTCCACATCAGCAGCAAAAAGGCGAGACTCACCTTTTCAAAAATTAATCTCCTCTTAGGATCTGTACGATGTTTGGCGTTGCCACCATGGATCCGAAAGTGACTTCACCTTTTTTTCCTGCAGGCGCCGCTCATACTCGAGAATAGACCTGTTCCTAACTGACAAATGGATTTTACAGAAAATCTCTAGCTCTGCGATCCACACCACGACATGGTAGGACCATGCTCCAACCCTTAATTACAATACAAGATTCCAACTTACAACACAACACCTTCCTCTGGCGAGCAAACAACTTCATTATCCAACATGACAAGTACATGCCAGAAATATCTGATCACATTATTGATTTTTTCTCATTGAACAAAGGCTCGGTGTCTGACCCTGCCGTGGTGTGGAGCACGCATAAAGCGTACATGAGGGATGTTACTTAAATTGAGTTCTTACCATAAACGAAAGAGGACGCAGCGCTTAGATGAATTAATGACTCAGATATCGGCCCTAGAAACGAGACACAAAACTAACCCTCAAGACCCGCAAACAAATCAACTACTATCCCTAAGACAAGAACTTAAAACCCTAAAATTAAAGTCTCTACATACTCCACCTCTAACAAAGCAGCGAAAAAACTTGCACAACGCCTTAAAGGACGACGTGCCAAAACTAAAATAACACAACTAATTCACCTCCACAAAACAGCTCCCCTAAGTAACCCAAAAGACATAGCCAATGCCTTTAGTGCCTACTATAGCGACCTCTACAACCTGAAACAAGACCCCCATACCCCACAACCCACACAAGATGACATTGACCATTTTCTCCGCAATCTAGACCTACCCAAGCTGACTGGGGAACAACTAACCGCCCTTAACGCCCCGTTCACGGAACAAGAGATTAGGACATCTATTGACTCACTACCTAGTGGTAAAGCACCAGGCCCTGACGGACTGACAGGGGAATACTATAAACAATTCTCCTCACATCTAACCCCGCACCTCACTGAACTTTTCAATCATGCTGCCTCCTCTTCTGTTTTTTCGAAAGAATACTTCAAAGCATTGGTTATAAGGATACCGAAGCCACGGAAAAAGTCGAACATCCCCCAAAATTTTCGCCCAATTTCTTTGCTCAATCTCGACCTCAAAATATACGCTAAAACAATAGCAGCAAGACTAATTGAGATTATGCCTACTCTTATCCACCAAGACCAGACGGGGTTCATAAAAGGCAGGCAATCCTCATGTGCCACCAGAAGGATGATTAACCTCATTCACCATGCAGAATCTACTGGAACGCCTTATCTGCTCCTATCTCTGGATGCAGAGAAGGCTTTTGACAGGATTCACTGGTCATACCTCAAAGCGGTCCTCCAAAAATTTGGGTTCCAAGGCAACATCCTAAGCGCCATTATGGCACTATGCTCCAACCCTGAGGCCCAAGTGTACACAGAAGGCATGCTCTCCTGCCCATTCCCCATTACCAATGGCATGCGACAAGGCTGCCCCCTATCCTCCCTCATCTTTTTTTTTAAATAATAGTTTATTAAGTTTTCACAAAGGTAAAACAAATGAAACAAATATATGCATATGTTACAGGTTGGCAATGGATAAAGTTGATAGTTACCACATATTTGGTTATTGTTTATATCACATAACATTTTAGTAATGGCAGTAAGAATCGGCAAATAATGAACCTGTTATGGTCCGTAGGTAGGCGTAAAAATAAAAATAAAAGTGAAAAATAATAATAATCACACGTGATGTGGAATAAAAATCGAAGATGGGAGTTGCGTTATGCCTAAGATATCCCTGTGGTGTGAGATAACACGTCTTGATGTAGTTTTCCCGGCCGAAAAATCTCCACTCCTACACCCGAACACCCCTATATGGACGCTAACTGTGCCCGGGTGGGGGAGTAAATGGAAATGTTAGTCAGTGGTGTCGTAGTTAAGGCCAGGGAACTTGTTCTGATGTGGTGTTATCTTCCCCAACGTATTGGGTTGCGTTTGTATTGCCTTTGAGGGTGTGGAGTTTGCAGGGAGCAGTTGATGTAGTGATGTGGGAAGAGAGGATGGGAGGGGAGGGAGGATGACGGAAAGTAATGGTAATTAAGTGTTGATTTATGGGCTTAGGTAGTCGGTTGTGTGTTAGTGGATCCCCCTGAGTCTGAGGGGTGGGGGGTGGTTGAACTAGACTGTATTTGGGACGATTTAAAGTGAGTCCAACATGCCCAGATGTTCGTGTATTTGGTTGGCGTATCTGCTGTTTTGTGAATAAGGCTTTCCATTTCAGCCACTCTATCAACCCGTTGAATCCATTCTGTTATGGTGGGGGGGATGTGGTTCTCCAATGTACTGGGACACATAGGTTTGCCGCATTAATGAGGTGTAGCACCAGGGATCTCCTATACGTGTGCTGTGGGAGAGAGGTATGGTGGAGTAAATATTGTGCCGGAGTGAAGTCTCGAGTGAATGTTGTTATCTGAGTAATTAACCGATGGATTTCGGTCCAGAAGGTCTGGATAAGAGGGCAGTCCCACCAAATATGGAGTAGTGTGCCCCTTGATGCTTTGCAACGCCAGCATAGGGGAGGGAAGTTAGGTTGATACCTATGGATCCTGTCCGGGGTCCTGTACCATTTTGTAAAGATTTTGTATCTGTTTTCTTGAGTCGAAATGTTGCAGGAACCCTTATGCATATGATGGAGAGCTCGTTGCCACTCCTCTGCGGAGAGGTCTATGTTCAAGTCCTGTTCCCACCTTCTTATTAAGTCATCAGATTTGATTTCGTCTGTTGGAAATAGGAGTTTATATAGTGATGAGATGAGGTGTCTTTGGGGTTCAGAGTTGTTACATAATAGTTCAAAGGGCATAAGATCTCTGTGCAGGTCTACTGTGGGTTTGAGGCTATAGATGAAGTGGCGTATTTGCAAGTATTTGTGGAAGGGAATGTGGTAGTCTGGGAATGTGGAAGTAAGGGCATGGAACGTCAAGAAATTTCCATTGTGGAACGTTTGATGTAACTTGAGTCGTGGTCTGTTGGGATCTGTTACCGGGTGGAGGGTGTGTACTCCTGGGGTAAACTCTGGATTGTTTTCCAGAGGTGTCATGGGGCCGGGAAAAGGTTTCAATTTGAGTGGATTGCAAGCTGCTTTGAAATTTGTTAATGTGGAGTTGATGAATGGGTTTAGTTTGGCTTGTGTTGGTACTATTTTTGGGTTGATCCACGGTAACGTGCGTATTGGTATCGGGGTGGAAGCGTTCTCAATATAGACCCAGTCCTTGCTCGTATCGTTGGCATGCCAATCCACAATTCTAGCTAGGTGGCATACCCAATAGTATTTTTGCATGTCTGGAATGTTTAATCCCCCTTGTGACTTAGGGTATGTTAGTCTTTTCCAATTTAATCTGGGCTGTTTGGAGGACCATATAAAATTTCTACAGAGCTTCTTTAGGGTGGAGAAGAAGGCAAGTTGAATTTGGATGGGTACGGTCTGAAATAGATATAGCAGTCTGGGGAGCACGTTCATTTTTAGGACAGCTGCCCTTCCAAACCATGAAAACGGCCCCGAGGTCCATTTATGTAAGTCTGTTCGTATAGTATTTAGGATAGGTAGGAAATTCAACTTATAGATCTCTGTCAGTTTGGAGGGTATTTTAATGCCTAGATATGTGAGAGCCTGGGTTTCCCAGCTGAAAGGGAAATTTTGCGTGCATTGGGTGACTATTTCGGTGGGTAAGGAGACATTAAGGGCTTTGGACTTAGCTAGGTTGATTTGCAGGTTGGATAGAGATTTGAATGTAGCAAAATCTTTGAGGAGGTTAGGCAAAGTAGTGATTGGGTCCGTTAGAAATAGCAGGACATCGTCCGCATAGGCCGCAAGTTTAAATTGTGTATGGTCTACTTCCACCCCTTTAATATTTGGGTTTTCCTTGAGTTTGCGGAGGAGTGGTTCCATCGTGAGAATGAAGATTAAGGGGGACAGGGGGCAGCCCTGTCGTGTTCCGTTGGAGACAGAGAAGGCATCCGACAGGTGCCCATTCACTCTTATTTTTGCAGTGGGTGAGGAATATAAAGCCATAATCATATGGATCAGTTGGAGTGGGAGGCCTATAGCATGTAATGTGGCTTCCATATAGTCCCAAGCAACCCTGTCGAACGCCTTCTCCGCGTCCAAGGACAAGAAAAAGCCTTTAACGTTATTGGTGGTCATCCAGTAATGAATGTCTAGGGCTTTAGTGGTGTCATCCCGGGCTTCCCTTCCCGGGACAAAACCAACTTGATCTGTGGATATTAGTTTGGGGATTAGTGGTAACAGACGGTTGGCAATAGCTTTGGCGTATACTTTAATATCCACATTAAGAAGGGAAATTGGTCAGTAGTTGGAGACCATGGTAGAATCCTTACCTGGTTTGGGAATAAGTGTTATGTGAGCTTCTAATATTTCTTTAGAAGCTATACTATGGGGCGAGAGGTTGTTCAGCGCTTTAACTAAGGGGGGTATGAGTATATCTGAGAAAGATTTATAATACGCTACAGAAAGCCCGTCAGGTCCCGGGCTTTTACCTGGTTTCATCTGCTTTAGTGCTAGAGTGATTTCTTCTGTTGTCAATGGGGAGTCTAGTGCTTCGGTGTCTTCTGTTGTGAGGGGTGTGGGAGCGTATTGGGAGAGGAATGTTTGGATTGTTGTCCGTCTATCCTCTGGAGTATCTGTTTGTGAGGCGGATCGTAGGTTATAGAGGTCTGTGAGGTAGTGCACAAATTGTTTCGCTATGTCTCCAGAAGTGACGGACGGTTTGCCTGAAGGGTCTTTGATTGTGTGTATGGTTTGGGCCGCACGTTTAGCTTGCAGGGCTCTCGCTAGGAGCTGCCCCGATTTATTGCCATATTCATAGAAGCATTTTTGTTGCAACGTATACTTGCGCTTAAGTCTGGAGTGTAGTTCGTTTAATAGTTCAGTTCTGGCTTGTGTCAGCGCTGTGAGTGCATCAGACGCCAGAGATTTTTATGTTTTTGTTCAAGTTGAGAGATGCGTGTAGTCAGTTCTTCCAGTTTAGCTTTTCTGAGCCTATTTCGGTGTGCTGCTATCGAGATAAGCGTGCCCCTTATAACGCATTTATGTGCGGCCCAAACCACGTCTGGCGAGGTATCACCCAGTTCGTTGTCTGTGAAATAATTTGTGAGGTGTTGGGAAACCTTGCTTGAGATATCTAAATCTGTAAGTAAGGAGTTGTCTAATCTCCAGATGTGTGGGCGTACCGGTTTGCTGGGAAGGTGAAGGGACATTGTAATTGGGTTATGATCTGACAGAACCATTGGCTCAATAGAGGTGTGTTTCAGCAGAGGGAGATCGTCTTGGGATATAAAAAAATAGTCGATTCGTGAATATTTAGAGTGTGGCGTAGAGAAGAATGTGTAATCCTTTTCGTTAGGGTTCATGGTGCGCCAGGTGTCATGCACTAGCAGGTCGTTAAGTTGTTGTTTTATGGCACAGAGGGCTCTGTATGTGATGGAGGAGTGGCCGTTAGAGGTGTCAAGAGCTAGGTTGAGGGGTACGTTGAAATCGCCTCCGATTATTAGCGTGCCTGAGCTAAAGGCCGCGAGTAATTGTAATGTATCTCGGAAAAAGGGAACTTGGTGCGCATTCGGGGTGTATAAGTTGGCAATCGTGATTCTTTTCCCGTATAGGGTGCCTTTTAGGAAGAGGAAGCGTCCTTGTGGGTCATTATGTGTGTCCGAGACAATAAATGGGCAATCTTTAGCTATGAGAATGCAGACACCTTTTGATTTCGCTTCGTCGTTGGTGGCATGGTAGATTGTGGGAAATCGTTTGCTGTGTAATCTGGGGATAGCGTCTGTTCTGAAGTGTGTTTCCTGGATTAAGGCTATGTGTGTTTTAGACTTATATAGCGAGGCGAGTAGGAGAGAACGTTTTTCGGGCGTATTTAGGCCCCGAATATTGATAGATTGGAGATTCAGGGGAGGGTGTGATTCCGCCCCAGTGTTTGTCGTTCGATTTGTGTCCATTATTTCCGTCAGGGTCAAGAATAAAGGATCGAGAAGAACAAATAAAAATTAAAAAGGAAGGAGTGGGGGGGGTGTGTGGTCAGGGAAGAGTTTCTTTTATTCTTAGATGAGAGTAGGTTATGTTAGATATCTAGGAACTCTGTAAAGTAACCGATGAGTCCACTGGGATAGTGAAGTATCCCGAGTCCTCCCTTTGTAATAAGGGATCGGTAATGTACAGCTCAGGGGCTGCGCACAACCCGTTGTGAACAGGCCGGTACACAACTCCGAAGCTGTGTGGGGGTTGGAGTATGCCCGACACGAGAGAGCTGGCAGAGGTATAGAGGGAATGAGTGTATGTCCCGCCACCGCACGGCCGTTGGGCAGATTGAGGGTAAATGGAGGGGTGTGAAAAGAGCCTGTAGGAAAAAAAGAATGTACAACTCATGCCAACGAGAGTTTGCATACAAGCATCAATATAGATATCTAATGATTAACTATAACATTAATAACCGCTCTAGTAAGAAGGAACAAAACGGGTAAGTTCGTCAGTATCAACCTCTGCAAGATGTCTAGTCAGACCACCGGGGTCATGCCCGTACCAGTGTGAAAATGCCCTGGATGATCACAGGAGCGCGTCACGGCATATCATGCAGGGGTGCGAGTACCGACAAAGTTGAAAGGATTCCATGGTTTGAACAGCTGAAATTACTTATCAAGCGTGGAATAACCAACAATTGCCCAGGAGTGTAAGTGTATCGTCCATGTGAACAACATCAACACACAATAAGATAAACTCAAGGTGTACCTGTAAGTCAGGCTCTGGAGCTTAAAGTTGCTCAGGGCCGTGGTTACCTAAGAATTACACCCGGTCTATATTAGGATACCCCCTCCTTCTCTGTATCCCTGGGGACGGAAGAACCTGGGACATAATGCTAGCATATAATGAATTTATATCGTAAGACCTTAAATGCGTCCTGGGAGCCGTTCTGGGGTGTGAATGGTAGATGACCAAATACCTCTTATGGTCCGTTGTTCACTCCAACTTTAGGCTGTGGGGTAAAAATGGGTAAAAGTGGGTCCTGGTAAACGAAAGGATTGAGGGGAGTGATCCCGTAGGTGCCATGCAGGCTGTTTGACAGAGAGGTACCGTTGCTACATTGAGGCCCTATGCTGTGGATGCGTATGACGAGCGTCTCTGCAGGCGATATCTCCAGAGTGATCTTCCGTGGAGAGCAAGTCGTCTGGAGATTCAGGATGACGTAGCGTGTTGTCAGGTGACTGGTGCGTACGTTGGTCATGGGGATCTTTGTGAAGGTTCCCTCAATCGTCCTTCCGTGCGGGTCTGATGTCATCGGTTGCGAATCCGCGTGTCAGGTAAGCTGGAAGGGCTGTGACAGGAGCCGCATTGTTGGGTTACTTCCGTCGCTGTGGCGGTGAGTTTGTAGGATTCCTGTTCAGCCGGATGAGGGCAAGGGAGTTTCCGTGTCCTGTACGAGATTCCCCTCGTACTTCCGGGTTGCGCTACATTCTGGTTGTTGTAGTTTGTTGCTCGCGCTACGTGAAGCCCGCGAAAGAGGCACATTAGCTAGAGGTTCTTTTGAGTCCCAATAATAAACTGATTTTACTCATACAGGGCATGTATACTCACTGTTTGTCCCGTTATGGGGCGACAGCGTTAGGGGGCGACACATATGTGAGAGGCTTGTCCAAAAATTAGCGTCCAATAACAGTAGAGGAAAACAAAGAGAGCCTAACGAGGCTCAACAGAAAAAGAGGGTCACTGTGAAAATGAAATGAAGTACTGCCCCGAGGCATTAGCGATCTCTTCTGGCCCTCCTGGATGAGGGCGAATCGGCTGAGCTGAGGTCCCGGTGCTGGGAGCGGCGAGTGCCATGATATGCTGAGGCGGAGGGTGATCTTCTCCTCCTGTGCCCTGTATTCGCAGTTTCCATAGGCATTTCATGGTGCTGATCTCTCCTCACAGCTGAGCGTCGAAAGTCCGCATACCAGTTAGGTACTTCCACAGCGGGAATATTGAGGGTCTCGCAGAAATAGGGAAGATCCTCAGGTACTTTGAGGAAAGCAGTGCGACCTTGTGAGGTGGCAGCCAGGCAGAAGGGGAACTTCCATTTGTAGTTAATGCCTCTGGTGCGGAGGGTGTCTAGCAGGGGTTTCAGATCCCTCCTGTGTTGAAGAGTGATGCCTGATAGATCCTGGAATATCTGGATAGGTTTCCCCTCGTGTATTAGCTGTGGAATGCCTCTAGCCTGTCTAAGAATATCCTCTTTGACTTTGTAGTCAATCAAGCAGCAGATTATATGCCTGGGTGGGTCAGTGTCCCTTCCTTTAGGTCGCAGTGCGCGATGGATTCTTTCAAATTCCACAGGTGTCTGGAGGGGCCTGTGTAGAATGCCATTGAATAGGCTGACTACCGAAGGGGTCAGTTGATCTCCTTCAATCGATTCCGGGAGCCCCCGGACCCTCAGGTTGCGTCTTCTGCCCCGATTGTAGAGGTCCTCGAGGTGTCTCTGCATGTCCCTCATCTGTAGGGTATGTGCATCTACATGGCGGGTAGTTTTGCGCAGTTGAAGGTTTTGTTGTTCAGCCATTTGTTCCGCTGTTGTAACTCTGTCAGCCAGGGTACGGAATTCCAGGTGAAGTTCTGCTATGGCAGCCGACAGTGTGTCTTTTATATCATTGGCTATCATCCGTAGATCATTTATGTTCAATTGGTGGTGGGGTTGTTCCTCTGGCAAAAGTTCCCCCGGGAAGCTTACCGGTGGGGCGGGAGACGGCGCTCCCTGCTGAGAGGACATTGCGGCCTGTGAGCTCCTGTGGCGGGATGACGCCATGTTGCTTCTGCCCGTCCGGAACATTTCGGGGATATTGTGTTCCGTGTGTTCCGGGTGTCCCCTCGGGGAACGGGAACGGGAGGCTGAGGTGTTCCTGGACGCAGTCCCCATGTTGTGCGGCGGGTTTCGTTCGGCTGAGCCTCCGGTAAATGAAGTTTAGGTCGTGCGATGGCGGGAGCTGAGGAATTAAGCAGCCATCTTCGCGTCAGGCCAGGCCACCCTCCCTCATCTTTAACATGCTTATGGAACCCCTAGCAGAACATATCCGCTCCTATCCCAACATCTTAGGCCTTCAAATTGGCACCTCACACCATAAAATCAGCCTATTTGCTGATGATGTAATTCTCATCCTTACCAACCCGACTTTCTCCCTGGCAGAAGTACAAAAATTACTCAACTGGTTTAGCTCGGTCTCTTACTATAAGGTTAACACAACCAAATTCTTCATATTAGACATTAGGGATGAGCCGGACACCCCCCTGTTCGATTCGCACCAGAACTTGTGAACAGGAAAAAAATTTGTTCGAACACGCGAACACCGTTAAAGTCTATGGGACACGAACATGAATAATCAAAAGTGCTAATTTTAAATGCTTATATGCAAGTTATTGTCATAAAAAGTATTTGGGGACCTGGTTCCTGCCCCAGGTGACATGGATCAATGCAAAAAAATGTTTTAAAAACGGCCGTTTTTTCGGGAGCAGTGATTTTATTAATGCTTAAAGTTAAACAATAAAAGTGTAATATCCCTTTAAATTTTGTACCTGGGGGGTGTCTATAGTATGCCTGTAAAGGGGCGCATGTTTCCCGTGTTTAGAACAGTCTGACAGCAAAATGACATTTCAAAGGAAAAAAAGTCATTTAAAACTACTCGCGGCTATTAATGCATTGCCGGTCCGACAATTTATTTATTTTATTATTTATTTATTTCAGGTACTTATATAGCGCCGTCAATTTACGCAGCACTTTACATATACATTGTGCATTCACATCAGTCCCTACACCCTCAAGGAGCTTACAATCTAAGTCCCTAACTCACATTCATACATACTAGGGCCAATTTAGACAGGATCTAATTAACCTACCAGCATGTCTTTGGACAATACACATAGAAGTTCATTGATAAAAACGGCATGGGAATTCCCCACAGGGGAACCCCGAACCAAAATTTAAAAAAAAAATGACGTGGGGGGTCCCCCTAAATTCCATACCATGCCCTTCAGGTCTGGTATAGATATTAAGGGGAACCCCGGCCAAAATTTTTTAAAAAAATGACGTGGGGGTCCCCCCAAAATTCCATACCAGACCCTTCAGGTCTGGTATGTATTTTAAGGGGAACCCCGCACCAAAATTTATAAAAAAAAACGGCGTGGGGTCCCCCCAAAAATCCATACCAGACCCTTATCCAAGCAGGCCGCAGGAAAAGAGGGGGGGGATGAGAGAGCGGCCCCCCTCCTGAACCGTACCAGGCCACATGCCCTCAACATTGTGAGGGTGCTTTGGGGTAGCCCCCAAAACACCTTTTCCCCTTGTTGATGAGGACAAGGGCCTCATCCCCACAAACCTGGTCGGTGGTTGTGGGGGTCTGCGGGCGGGGGGCTTATCGAAATCTGGAAGCCCCCTTTAACAAGGGGACCCCCAGATCCCGGCCCTCCCCCCCGTGTGAAATGGTGAGGGGGTACTTTTCATTTCACTAAAAAACTGTCAAGAAGGTTAAAAATAACAAAAGACAGTTTTTGACAATTCTTTTATTTAAATGCTTCTTCTTTCTTCTATCTTTCTTCGGTTTCTTCCTCCATCTTCTTCTTCTGGTTCTTCTGGCTCTTCTGGTTCTTCTTCCAGCATCTCCTCCGCAGCGTCATCTTCCCTTCTTCTCCTCGGGCCGCTCCGCATCCATGACATGGAGGGAGGCTCCCGCTCTTCTCTTCATTTTCTTCTATTCTTCATCTTCTTTTCTTCTTCATCTTCTTCTCCGGGCTGCTCCGCATCCATGGTGGCATGGAGAGAGGCTCTCGCTGTGTGACGCTTCTCCTCTTCTGATGGTTCTTTATTAAACGCATGGTGACTTGACGGGACTTCCCTGTGGCGTCACGGGGAATGCCACAGGGAAGCTCCGTCATGTCCCCGTGCATCAGAGGGAGGCGGGGTCTCTGGGTGACCCCGCCCCCAGTTATTTAAGAACTGTCAGAAGAGGAGAAGCGTTACACAGCGGGAGCCTCCCTCCATGCCACCATGGATGCGGAGCTGCCCGGAGAAGAAGATGAAGAAGAGAAGAAGAAGAAGAGAAGAAGATGAAGAAGAGAAGAAGATGAAGAGAAGAGAAGAGCGGGAGCCTCCCTCCATGCCATGGATGCAGAGCGGCCCAAGGAGAAGAAGGGAAGAAGATGCTGCGGAGGAGATGCTGGACGAGAACACTGGAGGAAGAACCAGAAGAACCAGAAGAACCAGAAGAAGAAGAAGATGAAGGAAGATAGAAGAAAGAAGAAAGAAGAAGCATTTAAATAAAGGAATTGTCAAAAACTGTCTCTTGTCATTTTTAACATTTTTGACAGTTTTTTAGTGAAATGGTAGGGGTAAGTACCCCCTTACCATTTCACACAGGGGGGGGGCCGGGATCTGGGGGTCCCCTTGTTAAAGGGGGCTTCCAGATTCTGATAAGCCCCCCACCCGCAGACCCCCACAACCACTGGCCAGGGTTTGTGGGGATGAGGCCCTTGTCCTCACCAACATGGGGACAAGGTGTTTTGGGGGCTACCCCAAAGCAGCCTCCCAATGTTGAGGGCATGTGGCCTGGTACGGTTCAGGAGGGGGGCGCTCTCTCTCGTCCCCCCCTCTTTTCCTGCGGCCTGCTAGGTTGCGTGCTTGGATAAGGGTCTGGTTTGGATTTTTGGGGGGACCCCACGCCGTTTTTTTTTTAATTTTGGCACGGGGTTCCCCTTAATATTCATACCAGACCTGAAGGGCCTGGTATGGAATTTAGGGGGACCCCCACATAATTTAAAAAAAAAAATTGGCCAGGGTTCCCCTTAATATCCATACCAGACCTGAAGGGCCTGGTATAGAATTTAGGGGGACCCCCCACGTCATTTTTTTTTGTAAATTTTGGTTCCCCTGTGGGGAATTCCCATGCCGTTTTTATCAATGAACTTCTATGTGTATTGTCGGACCGGCAATGCATTAATAGCCGCAAGTAGTTTTAAATGACTTTTTTCCTTCGAAATGTCATTTTGCTGTCAGACTGTTCTAAACACAGGAAACATGCACCCCTTTACAGGTATACTATAGACACCCCCCAGCTATGAAATTTAAAGGGATATTAAACTTTTATTGTTTCACTTTAAGCATTAATAAATCACTGCTCCTGAAAAAACGCAGTTTTTAAAACTTTTTTTTGCATTGATCCATGTCCTCTGGGGCAGGACCCAGGTCCCCAAACACTTTTTATGACAATACTATGCATATAAGCCTTTAAAATTAGCACTTTTGATTTCTCCCGTAGACTTTTAAAGGGTATTCCGCGGCATTCGAATTTGCCGCGAACACCCCAAATTGTTCGCTGTTCGGCGAACTTGCGAACAGCCGATGTTCGAGTTGAACATGAGTTTGACTCAAACTCGAAGCTCATCCCTATTAGACATTAATATAGACGCTACCATGAGGAACCTCCTACAGCTACAATACCTGTTTTCGTGGGCAACTACTGACATATCCTACCTAGGCATCCAACTACAGAGAAAGACCAAAAACCTCTACTCATGTAATTTCCTGCCACTCCTCAGAACATTCAATCAACTTCACAACAAATAGCAAAACACGAACTTTCCTGGACAGGTAGACTTGCGGCCCTCAAAATGATTTGCCTCCCCCAAATACTGTATTTTTTCAGAACTCTACCCATCCCAATACCCGCCACATTCTTCAGGTCCCTTCAAATGATATTTAACAAATTTCTTTGGAATGGTAAAAGACCTAGATGTGCCCATCTAAAACTGATTAAACACAAACTAGCAGGAGGCATGGGATCCATTGACTTTGAGGATTATTACTTGGCAGCCATCCTAGCTCAACTACCCAGCTGGTTCCAACCCTGCCTGACCACATTATGGGGACAAATAGAGAACTCCTCACTCACCCGGCCCAACCTGAAAAACTGGTTACTAAGCACACCTTTTGGCGCCTCAGTTCCAACATCTCTATCTCCAACCATGAAGGCCTCAGCCCATGCCTGGAAGAAAATGATAGCCCTCCTGGCATATATCTCCATCACTCCACAATTCCATATTCCTTTAAACACTCTCCTCCACTTAATGCCTGATCTCCCATTATCATCATGGACCCTCAAAGGAATACACTCCCTACAAGATTTACTAGAGGACAACCACATTAAGTTATTCTCCCAACTACAATCTGAATATACCCTTCCTATATCCGAATACTTTACCTATCTACGCATACATCATTGCCTGTGTACTATACCCCTTCCTCTATACAGCATACATCCTAAGACCTGGGAATACCTCACCAATCCCGCCTCAAAAATCAAGGGTATCTCCTACTTTTATAACAGTCTTCACCAAAAATGCACCTTCTCTAAACTAAACTCACACCACAGGTGGGACATCGATCTTGCATGTACCTATACTGACACACAATGGCAACAAGCCCTCAAAACCGTTTACAAAGCCACCAAATGCGCGGCCCTATGGGAATTCACACAGAAAATATCACTACATTGGTGCATTACTCCAGGCAGAATAGCATATTTTAATCCCCGAAACCCCAACACCTACTGGAGATGTAAATCTACCACAGGCGATATACTCCATATTTTCTGGACATGCTCCAACCTAAGCTAATTTCAACCATAACTCAAATCATGATCCCCCCCTCACCTGCACTTGCAATCCTAAACCTAACTATTGATAACATTCCTCACCCATTCAGATTCGTAATAACCCATATTCTCCTGGCAGCCAGACTCAATATAACCAGACAATGGAAGTCTGACAAACCTCTGACACTGGCCCAAGTCATCGACTTAGTAGCCCTACACTTCAGCTATGAAGCCACAACAGCCGCCTACAATGGCCAAGCAGCAAAAACACACACAAACTGGCAACCATGGACTGATTGGACTAACACTGCGCATCTCACATAAAGTTACTGAAACACAGAACTCTCTTTCTCTGTTACATGTTCTAGCAAGTTACTACTAGGAAACCTCAGTCATCGTATGGAGTATTGCGACGAGGTCCTCTCCACTCCTGTGGCACTAAAGCTCCCATTTGGGGTGCCACACTAGTGAAGTGGACTGATCGTATTTCTAGGAACTTTCATAGATCTTCGTTTACTACTTGCTACATCTGAAACCTGTTAGTGGATATAAGTTAATACCTTGAACTATTTACACCAACGTTGTTGCACGACATACAATATTTAATTGTACAATGTATTTCATATGTAAAATCAATAAATATACGGAATTAAAAATATGAAAAAAAAAAAAAAAAAAAGTGTTTAATCACTACGCGAAAGTCAGGGGGGAAGTTTTAATGCCTATGTTGCAATAGTTGCCAGTGATTAACACATTTGGAGGCTTTGTAGATTGATCAAAGTGCATATTGCCACTGTGAGTCTGTGATGGGTATGCCTAAATCAAATTCCCATTTTCGGTAAGTGTGGGATTTGGTGAAGCTAAGTTTTTGCTGGAGGAGATTATAGAAGAGGGGTATTCCCTTGGGATGTGTAGGGGTAGTAGTGTAAAACAGCCATATGCCCTCTGTGAGATATTTTTAGTGTGTTTTGATGGATCTGAGGCGATGGAAGGCTTGATTGTATTTTTAGCAATCAGCGGGTGATAAATTGAATTGTTTTTGGAGTGTGGTGAATGGTTTAAGGGTGTCATTGTAGTAGAGATCTGCAATCCACTTTTTTTTCCTTTATTGTGCCAGTCAGTGGTGGAGAGGTTTGGAATTGCATGTGTGAGGATATTTAGGTGTATGGAGATATCTACCTTGTTAAAGGTTAAGGGTGGTAGTTTGCGAAGATCTCTCCAAGCCAACTGGGAGGCTTGTATAGTGAATAGGAGGTGTTATATGGGGAATGGTTGCCATACGTCTAGGAGTAAGAGAGTGTAGGTCTTTGGTTGGGCGTAAAGCTTGTTCAATGCTGCACTAAAGAATATCAGGGGAGGGGTTAAACCTACTTTTAAGTTGGGTAAGAATGGATGCTCGGAAGTAGTCTTGAATATCTATCAATCCCATACCTCCTGCAAGTCTGTGTTTGACCAGGAGAGCTTTAGAGCACCGTGATGAACATCAGATGAATTGTGTAAGCAGGGAGTTTAGAGATTTAGGATGGTTACTGTGCAGTGGGATGGGAAGTGTTCTGAAAACATATAATATTTGAGGCAGTAGGATCATTTTGAATGAGGCCAGATGGCCAGACCAAGACATTTCTAGTTTAGCTAACCTTTTTGTTTCTTTAGAAATTCTATCTAACAAGGGTAAATAATTGGTATCTGCTAATTTCTGTAGGTCTGCCATTAGTTGTAGTCCTAAATATGATATGCTCGACTTACTCCATGTGTAAGGAAATTCAGATTGTAGTTGAGACCGAAGAGAGGGTGGAACTCCCAATTCCAGGTTAAGTGCTTTTGTAAAGTTCACTTTATAGAAAGAGATTCTACTAAACTCATTGAGAATAGTATGGGCATGAGGTAGTGATGTAGATGGGGTAGTTAGGAACAAGATGATGTCATCTGCTAATACATTTTTGTCGTGAGGTCTGTCTTGGAGGGGGAAACCTGTTATGTTAGGGTGGGTTCTAATCCTCTCGGCCAGTCGTTCTATAAGGAGGTTCAAGATCGAGGGGGATAGGAGACATCCCTGTCTCGTACCATTGGATATGGTAAAGGGAGTTGAGAGCATATTTTATGTGTAGACCGGTGCACAGGGGGATGAATAAAGGGCCAAGATGGCAGAGAGAATGGGTCCTCTGAAGCCAAACTTTTGTAATGTGTGCCTCATATAGCCCTAATGTACCCTGTCAAATGCCTTCTCCCAAGGAGAGAAGCAGAGAAGGCACTCGATAGGTCTTAGCATATGGCATAATGTTGATGACTCTCCTTGTGGCATCGGATGCTTGTCTACCAGGGGTGGAACCTGTTTGGTCAGGTTTGATGAGAGAGGGTAGAATAGGAAGAAGTCTGTGGGCCAAGATCTTACTGTATAACTTGACATCCGTATTAAGTAATGAGATGGGTCTGAAGTTGGAAGGGATAGTGGGTTCTTTTTAGGAATGGTAACAACATAGGCTTTAAGCATCTCAGAAGGAAATTAGGCAGAGGACATTGCATCAGCATAGACAGACCGAAGTGTAGGGGATAAGTTGTTCTGGAAGATTTTATAATAGTCATTTGTCTGTCCATTGGGACCTGGTGATTTGCCAGATGGTAGGGTTCTTATCGCTTTTATGATCTCAGGTTCCGTAATAGGGGTATTGAGAGAGATTAGTTGTGCCTGTGAGAGAGAGGGGAGGTTGAAACTTGTCAAGAAAGCTTGTATATTTTCATCAGTAGGTTGTGGGGTATTGGGGTCTAGTATTCAGCAAAAGAGTTTGCTATTTCTTTTAAATCTCTGATGGATGGATTAAATATGGGATTTTTGTTTTAGTTCTACACACACTGAGTCTTTGGGCAAGAAATTTACCTGCTCGATTGCCAGATGAGTAATGGGATAATTTGATGTGCTTGTCATACTGCTCATGGAGCAGGAGCCTGAGATCAGGGCGATGTTGGGAAAGTTTATTTGCTAGATGTGTGTTAGCATTGTTTTTGTTCAGGGACTCTAGAGTCTTAATTTCACTAAGGAGTTGGTCTAATATCTGCGTCCTCTGCCTCTTCTCCCGTGAACAAAGTGTAGGATAATCCTTCTAATAAAGGCGTTATGCACACACCACAATGTGGTAGGGTCAGTCACAGAGTGGGTGTTCAGTGAAAAAAATTCAGTTAGTTTTTTGGCAATGGTGGTAGCATGTGAAGACATTTGAAATATACGGGAGTTGGAAGGCCACACATAGCCAGGACTTGGAGTGTGCCCCTCCACCACAGTTATAGAGACAGGTGCGTGGTCGGACCATGTAATGTTGTGTATGGTGGAGGAGGACACTGCCTGTAACAACATCTTTTTGACTAGAATTAAATCAATTCTTGAGTATGAATTGTGTCTGGAAGAGTGAAAGGTGTAGTCTCGTTGGTTTGAATGTGGGCATCTCCAGACATCATAGAAATCCTCTGTATGTAGCAGAGGTTGTAGCAAGGGTAGTAGCCATTTGGATTTATAGGTAGTGTCTATCATGTAATCTGCCGTTAGATTGTAGTCCCCACACATTACCAGGGAGCCTTTTTTGGTTGTAGAAATTCTGCGGAACTTTTTCTTCAGAAAGCGGATTTGATGGGAATTGGGCTCATAAAGGTTCACAACAGTGTAGGGTTTGTTGTTAAGTTCTCCTACCAGGATTAGATATCGTTCTTCTGGATCGACCTTGGTTTCTTGTAGGGTAAAGGCCAGAGAGTCCTTAATGGCAATGAGAACGCGTTTTTGTTTTGTAGGTGCTGAAGCCAAAAAGGTGTGAGGGAATTTTTTGTATTGAAACTAGGGGATATTGCAGGCTGCGAAATGGGTCTCCTGTATGCAGAGAACATCGGCCTGGAGTTTAATCGCTTCTCTCCAAACCAAGGCCCTTTTGGCTGGGTGGTTAAGGCTGTGCACATTAAAGGATACTATTTTAAGAGCCACATGTATAGGGTAAGTAAGGATGCTGATAGTACCTTGTGAAGGTTTCAATAGGTCCTCTTGTGGTAAGATCCAGGTGGTAGATAGTAGAGGGGAGATTTTGCAGGTTGAGTTTGAGACAAAACAGGATAAAAAGAGAAAATAAAGTCAAACAACGTAAAAGTAAATAGTTCAGTAAAAAGGTGGATTTGAACATGAATCTGGAGGCAGAACAGTTCCCCATAACTCAGGAGGGGAAAATTTGCGCACTGTGTGCTCCATAGTGCTTCAGGAACCTTGTAGAATGTAGATTATTTTATAGATGGGGTATTTAAGTGTTGTGCTCTTGGTTGTTTTTCTTTCTTGACACCATTTGCCAATCACTCTGGGTGTTCAGCTTTGCTGAGAGAGAAGAGTTTTCAGTGGTTTATTCAGGGATAATATCTAAGGAGCGGAGTAATGGTAGACCTTCTTCCAAACAAGTAATCACTGTGGTGTTGCCATCATGAGTGACTGTTAGTTTAATGAGGTATCCCCAGTAGTATAGAATGTTATGATTGCGTAAGGCTTTGGTCACAGGCAGTAGTGATTTGCGTTTTTGCATTGTATATTTTGAAAGGTCTACATATAGCTAGACGTGCGAGAATCTTTCTGGGGGGTTGGAGGTTGTTTTTTTTCTTGGAAGGCTATCATGAACTGCTCCTTAGTGTGGTAAAAATGTACCCGCATCAGAACATCCCTAGGTATGTTGTCAGGGGGGTGGGATATCTTGGGTATTCGGTGGATTCGATCAATGATCAAATCTGACTCAGGTGTTGAAGGCAGGAACACTTTTATGAGATCTCAGGAGTTGTGTCTGATATGGGCTTATTGGTAGTGGGGAATTCATTGATGAGATCAACAAACTCCCTCGTGTCCTCCATGGAGTCCTGACACATGCTGCTGGATGTCTTCAGCCATGTGTGGTTTAGACTTTGCTAGGTTGTGGGAGAGCAGAGTGGAGGCATAAGGAGAATGCCAGGCAGATCCATCTTCTGAGCCCTGGCTCGGTGTCGCTGAGTGAGAGCTGCTGGAGAGTGAAGGAGATCCGTCTCCGCCACAAGCGCCATTTTGGCTCAGATCGCAGGCTGCCGGCGCAAAGAAATCCTGCAATTTCTTCGGTTAAGCTGCTTCTTTCCGCTTCCGGTCATCTCGGGAGGGAGGCAGCTCTCTCAGGCAGGTGATGGTGGGTGTGTAGGCAGTCGGTGTCACCACAAACTATGTGGGTTCCCATTGCTGGAGCGGAGCAGTAGATTCAGACGTCCATGCAGCAGCGCGGTAGCCATGCCACCCTCTAATCTGTTATTTTTGCACATTGCACTTTATTTGTTTAATGTGTGTAGCACTTATCCACCTATTTCACTTATGATAAGTTTAGTAGACTTATGCAACTAGTGGATTTATTTTTGCACTTTGCACTTTAATCAGTGTACTTCATCATTTATTATTTTATTTGCATGATTGTTATTTTTATAGATTTTTGCCTTGTTTATATCACATGGTTAATTTCAGCAGTCTCTACTTTAGATAATGTCTGTCCTTATTTAGCACGGTATATTCCTTTTGTTTTTTTATGATATTTTAATTAACCCAAACACAAGTACATCTCTCCTATTGGAGTAATTGAATAAAATAATCTTTTTCACAGTGGATTTCTGTCAAGAAGTTTAAAAATGTGCCTGGTCTACACAGATCCTTGACCTCAATCCAGCTGAATACCCATGCAATGAATTAGAATACCAGATGAAAGCTTGGTTTGGTTGCCTGACATCAATGCCAAGCCCACGTATTATCTTGCATATAACAGGAACAGGAAGCAAATCCAATCAACAAAACAGAATGTTTTTCCATAGAGAAACTACAGCAGAAGCATCAATATCAACCTCATATTAATAACACATTTTAGACCATCTTACATGACAAAAAAAGATTTATCAGAAGCATGAATGTTTTTCCAGTATTCAGTGGTTAAGCTTTGGTAAAGCAGTGCCCAGTGTAACTTCATGTTTTTGCTTCTAGTTAACAAGGTGAGAACCCAGCATCATCTTCAGCTGTTGTAACTTCAAGGCCTGATATGTTGTGCATTCAGTGATGTCTTTTCTGCACCTTGCTGCAATGGAGAATAGTTATTTAAGTAGTTTTGGGCCTTCTGTTAGCATTATATGTTTAGAGATGTCTTTTAATATATCTCCCCACTGCCAGAAATGGTTATTTGACCAGCAGAGAATGTGAATGTTTAGCTCAAACAACAAATGAACCTCAGTTGGCATGCTTTGGGGTTGATTTACTAATAGCAAATAGGCTGTTCAATTTGCAAGGGATGTTGCAATTTACATGGAAATGTGCCCTAGAGCTTCATTTTCTAAATGCAACTCTGCTGACTTCCATCATTCAAATATGTGCAAGCAAAAAAAATTTTTTTTTTTTTTTTTACCTTGCACATTCTTTGCAACGTGAAAGTGCAATGTCCCTTGCAAAGTAAACATCCTATTTTCCATACATCTTTGTGTACTGTATTGCAATTTTGCTGAATGGTATTTTATTTACAAGGACGATCAAATGGGTTTTAATTTATAAGAAGCTGTACCTATTAATGTTGTGCCACAGTTTATATCCTAGCATTCAGTGATTTTGGGATTATTCTATTCTGTGGAAAGAATACAATTACAACAAAATATCTATTTCTCTGTTGTGAATGTATTTCTATTTTACCCCTTTCAGTAAGTTCCCCCACCTGCCTGAATACTAGAATAATGTTTTACTATTTTGCATATTACATTGGAATGCTGTACTGATAGAGATATTTAGGGTGCCAATCTTCATCTTCCTTGTGAAAATGTTATTGCTTAACTGTCATGTTCATCCCTTAGTTTCAATAGTTCTATCTAAACTCATTTGTTCACTGATCCATAAGAGTTATACAGATTATCAGCAGTTCTGACTGTAGTTGACAAATACTTTCTGATGACTCGGAAGGAATTGCAGTTGAGGGATACTAGGTAGATTATGCAGAAGGAGGTAAACAATGACAATTTGCCTACATTTTATATTTCTAGATTACTATGTGATGTAGTAATATAAAAAAGAAAAATGAAAATGTAAAAAAAAAAAAAGGCTTGGAGAAATTTAATTTCTTCTGATTGCTAGTTGATCAGAAGATGGAAACCACAGTTTGTTTTCTTATCCTCTTATCTTATCTTATTTTTTGCCTGCTGCCACATTTAACTATATATATATATATATATATATATATATATATATATATATATATACACACATACAGTATGAATGATCTTTGTTATTATTTTCCTATTATATTGCATTGATTGTCTTTCATATTGCTAAAGCAATAACAAAATACTGCATTTTATATAAATTCCCAGAATTATATCTAAAAAAAAGCTAAAACATTTCCCATGCATTATGATAGCATTATTTCTTTTTTCTTCTAAACACAGTTAAATACTAGTGTATTGTATAGACATTATACATAATAATATAGATATACATTTTAATAAATGTATAAGAAAGTATAGAAAAGGGGGGTGCATGCACGGAGCAGACAGCGATGGACATGTCCCGCTGAGGCTCTGTTATTCCCGGGATTTCGCGGCTACCACAGCCGCCCAAATGGCAGGGTAACTAAACAAAAGCATACTAATATCCTCCTTAGTACCCTGTGAACCAAATAGAATGGTTTTGGGAGCTGCCCGAGGCAAAACAAAAGTGAAAAGCCACAAGGAAAAACCGCTCAGAGGCTCCTGTAATATGGCTCAGTCAAATTCTCCTCACACAGCTAAGGCACGTGCTGACAAGAAACAGCTGCATTTACCTCAGGAACTGTATGACACAGATAGTGATTACAGTGCCAGCTCCCAGCCACAACAAGCAGATACATTACACCCAAATATATTAAAACAAATAGAGAAAATGCTACAGAAAGCTTTAAAGCAGACCTCTGACCAAATTAAAGAGAAACTGACAAAAGAAATACGTGATTTAGGCCAACGCACAGCTGAATTTGAAAACAGAATGGATGACATTGAAACTAATATACTATCACATGACAATGAATTGGAGTCTCTTAAAGATGAAAATTTAACGCTGCAAGCGCGTTTAGAAGATTTTGAGAATAGGGCACGTCCTTCAAACCTCCGCATACAAGGTATGCCTGAGTCAGTCATTGACCTTCAGTCGACTATGACTGCTCTTTTTCAGGAATTAACACCATCAATCCCAATTGAATGATTGGAAATGGACAGAATCCATAGAGCTTTGGCACCACGCAAAGCTGAAGGTCTCCCTCGTGTCATGATTGTAAAGTTCCACTTTTTTCGCACAAAAGAGCAACTTATGACAGCTGCCAGGATCAAAGAATCTCTTACTTTTCAAGGGCATTCATACCAGATTTTTGCTGACCTATCACCATTAACAGTTGCTAAACGGCACGCGATGAAACCTTTGCTCCAAAATCTTCAACACCACCATATGCCTTACCAATGGGGATTCCCATTTTCTATTTGTTTTACATTTCAAGGCACCAAATATTCAAGCAGATCCTTCGAACAATTACAGAACATTTTGCAAAACCTTCATCTATACAATGGGCCCTCTACTAGCCCTCGACGACGTACAATATTTAATTCTCCACAAAGTGCATCTAAGCCTGGAACTGACAGAAGCAGACAAAGTGCATCAAAAAGGGGTTGATTCAATTCCCCAGACCTAGACCCACCAGACACAATGGACTGAACGCATTTTGCATTTCTCTCTGAAGCTCATTCAACTTAACGGTTCACCTACCTTATCTTTAATTTTAAATATTTCAAGTTCTTAATATGTTATAAGTTAAAGTATATAATTTTACATTCAAATATTCATATATAATTAATTAAGGATTTGTTAAAAGGAATACTATTTAATCTGACTCTTATGTTTGCTTATTTTTTAAGGAATATAGCCAAAATCGGAAGTCTAAATTGAATTTTTTTATTTTTTCATAAAATTTGGCCTCGGGGGGACCCGGGAATTGGTCACTGCTGCCCCCATTTTTCTGTCCTAGGACTCTCCTCCACTTGGGTTACAGTGTGAGGGGCCTCCTCGGATAGACTTTGTGCCTCTGAGCTAGCAGATTTGCGTGCTCAGTACGCCATCTTTTTATTTTTTTACATATATTAGTAATTATAACTTATTTTAAATATATGACTCTTATTATTTCTTTCTTCTTTCATAATCTACTTCTCCTTTTTTCTTTTATCCAATCTTTCCCTGGGGTTTCTTTGATTCCACACCTGATAACAGAAATATATCATTATATCTTATGTAAAAATTATATATGGTTCCTTTAAATGTCCTAACCTTAAATGTCCAAGGTCTAAGCATTCCTCATAAGCGAACTAAAGTATTCAGATCTTTATCCTCCTCAAAAGCCCATATAGTGTGCCTCCAAGAGACGCATTTTACTGAAACTTCAACCCCTAAATATTTTGGGACATGCTACCCCCAAGTTTATACTGCTTCAGCTAAATCAAAACGCAGAGGAGTACTAATAGCATTTCACTGAACTGCACCTTTTTCCCTCATAACAGAGATCAAAGATCCAGAAGGCCGCTATCTCATACTTTTGGAACACCTATGTGATATCCCACTCACAATTGTTTCCTATTGTGCACCTAATAAAAGACCAACATCATTCCTCTCTCACTTGCTACAAGTAATAGATTTGCATAAAATGGGTACACTTTTGATATGTGGTGATTCAAATCAAGTTCTAGACCCCTATCTAGATAAATCCCCTACTCTAACCGTATCCAGCTCTCAGTCTCGTATGTTTCAAAGACTTCTTCAACAACATTCACTGTTAGATTCCTGGCATGAAATAAATTCTTCAAAACGTCAATTCTCTTTTTACTCCCACCCACATAAATCTTTTTCTCATATTGACCATATCCTAATATCTATAAGTATGTCACCAGAATTGCTCAACTCTTATATTAAACCTTATACTTGGACAGATCATTGTGCGATAATTTCAACCTTTAATTCTTTAATCCCAAAAGCTCAAGACCCCACGTGGCACATAAACTATTCAATTCTCACACATCCATCACATTCATCTGACTTAGAATCAGCAATAAAAGAATATCTGGGAAACAATGATACTCCTGATATATCCCCACTGACATTGTGGGAAGCCCAAAAACCTGTTCTTAGAGGGGTCTGTTTATGACAAGCATCATACCTTAAAAAAGAAAAACGACAACTACAACAAAAACTAGAAAAAGAATTTAATGACTGCCACACTAATTTCCAATCAAACCCTACTCCAGTGTCAAAAGCACAACTTGATAAGGCAAGTTTAAATCTTGACCTATTCCTATCAGAATCAGTGGACAAAACAATACGTAAATCTAAACATAAATTCTACTTTAAAGCTAATAAACCTGGCACCCTTCTCGCACGTGCATTTCAAAAATTAAATAACCCCTTTAAGCCAATTCGCCTAAAAATACCCCATGATAAATACACTAGTAACCCAGTAAAGATATAACACATCTTTCATAAACATCTTACTTCTTTATACAAAAAAGAAGGATCCTTTGACCAATCCTCAACAGAATCATTTTTTTCACAAGTTAAACTTCCAACCATTTCTCAAGTTCAATAGGATAACCTTGAAAGTCCTATTGAACCTATAGAAATCGAAATAGCGATTAAATCCCTTAAGTTAAATAAACGACCAGGCCCTGACGGATTCTCAGCCCTCTACTATAAAAAATTGTCCCATATTCTTACTCCCATCCTGACAAAAGCATTTAACTCCCTACTTAACAAACAATCCTTCCGACCAGAAACTTTAACAGCAATAATTTCAATGATCCCTAAACCTCAGTCTGATGACTCATCTTGTACTAACTTTAGACCTATATCCTTATTAAACCTAGATATAAAACTACTAGCAAAAGTAATGGCGTCTCGTCTTAATAATATAATTGGTTCATTAATAAGCAAAGATCAAGTAGGTTTCATCCCTTTACGACAAGCAGCAGATAATGTCCGTAGAGCATCATTATTGATTCAAGCAGCTAAAACAAGGCGAATACCTCTGTGTCTCCTGTCATTAGATATCAAAAAAGCATTTGGTACAGTGACGTGGCCCTACTTAAATTTCACTCTACAAAAATGGGGCTTTGGCCCTCATTTTCTAAGCTGGGTCACTTCACTTTATAATAATCCCAAGGCATATATTAAATATGCAGGATACAAATCAGACATGTTTGACATAAATAGAGGAAAACGTCAGGGTTGTCCTCTCTCCCCACTTTTATTTGCCTTACTCATTGAACCTCTTGCCAAGGCCCCTCAATCAAGGGCATAGATTTAGCAGGCCATCAAGATAAATTATGTCTATTTGCTGACGATATATTAATTTTTATGTCTTCCCCTCATATTTCTGCTCCCAATCTTATAAGCAAACTAGATCACTTTGCCCAAATTTCTGGACTAATTATAAACTCACAAAAATCAACAGCTTTAAATGTCTCTTTACCCCCGCAAACACTACAACAAGCTCAAACATCTCTCCCTTTTACATGGTCAACGTCTCACCTCACATATCTAGGTATTACTCTTACCCTCAATCTATCTGATATCTTCTCTGCTAACTATCCTCCACTACTACGAAAAATTACTAATTTTCTTAAACAATGGTCCTCTTTGCCAATATCATGGATTGGTAAAATAAATGTAATAAAAATGACCGTATAACCTAAAATGTTATATCTCTTTCGTGTATTACCCATTCCTATCCCGGTATACTTCCTTAGGAACCTACAACATAAAACACAAGCATTCATAGGGAGCTCCTTAAAATCTTGCTTACCTACCCACACTCTTTATCTTTCTAAACTTAAAGGAGGATTAGGTTTCCCTAATTTTACAGATTATTTCCATGCAGTACAAATAGCACATATTCCTAAATAAGACACAAAACACGAGATCCCCCTCTGGGGGGGTAGCGATTGAATCAATCGACTGTGATCCGATCTCCATACCAAATCTAATATGGTCTACCTCTTCTGACCATAAAATAATAAAAAATAGGATTACTAAACATACAATTGGTATATGGGATAGATTCAAAGTAATGAAAACACTACAATCTCAGCATATACCTCTTGTATCATTTATTAGAAATCCACTTTTCTACCCAGCTCATACATCTCTCAAAACTTTTAAAAAATGGATTTCTGCTGATTTAACACAACTCTATGACCTGATAACGACCACTTCACTTAAAACATTTCCTGAAACCCATCAATTTCCAGATTCAGAACTCTTTATCTACAGATCAAAAAATTTTTTATGCCATTTATACAAGGTAGAGATAATCTATGTGACATAACGCATTTTGAACGTATTTGTAAAAATGACCCCCACTCAAAGGGGCTTGTGTCAATGTTGTATAGTCACCTGAATGCTTTGCTGATACAAAAACACCCTCCTATGTGGAAAAATGGGAGAATGATCTTGGTTTTCACATGGACTCATCCAAATGGGATAAAGTCTGGGCCAATACCAAAATATCTTCTCATAATGTAGTAGTCTTAGAGGCGAACTATAAAGTACTTATGCGTTGGTATCTGGTCCCTGTTAGGATCGCGAAATATGTTCCACAATACTCTCCACTTTGCTTTCACAGCTGTGGTGATCCAGGAATGCATTTTCATATCTTTTGGGATTGCCATATAGCAAAAAATTATTGGAAAGAAATATTCCTAATGCTCTCTAAATTATTCAAGAAAATTATCATCCCAGATCCGACAATTGCGATTCTAAATTTAAAGCCTACCCAAATCTCCTATACACAATTTAAACTCCTACAAATTACCACACCGCAAAGCAGACCATTGCCAAAGCGTGGAAGTCCTCATCATTAATGCTTTCTGAAACTACGAATAGAATACATCAGGCCATGATCCTCTCGAAAACAGATGCCATATCCAAAGATAACATACCTAAATTTGAGAAAATTTGTAGTCCTTGGGTGACTCACTTTCTTTCTCCTAATTTTGACACTTCTTTACTAAGACCTTGGTAACTATATAACTTTGTTTTGAATAACTGATAAAAAGATACTATGTACATATTGTTACTAAGATATTCCCTGGAAACCTCTACTAATCCAGACTTTTTTTTTTTCTTCTTATCTTTACTTTCCTTTAATTCTTTTCTTTTCTCCTTATTCTATCCTGTCTTCTCCTATTTATTTTTACATAACGAAATGATAGTGAAACATTCACTTTTATAATGTTCAATTATAATACAATAATAGATAGTAAGCTCTAATGTCCTATTATAAATAACTGAATCTCGTAGTAATTAATATTATTTTTTTATTACATATTACTCAAAGTTAAAAGTTTAACAACTTTTTCATTTTTTGTTGCTCTTGATTATATAATTGTTAAAATTGATTGTTACACCTTAGTCTTTCTAAAACATATAGCCAATTTAAGTCTTTCATTGCTTGTAACTACAAGAAATACTAAGATCTGATATGTAAATTCAACTAATGCTACCATTTAATGTAATCAATATTTTGTTAATTGTACCAATGTTTATATTTTCAAAATCAATAAACAAATTTGACAAGAAAGTGTAGAAAATATACTCACAATGCTCTTACATTTGATTTATTGTTACAAGTTTATTATATCTGCTGAAACATTTCAGAAAATTAAGTTTTATCTGTTTTATTGGCCAAACAAAAGATGACAAATAATTTAAAGAGTGAAAAAATAAGATGAAACCAACTTCTGAAAAGTTGAATTGTTCTATCCAAATGGTCATTAGCAGTGTCTCTTTTTCAATCAAAATACATGTAAAAGATCTGTGAAATTATTTTGTAACAGTTCTATGTCACCCAGGGACAAAGAAAAAAGAGAGGTTAGAAAACGAGCTTTGAAGAAAATGAAATAAATAAATATACACACATTCTAGAGTGAGAATGCATATGAGATGCTTTCTATTAATTTTGGTCATCTTTTTATGTTCAGTAAAACTATAAACATAAAAAGTAATAAAAATGCATCTTTATTCATTACAAATGTTTATTTTCAGTGAACAAACTGATTATTCTACCAGAACATAGAAGTGACATACAATTCCATATTTTAATAGGATAAATACTAAGGGTTCTAAATATAAAGCATTAGTTGGGAAACTTACCAGTGAATCCTTTCTTAACATTTGTTCAAATAAAATTCAATAGCATTCACCTGCTTTCCATGTAAATGCACATTATTTACAACAGGATTAGTGTCCACCAGAGGAATAGTCAGGGAACAGTCATTAGATATCACTTGTAAAGTACATGCTTAGAAAGGCAAAAAAAAAAAAAAAAAAATAGCCCTGTGAACTAACCAATCTGGTAATTTGTATCTCCACAGCAAGTGAGTGGTGAGTGTGTAGCCCTACCTGCTATGCAGATACCAATCCATTGCCCTTCAGTATGGGGAGGTACATCGAGAAAAATTCCCACAAAAAACAAGGGGTCCCTTCCACAGCACTTGTATTGATAGGCCTTGGGATCACAGAAAGTGAGGGTACTACCCACCTGTCAGGAACAACATCCATAGAAGTCAAACTAGACATGCAAACGTGTGCACAAACTTACCAGCACATGCATATCACATCTGCTACACATACTGGCACCAAGTGGGTTATTTAAACTGAATTCTGCATAGGATCATTGTATTCCCTGATACTAGCCCTCTCAAATTCAAGTTTTTAGTTCACCCTGCACCCTGGCCCTTGTGCCCTTTCATAACCCTTATGAAGAAAAGACAAATCAAAATATTCCAAGTACTCATTAATAACTATAAATGTAAACAGAGAGGAATAGGAATGCCAATGAACCAGAAACTAGTAGTCTGGAGAGATTACAATAAAATTAATTTTTAGACACAGGGATTATCAAGCTAGCAAATCTATAGATCAGGGTTCCGTAACCTGTTGATTACGTTCTGCTCATTAATTGTGGAATGGTGACAGGTAGATCATATCCCTGCCTTGGCGACTGATCTGTCTAAAGTTCTTCTCTCCCTCTGCAGAGTGGCTGTCAGGGCTGGGCTCAGCCCTTCCTTTTCTGAGCTGACCACTCAGCTGTCGGCTAATTGCCAGCTCCCATCTCTCTCCACAGTTACCCAGCTGTTGTTGATTCTGCTCGTCAGTCCTGCCTACTTAAAGCCGTTCAGCTCACTCACATACCTCTATAAGAGGTATGTCTGGTTTTGCTCTGCTTTCCCAGCGATTTGGGGGTTATCCAGTTCAATGCAGAGGGTTTCTCAACCAGGTTGAGATTTACTTTCAGATGCTGCCCCGGGCATTTCCCTCGGACAGAAGCAAAGTAGGTTTTGTGATATCTTTGCTTTCTGAGAGAGCCTTGGCCTGGGCAGACCCTCTATGGGAGACGCAAAAACCTGTTGTCTTGAGTTACCCTGACTTTGTGGCCTCCTTTAAAAGGGTATTTGATGTTACCACACACTCTGCTTCTGCTGCCAAGTGCCTCATGTCCATCAAACAGAGTATGAGAACTGTTACAGACTACACCATTTAATTCTGCACTCTGCAAGCAGAGGTTGCTTGGAACAATGAGGCCCTTGTGTCTGATTTTTCTCATGGTCTCTCGGATTCCATCAAGGATGAGATAGCAGCTCGAGATATACCCACTGAGCTGGAGAGGCTGATCACATTTGCCATCCTCATTGACTCCAGACTCAGAGAAAGACTCTCTTTTAAGGAGCGCTTGCGGAAGCCTCCTGAACGTTTGCCTCCGAGCTTTACAGTCCCACCCATGCCTCCCTCACCTCCCATGCCTCCTGGTACCGAGTCGGTCAGTGAAGATGAACCCATGCACTTTGGCTTCATGCGTCTCTCTGTGGATGAGAGAGCCTTTAGGAGGAGGGTGGGATTGTGCCTTTATTGTGGCCAGGCAGGTCACTTTTTGAGGTCTTGTCCTGCCTGTCCAGGGAATGCCCGAACCTTGAGGTCCTGTCATGGACAGACCTTAGGTGGCGTTGTTTCGTCCCCAGTTATCCAGAAAGATAAGCCCCTGGTTTCGGTCAACCTTTCTTGGGCTGAGTCGTCCAGGCTCAAATTGACTGTGGGGCTGCAGGCCTGTTCATTGATGCTGCCTTTGTATTGCAGCACTTGATTTCACTGCAGCTGTGTGACACTCTACTTGCCATTGAGGCTCTTGATGGGAGACCTCTACAGCCTGCCCATATGACTCATGAGACGGTTCCATTGTCCATGGCCAGAGGGATAATCCATTTCCAAGTTATTTCCTCACCTAGGTTTCCACTGGTTATTGGTTATCCTTGGTTACAGAGGCACAAGCCTCTTTTATTTATTTCAGGTACTTATATAACGCCATGAATTTACGCAACGCTTTACATACACATTGTACATTCACATCAGTCCCTACCCTCAAGGACCTTACAATCTAAGGTCCCTAACTCACATTCATACATACTAGGGACAATTTAGAGAGGAACCAATTAACCTACCAGCATGTCTTTGGAGTGTGGGAGGAAACCGGAGTACCTGGAGGAAACCCATGCAGGCACTGGGAGAACATGCAAACTCCTGGCAGGTAGTGTGCTGAGGTTCTCTCCTGGTCACCACAATGCAGTGAGACATGCTTCCAGAAGGTAGCCAAGGTCTTGTGCACCTCTTCACTCTCCTCCCTGCCGGATGAGTACTGCAATTTTTTATGCCTTTGACAAAGGTCAAGCCGGTAGTTTGCTTCCACACCGGCCTTATGATTGCGCAATTGACCTTCAACCTGGTGCCATACCCCCTCATGGCCGGGTTTACCCTGAGACATGCTTCCAGAAGGTAGCCAAGGTCTTGTGCACCTCTTCACTCTCCAGAAGGTAGCCAAGGTCTTGTGCACCTCTTCACTCTCCTCCCTGCCGGATGAGTACTGCAATTTTTTATGCCTTTGACAAAGGTCAAGCCGGTAGTTTGCTTCCACACCGGCCTTATGATTGCGCAATTGACCTTCAACCTGGTGCCATACCCCCTCATGGCCGGGTTTACCCTGAGACATGCTTCCAGAAGGTAGCCAAGGTCTTGTGCACCTCTTCACTCTCCTCCCTGCCGGATGAGTACTGCAATTTTTTATGCCTTTGACAAAGGTCAAGCCGGTAGTTTGCTTCCACACCGGCCTTATGATTGCGCAATTGACCTTCAACCTGGTGCCATACCCCCTCATGGCCGGGTTTACCCTTTGTCGGTCTTGGAGGATAAGGCCATGGAGGAGTATGTTGCAGACGCACTTTCTCGAGGTTTCATCTGTAAATCCCTGTCTCTTGCTGGTGCTGGTTTCTTCTTTGTGAAGAAGAAGAGCAGTGAACTGAGACCTTGTATTGATTATAAGGGTCTCAATCGTTTCACGATTAAGAATATCTACGTGATTCCATTGATTACAGAGTTATTTGACTGCCTCAAGGGAGCAACAGTTTTCACAAAGCTTGATTTGAGATGGGCATACAATCTCGTGAGGATTAAGGAGGGCGACGAGTGGAAAACTGTGTTTAATACCAGAACAGACCATTATGAGTACCTCGTAATGCCTTTTGGCCTTTGTAACTCCCCAGCAGTTTTCCAGGAATTTATTAACGATGTCCTCCGAGATTTGTTGCAGTTATGTGTGGTGGTTTATCTCGATGATATCCTCATATCCTCATATTTTCCAGGTCCCTGGAGAGCCACCACACAGATGTCTGTTGTGTGCTTCAGAAACTAAGAGCAAACAATCTCTATTGTAAACTGGAGAAGTGCGAGTTTCATCATGAATAGGTTAAATTCCTGGGCTATGTTTTTTTACACTGTTGGTTTTTCGATGGACCCAGAGAAACTTTCAGCAGTCCTACAGTGGCCCAGACCCGTGGGTTTACATCCTCTGCAGCATTTCCTGGGCTTTGCCAACTATTATCAGAAGTTTATTTGTAACTTCTTGTCTCTGGTCAAGCCCCTGACTGATATGACCAGAAAGGACGGTAATCCACAGAGTTGGTCTTTGGAGTCCACTAAGGCCTTTGAGAGTCTCAAGGCTGCCTTTGTTTCTGCTCCTGTGTTGGCACATCCTGATCCCACGTTGCCTTTTATCCTAGAAGTTGATGCTTCTGAGACTGGAGTTGGCGCCTGTAACGAGCCCCTTGCTCGCTCGGTTCCACTCTCCCGACACTCCTCTGGAGCTATTGAATCAGATTGCAACGTCTGATGGTTCGGTCATCCAATGCTCCAGGATTAGAACTTCAGCTATGTGCCGTTCTAACACAGTTGTGATAGCTCAGAACAAACACCAGGCAGGCTGTATGCAAGTTCAAACAGGAATCTCTTTTATTGCAATATACAGGCTCTTTTATACACTAAAAGTGGAGGTGCATGCCTCCGACTCATATTTCTCTAACAATACAGCTTTAACCTAATTAACCTAAATAACATGAGCTAATTAACTAATCCCTTTAGACAGCCTAGATGACTCAGACATGACCTTTAGGCCAGACTGGCTGTCTTGTAGTTCAGAAAATCCAATCAAAATTATCACAATAGCAGAGTTAATTAAACACAAACAACAATGGGATCTAATGAGATCTCATACTAGAGACTTATTTACAATACACATTTTAGCAGACAACAGACAGGTAGCTGGAATTGATGACATTAGCATTTAACAGTAGGAGTCCCAACGGTATGAATCAGTCATTATTCCAATATGGCAAATCCAGGGTTCCCAGAGTCTGTGTGTCCTGGGGGACCAGGACCCAAATCCACAGTAATACCACCTCAAGCGTCACCCAGGCATACAGCTCACAAAGAGCACCATTCCCCCAAATGCCAGGGCCCACGATCGATTGGCAAGAGGCTAGCATACAGTCCCCTCCAAAAGTCTCTCTCCCGGCTAGGTCTGTCACATTTCTCCCCTTTCGGCAGGAGACTAACACAGGAGGAGACCCCAGATGGGTTGACTCTGAAGTTAGTCAGTAGTTCCAGTCCTCTAATGCCTGTACCCACACAGTACCCCAAACAAATTGTTCCAAACAGAGTATTACTCACCCAGCCAACCTCTGCCTCTCTCAGAGAACATATCTGCCACTGGGGAGACGCCTGGACTGGCCTTTCTCCCTGGAGTCCTTTCTGCCGCTGGAGAGAAGACAGGGTGTCCGGGCTCACTCCGTCATGCTGTTGGGGATCTGGGCCGACTGCCCAGCATCCCTGGGGTATATAGGTGGAGACTGAAGACCCATCCACCTTCACATCAAATCCATCCTCTGTAAGTTGAGGGCAGAGGCCAGCAGTACTCGGCCCTGTTGCCAGCCCTTCTGCTGGAAACCCCACACCATCTGCTCCAGCTAACTGTTGGGGAGGGAAGACGAACACCTCCTCTCCCTTCTCCCCCTGTATCCTGATCTGCTGCTGGGAAGTGACCACCTCCTTCTCACCCTGAGGCTCCGGAACTGATGCAGGTGTAGGGCAGAGATCTTGGACCCTCTTTCCGGTTGCCAGCGCTTCAGCTGGGGAAGTTCCTTGTAACGTCACAGATACTTCTGTTGGTGCTGGGCAGAGCACAGTGAAGTTTGGCCCTAATAACAGCTCTTCTTCTGCTGGAGGCTCACCAGGTTGTTCTTCCTCAGCAGAAAAGTCTATCAAATCCCCTGTCTCTGCAACTGGTGTCTGGGGATAAAGGTTCACCATCTCCTCTCCGTGGAACCCAGAAGATGCTATCAGTGCTGGGCAGAGCACAGTGAAGTTTGGCCCTAATGACATCTCTTCTTCTGCTGGAGGCTCACCAGGTTGTTCTTCCTCAGCAGAAAAGTCTATCAAATCCCCTGTCTCTGCAACTGGTGTCTGGGGATAAAGGTTCACCATCTCCTCTCCGTGGAACCCAGAAGATGCTATTAGTGCTGGGCAGAGGTTAGCAGAGCTCTGCCCTGTTGTCAGTACTTCAGGTTTGGGGACGGCAATCTTCAGATTTTCCACTGCCGATTCTCTGGCATGCTGCTGGACAGGCACATTCCTCCATCCAAGATCATCCAATGCAGAAACAGGTTCATCAAGGTCAGTCAGCACTTGCTGCATCCGCCATAAGACTTCCGCCTCCATAGCTGCGGGGCCAGGTTGGCAAAGCACACTGCTACTCTGCCACATTGTCAACTCTTCAGCCAGGATTTCAGAGTTGTCAACTGGTATTTCCTGATAGTCCAGGCAAAGGGAGCAACCACCCTGCTGCTGAGCAGAGTCTAACAGCTGTTTGTAGGCGATCTCCAGCTCCCATTCCTGAATGGCCAGAAACTGCAAATCTTCCTGTGCCCAGTGCAATTCTGAGACATTCATCTCCGCTCTATGTGCTCCATTATTTCCTCCAAATGCCACTCCTGATCACTCCCAAAGTCAGGGTCCCTGGACAGCCTCCAGTACAACAATCCCAGGCCATCATAGTCAAAGCCTTCCGTGGGGCTGTCATCCGCTGTCCACGGGCACACTTGGGCTACATACCACTGGAGGGCTCTGTAGCTCTCGTCCAACCACATTTCTGCCCGGATCAGCCTGCTTAACTCAGCTGTCCACTCCTGGTTTGGCTGTTCCCCCAAAAACAGCATTCGCACTTCATACTGCGACCAGTACCTCACATGGATGGAGGGGAGAACTTTTCCCTGGTGTCGCTGCTCACGGGCTAGCGCTTCCTTCCAGAGTTCACAGCAGATAGAATCAAACCATTTCAGCAGGACCTGCTCTGATACTGGTCCTCTGTGCTGTATCTGCTTCTCTCGCAACCTGCTTCTGAATTCCTCATCCATGGTGGCTGGTATCTCTCCTCTCCTGCTATCTGGACCTTGGATCCAGGTGATGGTTTGGATGTGTTCAAGGCAAGGAAGCACAATTCCACCATTCCCTCCACGGCTCTCAAGTAAATCTTTCAGCGTGGCTCTCCTGCAGGCTGGTTTGGAGTGTCCCAGTAACTGGAGAGCAAATCCCACAGCTGCCAACCAATGTAACGAGCCCCTTGCTCGCTCGGTTCCACTCTCCCGACACTCCTCTGCAGCTATTGAATCAGATTGCAACGTTCAGCTATGTGCCGTTCTAACCCAGTTGTGATAGTTCAGAACAAACACCAGGCAGGCTGTATGTAAGTTCAAACAGGAATCTCTTTTATTGCAATATACAGGCTCTTTTATACACTAAAAGTGGAGGTGCATACCTCCGACTCAAATTACTCTAACAATACAGCTGTAACCTAATTAACCTAATTAACATGAGCTAATTAACTAATCCCTTTAGACAGCCTAGATGACTCAGACATGACCTTTAGGCCAGACTGGCCGTCTTGTAGTTCAGAAAATCCAATCAACATTATCACAATAGCAGAGTTAATTAAACACAAACAACAATTGGATCTAATGACTCTTAGATCCCATACTAGAGACTTATTTACAATACATATTTTAGCAGACAACAGACAGGTAGCTGGAATTGATGACATTAGCATTTAACAGTAGGAGTCCCAACGGTATGAATCAGTCACTATTCCAATATGGCAAATCCAGGGTCCCCAGAGTCTGTGTGTCCTGGGGGACCAGGACCCGAAACCACAGTAATACCACCTCAAGGGTCCCCAGGCATACAGCTTACAAAGAGCACCGTTCCCCCAAATGCCAGGGCCCACGATCGATCGGCAAGAGGCTAGCATACAGTCCCCTCCAAAAGTCTCTCTTCCGGCTAGGTCTGTCACAGCGCCCTTCTGTCTCAGCGTCCTAACTCTGAGAGCGCTATGCATCCGTGTGGCTACTTTTCCAAGAAATTGTCACCTGCAGAGTGCAATTACGAGATTGGTGATAGAGAGCTGTTGGCTATCATTTTAGCACTGAAAGAATGGAGACATCTCCTTGAAGGTACCACTGTGCCGGTTCTCATTCTTATTGACCATAAGAATCTCACATTCTTGTCTGAGGCTAAGCGCCTCTCTCCCAGAAGGGCGCGATGGGCTCTTTTCTTGAGTTGAGTTTTAATTGCATTGTCTTATTCTTACCTGGTGCTAAGAATGTAAGGGCTGACGCCTTGTCACGACAATTTTCTTCCACTTCCAAGTTGGAGTCTGTTCCGGTTCCTCTGATTCCTCCTGACCGTATTCTGGCTACGGTTCGCACCAGTCTTACTTCTCCTTTGGGTGACAAAATTATTGCTGCTCAGGTCCATGCTCCTCCTGAGAAACCTTGTGACCGCTGCTTTGTCCCAGAGAGTCTCCATACTGCCGTGCTCCAGACTTACCATTCTTCTAAGACAGCTAGCCACCCTGGGAAGAATCAACTCGTTTGGGCCATTTCCCAACAATTCTGGTGGCCTAGTCTACGGGCTGATGTAACTGCCTTTTCCGTGTGTGCTCAGAGTAAGACTCCACGACACCTTCCAGTGAGCCTCCTACAACCCATACCCAATGGAGAGAGGCCCTGGACCCACCTGTCTATTTTTTTCATTGTGGAGTTACCCAACTCCCAAGGCAACACTGTTATCCTTATGGTGGTTGACCGGTTCTCAAAGATGTGTCATTGTATTCCACTTAAGAAGTTGCCCGCGTCTAAGGAACTGGCTTTCATTTTTGCTCGGGAGATCTTTAGCTTACATGAGCTACTCAAGGTGATTGTCTCGGACAGGGGTAGTCAGTTTGTCTCTCGGTTCTGGTGGGCCTTTTGTGCACAGTTGGGAAATCAGCTTGCTTTCTCCTCTGCGTATCACCCGCAGTCTAATGGAGCCGCAGAACGAGCCAATCAGTCCTTGGAGCAATTCTTACGTTGCTATATTTCTGACCATCATAACAACTGGTCAGACCTATTACCTTGGGTAGAGTTTGCTCACAACAGTGCCTTGAGTTCTGCTTCCCGATTTTCCCCATTTATGGCGAATTATGGTTTCCAACCTTCCATGTTGGCTGACTTGTTTCTTCTGCAGCGTATTCCTGTGTTAGAGGAGCATCTCCATTGTCTTCGTTCCACTTGGGCACAAGCTTAGGAGGCTTTGCAACATGCTAACGATAGATACAGACTCCATGCTGACCGCAGACGCCTGCCTGCACCTTACTACCAGGTTGGGGACAGAGTCTGGCTGTCATCTCACAACCTCTGACTTCGTGTTCCTTCTTTGAAGTTCGCACCTTGGTTTATTTGGCCTTTCCGTATCCTTCGCAGGATTAACCCAGTGGCTTACACCTTGGACCTTCCTCCTAGTATGCGCATCTCAAATGTGTTTCATGTCTCCTTATTGAAACCTTTGATCTGCAATCGCTTTACCACCTCGGTGCCACTTCCTCACCCTATACAGGTTGAGAACCATGAGGAGTATGAAGTACAATCAATTGTTGATTTCCGTAGGTTCCGTGGGCACATACAGTACCTGGTGTATTGGCGGGGGGACGATCCGGAGGAACGCTCTTGGGTCTTATCCTAGGATGTACATGCCCCTGTCCTCCTCCATGATTTCCATAGATGTTTTCCCCTCAAGTCCGGTGGTAATACGAGGGGGAGGGGTCGTTGAGGAGGGGGTACTGTCAGGGCTGGGCTCAGCCCTTCCTTCTCTGAGCTGGCTGCTCAGCTGTCGGCTAATTGCCAGCTCCCATCTCTCTCCACAGTTACCCAGCTGATGTTGATTCTGCTCATCAGTCCTGCCTACTTAAAGCCGTCCAGCTCACTTGATCTCTGCCTTCGCCTTTGTCAACATCACAGTGACTTTCTCCTGCGTTCCTGTTGAAGACTTACTCGGCTGATGTTCCTTCTGGCTTCTGATCCTGCTTGCTGTACTACTACGTTTATCTCTGGCTCTCTGACATTTGCTTGGCTGACTACCCGATCCGGTTACTGAACTCTGGCTTGTTTTGACTACACTTACTCTGTTTACCTTATTATTATTATTATTATTATTATTATTATTATTAAACAAGTGTGATTTAAGTTTACTTCTTTCTCAGTCTGATTCATGGTTCCTGATAGTGGCACAGGGAAGAGACATGCCTATTTTGCAGTACTTATCCCCACTGGCCCTCCTCTTGTGTCCATCCCAGGTGCTTGTGTGTGACATCATATGGGATGAATGAAAGAGGATGGCTGGTGTTGATCACTGCATTAAAAAAGCAAGCAGCTGTTCTCTACATATGGGGGAACTCTCTGTCCTACTGACTCCTATACACTACCCTGCTGATCCTTATCCACTGCTCTAGGGGTCAGCAGGACAGAGAATGGGTGTCAGCAAGGCAGAGGACTGCTGTCAGCAGGGGGAAAGACAGAGATCATTAGGGCAGTCTTCTGCCCTTTTGACCCCTGTCCTCTGCTATGATGACCCTGATCCTCTGCCATACTGACCCCCAGTACACTGCCCCACTGACCCTCTGTCCTCTGCCATGTTAATTCCAATACACTTCCAATACTACACATTCAGCTCTTTGCCCTGCTAACCTCTCACCCTGTCTCTTGCTGACCCCAGTCCTCTGACCTGCTGACTCCCAATGCACTGCCCTACTGATTAGTGTACATTGCCCTGCTGACCTCTTCTTCTCAGCCTTGCTGACTTCAATCTTCTGCCCTACTGACCCCTGTACACTTTCATGCTAACCCCTGTCCTCTGCCCCGCTAACCCTTTACCCTTTCCCTGCTGACCCCTGTCCTACTAAACCCTGTCCTCTACCCTATTGAACCTGTATATACTGCCCTGCTGACTGCTGTCCTCCGTCCTGTTGACCTCTGTACTCTGTCCTGCTGACCCCTTTCCTCTGTCCTGCTTCCCCTATCCTCTGCCCTGCTAACTCCTGTATACTGTCATGGTGCCCCCATTCTCTGCCCTGCCCTGCTGACCCTGGTACTCCACTCTGCCAGACATTATAATCTGTCCTACAAACTGCTGACACTTATACTCTGCCCTGCAAACTACTGACCCCTGTACTCAGCCCTAGAAGACAACTGACCCCAGTACACTGTCTTACATATTAATGACCCCTGTGCATTGCCCTACATACTAATGACCCCTGTACACTGCCCTATATACTAATGACCCCTGTACACTGCCCCACATACTAATGACCTCTGTACACCGCCCTGCTTTCTACTTACATTGGCCAGAATGCAACCCAGCCAGTCAGGACAAAACTCAGAGAAGGCAAGTCAGGCCTGAAACTAGTCGAGCAAGTAAGCCTGCAGTATCATTTGTTCTGTCTTCATGATGGACTCCTGCATAAGACTTGTTGACCAATTACTATCCAGAAATGAAAAAAAAATGGGATTGAAAGCAAATGCCAATCTTCTCACTAAAGCTAACTTTTAAGTTTATATTTTTTTATAGTGATGCTTGTTTAATTTTAATTTTTCTTATAATTTTTTCATGCCATCCTTAGAGTTATCAAAGCTTTGCCAATTAACTTCTTTAAAAAAAAAAGGGCACTGAACCCCAGTGATCTTTGATCATTCATGTTGTTCAGGTAGACCACCACCCCTAAAAGTTTGCCTACCCATGATATAGATAATTAAATAATGTAAATCAGAGGAATTCTCAGCAATCAGCTGAACCTAAAAGTACATTTATGCAGTCATCTTGCATTGTCATCTTTTTATAAATTTTCTAAATTTGTTTCAATAAGCCAGCACAGGATCACTATATCCATACATTTGGTTATGTTTTCTTTTGAGATCTACAAGATGTGCTGTCTCCTGGACAAGTTTCCATGTTAATGCTATACTAATATTTTGTTTCCTGTTAATGCCCCGGCTATGCAATATGCAGTTATATGCTAAAATATTATTGTTACATTCTCTTTTTTAATAATAGTGTGCATAGTGTGCCAGTTGATATCCCTACATCAACTGTAACCTGTCAGATGTACCATGTAGTATTGTTGTGATTGCTTCATATTTCTTTAGGTTTTTCCTCAATTTCCTATTTTTTTTTTTTTTTAGATTTTGTATTATAAAGTGTGGTTGAAAAAAAGACAGACAGTTCATCTAATTCATTAGAAACACACATGCACAAATAGAAAACCTCCATAAACACAATCCTATACCAACAATGGATCCAAAGGAAAAAAAGATCCAGCGGGGGGATCTTTCCTGATTTCCCAGGAGGCAATCAGATATTCCCTGGATCAACTACCCCAGTTCTGTCACCTTATAATATTAGTGTCCAGTCATGTTTGGAAAGAATCCAGGACTTTTTTAAAGCAGTCTATTGAGCTATTCAAACCCTAGTCCTTGAGGAAGTATATTCCAAATTTTATTCCTGTGTTTGTGTCTGGGCTGGGCTCAGCCCTTCCTTCTCAAAGCTGGCCGCTCAGCTGTCTGCTAATTGCCAGCTCCTATCTCTCCACAGTGACTCACCTGTTGATGATATCCTGCTCATCAGTCCTGCTTGCTTAAGCCGTCCAGTCCAGATGATCTCTGCCTTCACCTTGGTCACATCTCTAGAGACGCTCTCCTGTGTTCCTGTTAAAGACTTGCCTGGTTGACATTCCTTCTGGCTCCAGATCCTGCTTGCTAGGGATGAGCTTCGTGTTCGAGTCGAACCCATGTTCGACTCGAACATCGGCTGTTCGATCGTTCGCCGAATTGCGAACAATATGGGCCGTTCGCGCCAAATTCGTGTGGCGCGTCACGGCCCATAATTCACTGTGGCATTGCAGTGCATTGCTTGTTGATGATTGGCCAAGCATGCACTATGACCCGCATGCTTGGCCAATCACAGCGCCGCCTTAACAGAGAGCCATAATTGGCCAAAGCCAAGGAGGCTTTGGCCAATTATGGCTCAGGGGATTTAGTACACGCCCCACACTATATAAGGCCGCCTGCACGGCGGCCCTGTGCAGTGTGTTCCAGTGTGCTTAGAGAGAGAGAGAGACAGTGTCATTTCATTTGAGTTAGCTAGATTAGGCAGGACAGTCAGTCAGTTAGCTGCACTTAAAGTGTATTGTGTATATATATGCATCCCAGGTGTTGCATATATATATATATATATATATATATACACTGTATTCAGTTTAGCTAGATCCGTTCCTGTTATCTTCTAGACTATTTACATTTAGTGCAGTGCGTCCTGCTCACAGTGTTCAGCTAGATCCGTTCCTGTTATATTCCTACTGACAGGCAGGCTTGTCTTGTTACAGTATTTTGAAGAAAATTACTGGTGTTCTTTTGATCCTATTAGTACCACAGTCAGGCAGCTAGACTATTTACATTTAGTGCAGTGCATCCTGCTCACAGTGTTCAGCTAGATCCATTTCTGTTATCTTCTTACTGACAGGCAGGCTTGTCTTGTTACAGTATTTTAAAGAAAATTACTGGTGTTCTTTTGATCCTATTAGTACCACAGTCAGGCAGCTAGACTATTTACAGTTAGTGCAGTGCGTCCTGCCCACAGTGTTCTGCTAAACCTACAAGTAAGTGGGGTGCGTCCTGCTCACAGTGTTCAGCTAAACCTACAAGTTAGTGGGGTGCGTCCACCTCACAGTGTTCAGCTAAACCTACAAGCTAGTGGGGTGCGTCCTGCTCACAGTGTTCAGCTAGATCTGTTTCTGTTATCTTCTTACTAACAGGCAGGCTTGTCTTGTTACAGTAAATACAGCTACCTGAAGAAAATTGCTGGTGTTCTTTTGATCCTATTAGTACCACAGTCAGGCAGCTAGACTATTTACAGTTAGTGCAGTGCGTCCTGCTCACAGTGTTCTGCTAAACCTACAAGTTAGTGGGGTGCGTCCTGCTCACAGTGTTCAGCTAAACCTACAAGTTAGTGGGGTGCGTCCACCTCACAGTGTTCAGCTAAACCTACAAGCTAGTGGGGTGCGTCCTGCTCACAGTGTTCAGCTAGATCCGTTTCTGTTATCTTCTTACTAACAGGCAGGCTTGTCTTGTTACAGTAAATACAGCTACCTGAAGAAAATTGCTGGTGTTCTTTTGATCCTATTAGTACCACAGTCAGGCAGCTAGACTATTTACAGTTAGTGCAGTGCGTCCTGCTCACAGTGTTCTGCTAAACCTACAAGTTAGTGGGGTGCGTCCTGCTCACAGTGTTCAGCTAAACCTACAAGTTAGTGGGGTGCGTCCACCTCACAGTGTTCAGCTAAACCTACAAGCTAGTGGGGTGCGTCCTGCTCACAGTGTTCAGCTAGATCCGTTTCTGTTATCTTCTTACTGACAGGCAGGCTTGTCTTGTTACAGTAAATACAGCTACCTGAAGAAAATTGCTGGTGTTCTTTTGATCCTATTAGTACCACAGTCAGGCAGCTAGACTATTTACAGTTAGTGCAGTGCGTCCTGCTCACAGTGTTCTGCTAAACCTACAAGTTAGTGGGGTGCGTCCTGCTCACAGTGTTCAGCTAAACCTACAAGTTAGTGGGGTGCGTCCACCTCACAGTGTTCAGCTAAACCTACAAGCTAGTGGGGTGCGTCCTGCTCACAGTGTTCAGCTAGATCCGTTCCTGTTATCTTCTTACTGACAGGCAGGCTTGTCTTGTTACAGTAAATACAGCTACCTGAAGAAAATTGCTGGTGTTCTTTTGATCCTATTAGTACCACAGTCAGGCAGCTAGACTATTTACAGTTAGTGCAGTGCGTCCTGCTCACAGTGTTCTGCTAAACCTACAAGTTAGTGGGGTGCGTCCTGCTCACAGTGTTCAGCTAAACCTACAAGTTAGTGGGGTGCGTCCACCTCACAGTGTTCAGCTAAACCTACAAGCTAGTGGGGTGCGTCCTGCTCACAGTGTTCAGCTAGATCCGTTCCTGTTATCTTCTTACTGACAGGCAGGCTTGTCTTGTTACAGTAAATACAGCTACCTGAAGAAAATTGCTGGTGTTCTTTTGATCCTATTAGTACCACAGTCAGGCAGCTAGACTATTTACAGTTAGTGCAGTGCGTCCTGCTCACAGTGTTTTGTTAAACCTACAAGTTAGTGGGGTGCGTCCTGCTCACAGTGTTCAGCTAAACCTACAAGTTAGTGGGGTGCGTCCACCTCACAGTGTTCAGCTAAACCTACAAGCTAGTGGGGTGCGTCCTGCTCACAGTGTTCAGCTAGATCCGTTCCTGTTATCTTCTTACTGACAGGCAAGCTTGTCTTGTTACAGTATTTTAAAGAAAATTGCTGGTGTTCTTTTGATCCTATTAGTACCACAGTCAGGCAGCTAGACTATTTACAGTTAGTGCAGTGCGTCCTGCTCACAGTGTTCTGCTAAACCTACAAGTTAGTGGGGTGCGCCCTGCTCACAGTGTTCAGCTAAACCTACAAGTTAGTGGGGTGCGTCCACCTCACAGTGTTCAGCTAAAGCTACCTGTAGAAGGTTGGTGGTGTTCTCATACTACAGGCAGGCAGTTGATTTTGCTAGCTGCAGTATCAGTACATATATATATATATATATATATATATATATATATATATCCTAGCTTAGTGCAGCTACAGGCCATTAGTATGTCTGGAAGGCCAAGAAGGAGAGGCAGACAGTCACAAGCCAATAAGAGAGGGCAAGCAGGCTCTGTGTCTAGTGCTGGTCATGGAGACGGTGCATCCTCATCAGCACGTGGCCATGGGACACGCTTGGCCTTTTTTTCGGCAGCTGGCCATGTTGAGCCGCAACATGCGGAAGACTTGGTCGAGTGGATGACCTAGCCGTCCTCATCCTCCTCATCCTCTCTCACCCATGCCCAGGGTACTTTGTCTGGCAAAGCAGCGGCCTCTTCCCTTGGCTCAATGTCATCAGTGACTCCTTCCCTAGCCCCACCATGTCCTCCTGAGGAGTCCCTCGAACTGTTTGACCACAGTGTTGGGTACATGCTCCAGGAGGATGCCCAGCGTTTGGAAGGCTCTGATGATGATACTGAGCTCGATGAAGGCAGTAACACGAGCACGGACAGAGGGGGTGCCCAAGAAGGACAGCAATCTGGCAGTCATGCTCCCCCTGCTGTAGCATACTGCCAGGTTTGCTCCAGTGATGAGGAGGGAGGGGATGATGAGGTCACTGACTCAACGTGGGTGCCTGATAGGAGAGAGGAGGAGGAGGAGGAGGAGGAGGCGGCACATCACCAACGAGGCAGGATGCCCTCCAGGGGCCAGCCTAAGGGCAGCACATTGACTGCATCACACCCCAAAGCTCCACATGTGCAGGGCGCTGCAGTCTCTGCGCGTTATTCAAAAAGTTCTTTGGTGTGGGCCTTTTTTGAGACGAGTGTATCAGATCGCACCGCTGCTATTTGCAACATATGTCTCAAGCGTATCTCGCGTGGCCAAAACATCTCCCGCTTGGGTACCACATGCTTGACCAGACATATGTTGACCTGCCATGCAGTTCGTTGGCAAGCGTATCTAAAAGACCCACACCAAAGAACAAAGAGGACCTCTGCTTGCTCCTCATCAGCTGAGATTTCCAACCCCACTAGACCTTCAGTCCTCTCTGAGACCTGCACTGAGAGGAATGAAGGTGTAGAATTAGGTGTGTCACAGCCACGTACTTGTGGGCAATCTGATTTTGGTACACCGACGTCAGATTGTACCAGGCAAATTTCCCTGCCCCAGCTGCTGCACCGCCGAAAGAAGTTTGCTCCCAGCCTATCACGTACCTGGTAGAAGAGCCTGAATGGACGAGCAAGGCCTCTCTTACCACTCTGACTTAGGGCCCCTGATAGAGCAAACAGGAGGCACCAAAGTACAGAGTCGCACGAGTGCCAGAAAGTCTTTGGTGGTAGCAGGGTAGCGGGTCCGGTCGTGCTGAAGAGACACAGGGAAGCTTCCGCAGGAGACTAGCAGATGGCAGCAGGTGCAGACGACAACGACAAGCAGCAGGGTCAGGCAGGCAGGGTCATACACGGTAGATCAAATCGGGTACTAGGTGCAGGCAGGATCGTAGTCAGGAACAAGCCGGGTCAAACCAGATCAGCAGTGCGGTAGCCAGGGAGAAAGCAGAAGATTAGTCACAGGACAAGCCGGGGTCGGTACAGGCAGAGTTCAAGGAAAGGTAACAGGACGGGCCAGGAGTCAGGATACAGGTTCACAGGTTACTGGACACTCAGAAGCTGAAGACAAGGCAGCACCAGGCCAAGCACCAGCTGGACTTAAATAGGACGTTTGGCGCCAACGTGAACGAGCGCTAGTGCGCGCGATAGATACGTACGGAAGTGTACGGGTGCCGATCGTATCTCAGGAATGCGTGACGGCCACTGTTTGCGCTCTTGTTCGCGCATGCGCACGTCTAAATGTCAAAGCCCGGTTTCTGTGTGCAACAGGAATATGTCTTCCTCTGAGCCTTAGACATCTTCGAGGCTGTCTGCTGATGGGTGTATCCTGACATTGCCCCCCTCCAATGGGCAGCCTCCGGATGCCCAACTGAGCTAGTCTCTCCGGATGGTTTTGACAGAATGCTTGGATAAGTCTGTTGGCATGGATATTGCCCTCTGGTTCCCAGGAATTCTCCTCAGGTCCGTACCCTTTCCATTTGACCAAGTACTGGACCTGATTCTGTCTCTTCCTGCAATCCATGATCGCCTCGACCTCGTACTCCTCTTCCCCATCTATCATTACAGGTGCAGGAGGATTACTACTTCGTTCGGGAAATGGATCTGGACTAGCAAGTTTCAGTAGAGAGATATGGAAGACTGGGTGGATTCTGAAGGAATCCGGGAGTGCCAACTCATAAGCCACGTTATTGATCCTTTTCTTCACCCTGAAGGGTCCCACAAACCTAGGGCCCAGTTTTCTGGATGGGCAGGCTAATTTCAGATTAGTCGTAGCTAACCAGACCGGATCACCAGGTTCCAGAATCAACTCTCCCCGCTTCTTCTTGTCAAAGGATTTTTTATAGTCTTCCTGGGCCTTGGTCATCGTCTTCTGTAATAACTGATTGTTGGTCCTGAAAAAGTTTATTGTGTCCTGAACTGCCGGAACAGGGCATTCTGGGGCGGAGGCAGTCAAGAATGAGGGATGGAACCCATAGTTGGCGAAGAATGGGGCTTGTTTGATGGCAGAATGCTCTGAATTATTATATGCAAACTCCGCCAGAGGTAATAGTGCCAACCAGTCATCCTGTGAGAAGGAAGAGAAACAACGTAAGTATTGCTCTAACGTCTGGTTGGTCCTTTCCGTTTGACCATTGGTCTGGGGATGGTAAGCTGAGGAAAAGGATAGTTCGATTTTCAAGGATTTACACAAGGCTCTCCAAAATCTAGATGTGAATTGTACCCCGCGGTCCGACACGATATTGGCAGGAAGTCCATGAAGTCTCACGATTTCTTTAATAAAGACCTGCGCTGTCTCAGAGGCAGACGGGGTACCCTTCATGGGTAGGAAATGTGCCATCTTCGACAACCGATCTATGACTACAAAGATGGTAGAGTAACCTTCGGAAGGAGGGAGCTCAGTGATAAAATCCATAGAGATCATCTGGCAGGGTCTATCTGGAACTGGTAAGGGTCTCAACAAACCCCAGGATTTTGTTCGGCTATATTTATTTCTGGCGCAGGTAGGGCAGGTTTCAATGTACTTCTTGCAGTCTTCTTTTAAACAAGGCCACCAAAAGGTACGCTGTAAGAGCTCAGTTGTCTTGTGGACTCCAAAGTGTCCTGCAAGGGCATGGTCATGGCAGAGACCCAAGGTGGGGACTCGTAGACCTTCAGGCACAAAGATCTTGTTGTTGTGCCATAACAGGCCATCTTTAGCTTGTAACGTCATCTCAGGAGATGGTGAGACATCAATAGTGGCTTGTCTAATCTGTGACAACAAATCTTCCTGTAATAAAAGGAAATTTCCGGGAGGAAGAATGGTATCCGGAGAAACCGGTTCTTCTGTCGTGCCAAACATTCGGGATAGAGCATCCGACTTAATGTTCTTAGATCCTGGCCTGTAGGTAATATGAAAGGTGAATCTTGTAAAAAAGAGTGCCCACCTGGCCTGCCGGGGTTTTAAGCGCTTTGCGACTCGCAGATACTCTAAGTTTCGATGGTCGGTGTAGATCAGGATCGGATGAGCTGCACCTTCCAGTAGGTATCTCCACTCTTCGAGAGCAGCTTTAATTGCCAGAAGCTCACGGTCTCCTACGTCATAGTTTTTCTCTGCTGGGGACAACTTGCGGGAAAAAAATGCCACAGGATGTAGTAGGGACTTGGCCCCTTGGCGTTGAGACAGAACTGCCCCTACTGCCGTCTCTGATGCGTCTACCTCTAGGACGAACGGCAGAGCAGGATCTGGATGACGTAATATAGGTGCAGCTGTGAAAAGACCTTTCAGAGTTTCAAATGCGGTTTGCGCCTCGGAAGACCACTGGAACCGTTGGGACTGTCTTGTCAGTTGAGTTATGGGAGAAATTATTGCGGAAAACCCCTTGATAAATCTTCTATAGAAGTTCGCAAATCCTACGAACCGTTGCACCCCTTTCTTGTCCGTAGGAGCCGGCCAATCCAGGATTGCCGAGACCTTCTGGGGGTCCATCTTAATGCCACCTGTGGAAAGAACAAGGCCCAGGAACTGGATGCTTGGGCATTCAAATTCGCATTTTTCTATTTTTGCAAATAAGCTGTGCTGTCTGAGTCGAGCCAAAACTTTTCTGACATGTTCTCGATGGGCTTCTAAAGAAGGAGAGAAAATCAAGATATCGTCAAGATATACAATAACAAATAAGTCTAAATAGTCCCGGAAAACATCATTAATGAAGTGCTGGAACGTTGCTGGGGCATTGCATAGCCCAAAGGGCATCACCAAGTATTCGAAATGTCCAAACCTGGTACGAAAGGCCGTCTTCCATTCGTCACCTTCACGAATACGTACCAGGTTATATGCCCCTCGCAAGTCTAACTTTGTGAAGATGACAGCAGAACGGAGTCTCTGAAACAACTCTGGTACTAGAGGCAAGGGGTATCGGTTTTTGATCGTGATTTTATTTAAGTCCCGGTAATCCACGCACGGGCGAAGGGAAAGATCCTTTTTCTCAACAAAGAAAATCCCCGCTCCGGCTGGGGATGTAGAGGGACGGATAAATCCCTTTCTCAGGCTGTCATCAATATAGATTTTTAAGGCGGCAAGTTCAGGTTCAGTCAAGGGAAAGATTCGCCCAAAAGGTATCTCGGCCCCAGGGAGGAGCTCGATGGGGCAGTCGTATGGTCTATGTGGAGGTAGAATCTCAGCTCCCTTCTTACTGAACACATCGGCAAAGTCTTGGTAGGGTGCTGGAATGGAAGAACGGGTTTCATCATCTGAGTCCATGCACAGCAAGGGGGATGGATAACAGAAGGGTCTGGAGAAGCAATGTTGCTGGCAGTAGAGAGAGGGAAACTCGACTTTTCCGACATCCCAATGGATACAGGGATTATGTGCCTGGAGCCATGGCATACCCAGAATGATAGGGAACAGTGGTGAAGCTATGGCATCCAGGCGTAACAGTTCTCTGTGGTCACCAGAAATAGTAGCTAATAACGGAACAGTCTCCTGGGTAACCGGACCGGATTTAATATGTGACCCGTCTGCCAGGTGGATAGATAGTCCATGAGTTTTGGGTTGCAGAGGAATCTTATGTTGAAGAGCAAAAGTCAAGTCAATGAAGCAACTGCAAGCCCCTGAATCTACAATAGCAGGTACTTGGATCACTCTTCCTGAAAGTTGTAGTGAGAGCTGTACGGCCAGGTGAGAAGACTTGGTAGGCCGGAAGGACTGGCTGGCAGGGAGAAAGGTCAGACATTTCCGAATCTTGGCAGGACAGGAACTCACATAATGGCCATCCCTTCCACAATACAGACACAAGTGGTTCTGACGACGGTACAGACGTTCCTCTGGAGAGAGGGAGGGATGGAACCTGCTGGGTTGAGATGGACTAGATGGACCAGACTCTTGTGGTAGCAGCCCTAGAGGCTGGAATCGTTCAGTTGATCTCTCTGCACTGCGTTCTCTCAGACGTCTGTCAATTTGAATTGTCAGGTCGATGAGTGCTTCTAAGGATTCAGGTACTCCAACACGAGCTAGTTCATCTTTTAGGGGTTCGGATAGTCCTAGTCGAAATTGGTAACAGAGAGCAGCACTGTTCCATTCGACGTCTGCGCTCCAGCATCTAAAGTCCGTTACATAGTCCTCAGCGGCTCGATGGCCTTGCTGGAGCGCATGCAGAGCAGACTCGGCCGTGGCGGTTCGCAGAGGGTCCTCGTAGATTTGAGCCATGGATGCAAAGAAAGTGGTCAGGCTTGACAGACAGGGATTGCCCTGTTCCATTAAACGGTGAGCCCAGGACTGAGGTTCACCCTGCAGGAGGGAGATAACAAACCCTACTTTGGTGATCTCCTGAGAGAAGGTCTGGGGCTGTAATGAAAAATACAGGATACAGGCATTCTGAAAAGTCCTGAACTTGCCACGGTTGCCAGAAAACTTCTCTGGAATCGGAACCCGGGGTTCCGGTGACTGCATTACTAGAGTAGGTGTTGGAGAGAGTTCATGAATCCGTTCTTCCAGCTGGCTGTAACTTGCTTGCAGGCTCTTGACTGTTTGAGTAAATGCAGTTAGGTGATGACACAGCTGCTCTACGGAGGAGGTTGCTCGTTCAGGCTCAGTCATGGCTGCCTTGTACTATCACGTACCTGGTAGAAGAGCCTGAATGGACGAGCAAGGCCTCTCTTACCACTCTGACTTAGGGCCCCTGATAGAGCAAACAGGAGGCACCAAAGTACAGAGTCGCACGAGTGCCAGAAAGTCTTTGGTGGTAGCAGGGTAGCGGGTCCGGTCGTGCTGAAGAGACACAGGGAAGCTTCCGCAGGAGACTAGCAGATGGCAGCAGGTGCAGACGACAACGACAAGCAGCAGGGTCAGGCAGGCAGGGTCATACACGGTAGATCAAATCGGGTACTAGGTGCAGGCAGGATCGTAGTCAGGAACAAGCCGGGTCAAACCAGATCAGCAGTGCGGTAGCCAGGGAGAAAGCAGAAGATTAGTCACAGGACAAGCCGGGGTCGGTACAGGCAGAGTTCAAGGAAAGGTAACAGGACGGGCCAGGAGTCAGGATACAGGTTCACAGGTTACTGGACACTCAGAAGCTGAAGACAAGGCAGCACCAGGCCAAGCACCAGCTGGACTTAAATAGGACGTTTGGCGCCAACGTGAACGAGCGCTAGTGCGCGCGATAGATACGTACGGAAGTGTACGGGTGCCGATCGTATCTCAGGAATGCGTGACGGCCACTGTTTGCGCTCTTGTTCGCGCATGCGCACGTCTAAATGTCAAAGCCCGGTTTCTGTGTGCAACAGGAATATGTCTTCCTCTGAGCCTTAGACATCTTCGAGGCTGTCTGCTGATGGGTGTATCCTGACACAGCCATCCACATGCCCAACGGTTGAATGCTAGCTTGGCAAAATTGCTAGCACTTCAACTGCTGCCTTTTCAGTTGGTAGACTCTGCCCCCTTCCGTGAGTTTGTGGAATGTGCGGTTCCTCAGTGGCAGGTACCCAAACGCCACTTTTTCTCACGGAAGGCAATTCCGGCTCTCTACCAGCATGTGGAAGGCAATGTCCATGCCTCGCTGGACAGGGCAGTCAGCGGTAAGGTGCATATTACCGCTGACTCATGGTCCAGCAGGCATGGACAGGGACGTTACCTAAGTTTCACGGCGCATTGGGTGACTCTGCTGGCAGCTGGGAAGGATGCAGGACAAGGTGCAGTAGTGTTGGAGGTTGTTCCGCCACCACGCCTCCAAAATGCTAATGATTGTGACACACCTCTCTCCTCCACCCCCTCCTCTTCTTCTTCCTCCATGGCCTCTTCCTCGGAACCAGCGGTGCTCCGTAGTCGTTCAAGGGGCTACGCAAGTACGCAGGCCAAAAGATGCCATGCGGTGCTTGAGCTGGTGTGCTTGGGGGACAGGAGCCACACTGGGGCAGAGGTTCTGTCAGCTCTGCAGGGGCAGGTTCAGAGGTGGTTGACGCCACGCCAACTTAAGGCAGGAATGGTGGTTTGCGACAATGGCACCAACCTCCTCTCTGCCCTCCGACAGGGACAAATGACCCATGTGCCCTGTTTGGCTCACGTCCTTAACTTGGTGGTGCAGCGGTTCTTGGGCAGGTACCCGGGCTTACAGGATGTCCTGAGGCAGGCCAGGAAAGTCTGTGTGCATTTCCGCCGGTCATATAATGCCAGTGCTCGGCTGACGGACCTCCAAAAGGAGTTTAACCTGCCCAAGAACCGCCTAATCTGTGACATGCCCACCAGGTGGAACTCAACGTTGGCCATGCTGCAGCGGCTGCACATGCAGCAGAGGGCCATCAATGAGTACCTGTGCGACTATGGCACCAGGACAGGGTCAGGGGAGCTTGGTTTTTTTTCCCCACGCCAGTGGGCCATGATCAGGGATGCATGCACTGTCCTGTCACCATTTGAGGAGGCCACGAGGATGGTGAGCAGTGACAGTGCATGCATCAGTGACACTGTCCCCCTTGTCCACCTGTTGGAGCACACGCTGCGTGGAATAATGGACAGGGCACTTGAGGCAGAACAGAGGCTGGAAGAGGAGGACTTCCTTAGCTCTCAAGGCCCCCTTTATCCAGACAGTGTTCCTGCGTGCCCGCCGATCACACAGGAAGAGGACGAGGAGGAAGAGGAGGAGGAGGAAGATTGTGTCAGTATGGAGGTGGAGCCTGGCACTCAGCATCAGCAGCAGTCTTTAAGGGATCAGTCCCAAGAAACACATGGACTTGTACGTGGCTGGGAGGAGGTGGCTGCGGACCATGTTGTCCTTAGTGACCCAGAGGACTCCGGACCGAATGCCTCAGCAAACCTACGCTGCATGGCCTCCCTGATCCTGCAAAGCCTGCGTAAGGATCCTCGTATTCGTGGTATCAAGGAGAAGGACCAATACTGGCTGGCAACCCTCCTTGATCCACGTTACAAGGGTAAGGTTGCGGACCTTATCTTGCCATCGCAGAGGGAGCAGAGGATGAAACATCTTCGGGAGGCCTTGCAGAAAGGTCTGTGCAACGCGTTCCCAGAGACTGGGAGGTTACAAACTCCTGTTTCTGGACAACGTGTTGCTGAGGCTTCGGTCAGTCAAAGAAGGAGCGGTGGAGAAGGTGGCCGTCTGACCGATGCGTTCAGACAATTTTTTGGTCCGCAGCCCCAAGGTATGATCGGTTCCAGCAACCATCGCCAGCGTCTGTTTTACATGGTGCAGGAATACCTAGGGGCAAGATCAGACTTGGACACCTTTCCCACTGAAAATCCTCTGGGTTACTGGGTCTTGAGGATGGATCACTGGCCAGAGCTTGCACAGTATGCAATTGAGCTACTGGCCTGTCCTGCATCCAGCGTTCTTTCGGAACGCACATTCAGTGCTGCTGGAGGCGTGGTAACCGATCACAGGGTGCGTCTGTCCACTGACTCGGTCGATCGACTGACCTTCATAAAAATGAATGAGTCTTGGATCACCACCAGCTACCAAGCACCTGATGCTGATGTAACCGAATAATTTTTTTTTGAAATCTCAGATCCCTTCAAAGACTGCCTATGCTGATGCTGAGTGACTATCCCTGAGTAATTATCCTCTTCCTCCTCAATCATCACGCTGATAGCTTGTAAGAACATTTTTGGTTCTGGGTGCCACCACCAGTGCCTAAGGCACAATTTTTCAGCCCCTGTTTAACAGGGGCGTGTAATTACGATTTTTGATGTAATACTTTGCAGCAGGGCTCGTTCCTGCATTCCAACTAGAGTGTCTGTGAGGGGTTGCAGTGTTGTGGCACCAGCACCAGTGCCTAAGGCCCAATTTTTCAGCCCTTGTTTAACAGGGGCGTGTAATTACAATTTTTGATGCAATACTTTGCAGCAGGGCTCGTTCCTGCATTCCAACTAGAGTGTCTGTGAGGGGTTGCAGTGTTGTGGCACCAGCACCAGTGCCTAAGGCCTAATTTTTCAGCTCCTGTTCAACAGGGGCATGTAATTACAATTCTTGATCTAATATTTCACAGCAGAGCCCTGTAAGGGCTTACAGTGTTGTGGCCACAGCAACACCTAAGGCCCAAATTTCTGCTGAGTATATAGGGCAGGACCCTACTTTCAAACAACTAACTTACAAACGACTCCTACTTGCAAACAGAAGGAGACAACAGGAAGTGAAATCTACCCCTAGGAAGGGAAATTCTCTCCTGTAAGAGTTAATATGGGAAAAACATTTCTCCTTTCCACTGATACTTTCCAATCCATTGGGACAAAAAGTGAGGTGAAATCTTCTGAAGAGGAGGAAAGACAGCAAAACAAATGTCACAGGGGTGATAACCCTTCCCTATGTTTTCCAAAAAGCTTAAAAAAGATTTTTTGGCTGGAGCTAAACACGTTAAAAATGTACCCGTTCAAAATTACAAAGAGATTCTACTTAACAACAAACCTACAGCCTGTATACTGCTGTTCAGAGTATATAGGGCCTGGTGGCCCCACACCTTTCCTTATTTTAATTTGGGTGCGGGGTTCCCCTTAATATCCATACAAGACCCAAAGGGCCTGGTAATGGACTGGGGGGTACCCATGCCGTTTGTCTCACTGATTTTCATCCATATTGCCAGGACCCGACATTACATTAAACCCGCAAGCAGTTTTAAATGAGATTTTTTCCTTTAAAAATTACATTTGGTGCAGGGACTGTTCTAAACACGGGAAACACGCGTCACTTTACAGGCATACTATAGACACCCCTCAGGAACGATATTTAAAGGAATATTTCACTTTTTTTTTTTTACTTTAAGCATCATTAAAATCACTGCTCCCGAAAAAACGGCCGTTTTTAAAAGTTTTTTTGCATTGATACATGTCCCCTGGGGTAGGACCCGGGTCCCCAAACCCTTTTTAGGACAATACCATGCAAATTAGCCTTTAAAATTTTTGATTTCGAACGTTCGAGTCCCATAGACGTCAATGGGGTTCTAACGTTCATGCGAACTTTCGGTCCGTTCGCAGGTTCTGGTGCGAACCGAACCGGGGGGTGTTCGGCTCATCCCTACTGCTTGCTATTGTACTACGCTCCTCTCTGGCTCCCTGACATTTTGGTTTGTCTGACTATCCGTTCCAGTTCCTGAACTCTGGCTATGTTTTGACTATGTTTACTCTGTTTACCTTTTATTATTATTATTAAACAAGTTTGATTTAACTGTACTTCTGTCTCAGTCTGATTCATGGTTTCTGACAGTAGGCAAAGGCCATGAATTCAGAAGATGCAGTCAATCCACTTGTTGGTAATATTTTTTCCAGATTGGATGAGCAGGATCACCGCATGCATCAGTTTGCCATGGCATTACAAACGCTCCTGAGTCGCATGGCTCACCTGGAATCTCCCACTGTGGCTGCTCCGGTAAAACCTGTGTTGCAGGCCATCCCTGCTGCTGCTCCAGTCTCTGTGCAGGCACCCACCTTGAGTATTAACTCTATAAAAGTTATGTCTGGTTCCGCTCCGCTTCTCCAGTGATTTGGGGCGATCCAGCCCAATGCAGAGGGTTTCTCAACCAGGTTGAGATATACTTTGAGATGCTGCCTGAGGCGTTTTCCACGGACAGAAGCAAAGTAGGTTTTGTGATATCTTTGCTTTCTGAGAGAGCATTGGCCTGGGCAAACCCTCTATGGGAGTCACAAAAACCTGTTGTCTTGAGTTACCCTGAGTTTGTGGCTTCTTTTAAAAGGGTATTTGATGTTCCCGCATGCTGTGCTTCTGCGCTATTGAATTCCGTACTCTGGCAGCAGAGGTTGCTTGGAACAATGAGGCCCTCGTGGCTGCTTTTTCTCATGGTCTCTCAGTTACCATCAAGGATGAGATAGCAGCCCAAGATACACCCACTGAGCTAGAGAAGTTGATCACCTTTGTCACCTTCATTGACTCCAGACTCAGAGAAAGACTCCCTTTTAAGGAGCGCTTGCAGAAGACTCCTGTGCATTTGTATCCAAACTTTTCAGTCCCACCCTTGCCTCCCTCACCTCCCATGATTCCTGGTACTGAGTCAGTCTGTGAAGATGAACCCATGCACTTATTCTTCACACGTCTCTCTGTGGATGAGTGAACCCTTAGGAGGAGGGAGAGATTGTGCCTTTATTGTGGCCAGGCAGGTTATTTTTGAACTCTTGTCCTACCCATCCAGGAAATGCCCGAACCTTGAGGTCCTGTCACAGACAGGCCTTAGGTAACATTGTTTCGTCATCAGTTATCCAGAAGGATAAGCCCCTGGTTTTAGTTACTCTTTCTTGAGCTGAGTCGTCCTTCGAAATACCGGCTCTATACGACTCTGGGGCTGCAGGCCTGTTCATTGATGCTGCCTTTGTATCGAAGCACTCAATTCCGCTGCAGCTGTGTGACACTCCACTTGCCATTGAGGCTCTTGACGGGAGACCTTTACAGCCTGCCCATGTGACTCCTGAGACTGTTCTGTTGTCCATGACTGTAGGGCTCTTCACCATGAGATAATCCAATTCCAAGTTATTTCCTCACCAAAGTTTCCGGTGATTATTGGTTATACTTGGTTACAGAGACACAACCCCTCTTTTGATTGGCTCCATGCTGAGGTTCTCTCCTGTGCAACAATGCAGTAAGACATGTTTCCAGAAGGTAGAAAAGGTCCTGTGCACCTCTTCACTCTCCTCCCTGCCAGTGGAGTACCGTGATTTTAGCGATGTCTTTGACAAAGGTCAAGCCGGTAGTTTGCCTCCACACCGGTCGTATGATTGCGCAATTGACCTTCAACCTGGTGCCACACCGCCTCGTGGCTGGGTTTACCCTTTGTCGGTCTTGGAGAATAAGACCATGGAGGAGTATGTTGCAGTCGCACTTTCTTGAGCTTTCATCCGCAAATCCTCTTCTCCTGCTGGTGCTGGTTTCTTCTTTGTGAAGAAGAAGAGTGCTGAACTGAGACCTTGTATTGATTATAGGGGTCTCAATCGTTTCACGATTAAGAATGCCTATCCGATTCCGTTGATTACTGAGTTATTTGACTGCCTCAAAGTAGCAACGGTTTTCACGAAGCTTGATTTGAGAGGGGCATGCAATCTCGTGTGGATTAAGGAGGGCGACTAGTGGAAAACTGCGTTTAATACCAGAACAGGTCGTTATGAGTACCTCGTAATGCCTTTTGGCCTTTGTATTGCCTCGGCAGTTTTCCAGGAATTTATCAACAATGTCCTCTGAGATTTGTTGCAGTTATGTGTGGTGGTTTATCTCGACAATAACAAAAAGAAAAACTGTGCTATACCCTCAAAATTGCATATATGAAAATAAATTACAAATAAATAAAAAATATTATCCAAGAATGAAAATATAAAAATACAAACTGATATCAAGTGTAATATGAAACAATGATACCATAACACAACTTGTGAAAGTAAAATAGTTAGAACACAAAGTCCATAAACCAGGTGAACAGAAAAATCTTCTAGGCAATGGGAAGAGTCCCTCGATCGCTGTTCATAGGAATCAGTGTGGAAAGGTAAAAAGTAGGAAAACACCCATCATAGTGATCCTCCACCACCTAAAATACACGCTTACCAAGTGAAAAGCGATGATGTCAGAGCGTCACCCTCCTGACGTACGTTTCGTCTGTAGCTGACGTCATCTGGGGAACGGGCGACGCTCTGAGTCATCGCTGTTAAATACACAAATAAAACCACGCCTCGTTGTGATCTCTCAAGGGCGCACAACACATGTGACGAATCCAAAGAGGAGGTCGAAACGAAGAACAACCACACAGCAAAAAAGTGCCTAAAGTTGTAAATAATATTCAGGTGGGGTGGAAAGGAACCAAATAAGTGTATTAAACACAAGGAGATGTAAAACAGACTAGAAATAGTCCATTAAATATTTGGCCCTAGACCAAAAAGAAAAAATAAATTAATTCCCACATGTTATAGCAACATGAGTGTGCTATAAGACAGTATAGCACCATCTTGTGGGAAAAAATAAAAAATAAAAATACCAAATAAGCTAAATGGAAAAATACATTCCTGAATATTATAGCAGTATGAATTTGCCATAGGTTAGTTTGGTGCCATCCTGTGGACAAAATGATAAAAATATATATATATATATTTTAAACACTAATAAAAATATAGGAAAATTATAATTTTTTTTTTAATTAAAATAGGGTGAATAAAAATTATTATACAAAATATGCCCTCACATGTCCAACAAAAACATAAAAAATTATAATAATTAGTCATATCAATAAAGGACAACCATATTGGATGGGCATAGTCACAGAAGTTTATATTCTATCACGATCGCATCTAAATGAAAATGCACATAACAAATATATGTATGGACACATAGGGTAGCGCCATCGAGAAATCACACCGAGTTCACATAAACTGGACAACAAACAGCAGGTCAATACATTATGAAGAATAGCAATATTAAGCATTGTCTATAAAGGCATTTAAATCAGTCTCTACATTAAGCCCAAAAGGTGTGTAGCACTTAATCCTATGTATCCATGCCATTTCCAACCGTGATATGCCTCGCACTAGAGAGCCACCTCTCCAAGGACAGGTATATTTATCTATCCCTAAAAAGACAGTTTCATCTGGATTCCTATTGTGGACTTCCAGATAGTGCCTAGACACAGGATGTTTGGGGAAACCATTCAGAATATTTGTCACATGCTCGTTGAGTCTAACCATAAGAGGTTGCTTAGTCCTGCCTACATATTGCAGCCCGCAAGGGCATTGGAGCAGGTATACGACCCCTTTCATAGAGCATGTGACAAAAGGCCTGATTGCAAACTCAACATGCGTACTACTGGATCTGAAAGAATGGGTTCTCCTCTGAGTGCCTCCATTCAATGTACATATTCTGCATCGCCTACACTGGTAGAATCCAGTGAGGTTATCAAAGAATCCCCTTTTATTGGTAGGTGGATCAATAATATTGTTGGCAACTGTGCCCCTAATAGAAGATGCCCCCTTATAAACCACCTGGGGCCTAGAAGGAAGGATGGTATTAAGAGTGAAATCACTCATAAGGATGTGCCAATGTTTTTTTATCATCTGATCTATCTTCCTATGCTGAATAGAATATGTAGTGATAAAGGGAGCGGATGGTGCCCTATTGGCATTGGGCATCTTCTCTTTAAGTAATTCACTTCTATCATTAGATAACACCTCTTCTAGTGTATTATTGAGATGTGTATTCGAATAACCCTTCTCTAAAAAATGTTTGGTCAGGACATCTGCCTGCATGAGGAATTCACCACTATCAGAGCAATTGCATCTTAAACGGATATACTGGCTCTTAGGCACCGACCTAATCCAAGCCTCATGATGGCAACTATTGATGGAATATTTGAGGTATGGTCGGTGCTCTTAAAGTAAGTAGCAGTGGTAAACTGACCATTATTTATCCGAATAGTGAGATCTAAAAAGTGAATCTCATGCTGGCTAGCTGGACCCCCCGCCCGTGGGAGGCAGATCACGTACAGGTACGTGATTCTGCCTGCCCGTGCCATTCTGCCGCAGTATATCTGCGTGAGGCGGTCGGCAAGTGGTTAAAAATTTTTTTTTTTAATAATTTTCCTATTTTTTTATTAGTGTTTAAAATATATATATATTTTTTTAATCATTTTGTCCACAGGTTGGCGCCAAACTAACCTATGGCAAATTCATACTGCTATAATATGCAGGAATGTATTTTTCCATTTAGCTTATTTGGTATTTTTATTTTTTATTTTTTCCCACAAGATGGTGCTATACTGTCTTATAGCACACTCATGTTGCTATAACATGTGGGAATTAATTTATTTTTTTTTTTTGGTCTAGGGCCAAATATTTAATGGACTATTTCTAGTCTGTTTTACATCTTCTTGTGTTTAATACACTTATTTGGTTCCTTTCCGCCCCACCTGATGTGAATATTATTTACAACTTTAGGCACTTTTTTGTTGTGTGGTTGTTCTTCGTTTTGACCTCCTCTTTGGATTCGTCACATGTGTTGTGCGTCCTTGAGAGATCACAACGAGGCATGGTTTTATTTGTGTATTTAACAGCAATGACTCAGAGTGTCGCCCGTTCCCCAGACGACGTCAGCTACAGACGAAACATACGTCAGGAGGGTGACGCTCTGACGTCATCGCTTTTCACTTGGACGGGCGCTCTCCAGCTGGCCGGCAATTTCGCTTTTTTTTACTACAAAATTGTAAGTTTTCTTTACTCCTATGTCTGTGATTCGGGGACTGGTACCCCCCCATACATGCTCGCGGCCACACCGCTAGAGGGATGCCATATGCTGGTTGGATATCAAGGTCCTATTTGTACCCAGTTTGCCTGCTGCTTGCTATAGGTGCATAGAGGGACGTTTCATTCATGCTGCCATCCGGCCTCTGGTTTATCGATAAGCTTGTTAAGCTTGCTATTTGGTAAGCGTGTATTTTAGTTGGTGGAGGATCACTATGATGGGTGCTTTCCTACTTTTTACCTTTCCACACTGATTCCTATGAACAGTGATTGAGGGACTCTTCCCATTGCCTAGAAGATTTTTCTCTTCACCTGGTTTATGGACTTTGTGTTCTAACTATTTTACTTTCACAAGTTGTGTTATGGTATCATTGTTTCATATTACACTTGATATCAGTTTGTATTTTTATATTTTCATTCTTGGATAATATTTTTTATTTATTTGTCATTTATTTTCACATATGCAATTTTGAGGGTATAGCGCAGTTTTTCTTTTTGTTTTTGTCTATAATATTGTGTATATCGCACATTTTAACTGCAGCTTTTTTGGGTGTTTTCTGAGCGCGGTGTTTTCCTGTTTTTATATTTATCTCGACAATATCCTCATATTTTCCAAGTCCCTGAAGAACCACCACACAGATGTCTATTGTGCGCTTCAGATTCTAAGAGAAAACAATCTCTATTGTAAATTGGAGAAGTGCGAATTCCATGGTGAACAGGTTAAATTACTAGGTTATATCCTTTCTGCTGCTGGTTTTTCGATGGACCCAGAGAAACTTTCAGCAGACCTACAGTGGCCCGACCCGTGGGTTTACATCCTCTTCAGCGTTTTCTTGGCTTTATCAACTATTATCAGAAGTTTATTCGTAACTTCTCCTCTCTGGTCAAACCCCTGACTGATATGACCAGAAAGGACGGTAACCCACAGAGTTGGTCTCCGGAGGCCATTAAGGCCTTTGAGAGTCTCAAGGCTGCCTTTGTTTCTGCTCCTGTGTTGGCACATCCTGATCCCATGTTACCTTTTATCCTTGAGGTTGATGCTTCTGAGACTGGTGTTGGCACCCTTCTGTCTCAATGTCCTACCTCTGAGAGTGCTATGCTACTTTTCCAAGAAATTGTCACCTGCAGAGAGCAATTACGAGATTGGTGACAGAGAGCTGTTGGCGATCATTTTAGCCCTGAAAAATGGAGACATCTCCTTGAAGCTACCACTGTGCCGGTTCTCATTCTTACTGACCATAAGAATCTCATATTCTTGGCTGAGGTAATTGCGGTCGTTGCTTCCTTTCATGGACCCGTACCAAATTGAAGCTTGGAATGCATGCTGGGCTAGAGGAACAGAGTGGCATGATAGATTCCCAAAACAAATCGCTGGATAGACTCAGTGTCGGTCCTAAGGCACTATAAAGTGTGAGTTTACATTTTATACATTGTGAATACTTACTTAATAGCCAAGATAAATAAATCTTTTATGCATACATGTTGCGCAATGATGAATGTTTAATTTTTATGAGAAACCACCAAGCTCCTCATTCACTCCCTTGTTATCTCTCGCCTTGACTATTGCAACTCCCTTCTCATTGGCCTACCGCTCCATAGGCTATCCCCTCTTCAGTCTATCATGAATGCTGCTGCCAGACTTATCCACCTTACCAACCGCTCAGTGTCTGCCAACCCTCTACTTCAATCCCTACACTGGCTCCCAATCACCCAGCGAATTAAATTCAAAATTCTAACCGCAACATACAAAGCCATTCACAACTCTGCCCCAAGCTACATCACTAATCTTGTCTCCAAATATCACCCAAATCGACCTCTCCGCTCTTCTCAAGACCTCCTGCTTTCAAGCTCTCTCATCTCCTCCTCCCATGCTCGTCTCCAGGATTTCTCCAGAGCCTCTCCCATCCTCTGGAACTCACTACCTCCATCTATCCGGCTATCCCCTACTCTTGCTACCTTCAGGCAATCCCTGAAAACTCATCTCTTCAGGAAAGCCTATCACCTCTCCAACTAATCTCCTACCACTTCCACCAGCTCATTCCCCACAGTTACAACCTTTTGTACCACCTGCCCCACCCTATTAGATTGTAAGCTCTTCTGAGCAGGGCCCTCTTAATCCTATTGCATTGTATTGTATTATAACTGTATTGTCTCCCTTTTATATTGTAAAGTGCTGCGTAAACTGTTGGCGCTATATAAATCCTGAATAATAATAATAATAATAATTATTGACATGGAGAAATAAGGAGCACCTAACAGTTAAAGCGGAGTTCCACCCATTTTTTTAATCTTTGGCTGTGTTGCATGCCCTTAGCTCATAGTTTTCACAATGGGCATTTTATTTTCTTTTGCTGGTAAATACCTTTTTTTTTGTATTTCTACATTACTTCCTCCTTTCCCCCGCCTAGGTGATTGCATCACTAGGTGATTTGCAAGGGTTCCTGGGATAGCAGCGTCATGTATCCCATGACTCCTTGCGAATCGCCTACTAGCCAAATCTCGTGTTATTTGTACCTTGGTAATTAAGCAAATGGGAGGAGTTAGGTGCCATTTTCAAAGGAATGCAGCGCCGGAAGGAAGGGTAAGAGACATCTGCTTCTGACCAAACGTAACTATGTAGCCAGGACTATTCGAGTAGTTTCATGGGGCCCACATGAGAGGTTTGTGCTAGTACTGGAGCCAGGGGGCAGTGGCATCGCTGTGAGTAGCTATCCCCGAATGTGTGCAGGAGTCCCCAACCACAAGGCCGCGGCCTCTCTGCAGCCAGACCACATGACAGAGCCAGCGAGCGAGAGAACAGAGATAATCTCTCACCTGCCTGCCCCTGCAGCTTAGCTGTTCTGCCCTCACTATTCAGCTGCATGCAGCAGGGAGAGTACATCATCTCTCTGTGCTGATCCTGATGGCAGGTGGGTGCTCTGTGCTGATCCTGATGGCAGGTGGGTGCTCTGTGGTGGTCCTGGTGTCCTCTATGGTGATCCTGATGGCAGGTGGGTGCTCTGTGGGGACCGTGAAGGCATGTGGGTGCTCTGTGGGGACCGTGATGGCAGGTGGGTGCTCTGTGGGGACTGTGATGGCATGTGGGGACCATGATGACAGGTGGGTGCTTTGTGGGGACCATGATGACAGGTGAGTGCTCTGTGGGGACCGTGATGGCAGGTGGGTGCTCTGTGGGGATCGTGATGGCAGGTGGGTGCTCTGTGGTGACCGTGATGGCAGGTGGGTGCTCTGTGGTGATCCTGATGAGCTCTGTGGTGATCCTGGTGGCATGTGGGTGCTCATGGTGATCCTGATGGCAGGTGGGTGCTCTGTCTCTTTCTCCATCACTCTTTCATTGACTGACTAGTTTTCTCACAGGACCAGGAATTGAGGATTTGAACAGAGTGACATCCGCCACCGATCCTGTTTCCTGAATTCTCGACCACCATTATTTTCAGGTATTGTCCTAAAAAAGTGTCTGTTTCTCTCTCCTTTCTTTCACTCTCCCTCTTGTTCTTTTGCTCTCCCTCTCATTCTTTCACTCTCTCTCTCTCTTTCTCTCTCTCTCTCTCTCTCTCTCTCTCTCTCTCTCTTTCTCTCTCTCACTATGTTTGTTCTTTTTCTCACAGGACCCAGGAATTAAGGATTTGAGTAGAGGATTGACATCCACCACCGATCCTGTTTCCTGGATTCTCGAACACCATTCTTTTCAGGTATTGTCACAAAAAAAGTCTCTCTTACTCTCTCGCTCTCTCTCTCGCTCTCTCAAATTAATTTTAGATTATTTATCAATCACCTTTTTTTTAATTTTTAACAGTTATTTAGTTTTAAGTAAGACATTAAACATGTTATCTTAACCACTTAAGCTGCGGACCATTTGGCTGGCCAAAGGCCAGAGCACTTTTTGCGATTCGGCACTGCGTCACTTTAACTGACAATTGCGTGGTTGTGCGACATACACGTAGCAGCCTGCCCTCACCCCATTCTATTGGCTGGTGTTCTATAGCTGCTTGGTCCCACCCACCCCCAACATTACCAATGAATTCTGACAGCTACTCTCTCTCCCTGCACAGTTACATTACAAGACAGAGTCACACACAACGGATCTTACAAGCACCAATATCTGCTCTATGTTATACGGTTTCAGCACGGGCTACACATTGATTGATATAGTGACAGGGCAGACTCAGGGAGTAGTCAGTGAAGGGAAATAATGGCCAGGCACATCTACGGCGCCAGATGCGTTTAGTCTGAAAATATTAAAATAACTAAAGAAAGTCATGGTTTGTAACATCATCAGGATGGTGTCACCCGGTTTCGGACCACACCCCCTAGCGATGCCAGTGCATTCCTTGTCTAATCTGACTTCTCTTACCTGTCCTTGTGATTGACAGGTTGCTATAGCAATGGGGCGGGAACTTCCGCCGAAGCGACATTGCCATAGCAACCTGTCAGGAAGAAGGATGGCCTCCCTGAGGCATTACTGAGCATGTGCGAGATTTGGTGGTGCATGATGGGTAGACAGCTGCACAGAAATCCCAGAAATTAACACAAGAGGGCTTCAGATGCCCACAACTAAAATGGAACCTGCCTGCTTTCGAGATCAGTAAGTAACTATTTTTAAAGAAAGTAAAAGCACAAAAAATATGACATGTTAGAAATGTTCATTTACAGGTTGAGACAGTTACAGAGCAGTCTTTAAAAAAAATGAGAGAGGGGTAGAGAAGGAAGTGCCACCAGAGTATAGTATTAACAAATGATGTTTAATGACACCTGGTAAAAACACACTTACAGGATAAAACATATAAAAGGCTCATCTGTATAGGTATGTGGTACTCGGTATTCCCTCTGATCCTGTGGTGGTGACGCTGCAGGGATGCTGGGCTGCAGAAGGTGGATTACCAGCTGGGAGCTCCTTCTGTGGCCATCAGGAAGAGACTAGGGGTCGGCGTGGAGAGCACGTGGAGCGTGCGTGATGTCACAGGTCGTGTGTCCGCTTCCGGGTTCGGTATCCAAGGGAGGGATCGTCCAGGGAGGAGGGCTTGCAGGGAGGTTGAGAGAAGGCTACGTGCTCGGAGCCACTGCTCCTTCAATAGGCCAGGCCAGTGTGTTAATACTACACTCAGGTGGCACTTCCTTCTCTACTACTCTCTCATCCATCACAGAGCCAGCTCTCTGAGGACAGCAGCCGCCTAGCCCACCAGCCTACTTTAACCATTACATTACCGGTTACCACTTAACCCTTGAACTTCCAGCCTGTCCCCTATGGACTAAGTTGCTCAGCCCTTTATATCTTCTGTTATATATGGACTTGTGTGTTTGCGCTTACAGTTACCAATACTCAGTTTAAAAAAATGTTTGGGGGACTGGAACTCTGCTTTAACTAGCTGGAGGAATGCCAGGACAGTGGAGTGGTTATCCCAAATGAACCAAAGGAAAAACTTTTTCTAGGCTCTGATGAGTGCCCATTTTAGAAGGTGGTGGTGGCACATGAATTGGTGAAAAGTTCCTGTATAAAGCACGAATGAAAATTGGAAAATATATATGATAAATGGAAATGGACTTTGGGAATATTATATACCTATGTTCTAAGTTGTGATAGTTTTCACTTTTCTGATATTTGGCACTTTATTGTCACATTGCAATTTACAGTAAGGTTGTTTTATAGGGTATATACACTGTACTAGTGGTAATATTACACTAGTAAATGTTTGGATTAGCACAGTTAAGCCATTTTCTATCCATATACAAACTGAATTTTTCAAGCCTGTAGACTTTAACTTACACTATAGCTGTATGTGAGGAACTGTGTGAAATGCTTTTGCAAAATTCAAGTATACAACACTCACAGCCACTCCTAAAGTTTTTGAGTAGCTCCTCAACTTCTGTCTTTTGTGAATTGATGCTGTCTATTGCTAAAAATATAAAACCCTACCCAAAATGCTTTCCTACCTCACTGTGATGTCATCATTGGGGGAAGATGGTGGTAATTTTAACAAGGCTCTGCCTGTGGCCACTCTGCCTGTGGCCAGGAATAGACTGTGACTCCTGATCTTTTCCAGCTGCTGTTGCCCTGCTGCTTTGTAGAGTTGGGCTGAACACCCCCGGTTCGGTTCATGCCAGAACTCTTGAACATTGCAAAAGTTCTGACCCGAACCACAAACCCTATTGAAGTCTATGGGACCCGAACTTAAAAAAATCAAAAGTCCCCATTTTGAAGGCTTATACGCAAGTTATTGGCCATAAGAATGTTATAAGGGCCCAGGTACTGCCCTGAGGGACATGTAGCAATGCACTTTTAAAAAAAAATCATTTTTAACCACTTCAGCCCAGGAAGATTTTATCCCCTTCCTTCGGCACTGCATCACTTTAACTGACAATTGTGCGGTCATGCGACGTTGTACCCAAACAAAATTGATGTCCTTCTTTTCCCACAAATAGAGCTTTCTTTTGGTTGTATTTGATCATCTCTGCGATTTTTATTTTTTGTGCTATAAACAAAAAAACAGCGACAATTTTGAAAAAAACACAATATTTTTTACTTTTTGCTATAATAAATATCCTCATTTTTTTTAAAAAAGCAATTTTTTTTTCAGTTTATTTTTTTTACTAGTAATGACGGTGATCTTGATTTTTATCATGACTGCGTCATAATGGCGGACAGATCGGACAATTTTGACACATTTTTGGGACCATTGGCATTAATACAGCGATCAGTGCTATAAAAATGCATTGATTACTGTAAAAATGTCATTGGCAGTGAAGGGGTTAACACTAGGGGGCCATAAAAGGAGTTAACTGTGTTCTAACTGAAGGGGGGAGGGGACTGACTAGGCGAGATGACAGATCACTGTTCATACTTTGTATAAACAGATGATCTGTTACTTCTCCCCTCAGAGAACCGGGATCTCTGTGTTTAAACACAGAGATCTTGGTTCTCACTGCGTTATGAGCGATTGCGAGAGCACGGAGGTCATCAAGACCGCCGGGCACTCACATCGGCTCCGGGGGCGAGTGAGCCCCTAGTGGCCACCAGAAGGAGCGATGTAACATGATGGCGATTTGCCTGCCCGTGCCATTCAGCCGCAGTGCAACTGCGGCGGCTGGTTGGCAAGCGGTTAAAAGAGAGGCTTATATTGTATAAAGAAAAATATAAATTTAAATTGATTTTCCCTGCAAGCTTTATTTTGGGAACAACGGCTTAGGGAGGTAGTCTGTATGATGAGGCCACAATTTAGTGCACTCGGAACAAGATTAGAGATTTTTTTGGATAAATTCTGGTGTCTCTTCTGCAGACTTTGGATGGAAATAAAGTTTTGCACCACAGTGGGCAAGCCTTATGTGAAGAAGCTAAATTATAGAACACTCAGGCCAAGATTAACAATTTTTTTTAGATAAGGTTTGGTGTCTCTTTCACAGATAGAAATAAAAGGTGCAGAAAATTTGGGCTTTAGGTGTTGGTGATGCTTTCGCACTGTAATCCTATAGAGGTACTCTTGATGAAAGCAAGAATTGGCTTTTCTGTAAAAAAAAATAATTATATGCACCAGTCAAACAGGTACAGAAAAAGTGGGCTTTGGGTGTTGGTGGTGCCTTCACACTGTAACCCCATAGAGATACTTTTGATGAAAGCAAGAATTGGCCTTGCTGTAATTTTTTTTATTATATACACTTGTCAAACAGTTGTGGAAAAATTGGGCTTTGGGTGTTGGTGGTGCCTTCATATTGTAACCCTATAAAAGTACTCTTGATGAAAGCAAGAATTGGCCTTGCTGTAAAAAAATTTAATTTTATGCACCTGTCAAACAGGTGAGGAAAAATTGGTCTTTGGGTGTTAATTGTGCCCTTGAAACTCTTTATCAAAAAATGACTCCAAGATAAAATCAAGACCCACAAAGCTAGGCAGCCTAGACTGTCTTGCAGAGATTCCAGTTCCAGAAAACATTTAAATCAGTGACATCGGCATCAGGGGCTTGATAGCTGCTGCTAATCCAGGACTGATTCATTTTGACAAATGTCAGATGGTCTACGCAGTCTGTGGACAGACACGCTCTTTTATCTGTCACAAAACCTCCACCAGCACTGAATGCCCGTTTGGAAAGCACGCTGAATGCAGGCAGCCCAGCAGCTCAATTGCATACTAGGCAAGTTCTGCCCAGTTGTCTATTCTCATGACCCAGTAAACCAGTGGATCATCTACAGGAAAGCTCTTCATGTCTGTTTCCGCCCCTAGATAATCTTCCACCATATGATGCAGACGCTGCCGATGGGATGTTGAAGTTGACAGCCCTGGGCATAGAGGATTACATTTTTTTTTAAATGCATCACTGAGGTGGCTCCCTTTTCCACCGCTCCTCCCTTGACCAACAGAAGCCCCAAAACTACCTTTCCCATGGCACTGGAACCTACCAGAGCCTGGAAAGGTGTTACATAAACTCCTCTTTAGGGTGTCCTCAAGATATTTCATCCTCTGCTCCCTCTGCGGGGGCAAGATGAGTTCTGAAACTTTCCCCTTGTAATGATAGTCAAGGAGGGTTGCCAATTAAAAATCATCCTTCTTCTGGATGCCATAAATTTTCAGGTCCTTTAACAGGCTTTGAAGAATAAATAGAGTGAAGTTTGCGGAAGCATGAGAAGAAGAGCCATCAAGGTCGCTGAGGATTACACTATCCCACTGCCTCCTCCCATCCACGTACTACTCCCAAGGTTTCTGGGGACTGAAAACCATCTCTTAAGATTTGACATATTTCTTCCTCTGCTTCAATGCCTCTAAAACTGCTCTTCTTGTGTTCTGTGGGGTTGTAAGAATGTTGTCTGCATAAAGCGGGCCTTGAGAGGATAGGAAGTCCTTCTCTTCCTCCTGCTGCTCTGCTTCGAGTGCCCTGTCCATAATGCCACCCACAGTCAGTATGCTCCAGCAGGAACAAAAGAGGGATCGTGTCACTGATGCATGAATTGTCATGGCTCACCATCCTTGTCGCCTCCCTCAAATGGTGACAGTACAGTGCAAGCATCCTTTATTAGCAGCCATTGGCATGGGGAAAAAAAGCCGAGCTACTCTGAGTCTGCCCTTGTGCCATACTCATACAGGTATTCATTGATGGCCCTCTGCTGCATGTGCAGCCACTGCAGCATTGCCAAAAATGAGTTCCACCTGGTGGGCATGTCACAAACCAGGTGGTTTACTGGCAGGTGGAATTTCTGCTGAATTTCAGGCAACCAAACACTGGTTGTGTATGACCACCTGCAATGGCTACAGACTCTTCTGGTCTGCCTTATAAAATCTTGCAACCCTGGGTACCTGTTTAAGAAGCACTGCACCACCAAATTGAGGACATGTGCCAGTCATGGTACTTGTGTCAACTTTCCTTGTCGAAGGGCGCACAGAAGGTTAGTGCCATTATCGCACACCACCATTCCTGGCTCAAGCTGCCATGGCGTGAACGACCTCTGGACCTGCCCCTGCAGAGCTGAAAGAATCTCTGCTCCGGTGTGGCTCCTGTCCTCTAGACATACCAGCTGAAGTATTGCATGGCATCTTTTAGCCTGACTCATTGAATAGCCCCTTTAACGCTTGGGGGTACTGTTGGTTCATAGGACAATGCAGCAGAAGAGGGAATTGAGGAGGAGGAGGAAGGGGTCGAGCTGAAAGATCTCGCCTTATCACCACCAGCTGTATGGAGACGTGGCAGCAAAACAAGCTCCAACACTGAGCCCTGTCCTGCATCTTTCCTAGTTGCAAGCAGAGTTACCCAGTGTGCTGTAAACTAAATATATCATACCATGCTTCCAGAATCCACCAGAGGGAAAGGCAGGAATTGTAAAGCCAGCAACAACTTTGAACAAGCTGGAATTTAGACACTGAGCATGTGGGTGGCAGGGAGTGTAATTTTTTTTTTTTTTTGCTGCAGCAGCTAGGGCAGAGAAAGTTGCCTGCTATACTCTACAGCTGGTGGTGTGCTGCTGACAGACGTGTTGCAATGACCATTGACAACCTTTGCTTTACCATCATACCTGTCAGTGGAGGCTGCTGAGAGGTCGTGAGATATAACAGGGGTAGACATGAAAGGTGAGGAGTGAGGAGGAGAAGAATTGTGCCTCTTGTGTGGCTTTCATGTGCTCTTGACAATGAGTGGTGGGAGGTAGGGATGAGCTTCGAGTTCGAGTCGAACTCATGTTCGACTCGAACATTGGCTGTTCGCAAGTTTGCGAACAGCGAACAATTTGGGGTGTTCGCGGCAAATTTGAATGCCGCGAAACACCCTTTAAAAGTCTATGGGAGAAATCAAAAGTGCTAATTTTAAAGGCTTATATGCAAGTTATTGTCATAAAAAGTGTTTGGGGACCCGGGTCCTGCCCCAGGGGACATGGATCAATGCAAAAAAAGGTTTTAAAAATGGCTGTTTTTTCAGGAGCAGTGATTTTAATAATGCTTAAAGTCAAACAATAAAAGTGTAATATCCCTTTAAATTTCGTAGCTGGGGGGTGTCTATAGTATGCCTGTAAAGGGGCGCATGTTTCCCATGTTTAGAACAGTCTGACAGCAAAATGACATTTCGAAGGAAAAAACCCATTTAAACCTACTCGCGGCTATTGCATTGCCGACAATACACATAGAAGTTCATTGATAAAAACGGCATGGGAATTCCCCCTAAATTCCATACCAGGCCCTTCAGGTCTGGTATGGATATTAAGGGGAACCCCGGCCAAAATTAAAAAAAAAAAAATGACGTGGGGTTCCCCCTAAATTCCATACCAGACCCTTCAGGTCTGGTATGGATTTTAAGGGGAACCCCGCAACAACAAAAAAAAAAACGGCGTGGGGTCCCCCCAAACATCCATACCAGACCCTTATCCGAGCACGCCTGGCAGGCTGCAGGAAAAGCAGGCCGCAGGAAAAGAGGGGGGGATGAGAGTGCGGCCCCCCCTTCTGAACCGTACCAGGCCACATGCCCTCAACATTGGGAGGGTGCTTTGGGGTAGCCCCCCAAAACACCTTGTCCCCATGTTGATGAGGACAAGGGACTCATCCCCACAACCCTGGCCGGTGGTTGTGGGGGTCTGCGGGCTAGGGGCTTATTGGAATCTGGAAGCCCCCTTTAACAAGGGGACCCCCAGATCCCGCCCCCCCGTGTGAAATGGTAAGGGGGTACTTACCCCTACCATTTCACTAAAAAACTGTCAAAAATGTTAAAAATGACAAGAGACAGTTTTTGACAATTCCTTTATTTAAATGCTTCTTCTTTCTTCTATCTTCCTTCATCTTCTTCTTCTTCTGGTTCTTCTGGTTCTTCCTCCGGCGTTCTCGTCCAGCATCTCCTCCGCGGCGTCTTCTATCTTCTTCTCCTCGGGCCGCTCCGCACCCATGGCATGGGGGGAGGCTCCCACTCTTCTCTTCATCTTCTTCTTCATCTTCTTCTCTTCTTCCTTCTTCTCTTCTTCTCTTCTTCTATTCTTCATTTTCTTCTCCGGGCCGCTCCGCATCCTTGCTGGCATGGAGGGAGGCTCCCGCTGTGTGACGGTGTCTCCTTGTCTGACGGTTCTTAAATAACGGGGGGCGGGGCCACCTGGTGACCCCGCCCCCCCTCTGGCGCACGGGACATGACGGGACTTCCCTGTGGCATTCCCCGTGACGTCACAGGGAAGTCCCGTCAAGTCACCGTGCGTCAGAGGAGGGCGGGGTCACCGGGTGGCCCCGCTCTCCATTTTTTAAGAACCGTCAGACGAGCAGACGCCGTCACACAGCGGGAGCCTCCCACCATGCCAGCATGGGTGCGGAGCGGCCCGGAGAAGAAAATGAAGAAGAGAAGAAGAGAAGAAGAGAAGAAGAGAAGAAAAGAAGAAGAGAAGAAGATGAAGAGAAGAGCGGGAGCCTCCCCCCATGCCATGGGTGCGGAGCGGCCCGAGGAGAAGAAGATAGAAGACACCGCGGAGGAGATGCTGGATGAGAACGCCGGAGGAAGAACCAGAAGAGCCAGAAGAACCAGAAGAAGAAGATGAAGGAAGATAGAAAAAAGAAGAAGCATTTAATAAAGGAATTGTCAAAAACTGTCTCTTGTAATTTTTAACATTTTTGACAGTTTTTTAGTGAAATGGTAGGGGTAAGTACCCCCTTACTATTTCACACAGGGGGGGTGGGATCTGGGGGTCCCCTTGTTAAAGGGGGCTTCCAGATTCCGATAAGCCCCCCGCCCGCAGACCCCCACAACCACCGGCCAGGGTTGTGGGGATGAGCCCTTGTCCTCATCAACATGGGGACAAGGTGTTTTGGGGGGCTACCCCAAAGCACCCTCCCAATGTTGAGGGCATGTGGCCTGGTACGGTTCAGGAGGGGGGGCCGCACTCTCGTCCACCCCTCTTTTCCTGCGGCCTGCCAGGTTGTGTGCTCGGATAAGGGTCTGGTATGGATTTTTGGGGGGACCCCATGCCGTTTTTTTTTTTTGGCGCGGGGTTCCCCTTAAAATCCATACCAGACCTGAAGGGTCTGGTATGGAATTTAGGGGGAACCCCACGTCATTTTTTTTTTAAATTTTGGCCGGGGTTCCCCTTAATATCCATACCAGACCTGAAGGGCCTGGTATGGCATTTAGGGGGACTCCCACGTCATTTTTTTTTTAAATTTTGGTTCGGGGTTCCCCTGTGGGGAATTCCCATGCCGTTTTTATCAATGAACTTCTATGTGTATTGTCGGCAATGCAATAGCCGCGAGTAGTTTTAAATGGGTATTTTCCTTCGAAATGTCATTTTGCTGTCAGACTGTTCTAAACACGGGAAACATGCACACCTTTACAGGCATACTATAGACACCCCCCAGCTACAAAATTTAAAGGGATATTACACTTTTATTGTTTGACTTTAAGCATTATTAAAATCACTGCTCCTGAAAAAACGGCCGTTTTTAAAACTTTTTTTTGCATTGATCCATGTCCCCTGGGGCAGGACCCAGGTCCCCAAACACTTTTTATGACAATAACTTGCATATAAGCCTTAAAATTAGCACTTTTGATTATTCATGTTCGTGTCCCATAGACTTTAACGGTGTTCGCGTGTTCGAACAAACTTTTTTCCTGTTCGCATGTTCTGGTGCAAACCGAACAGGGAGGTGTTCAGCTCTTCCCTAATGAGAGGTTAAATATCTTTGCAAGCATGTGGTACCCAAATGGCTGGTGTTTTTACCACGTTTGATCTTGTCTGTTGCAGCAGTGCGATCAGCTGCACATGTGCTAAAATAGTTCCCCACAGCTGATCTGTGGGAAGTGGGCCGTGAGATAACAGCTCCACAATCTGATGGAATGGGGTGGCTGCTCTCTAATGTTTTATGATAACTGCCTTTGGAGGACATCCTGCCTCATTGGGGTTGTGCCTCCCCTTCACTTTCCTCCTCTGTTATATCCAGCAATCCAAGTCGCATCAGTATCATCCCCTCCATCCTCATCATCACTGGAGCCAACTTGGCAATACCCTGCAGCTGGGGGAACATGACCGCCAATTTGTTGTTTATCAGTGTTCTCCCTTCTCTGTAGGCTCATGTTACTCCCTTCCTCAACCTCAGAACCAATGTCAGAATCAAGTAATGCCTGTACATTGTCAAGAAGCAAGTGGCTGATGTTGTGTTTAAATAATTCAGCTGACTCCTCCATGCATGATGCTGGAGCTATTGCAGGAGAAGCTGTGGACATGGAGACAGTATAAGCTACTATGGCAGCTGCAGTGGACTATGCATTAGTGTCAGCTTGGGTCATAGAGGATGAGGATGGTTTAATAAGCCAGTCCACCACCTCCCCTGTATGCTGTTGCTGGATGGCACGGGCAACATCACTAAACAGACAAATGTGCCCTGCCTGAGGAAGGACCACATCCACCTTTGCCTGTAGACACAGACACTACTGGCCCCCTCATAGTGGCATAGGAACATCTACCTCTCCTTGTTGGCCTTCCAGACATGATGGGGGGGCTTATTACCCAAATTTAATAAATACTGGGAAATGTGTGATAGGATGTCTTTGTTGAATGAAAAGTGGTGTTTGGTGCACTTTAAATTGAGGACTGCCAGAAATGTAAAAAGTATAAAAAAAATAAGAGAGGGGGAACAACAGTATTGCAGTCAGAAAAACTGTGGCTGACAATTAAAAAAAATGGGGCAGGAGGGGGACAAAAAAAACACGCAGCAACCAAAAAAAAAGAAAACAGTATACAGCACTATATGCAATTATGCAGTTATGTAATGTTGAGTTAAACACTGCACTATACTAACACACTACACTGATACTACACTATACTCACACTATATTGACACTACACTCATACTGCACTCACAAACTACACTGACACTACACTATACTAACACTATACTCACACTACACTTTTGCTCGGCCTGAACTTCTCGCCCAATACTACTGCTTTGTGCTTCATGTTTGTGAGTGAGGATTTAGAATGCACTTTTATTAATGTTCATTGGTTTCTACACTACTATATAAACCTTGTTGGACTGCTTTCTAATTCATCACCCTTGCAGTCTAAACTTCCAGGGAATGCTGAAACAGGAATTGTGCAAGAGGCCTCTGTCACAATCCACATCATGTGACAACATCTGCCCCCATGGGAGACAAGTACAGTGCCTTAAAAAAGTATTCATATTCACATTTTCCACATTTTGTTATGTTACAACCAAAAACGTAAATGTGTTTTATTGGAATTTTATGTGATAATTGTACACATAATTGTGAAGTGGAAGGAAAATTATAAATGGTTTTCAAATTGTTTTACTAATTAAATATGTGAAAAGTGCGGCATGCATTTGCATTCAGCCCTCCTGAGTCAATACTTTGTAGAACCACTTTTCGTTGCAATTACAGCTGAAAGACTTTTTGGGGATGTCTCTACCAGCTTTGCACATCTAGTGAGTGACATTTTTGCCCATTCTTCTTTGCAAAATAGCTTAAGCTCTGTCATTACTTTGACTGGACCATTCTAGCACAGTAGTGCCCTGTGGCCTTCATGATGCTGTGTGTTTACTAAGGTTCCCAAACAAACCTCTGAGGGCTTCACAAAACAGCTGTATTTATACTGAAATTAAATTACACACAGGTGGACTCTCTTAAGTAACTAGATGACTTCTGAAGGCAATGACTTCTGAAGGGTCTGGTATAGATTTTGAGGGGGACCCCACGCCATTTTTAAAAAAAATTTGGCTGGGGTTCCCCTTAATATCCATACCAGACCTGAAGGGCCTGTTATGGAATTTAGGGGGGCCCCCACGTCATTTTTTTTTTAAATTTTGGTTCGGGGTTCCCCTGTGGGGAATTCTCATGCCGTTTTTATCAATGAACTTTTATGTGTATTGTCGGACCGGCAATTCATTAATAGCCGCAAGTAGTTTTAAATGACTTTTTTTCCTTTGAAATGTAATTTTGCTGTCAGACTGTTCTAAACACAGGAAACATGCGCCCCTTTACAGGCATACTATAGACACCCCCCAGGTATGAAATTTAAAGGAATATTACACTTTTTTTGTTTCACTTTAAGCATTATTAAAATCACTGCTCCCAAAAAAAAGTCCGTTTTTTAAAACTTTTTTTGCATTGTTCCTTGTCCCCTGGGGAAGGACCCATAAAACACTTTTTATGACAATAACTTGCATATAAGCCTTTAAAATTAGCACTTTTGATTTCTCCCATAGACTTTTAAAGGGTCAGATATGTATTTTAAGGGGAACCGCCAAAATAAAATAAAAACGACATGGGGTCCCCCCTCAAAATACATACCAGACCCTTATCTGGGCATGCAGCCTGGCAGGTCAGAAAAAGGGGGGATGAGCGTGTGCCCCCCTTCCTCAATCATACCAGGCCACATTCCCTTAACATAGGGGGGTGCTTTGGGGCAGGGGGAGCTCATCCCCACAACCATGGCAGGTGGTTGTGGTGGTCTGCGGGTGGGGTGCTTATCGGAATCTGGAAGGGGCCCCCAGATCCCACTCCCCTCTATGAGAATGAGTATGGGGTATATAGTACTCCTACCCATTCACCAAAAAAGTGTCAAAAAGGATTTTTGCCAAATCCTTTATTAAAAAAATTAAAAAATAGTGCCCCGATGTAAATGCATCGTCAACCATGGCACCCGCCGCACCCAAAAAATACGAAAAACAAAATTCTCTGATCATCTATGAAGGCTGGCCGCCTACTGCAGGCTCCAACATTTGACAGTTCTTATATAGGTAAGAGGCTATGTCACCTGGTGGCAACGCCCCTTCTGTCATCACGGACTGGTGCATGCTGGGTCTCTGCTCACAGAATGCTGAGAACTGACCATTCAGCGGTCTTTGGAGCCACCAGGGGAAAGATTCAGCATCGGATCGATGCTGAATCCACCTAGGTGAATATCACTTTTTTTGAAAGTCCATACTTCTCTTTTAAGCTAGTAACTGCTTCTACTGGTCTTGTATGTGAGCTGAAGCCAAAAGACTACTATCACTCTTGCCAAAGGTGAATTCAGTGAAAGAATTTACCAACAAAAGCTGCATCCATGGGCCATCTCCAAAGTCAAGGACCATTGCAATTGGTGTGCATTGATTTTCTGTGTCTGCAGCCTGATTCGAGTGGGGAAGGAAACTTTGAGAGTAGGCTCATCAAAAGACTGTTAAATCTGCTGGGTATTCAGAAATCCAGAACAACCGCCTATCATCCTCAATGGGATCCCCAGGCAGAATAATACAGAATAATGCTACCTTCTAGATATGCAGGAGACTCTCCCGGCCGAAAAGAAACAGCATTGGAGTAGGCAAATTGCAGCTGTAGTACATGTTTATAACGACACTGAAAATTATACTATGGGCTATTCACCGTACCTGCTGATATTCAGGAAAGAAGCTCGACTACCTATAGATCTAGCATTTAGCACTTCCTTAGATCTGATGTCAATAACATCTCACTGAGGATATGTAGATTGTTTAGGAAAGAGTTTGAAAACAACGCATGAAAAAGCTCTGGGGACTTCCAATGCCCAAGATCAATGGAACAAAAAGAACGTTGACCTTAAAGTAAAAATACAAGACTTGATGTCTGGGGACAGAGTATTGCGGAGAAATCTGAATGGTCCAGGGAAACACAAACTAGCTGACCATTGGAAGTCTCTACCATTTTTTTTTTTTTCAAATATAAAGTTTATTACACTCCAAACATAGGCGGAGGACCCACCAATACAAATTGTTACATTTGAGGAACAAACCATGGTACATCTATTATTCGTAGAGGAGCGGTATACAGATTGGTATAATGTAGATATGCAAGTATAACGGTTATATACATATGCAATAGCTACCATTAGGTTATATTCTATGGCAGTCCTCCGTTCAAAGTGGGAGTTCCTGTTAGTGGTGGACCCCACCTAACTTTTCACTTTCCATTAAAAAAGGGGGGGAGGAGAAAAAGAAAAAGTAAAAAAATAAAAATAAAAATAAAATACTTATAGAGTATAGAAAAGATATGGAAGGAGGCAGGTGGAGAATGAGCGAAGTAAGGGGGGGGGAGATTTAGGGGGGGGGGGAGGAGGACACGGCGGCGGATGGTAGCTTCCATTAATTCCAGTCAGGGGGGGTCGCCGCCAAAGGGGTCAGGTCAGAAGTTGTTGACCCTCATCCGAAAATATGAACATGTTCCAAATGTCCCATGTCTGCTTAAATAACTCTTGCTTATGTTGTGCTGTCAGTATCAAGTCCTCCATCTGTTTAATTTCCTCTACTCTCCGGAGCCAGGATTTTATAAGGGGGGGGTAGGTCTGCTTCCATAAAATGGGAATGCAACCCTTCGCTGCATTAAGGAGATGTCGGACAAGTGATTTTTTATAAGTCTTAATGGGGACCGGAGAGAGGTGGAAAAGGAAGAATGCGGGGTCGGCTGGTACTACGTAGTCGGTGAATTTTTGTGTAATTCGCCTAACCTCGCTCCAGAAGGTCTGTATCTTGGGGCAGGTCCAGAAGATATGGATCAGGGTTCCCTCTCCCTCCTCGCAACGCCAGCACAAACCAGAGGAATTCGGGTAGCATTTTCTAAGTCTAGATGGCGTCATGTACCACCTAGTGAGCAGTTTAAAGTTGGATTCCTGTACTTTAGAGCAGAGCGAGGACTTGAGGGAGAGGGAGATGATCCGGGTCCTCTAAGAGGGGGAGAAGGTGCGTTTTAGATCCTCTTCCCACCTGGTTAGGCAAGTCAAGTGAGGTTGCGTCTTTGGTGTGTTTAGTAATATGTACATTTGTGATAAGATGTGGGCCAATGGAGAGTCCTCAGCACAGAGTACCTCAAATGGCGTTAATTCTCGAGCGAAATTGTGTGGTTCTGGGAGTGAGTGGAGGAAGTGGTGTAATTGTAGGGCTTTCCAGAAAGTTAGGCGGTACGGGCCTGCCGGGTTACCTAGATCCTCTAGGGTTGGCCACCTCCCTTCGCAAAGAAGCTTAATTGCACAGTCTTTGCCGTTTTCTCTGAGAGGCATGAATTCCGACGCTTGCATACCCGGCTCGAATTTGGGGTTGCCCAAGATGGGGAGGAGGGGCGAAGTCGTGGAAGTGAGAGTTGCATGTACAACAGCCTGGTGGCTATTTCTCAGAGTGGTACCTATAAGGGGGTGGGTTTTTAGAGAACTTGGAAGGTCGCCAATACACCACAGTGCTCCTCCCAGAGGCACCGCCGACTGTGATTGCTCCAGTTGTACCCACAGTTTGGAGGCACCATTTCTCCTCCAATCAAGGATGCGTCCTAGGTGCGAGGCCATATAGTATAGACGAATATCGGGCATTGCCAGTCCTCCACAGTGTTTGGGTAGAATCAGTTGTGAGCGGCGTAAACGCGGTCTTTTGTGTGCCCAAATGAATCTGGTGAAGAGTGTGTGAGTCTGCCTGAAGAAGGAGGGTGGGATGTGGATCGGTAAGGCTTGGATCAGGTATAAGAATTTTGGTAGGATACTCATTTTGAGTAGGTTGCATCTCCCGAACCAGGAGTGAAAGCCTGTGTGCCATCTGTCTAGTAAAGTCCGGGTCTTTGTCAGTAATGGGGGGAAGTTTAGGTCAAACGTCTGTGTCACGTCGGGGGGATAAGCGTGCCCAAGTATTTAAGAGCTGATGAGGTCCACTTAAATTTAAAGTTTGATTGAAGCTCCATTAGGATGTTATGGGGGACCCTCTACCATTTTTTAAAGTCTGCAAGCAGTTGCCCAGGCTGCCGGCCTATCAGATCACCCAGAAGGGAAGATGAGCCCATGAAAATATGGTGCTGGAATAATCCCTTGCTTATAGTGGAAGCAGTTCAGATGTCCTCACAAACTAATGCTATCCCTACTCGAACAATTTCATGCAGACCCCGCCCACTAATTCGGCCTCAGGACACCATTCTAAACACAAATGAAGAGGACTACTACATCTGCCCTAACTAAAGAAACAGACCTGGTGGTCCCCAGATGTGAGACACCAGAGCTCACACCTTGAAGTCAGAGGTCAGAGGACCTCATTATGTAACCAACAGCAGGAGCTGTAGAAATCAATTTGTATTCTGACATCGAGGAGACTTCTCCACCATCAGAATACACTGATCAGCACTGCCTTCTAAAATTAGTAGATTGACTTCTGTACAATCACCCTGCCTATACATTGATCAAAATTTGAAATGTCCCTGATGAATCAGGTGAATTTCTATGTATGGTTGGCTTAAGACAGATGACAGAGATAGGCCAGAGCCATAAAGATAACTTCAGCTATCTGACCAAACAGGACAACAGTAAGATAACTCTATATTACTAACATAAAAACAATTAATAGTCGTTTAAGCAGCTTATTATAATGTGATTGCTTGCAAGGAAACAGTTAAAATGCTGTTTACTTAGACAGCCCATAGATAGGTCAGTTTTCTTCACTGAACCAGCAGTTTGAACAGAAAAAGATTTACTCAATTTCCCCATCCATACACTTGGTGTAGATGAGGGAATCCTTCCTGCTAAGGTAGAGTATCCTGACAGCTGTCAGAATACTCTGATCAGCATTTCAGGCTATAACCTGCAGCACAGATCAAATGAGGAAAATCCAACAGGTCGGTTGTACAGAAGTTGATCAAATAAATTTTGATCCATGTATGGTCGGCTTAAGGCAAAAATGATAAACTCCCGTGCCTTTGCCCCCTGATTGGTCTACCTGCTAAAAGGTATATCAATCCATATGCCTGGAATAGCTAGCAGTTATTTCTGGATAGAGGGCTGCACTCTTTTTAAATGTCATAATAAGAAAATAAATAAATAAATCAAACCAAATCTGGCAATCTTGGTTTGCCAATTACCGATTTTGGGTCAATTATTAACCTACAAACAAAATCTCCTGCGCTCAAAAGTGATGTAACAGCGATAGATATTGCCTAAAGTCTCTATGGCTCCCGGTAGATGCACAGACCTTGCTGCCCTCCAAGGGTCAGGGGACACCCAATGGAATCACAGTAGAAAAAACAAAAAGAGGGTTTAACAACCTTGAGCATTACTCAAGTGGTGTTTATTGGTATATAAAAAGAAAGGAAATATACTCACAAACAAGTAGGTAATTAAAACATATCAAAGTCCACAATGGACATAAAGTGATCGGCACCTCGGAGAACCTTCCAGATGGCTGACATGTTTTGAGGGGAGATCCCCTCTTCCTCTGAGCCCCCTGAGGAGTTTCAAGGAGAGATCCCCTCTTCCTCAGAGCCCCCTGTGGTGTTTTGAGGGGAGATCCCCTCTTCCTCAGAGCCCCCTGAGGCGTTTCGAGGGGATCGCGTCAGTCATCTCGAAGGTCTCCCGAGGTGCTGGACCCGGTGACCTGGTTGTTTTGTGTCCATTGTAGACTTTAATATGTTTTTATGACCTACTTGTTTGTGAGTATATTTCCTTTCTTTTTGTATACCAATAAACAGCACCTGGTTAACGCGCAAGGTTGGTGTGCTCTCTTTTCATTTTTTCTACAGTCATTTATTAACCTACAGGGATAGGGTTCATATCTTGTAGTCTTGCGTTTATATAAAACTATGTGCAATTAAACATACAGTTCTCAAAGGAACTCAGTAAAGCATTTGATTCTTGCCATTCCTGCCATTCTAATAAGAATGCAGCTTCACCTCCAATTATAGAAGCAATTATGGTTAAATTAAGGAAAGCCTTACAGTGCCTCTCTACAAACCTACCCAAAAGAAGTTTTGGCACATTTTAAAAAAAAAAACTAAGATTGTGCTTTTTATGTTGAAGCTTGAGTTTTTTCTAAATCCAATGCCAGTGATTCATAGTAACTATTCTTGTTGTTATTCTTTCTATAGAATGTAAAAAGGCTAGCAAACAGAGAGTTGTCTTTTTAAGTTATCAAAAAGCTTTTAAAACACTATTTTACCATGGGGGATGTTTCACATTTAGCTTCTATGCTTGTAAAGTTATAAAAAAGAAAAACAATTTCATCACCTTGATATGCTAGTTTAAAAAGAATCTCATCTGCATAATTACACAACCTGTTACTATGTACTCTAGGGCATGTGAATTATCATTTTATTTTGACAGAACCAAAAAGCTACCAAGGCTGTAGAGTAAAGCTGGAGAAAAGTAAGTTGAATTGTAAGAAACATCTGTAGTAAAAACACAGTACAGTTTTGTAAGTACAGCAGCTTCCAGAATAAATTGTGTAGATTTAATAAATAAAAACAAAGTTATTGGTTTGCCCTTGGCAATTTTTTTAGAAAAGTGAGAATAGAGCAACAAACAGCATTTTTAATCTAATTATGTTGTTGTAAAAAGTATTAATATACTTAAGCTTTGTAACATAGAGACAAAAGTAGCACATTTATGCCATGTACACACGACAAGACTATTCGACCAGACTGGTCCGACGGAACAAATCCGTCGGACAATCCAACCATGTGTGGGCTTCATCGGACCTTCAGCTGACTTTTTCTGTCGAGAATCAGACGGACTTTAGATTTGGAACATGTTTCAAATCTCTCCGATGGACTCGAGTCCAGTCGAAAAAAATCCATTCGTCTGTATGCTAGTGCGACGGGCAAAAAAGGACGCAAGGGCAGCTATTGGCTACTGGCCATGAACTTCCTTATTCTAGTCCCTTCGTACGTCATCACGTTCAAACCAACGGACTTTCGAATGGACTTTAGTCCATTCGTGTGTGGGCAAGTCCAGTCTTCCGAAAGTCCGTCTTAACTCCATTGAAAGTCCACCGGAAAGACCGTTGGACCTTTGATGCTGAAAAGTCCGCCCGTGTGTACGCGGCTTTAGAGGCATCACTTACCAAATTATTTATAGCAGAAATAGATCTTACAATTAGGTGTATTTCAAAATAACAAGTGTTATGTGACTGTTCCTGTAATGATATTTAAAGTCCATTTTATTGCTTCTAGTTTTTCACTGTTATGCCCTGTAAACACAGTCAGACATTGATCGGACATTCTGACAACAAAATCCATGGATTTTTTCAGACGGATGTTGGCTCAAACTTGTCTTGTATACACACGGTCACACAAAGTTGTCAGAAAATCTGATCGTTCTGAACGCTGTGACGTAAAACACGTACGTTGGGACTATAAACGGGGCAGTAGCCAATAGCTTTCCTCTCTTAATTTATTCTGAGCATGCGTGGCACTTTGTGCATCGGATTTGTGTACACACGATCGGAATTTCCGACAACAGATTTTGTTGTCGGAAAATCTTATAGCAAGCTCTCAAACTTTGTGTGTCGGAATTTCCTATGGAAAATGTGTGATGGAGCCTACACACGGTCGGAATTTCCGACAACAAAGTCCTATCACATATTTTCCATGGGAAAATCCTATCGTGTGTACAGGGCATTAGAATGATAAGCATTTTCAATGCAAGTTGGCATGTTAAATGTTTTAAAAGAAATGTAGTTTACAGATTTTATTTTAAATTCAGCTGGGAATCTAGATCTCTCATGCACCCTACTTTTGCCAAGAAGGTAATCAAATGAACATCATAAGTAGATGGAGATGCATTGTTTGTCATAAGAACATTTTTAAACAAAAAAGGGGGAGCACAACAAGGATATAACTCAGGGGTCTCAAACTGGCGGCCCTCCAGCTGTTGCGAAACTACAAGTTCCATGAGGCATTGCAAGGCTGACAGTTACAAACATGACTCCCACAGGCAGAGGCATGATGGGACTAGTTTTGCAACAGCTGGAGGGCCGCCAGTTTGAGACCCCTGATATAACTGGATGGATCATTATGATGGATTGGGAAGAGAGTGACAGAGAGAGAGAGAATGGGATGGGAAGAGGAGAGGGATGGGAAAAGGAGGGGGGGTATTAAAGTATGGTAGACAAGGAAAGTGGTATAGGAAGAAAGATGAAAAGGAGAAGAAAGAAATGAACCACAGGAATGTTGCTTTGGCACAGTAACATGATAAAGATGGTACCATGGAAGTGAGAGCAAAGGAACTACAAGCTGTTAATAAAAGTGCCTGATACACCTGAGGAAAACACTTCTCTTAAAACATTTGGGCAGGCATTACAAAACCACTCGGAAGTAAGTAATATTAATGCCCTGTACACACGGTTGGATTTTCCGATGGAAAAAGTGCGATCAGATTGTGTTGTCGGAAATTTCCGATCGTGTGTGGGCTCCATTGGACTTTTTCCGTCGGAATTTCTGACACACAAAGTTTGAGAGCAGGATATAAAATTTTCCGACAACAAAATCCAATCGTTTAAATTCCGATCGTGTGTATACAAATCTGACGCACAAAGTGCCACGCATGCTCAGAATAAATTAAGAGATGAAAGCTATTGGCTACTGCCCCATTTATAGTCCCAACATATGTGTTTTACGTCACCGCATTCAGAACGATTGGATTTTCCGACAACTTTGTGCGACCGTGTGTATTCAAGACAAGTTTGGCCCAAAATCTGTCAGAAAAAATCCGATGGATTTTGTTGTCGGAATGTCCGATCAATGTCCGATTGTGTGTACAGGGCATAAGACTATTGGGTGAGGATGAATATAAAGGCCCCGAAGTCCCAAGGGAAGAAGCGTCGGGAAACATCATCAATGTCACGAAGTTGTTGAGGGCCATGATAATAGTTGAAGGAATTAAATAGGGTTTCATAGTCCTGTGGGAACAGGATAGTAGACATGAAAGCATCCCATCTCTGCAAGAAGTGTTTGTTGGTGGAAAACCGGGAAATGTCCGTCAGTCTTTTCTCAGTACATGAGCGTTGTGAGTTCACGCTTGAGTAGAGTGATAGTAGGATTAAAGGGTGAGGTCCATTGAGGTCCAGGGTGAGGGCAGCTAAAAGACATATGAGGATCCAGGCTTTGTGTCAAAGGTTTTCTTTGGAAGCCTTTTGAGGTTGTAAGGTGGAGTCCCAGAAACCAAATATTAGGAGGTTAGGGTCTTTCGGGATGGTGAGCGTGGTAACTCCTGAAATAAAAGAAATGACTTGGTCCCAGAAGGTGGAGATGTAAGCACAAGTCTAAAAGCGATGAGTCAGAGAGGGTCTCAGTAGAGATCATAGGGGACATAGTGCAGCCTGAGGGTTGTTTTTCTCAGACAAAAAAGGTATATAGGCACTATGGCTTAGCTTCAGCTGCATCTCTCTCCATATTTCACTCGGGATCAGATGTAGGATGTTGTTGTAACCCCTGAATAACTTGATATTGATTTCCGTATCTGGGAAGTCTTTGGCCCAATTAACCGCAGAAGAGGAATGAAAGGGGAGTTCATTTACTGATCAAAGGCTTGTGTATTGTCGAGATGGAGTATTTTCCCTGGTGTAGTATTTGGTCCAATAAGGAGATTTTGAATCTTTTGCCTTTATCTCTGCATTGAGTGATGATGTAGCTGGTACATTGCCAGTAGTGGAATATATGGGAAGCTGGGAGAGAGTAGTGTTTGGCTACACCAGTAAAAGCAAGTGGCATCCCGATTCCTGGTCAAATAGTGATGTAAAAATTGTTAGGCCTTGATGTATCTAGGTTGGGAAGGCCACATGGTCGATGGCGGAAAACTAGGATTTCCTTGAATGAGTAAGTATCTTGAAATGTAAGGGGGAGAGTCTAAGTTTCTTCTGGGTTTCCCTCCAAGCTATGACAATGTCTCTTAGGAGTGTGTCATGTTGTAGAGCTGGTTGCAGAGTCTTCCACTTAGCGTGTAATAATGCATTCCAGGAATAGGGATGGACCATCTGTGATTCTAAAATTGGTAGAATACTTGTGCGCACACCAAAACAAGGGAGAACTAAAGGAGTATACGAATAAAGCTGCCAACATAAGGGTGTTCTCACACCAATCAAGGACAAGAGGGAGGGAGGGAGGAGAGGTGGGTCATTTGGCTGCATTCGGCTTCCCGATCATGTCTGGGATCGGTGAGCAGTGAGCAGCTGCAGTGTTCGTTTGTGACATTTAATTATGTAAGTGATTTTAGGCCCTAATAAATCCTATATTTGCTTATTACACTATGGAGTGCTTCCCTCTTTGTTTTTGAGCTGACTACACTGGAGCTACTAGGGGACTGAACCCCAAATTTAAAGACCTCTAGGGGAGCAGCCTTCTGAGGAGATCGGGAATCTGTTTGGGATATCTGTACTAGTTAGCAAAAATAAAAAATGAGTACAGTGCTACGTTTAGAAAGAAAGTGAAAAGCAGCCAACACACCTATAGACTCAAGGCAGAAAAAAACAAAAGAAACAAAAGTGTGGCGCTATATATCACATCCACAGCCGTGTGTATTACAATAAAAACATATAAAAATGGTGAATACTACCAAAAAATGTATGACCATAAAATGGATAGTGTCAAATAATTAATCAGTGTTGATCACATATAAAGTAAATACACAATAATACTTAATCATCAGATGTGCCAGTGATTAATAGAAACCCGTGCTGGTTCCATGAGCCAGACACCAAACATAAAAAACATAAAACTTTAGAAGTCCATAAAAAATGTGTAGAAAAATAGTGAAGAAAACATCAACAGAGTTCAAAGGGGGTGATGCATGGCCAGATGGTATTCACAGAATTTTAGTCGCACCAAATCTGGCGAGTGGGCAGAAGGGAGACCACAAGTGTGCATATATTGTACATCAGTGCCGGGGCCAACACCAGGAGTAGAGGAGGCTTACGGAAAGAATTGACCTGAAATGGCGTACGCCAGACAAGTCAAAAAAGCATAATAACCACTGGTTCTGGGAAATGCATCTTGTCAGATGTCATCAACAGATGGTGGAAAAAAAAGGGGGGGTCCGCACGGCTTCCTCTCCCATAGGTAATCCAGCATAAGCCAAACGTGTAGTTTCATATGCCATGCAAGGAGCAAACAAAACTCACATAGCGTAAAAACGTATTTAAAACACTAGTTTATTAAAATAATAAAAAACAGACTCACATTTTAGAAGAACGAAACAGAGCTCAAATATCAAATAGAATATCAAATTTGATATTCACTATTTGATATAGTGAGTTTTGTTTGCTCCTTGCATGGCATATGAAACTGTATTAGTTTCTGTATTAGAGGAGGGTAATTAAGAGTGTATAAGGAGGAAGGTGTATATCTGGTTTAAGGTCTGCAGAAAACGGCCATATCTGGTTTAAGGTCTGTAGAAAAGATGAGTACATCATCAGTGAAGAGGGCAGTGTGAAGTTCCGTATACTCAAAACAAATACCATGCTGTGGGGCTGTCTCAGAAAGGTACCTGGAGAGGGGTTCAAGAGCTAGATTAAAAAGTAAGGGCAAAAGGGGACACCCCTGCCTAGTGCCTTTAAAGAGGTGGAAGCTATCTGATAAGAGACCCGCCACCACCAGTCTGGCCGATGAAGAAGCGCCCATAGTTTAACGAGGTAAATAAATGGGCCAGAAAAGCCTAATCTAGAGAGAAGTGGCAATCACTCAAAACTAACGTTGTCAATGGCTTTCTCCACATCCAGGGTGATGATGACAAAATCTTTCTGTGGGTTGATTTTGGTGTGCTCCAGGACCATCATGACTTTACAAATGTTGAGAGAGGCCCTTCTCCCCTTCACAAAGCCAGACTGTGCTGGGTGAATGATAGAGGGAAGTATATCAGCAAGCCTAGTAGCCACAATTTTGAACAGGATTTTGACATCTATGTTTAAGAGGTAGATGGGCCCGTATGAGCCTGGCTCTAGTGGGTCCTTCCCCTTTTTCAACAGAAGTTTATTGATAGCTTGATGGCCAGTGGGTAGATAGGAGCCACCCGTGCAAATCCCATTGTAGACCTCTAAAAGGGTCGGTGAGATAATGCTTTGAAATGATTACAAAAATTCCTCTGTGAAACCATCAGGTCCTATTGGGTGTTAAATGTTTGAAGGCGTTGGAAAGTTCAGATATGGAAATGGACATGTTTAAAGGGGTTGTAAAGCTTCGTGTTTTTTCACCTTAATGCATCCTTTGCATTAAGGTGAAAAAACACCTTGCACTCTCCGGCCCCCCCGAGCCCCCGTTTTACTTACCTGAGCCCCGAATCTCCGTGGGCGCGATCCTGTGTTGCTTTCCCCCAGCTCTTGTGGGCTCCTCACTGGATGATTGATAGCAGCGCAGCCATTGGCTTCAGCTGCTGTCAATCAAATCAATGAGGCAGCGCGCCGGGGGGCAGGGGCGAGTGATACATTCGGCGGCTATGTATCACACGGCTGTATGGCACAGGAGCGCATCCGCAAGCTAACCCCCTTGGTAGAGTGCTTCCCAAAGGGGGGTTAGCTCTTGCGGGGAGGAGCCGAGACAGCCGCTGAGAGACCCCAGAAGATGAGGATCAGGACCACTCTGTGCAAAATGAACTGCACAGTGGAGGTAAGTATGATATGTTTGTTATTTTTTTTTTTAAATTAAACCATTACAACCCCTTTAAGTGTTCGAGTTGGGAAATGGATATTTTAGGGAGATTTAATTTGTTGAGGAAGCTCCTGGCTGAGTTATGATCTATAGAATCATGCGCATACAGTGTAGTAATGAAACATAATTGGTTCCAATTTTTCAGCCCAGGAACCACAAGCTTGCTTTGTCTTGTGCCATTCAGATCTGTTTGGTAGTATTGTTTGATGCTAACAAACGTTGTGCTAGATTCAAATGTGAGCTGGCTTCCCAATGGTTTGATAAAGTCTTTTTTCGAAATGAATCAGCGTAGGAGATTACCCGACCTCTTAGAAAGGATTTACCCCCCTCCCAAAAGAGATTGGGGTTGTCTTTGTGAGCAAAGATTGTGGAGGAGAATTCCTCCCATGCTTTCCCCATAAAGGTTTGGAAGTCAGTGTTGTTCGAGAGGTAAGAGGGGAAGCGCCATAGTCGAGGGTTGTTCTGGGATATGTGGTTGTTAATTTGTACTGATATTGAAGCATGATCCGAAATTGCAATATCGTGGATTTCTGCTTCTGTTATTTGAGGGATGAGACTGTCGGTGCTGATCAGTTCGAGAAAGTTTATTATGTGGGGTGGGAGAAAAAGGTGAACTCTCTATCTGCAGGATGGAGAAGACACCAGATGTCTGTCAGGTAAACTGACTCTATTGTGTAGGAAAAATGTGTTTACATAGGGCTAGTGTTGTTACCGGAAAGGCTTTTAGAGACAGACCTGTCATCAACAGGGTGCATAACCATGTTAAAATCCCCACAGATGATACCCGGCCATGGGGAAGTCACAGCAGTTTAGTCGATAGCTCACAAAAGAAAGCTTGGCCTGGGCTATTAGAAGCATAAACATTGGATATCTGGAGATCTTTGTTCCCTAATCGTAGCTGGGCAGTGATAAAGCGCCCTTGGTCATCCGTGTCTATGGAGATCATCTCACATGGAAGGTTTCTATGGATTAATATGAGTACTCGGGCCTTTCTACCAACTGCCTCGGACCCAAGGACTGTGCCCACTCATAGCTTTTTCATGTGTAACAAAGTCAGGAGTTTTAAGATGTGTTTCTTGGAGTAAGGTGATGTCAGTTTTTAATCTCTTAAGATGACGGAAGATTTTTAGTCTTTTAATGGGGGATCTATGCCCCTTGACATTCCACGAGGTGATTCTCATGGGGGTTGTCTAGGGCGAGGATGTGTAGGAGCAGGTGTAAAAGCAAGGAGGGTTATTATTAGAAATACAGAGAAATACGGAGAGAAGAGGGAGTCCTAAAAGTTCCATCCACAGGGTCGGGGGTGTATTATTGAGGACTAAATGGGATACCATTAACTGGGAATCAAAGCAAGAACAGGTACTAGAGATCATAGTTCGGGTAAAGTTAACTCAAATACAGATATCAAAAGATGACTTTGAATGAATTTTTTCCGCATGGTAGCACTAAAAGGTGGCCGTCTCCCAGGAGTCCACCTAAGAGCAAGTTGATGTTGAAAGAGCGCTGAGCGGGAGGTGCATGCGCGGAGTCTAGCAGGGCAGACATGCATTGTTAGAGCTCCACACCGCTGAGGAGAGAAGAGAAGGACAAAGCGGAGCCTGCAGGCTCAAAAGGTATCCATTTGAACCTTTTTGCCCCAGGGAACAAACTGTGAAAGTTTGGGCAGGAAATATGGTACTGGGAGGAAGCTGTGGCAGAAATAAAAATCACCTCACAAAGAGCTCACAGGCACTCACTGCAACTAAAGCAGCTCCAGTCACCTCACAATATACAGCATCAGGGCGCTCTCACAGACAGAAAATGTCACAGCAAGACTCTCCATTTGAGTCAGATACAGAACAAATCCTCTCACAAACTTCTCCACAAGCCTCCTCAGCATCCCCAGTAATATTATTACAATTTGAAAAGATGCTTCATAAGGCTTTAAAACAAACCTCAGACCAAATAACAAACAGCCTAACCAAAGAAATAAGAGAGCTGGGAAACCGCACCGCAGCCTTAGAAATAAAAATGGATGAAATTGAAATTACAACCCAAGAAAATATAACAGAATTGGAACAAATAAAAGAATAGAATTTAATACTTCAAACTAAGCTCAAAGATTACGAAAATAGAGCCAGACGTGCAAACTTGCGCATAAGGGGAATACCTGAAACTGTGACAGACCTGCAATCTACTATTACTGCTCTATTACAAGAACTAAAGCCAGATATCCCTATTGAACGTTTAGAACTGGACAGAGTACACAGAGCCCTCACAGCCAAAAAGAAAGATGGACCCCCACGTGATATAATCACAAAATTTAATTATTACAGAACGAAAGAACAAATACTAATTGCTGCAAGAGAAAAAAAGGAACTTAATTTTCAAGGACACAATTATCAAATTTTTGCTGACCTATCCCAACTTACTATTACTAAAAGACGATCCATGAAACCCCAACTAATGGAACTACAATGCCACAACATTATGTATCAATGGGGTTTCCCCTTTTCAGTCAGATTTAACTACCAAGGTACAATTTACAGAAACAGATCAGCAGATGAACTACAACAAACCCTTTTAAAATTAAACCTGACAGAACCCACAAGCAGCAACTCTCCCACACGCAGAAGAATGGCATCATCTTCACCTTCAGGCAGCACCCAGAAAATATCAGAACAAAATGGGAATCATCATTCTCACAAAAGAGGCCGTTATGCCACATCATCCATGGACCAAGAAGATTCAATGGACTGACATCCTATTTCCTGATATCTCTTCATTTATTATACTAAGAGATGGTTCTCTAAAAAAAAACCTGTATTTATAACTGAATGTAACTGCATTCTGATAGTCACACACTGTGTGGGATCATGTTACATTCCAGTTATATTTCTTATTACTTCTGATTCATATAGCCTTAGAATGTATAAGTGAAACAAGGAAATTCTTGTTCAGTTATATATTTTCAGGTAATAACAATAAATGTATTACTTTTTAGGACAAATATGTTCAATAATCCAGAAGTAATGGAAGCTTTTTCTTTCTTTTCTTAAAACAAATATATTCTTACCTAACTAGTTCCTAGAACTATGTTTTTGTTTATTCTAATCTGAAGCAAGACAACCTCAATTTTATGAGTTAACATATCTAAACAGTTACATATGAATAAAATATGTAATTGTTTACTCTAAAAGGGTTAAAATCCCAAAATAATTCAAACCATCTTCATCAATACCAAAGTTATTAACAGTACCCTTCTAACTGAATTATTTAGCCTAGGGCAAAACTAACCATATACAACCACCCTGGAATAAATAATTTCAACAAAAACTATATTCTGCACTCCAATTAATGAATCATCATTTTGATGTCTTTTGACATAGCACTTCTCTCCTGTAAGCGGAAGATCCGTGTACCCCCATTAGCCCTCCTCATTCTCCCAACCATATTATGTGGGAGTGTGACGAAGGCACTTATTCCCCTGAGAGAGATATTTATTCTCTTTCACGGGTAAATTGTGATTACTTGCAAAAAATAATTTATACAATGTATCATCTAATCTCATATGTTTTTTGTTTACTCTTTACTCCAGAATTCACTGGTTTCTTTTCTATCTTTTCATCTCTTCAGTCCACACAGGTTGATCTGCGCAGTCAGCTCTGCATAACAAAAAGTAAGTCAAAACTATTTGATCTGTTACCATGGCACCACTGAATATACTTTCCCTGAATGTTCAGGGAATAAATGTCCCTCAAAAAAGGACCAAAGCCTTCTGTACTTTCCATAACAAGAAGGCTCACATAGTATGCCTCCAAGAAACACACTTCACCAAAGATTCTACTCCAAAATATATTTCTCCTTTTTATCAACAAATTTACACGGCTTCTGCCTGTACCAAACAAAGGGGTACTCTAATTGCATTTCACCGATCCACACCATTCACCTTATCATCAGAAATTAAAGACCCAGAAGGTAGATACCTGATACTCATGGGTTATATAATGGATACAGCAATCACGGTGATTTCCTACTACGCTCCTAACAAACAACCTACACCATTCCTCTCACATTTATTACAAGTGATTAATACACACAAAATAGGAACAGTGATAATGTGCGGGGATTCGAACCAGGTCCTCCTCCCATTTCTAGATAAATCACCTTTTACACCATCTAAAATAACCTCTAGATTACCTTTTCCTCAACTTCTTTCCAAATACAATCTGGCAGATTCGTGGAGAGAAAGTAACCCAATGAAAAAGAAATTCACTTATTTCTCGCACCCTCATCAAACCTTCACCAGAATAGATCATATTTTTCTAACAATAGGAATGATACCAGAAATTATTGCCTCAGATATAATTCCGATTCCGTGGTCTGACCATAATGCAGTATACACTACTATAGCCTCAGCCATACCAAAAGCGCATGACCCAACGTGGTACTTACAGGACATAATGCTCAAACACCCACTACATCAGATGGCCATTGAACAAGCTTTAAAGGAATACATAACAATTAATAATACAACAGATATTTCCCCAATAACACTGTGGGAAGCTCATAAGCCTGTCTTGCGTGGTACAATACAAAGACAAATGGCACTATTTAAACGGGAACGCAAAAATCTAGCAAAAAAACTAGAACTCAATTTTAACGCAGCCTACATATCATTCCAAGATAATCCATCTCAGAGTACAAAATCTCATCTGGAAAAATCTAGATTGGAATACGATCTATTTCTCACTGAGTCAGTTGATAAATCCCTCAAACGCTTCAAACACAATTTCTACATGAATACAAACAAACCAGGCACATATTTGGCACGGGCATTAAATTCAACTAACAAATCTTTCAAACCAATACGTTTGAAATTATCAAAAAATGTTTATACTTGTAATCCAGTTAAAATAGTCCATAAATGTCACTCACATCTCGCAACTTTATACAAGACAAACAATGAATTTAATCCTACAGAGGCTGAATCCTTCTTCTCAAAAATAACCTTACCTGAGTTATCTCAGAATCAAAAAAGCAGTTTGGATGAGCCTATAACTATAGATGAAGTTGCTAACGCCATAAAAGACCTAAAACTTAACAAAAGACCAGGCCCAGACGGCTACTCGGCTTTATACTATAAAACATTCTCAGAAATACTCTCTCCCATTCTCACTGAAACTTTTAACAAACTTCTAGATGGACATTCTTTTCGGCAAGAAACATTAATGGCAATTGTTTCTATGATCCCAAAACCCCTTTCTGATGATACTTCCTGTGTGAATTATCGGCCTATCTCTCTGTTAAACCTTGATATTAAATTATTAGCAAAAATAATAGCAGAACGCCTCAATAGCATTATAGGAAAATTAATACATAGAGATCAAGTAGGCTTCATGCCAATTAGACAGGCAGGCGATAATATACGCAGAGCAGTGTTATTGGCACATATTGCTAAAAAACGGAAAATTCCTTTATGTTTTCTATCTCTCGATATTAAGAGGGCATTTAATACAGTATCCTGGCAATATATGCAATATTCATTACAAAAATGGGGTTTTGGACCCCACTTTTTAACATGGATCAAAGCATTATATAATAAACCCAAAGCCTATATAAAATATGCTGGATACAAATCTGATGCCTTTAATATCGAAAGAGGTACCCGACAGGGTTGCCCATTATCTCCCTTATTATTTGCCCTTATACTCGAACCCATGGCCCAATACATCAGAACAAACCAAACTATAACTGGCATTGAAGTAGGAGGTATTACACACAAATTATGTATATTTGCAGATGATATATTACTTTTTCTATCATCACCACAGGTCTCTGGTCCTAACTTAATACCAGCTCTTGATGGATTTGCAGCCCTATCCGGCCTTATGATTAATCCTAAGAAATGCCTAGTGCTTAATATTTCACTCACAAACATGGAATTGATCCCGGCTAGGGCTGCATTCCCATTCACATGGGCAGAAAAATCAATCCCATATCTTGGAATTCATTTAACAGCATCTCATTCTGACTTTTTCTCAACCAATTATCCTCCTGTATTAAGACAGATCACAAATCTAATAAAACAATGGTCGCAACTTCCTTTATCCTGGATAGGGAAGATTAATGCAATCAAAATGACTATTCTACCCAAATTGCTTTATCTATTCAGAGTCCTCCCTATTCCAATTCCTTCCTATTTTTTGAGAATAGTACAAAAAAGAGCAACTTCGTTTATATTGGGCTCTTCTAAACCACATATACCTATACACACACTACATCTTCCCAAAAATAAAGGAGGCCTGGGATACCCTAATTTTACTAACTACTACAGAGCAGCACATTTGGCCAGTCTGTACAAATACCATGCAAAACAGGAAATCCCATTATGGGTATTTATAGAGGCTTCAGAAAATGACCCTCTATTAATATCAAACTTGTTATGGCTTGATCCTAAAGACCGCTTTAAAATTCATAATCCCATAACTAAACACTTCTTATCTCTCTGGGATAAACTAAAAACCAAATATCAGTTACAATCTCCACACAATCCTCTCCTTTCTTTTATCAGAAATCTGGCCTTTTATCCGGCATGGATCTACCCAAATTCTTTTAAAGCTTAGACAACATCAGGCATTCAGACACTAAATGACTTCATAGCATTAAATCATTCCTTTCATTCCCATCGCTTAGAGAAAAATATGATCTACCAAACTCTGAGATATTTAGATCCAAATTAAAAATTTCTATACACCATTCCTAAAGGAGGATACACCATTATCCCAATTATCCATTTTTGAATCAATCTGTACAAAAGATCCATTTGCTAAAGGTACAATTTCATCACTTTATAATCAAGTTTATGGAGTAGTAAATCTTAATAGACCCTCTTACGTTCAGAGGTGGGAGGAGGACCTGGGACGAACTTTAGAAGACACGGACTGGTCTAACATATGGCTCACATCTAAGTCATCTTCACCCAACATCTTAGCACTGGAGACAAACTATAAAGTCCTAACTCGCTGGTACCTTGTACCCGCTAGAGTGGCAAAATATTCACCTAATACCTCAGCTCTTTGTTTTCGAGGATGCCCAGAAATAGGCACACATTTACACATATGGTGGACGTGCCCAGTAATCCAAACCTTCTGGAAGGAAGTCTTCGTGATTGCATCTAAAATATTTAAAAAAATAATACAACCAGATCCATATATAACTTTACTTAATCTAAAACCGGAATGGTTAACACTCTCTCAATTCAAGCTTATGATCCAACTAATAACGGCTGCAAAACAAACAGTGGCCAAGGCATGGAAATCTCCTACATTGTTACTAGCAGAAACAATTCACAGAATGAATAATACAATGTCCCATGCTAAGATGGTAGCCATCGATCAAAATCAAATTCCAAAATTTGAAAAACTTTGGCATCCTTGGATAAAACAACAGTTCCTGTCAAATTTCAATGACTCTGTCCTGTTGCCATGGTAACAGATTAAATGACTTACAGAGATACCCATTCTAAGGCTTCAAAGAGAACTAAAAAGAATAATAAACTGACGAGCGGGACAACCTTGTGGACCATACCTCTGCCTTTCTACCCTTTTTCTTCTTTCTCTTTCCTTTTCTCCACCTTACGATTAAAGCTCATTATCAGAATTTATTTGACCTATATACACTCTACCTGTAAACAATATGTATAGTAGGTATAAATCATTTAAATACCTACAAAAGTAACTAAGGAAATGATATATATCTTTAATTTAGGTTTACGTGAACCCAATGTTTAATATTTGAAATTTCATGATATTTACCTATATCAACCCTACTGTAAAACAATGAGCTTACTTTATAGAGCCTTGTAAACTTACTTTATGTATCTTTATAATATTGTATACTCAATAAACTTCTTTTGACAAGGAAAGAGCGCTGAGCAGATGTGTTGAAAATCCTTTCTTTTTTTGGATACTTCTATGGAGTAATCCGCAAAAAGTAGGATTTTAAAGCCATCAATTTGTAGTGAGTGTGATTGATGGTATTTCTGCAGAATTGCTGCTTTATCCACATAGTGGAAATATTTGACGATAATCGAGTGGAGCGTTTGGCGATCAGCAGAGTGCAATCCTAGGCGGTGAGCCCTTTCAACAATGTGGTTGGAATTCAGGCCCAGAGCTTCAGGTATCTTAGAGGCACAAAATTCCATGAGGGAGGAAGGGTGTAGAGATTCTGGCACTCCCACAATTCTTACATTTTTTACGTTTCGATCTATTTCGATCTAAGTCCTCAAATTTTTGTACAGTGAACTGGTTTGTTTTGTCCTGCACTTGCGCAGTGATCTGTGACTGGTATAACTAAACCTCCTCAGAGGATAGCCTCATCTTTGTTTCTGTAATGCAAGCATTATGCTCTGACAGTTCTCTCTTCATATGCTCCATGCCTGCTAATATCGCATTCTCAACTGTGGATGTGATGGTAGGTGTGAGAAGTGCAGCCACTTCAGATGTGCAGATGTGAGTGCGGCTGGCACTAACCTCCATCACTGGTGCTTCTACCATACTGGAGAGCTAGGCCTGACCCGCAGGATCGAGCAGGTGTGTTGGAGCCTGAGAGCAAGCATTGCTCTTGTCCAAGTATCGGTCCATAGGAGCAGAGGGGCCTTGCGGGGTGTCAATGGGCTGATCCGAGGTTCCAGGCTGAATTTGTGTGCAGGTTAGCGGCGGTTCAGTGGGAGTCGATGAAAGGGCTGGAACCGGAAGTGAACAGGGTTTTTACATCATTTCCTTAACACAGAACTTTACCCATAACAACCTGATAAAAAATAATGTTCTTTAGCAAGAAATATACAGTGCATTATATACATTACATTCCACATTAATAATTATGCTACCAAAATTAGTGTGTGCTATAAATTGCCTCCAGCATTGTTCCTGTTTCTTCTTGCTGGAGGCTGCCATTTTGCTGAAGCCCAGAGCCTCTGAACACCAGTAAATCATGAAGCAGAATTAAACCCATCAATTTAAGGGTTTAAAAAACAGTTACATTCCTGGAATGCCAGGATTGCTAACTGCCACATTTGCTTGTGTCGAGAGTTGGGCTGAACACCCCTCGGTTTGGTTCAGGCCAAAACTCTCAAACATTGCAAAAGTTTGGACCCGAACCGCGAACCCTATTAAAGTCTATGAGACCTGAACTTGAAAAATCAAAAGTCCCCATTTTTAAGGCTTATATGCAAGTTATTGGCTATAAAAAGGGTATGGGGGCCCGGGTACCGTCATTGGGGACATGTAGCAATGCAATTTTTTTTAAAAGATTGTTTTTAAAAGAGCAGTGCTTTAAACCACTTTAGCTCTGGAAGGATTTAACCCCTTAATGACCAGGCCATTTTTTGCTATATGGCACTGCATCATGCGACACTGTACCCTAACAAAATGTATGTCCTATTTTTTTCACAAAAATAGAGCTTTCGTTTGGTGGTATTTGATCTCACCTCTGCTGGTTTTATTTTATGCGCTATAAAAAAAAGCCGACAATTTTGAAAAAAAAAACATCTTTTACTTTCTGCTAAAAAACATTTCCAAAAATTTAGGCCAATATGTATTCTGCTACATATTTTTGGAAAAAAAATCCCAATAAGCTTATATTGATTGGTTTGCGCAAAAGTTATCACATCTACAAAATAGGGTATAGATTTATGGCATTTTTATTATTTATTTCTTTTTTACTAGTAATGGCGGCAATCAGTGATTTTTAGCTGGACTGCGACATTGTGGTGGACAGATCTGACACCTAACGGACATTTTTGACACTTTTTTGGGAACCAGTGACATTGCTACAGTAATCAGTGCTAAAAGTATGCACTGACATTGTACTAATGACACTGGCAGGGTAGGGTTTAACATCAAGGGCGATCAAAGGGTTAACTGTGTTCCCCCACTGTGTGTTCTAACTGTATGGGGGAAGGGCTCACTGGGACAACAAACAGATCCATCTTCCTTCATAGCAGAAAGACAGGATCTGTGTGATCTCCCCTGTCAGAACAGAAGTCTGCCTTGTTTACACAGGCAGATCCCTGTTCTGTCACTGCAGGGAACAATCGCGGGTGGCCAGCAAACATCAAGTTCACCGGACTGGCTCTCCCGCTGTCCAGAGGAAGCATGGGTGCCCACAAAAGCGAGTGCACAAGCCAATGTACACCTATGGCAATTTTCGCAGCCGAGCCACCTTGCCGCAGTATAACTGCAGCGGGTGGTCGGCAAGTGGTTATTAATGCTTAAAATGAAACAATAAAAATGAAATATTCCTTTAAATATATTGCCTAGGGGGGTCCCTTAAGTCTGCCTGTAAAGTGGCCCATCTGTACAGAACCTGCTGCAGCAAAACTAACATACAGTATATGAGGAAAAAAAAATAAATTTAAATTGATTTTCCCTGCAAGCTTTATTTTGTAAACAAACGACTTAGGGAGCCAGTCTGTATGATGAGGCCACAATTTAGTGCACTCAGAACAAGATTAGAGATTTTTTGGATACATTCTGGTGTCTCTTTGGCAGACTTTGGATGGAAATAACAAAGTTTTGCACCACAGTGAGCAAGCTTTATGTGAAAAAGCCAAATTATAGTACACTCAGGCTAAGATTAACATTTTTTTAGATAAGGTCTGATGTCTCTTTTGCAGAGTTTGGATAGCTGTAACAGGTGCAGAAAAATTGGGCTTTGGGTGTTGATGGTATCTTCACAACATAACCTTATAGAGGTACTCTTAATGAAAGCAAGAATTGGCCTTGCTGTAAAATATTTAAATTTGATGCCCCTGTCAAACAGTTGTTTAAAAATTGGTCTTTGGGTGTTGGTGGTGCCTTCACACAGTAACCCTATAGGTTCTCTTGATGAAAGCAAGAATTGGCCTTGCTGTAAAAATTTAAATTATATGCACCTGTCAAACAGGTGTAAAAAAATGCTCATTGGATGTTAATTGTGCCCATGAAACCTACACCAAAAAATTACTTCAAGATAAAATCAACACCCACAAAGAGATTCCAGATTAAAAAAACACTTAAAGGCTAAGTTCACTTTAAGTTTTTTTTTTTTTTTCTAAAATCCAGCTCCCCTAGTACCAATATGCCATTAATTTACCTCTGATGCACACAAATACAAGTTTTCTTTGATTTTGAAAACAAGGCCTTACCTCATCCATGGCTTTATTTCTCAGATCGCTTCAGAAACTCCCTGGTATACAGACACAGACAGACCAGCCAGAAAGACGCAGGAAGGAATTTACCAGCTGACCGCATTAGCACACTCTTCACCCATCAACTACATTTTCACAGCACCCCCGGCATTCCTCCATGCATGAATTTGCCTGGCTTCCCTGGCGTCCCTTCAGACAGGCTAAGGCTGCATGCTAAACTCCCTGGGGCCACATGCAGCCCATGGGACAGCCCTGATGTAGTGCAAGAGCCTGCCTGATTGGATGCAGAGTGATTGGATTAATGGTGTGTCCTTCTATTATATAGTTTTGGTAAATATAAAGGAGATTAGATACAGAGATTGTATCAGATTGTATAGTGTATGGCCACATTTATACACCTAAAATCACCTACTTGCACTTTCAGTGTCATTGATTGATGTCGTTGCACACCAAACACAGAAGCATACACACATTTTACCACATGAAAAAACAGGTGACAATTGCAGTAAAAAAACATGCACAAATGTCCAATTAGATACTTTGACAGGTGTAGTGCAGCCCATTGAAATCAGCAGGCTGCCCTATGTGTGTCACTGGAAAAACGAGCCGAAAAATAAGCCATAAAACAAGTGTTCCCACTACTCTTGGTGTGAATAGGGCCTGAAAGTGAAATTGGTGGTTCATTTACACAAGAACAATGAGGCTCCATTCACATCTGTGTGTTTCCAAACGTATGGCAAACCACACAGAAAATGCATGCTTTGCCATGTGTTTCAGAAAAGCTGCAAATGTGCATGGTGCTTGTAAAGGTCAGTGGCTGGTGAGGCACTAGCTAGTATTAAAGCCAGATACACACAGGTTACGTAAGCCGTGAATGTTAGAGCGAGAGCAATAATTTTAGTACTAGACCTCCTCTGTAACTCTAAACATGTAACCTATAAAAATGTTTAAAGCAGGAATATGCAATTAGTGGATCTCCAACTGTTGCAGAACTACAAGTCCCATGAGGCATAGCAAGACTATTATAGCCACAAGCATGACACCCAGAGGCAGAGGCATGATGGGACTTGTAGTTTGGCAACAGCTGGAGGTCCGCTAATTGCATATCCCTGGTTTAAAGCTTCGCCAATAGAGATTTTGAAGTACCAAAGTTTGGCGCCATTCCACAAGTGTGTGCAATTTTAAAGCATGACATATTAGGTATCTATTTACTCAGCGTAACGTCATCTTTCACATTATCCAAAAAAAAATTGGGCTAACTTTGGTGTTTTTTTTTTTTTTACAGTATATTTTTGAAACAGTTTTCCAAAAAAAGTGTTTGAAAAATTGCTGCGCAAATATTGTGTAACTTAAAAAGTTGCAATGACCACCATTTTATTCCCTAGAGTGTCTGCTAAAATATCTATCTATCGATCTATCTATCTATCTATCTATAGATAGATAGATAGATAGATAGATCGATAGATAGATAGATAGCTACAGTGGGGATGGAAAGTATTCAGACCCCCTTAAATTTTTCACTCTTTGTTATATTGCAGCTATTTGCTAAAATCATTTAAGTTCATTTTTTCCTCATTAATGTACACACAGCACCCCATATTGACAGAAAAACACAGAATTGATGACATTTTTGCAGAAATACTGAAATCTTAGATGGTCCTAAGTATTCAGACCCTTTGCTCAGTATTTAGTAGAAGCACCCTTTTGATCTAATACAGCCATGAGTCTTTTTGGGAAAGATGCAACAAGTTTTTCACACCTGGATTTGGGGATCCTCTGACATTCCTCCTTGCAGATCCTCTCCAGTTCTGTCAGGTTGGATGGTAAACGTTGGTGGACAGCCATTTTTAGGTCTCTCCAGAGATGCTCAATTGGGTTTAAGTCAGGGCTCTGGCTGGGCCATTCAAGAACAGTCACGGAGTTGATGTGAAGCCACTCCTTCATTATTTTAGCTGTGTGCTTAAGGTCATTGTCTTGTTGGAAGATAAACCTTCGGCCCAGTCTGAGGTCCTGAGCACTCTGGAGAAGGTTTTCATCCAGGATATCCCTGTACTTGGCTGCATTCATCTTTCCCTCGATTGCAGCTGATTGTCGTCCTGTCCCTGCAGCTGAAAAACACCCCCACAGCATGATGCTGCCACCACCATGCTTCACTGTTGGGGCTGTATTGTACAGGTGATTTCCTGGTGATCAGTGCTTGATTTTCTCTACACATACCGCTTAGAATTAAGGCCAAAAAGTTCTATCTTGGTCTCATCAGACCAGCGAATCATATTTCTCACTTGGAGTCCTTCGGGTGTTTTTTCGCAAACTCCATGCGGGCTTTCATGTGTCTTGCACTGAGGAGAGGCTTCCGTCGGGCCACTCTGCCATAAATCTCCGACTGGTGGAAGGCTGCAGTGATGGTTGACTTTCTACAACTTTCTCCCATCTCCCAACTGCATCTCTGGAGCTCAGCCACAGTGATCTTTGGGTTCTTCTTTACCTCTCTCACCAAGGCTCTTCTCCCCCGATAGCTCAGTTTGGCCGGACGGCCAGCTCTAGGAAGGGTTCTGGGCGTCCCAAACGTCTTCCATTTATTCCATTTAAGGATTATGGAGGCCACTGTGCTCTTAGGAACCTTAAGTGCAAAAATTTCAACAATTCTGTGTTTTTCTGTCAATATGGGGTGCTGTGTGTACATTAATGAGGAAAAAAAAAATCAAACTTAAATGATTTTAGCAAATGGCTGCAATATAACAAAGAATGAAAAATTTAAGGGGGTCTGAATACTTTCCGTCCCCACTGTATATATATACCGGTATATATAGATATATATATATATATATATCTATATAGATATAGATATATATATAGATATATATCTATATCTATATATATAGATATAGATATATAATGTTTGTGGGTTCTGAGTAATTTTCTAGCAAAAAAATTATGATTTTTACATGTAGGAGAGAAGTGTCAGAATTGGCCTGGGTGGCAAGGGGTTAATAACCTTAAGTAAGTAACATACAAATAAATATTATAGATTGTTTTTAAGATAATTTACTATATTTTCAAAAACTGTACTCAAGCAGGTGTCTTAACGGACAAATTACTGAAGTTATAACTTCAAACCAGTAATTTCACAGTAAATAGATAAATAATAAATTATTATGTTTTAATCAAGCTAAATCATATATTATTATGCTATATGTTATAACAGTACCTTTTCAGCAGGCAGCAGATTCTTATTCTCCCTCTTAACTGTGTAAGAAAAACATGGGATTATGGATAAATCTTATACCCATAAACCCATGCTTTTTCCTTGTAGTTAAGAGGGCCGGGCTGGAAGGGAGCATGTGTCTTTTAGACACATGCTCCCTTCTATGACACTGCAGTGAGAGGACAGCCTCCACTGCAGCATTTTTATTGGACAGCTTGTTCCAATGGTGCTTTACCATTGGTCCAAGGCTCCAAGCTGTCCATTAAGCTTAGCGCTTCTGATTAGAAGTGAGAGGCACTGTGAGCTCATTCTCTCAGTCTGCTGCAAACAGAGTGTTCCAGCTTGTATTTAAACTGGCCACTCTGTATGTAGCTTCTGACAGGTTGCACAAGAAGCCCCATATCTCCAGAATTATAGGTGACAGAAGCCCCAAATTTTGACTAGTGGTGGGATAGGCATTTTAGCTACCTTTGTGACCCCAGGTCACCAAGCTACGACCCTTGAAGCTTAATCGTTTTTTTTTTTTTGGGGGGGGGGTTTTATGTTAATGGCAGGTGAGGCTCCGCCTCACCGACCTCCCCTGACTGCACATCCCTGGTTCCCAAGTGCACCAAATGCACCAAAAACTGTCATAAGGCTCCACATCTCTGGGGCATAGGGCAGCCTATTCAAGTGAATGGACTGCCCTATGCGTGCCGAGGGGTACAGTACTTTCTGCAAATTCACAGAAGGGGCAGAATCCACCAGATGGAAGGCAGAAGTTGTAAAGACAGCAATTTGGACAAGCTGGAATTTAGACGCTGGGCATGTGGGTGGCAGGGAGTGTATTTTTTTTTTCAATACAGCAGCTGGGGCAGAGAAATTTGCCTGCTATACTCACAGCTGGTGGTGGGCAGACATGTTGCAAGGACCTGTGACACCCTTTGCTATACCATCATCCCTGTCAGTGGAAGCTGCTGAGAGGTCATGAGATAAAGAGGGGGTAGACATGAAAGGTGAGGAGTAAGGATGAGAAGAACTGTGTCCCTTTTGTGTGGCTTTCAGGTGTTCTTGCCAATGGGCTGAGTAGTGAGAGGTTAAATACCTTTGCAAGCATGTGGTACCCAAATAGCTGGCGTTTTTGCCATGCTTGATCTGCTTGCGGCAGAGATTGCAAATTGCAACAGTGCAATCGGCTGCACATGTGTTAAAAAAGGCCCACACAGCTGAGCTGTGGAAAGTGGGCTGGGAGATAACCACTCAACCACAATCTGATGGAATAGGGTGGCTGCTCTCTACTTCTCCATGATTATTGCCTTTGGAAGACATCCTGCCTCATTGGGGTTGTGCCTCCCCCTCACTTTCCTCCTCTGCTCTATCCGGCACCCAAGTCAAATCAGCGACCTCATCATCATCATCCCCTCCATCCTCATCATCACTGGAGCCAACTTGGCAATACACTTCGGCTGGGGGAATATGACTGCCAATTTGTTATTTATCAGTGTTCTGTCCTCTATGTAGGCTCATGTTACTCACTTCCTCTACTTCAGAACCAACATCAGAATCAATTAATGCCTGTGCATCTTCAAGAAGCAAGTGGCTGGTGCTGTGTTCAAATAATTCAGCTGACTCCTCCATGCATGATGCTGGGGCTATGGCAGGAGTAGCTGTGGACAAGTAGGCAGAATAAGCTGCTCTGGCAGCTGTGGTGGACTGTGCACTAGTGTCAGCCTGGGTCATAGAGGATAAGGATGGTTTAGTAAGCCAGTCCACCACCTCCTCTGCATGCTGTGGCTGGTTAGCATGGGCAACATCACTAAACAGAGCCTGAGGACAGACCACATCTACCTTTGCCTGTGGACACAGACACTGCTGACCCCCTCATAGTGGCATAGGAACGTCTGCCTCTCCTTGTTGGCCTCCCAGACAGGAATAGGGGGGACTTATTACTCAAACTTAATAGAAACTGGGAAATGTGTGATTGGATGCACAAGTGGTGTTTAATGCACTTTAAATTGTGGACTGCCGCTGATAGAAATGCAAAAACTATAAAAAAAGGTGGAACACCAGAGTTGCAGTCAGAAAGACTGTGGCTGACAATTTAAAAAAAAGGGGGCAGGCAGGGAAGAAAAAAAAACCACGTTGCAGCCAAAAAAAACAAAACTGGACTATATACAGCACTAAATTGTATGTAATGCTGTGTTAAACATTGCACTACACTAACACTACACTTACACTATACTGATACACTACACTACACTATACTTACACTACACTATACTGACACACTATACTGACACTAGACTAACATACTACACTCAGAGTCACAATAACACAGTAACTCGCTAGTAGCAAACTGGACCCTGCTCTATCTATCTCCACTCCAACAACACACTGCAAAAGGTTCCTGTGGGAAGGAACCTTTAATGCCGCGTACACACGGGCGGACTTTTCAATGGACTAGGTCCGGTGGACTTTTCCACGGACTTTATGACGGACTTTCGAATGAACGGACTTGCCTACGCACGATCAACCAAAGTCCGACGGATTCGTACGTGATGACGTACGACCGGACTAAAATAAGGAAGTTCACAGCCAGTAGCCAATAGCTGCCCTAGCATCAGTTTTTGTCCGTCAGACTAGCATACAGACGAGCGGACTTTTCGACCAGACTCAAGTCCATCAGAAAGATTTGAAACATGTTTCATTTGTAGGTCTGTCGAACTTTTGGGGAAAAAAAGTCAGCTGGAGCCCACACACGATTGAATTGTCCGACGGACTCCGGTCCGCCGGACCAAGTCTGCCGTAAAGTCCGGTCATGTGTACGCGGCATTATAGTGTGTGAGGAGACTATGAGCACTGAGCCATGATTGGTAAAGTCATCATGACTTTGTCCAATCATGGCTCTGACAGTGCTCTGTGCCCTGATTGGGCAAAGCCTTGCACCTGGTCAGGTGCATTGCTTCATCCAATTAGGGCCCTAGAATGCAGTCTGCAACGTGCAGTGCTTTGTGGGGCTGAAGGGGTTTACATGCGATGTTTGGGACAAACTTTTGCTCAGGTCGAACTGTTCAACCATCTCTACTTGTGTCCTCAACCAAACTGTCAAACCATCAAATGGCTGGTGTAATAACTGATAACATGTGCAGCACCATGGCAGTTGCATATCAAACAGTAGCAGCTTCCTTTTCTGTAAAGGATAGAAGGATTTAATTCTGCTTTAAGGCTGTCAGTAGATCAGCCTCCACAAATTTTTCAGAGCCTAAAAATGCCTACAAATACCTAAAAAATGGGAGCAACTGTGCATGTGCAGAATAGGGTGAAACAGCGTATTACTGAGTTTTAAATACTATAGGCACTTATTTTTGATGTTGAGGTAATCTAGCAAGACCTATTTTCTGACTAAAGTTCCACCTTAGGTTCCTGTGTATAGAGAGTGTACTGTCAATATAACAGGCTGTGGACAGAGTTGGAAATTACTATTGGGCTATCAACAGTGCCAAAGTTTAAAGCTGGCCATACACTGATCAAAGTTTGGCTGGTTAAACAGGGATCATCTCAGATTTGATCAGTGTGTGGTCATACCTGCTTGAAATAGGTTGATAATTTCCCTTGATCAGTGTATCCTGACATCAGCAGGTGCTGCAGTCTAAATACAGATTTGTGGCAGGGGGGATTCATATATCCACCTTGTTTGTGTGGTTGTGGAATCAATTAGTTGAACAAAAAAACTAACAATGTATGACTAGCTTAAGCAGGAGCATCTACTGTAAGTTGACAACACAGCAGAGTTTTCACTGCAGAAGGAAGCTCATTGGCATTCTATAAAAGGAAATACCTATTCTTTGGTTCTACTAGCAGGATAAACAGGTATTTACACAATATTCCAACGGTATTTAGAAAAACAAAGAGCCTAGTCTCACTGGGAGGGGAAATCTATACCACATATGTGATTTTTTTTTAATCGGTTGTAAACTGCTGGCCTTTTTTTTTTGGGAAACTGCAAGGTAAAGCCATAATGTGCTAGTATGGATTGCATATTAGCACATTATTTTAAACTTACCTTTAAACGAAGCCCTCCTGCACCGAGAAGTCAGCGCTGCAGGGGCTCCTATCTTCGACCCATCTTGCTTCTGGGTTTGCGAACTCCGGCTCTGTGACTGGCCAGAACTGCGACAATGCCACTCCCGTGCATGCGTGCGGGAGCCACCATTCATGGCACAGGGCTCTGAAGGAATGGCACGGGTGGCAGTTCCTTCAAAGCGCATGTGCCAGTGATGTCACTGGCTGCATGTAATGTAAACATCTCCTAAACGGTGCACGTTTAGGAGATATTGTTTACTACCTATAGGTAAGCCTAATTATATGCTTACCTTCTATATAGGTAAAAGCAAAAGATGGAAGTTTACTTCCGCTTTAGCTTGACCATAGTTCTCTTTTTATATAAAGAATGGTCATCACTTGTCTGTCTTTCTGTAAAAATAATCATGTACTAACTTTTTACAAGTAGCTATAGCATGTTGTTGAAAGCACTATGTTTATACGATTAGCATAAGAGCTTTGCCCATTTATACAGCTCTATTCCTTGTATTCATTCTTTCATGCATTTGTCCAGCACTTCATAGAACTTGGCACATAGGTGAAGCTAGAGGTTAGAAGCATGGGTACCATTGATTGCTATGGAGTACCACACCCATGTGCAAAGATTTTAGCACAGAAAGCAGTCCGCAACACTGCAGAAAGTTGGAATTACAGCCTGTAAAGACCATAAAGGTCATACAGGACTTGTTAGCCCCTATTTCATAGCAATAGCTATAGCTATTTTAAAATCTGTAAAGGCTCCTAAAGTGTCACCTATGAAAACTTTAGATACCAATGTTTGTCGCCATTTCATGGGTACATACCATTTTGAGTCTTGACATGTCTAGTATCTATTTATTTAATTTCAATAATTTTTATTGAAAATTTTATGATAATAACATAAGAATAGAAAGCAATGTTATGCAAGTGAACAATACATTCCAAATCCTGCGTTTACATTTGTGTATATCCTTTTCTAACTGTATATGCTAACATAGCATTTTAGCGCATCAGCATTGCTCATCAATGGTCAGCATTGTCTATAGATACTCCACCAATATCATAACTTTTCAAGCATTGCGATTCTCATCCCTCTGGATGCCCCAAGGGGAACACACTGCATCTCCGGGGATGAGGTCCCAGGGCCGTGCACATATCTTTTAGACTGGTTCAGCATTACATTTCTTTTGTGGGGTAAGTCATATAATTCAGGATTCCCTTGTTATGATTGTTCACATTAACATATAACTATTGGAAGCAGATTAAACTTAAAATATAACAAAGAAAATGAACCTGAAAATGTAATAAAGAAATTGGATGTGACGTTAGAATTGGAGAGGGTTGTAGGGTAGGATGTATGTGTGAGTGTCACACAATTCAGTTAAATATGGTCTTAAAATGGGGATTATTATTTGGTTTTGTTAATTTCATACCAGTCTGTCCAAGGTTTCCAGGAAGGGAATTTTGAGTGGTAAGTGCCTTGAGAGGCAGCGAACATTACTTCATAGGTGATATGTAAATTAGTGGTTCTAATTACTTCTATAAGAGTTGGAATTTCAATGTTTTTCCAAAGTCTTACTAATTCTAGTCGTGCACTTATGAGAATGTGAGAAACGATGCTTCTCAGATGAGGAGTGACCATGTCTATTTCCAAGGACAGAATGGCCATACGCTGGTTTTTAGGGGGCTGGGAGCCAATTATTTGATTTATGAGGTTGAAAACAGCAGACCAATAGGTTCGTAGAAGTGGGCAAGCCCAAAATATATGAATCATCGAGCCTCTATGGCCACACTGCCTCCAGCATAATGGAGATGATTGGGGATTAAAACCAGCTAATCTTGTAGGAGTTAGGTACCACCTTAGAAGTATTTTTTGGGAAAGTTCCCACAAGTTGACACTCTTTGTGGCTTTACACATAGACAAGATTGATAATTTCCATTGTTCAGGTGTATAAGATGCCATTAAGTCTATTTTCCATGTTTTCATAGAGGGGGTTTTGGTAAATATTGATTTTTGGTGTAGAAAATTGTAGAATAAGAATATGCTTTTGATTGAGGTATTAGGGTTTGTGAAATATTAAACCATTCTCCAAGGAACTGTAATGGAAGAGCTGGTGATGGATGTCACTGGTGTGATATTTGAATATATGTGTACTGATCTTTAAGTTCTAGCCCATATTCGATCTAAACTGCTCTAAAAGTTTTAAGTGAAGGGTCTATTTGAATGTCCTCAGCTGTTTTAATACCTTTAGATTCCCAGTGTTTTTTTTCTTTTTTCATTAAAAGATGTTTATTGATTTTCAGTAAATTACAAAGAAAGGGTGAAAACATAAAATATATCTGAAATATAAGGGATAATAAACAAAACAAAAAAAGAAAGAGCAAGAAGAAGCACATAACCGGAGCAATCATATACATATTTCCAGAATTTTGAGAAACTTTACAAGTATACATAGATGTAGTTATAATTATGCATTATGGTATTTATTAATCCATATTGCCCACAATTTGTCAAATTTATTGCATCTAAGTGAATTGATTGCTAGAAGTCGTTCAAATGTGTAATTTCGGTGGACATTCCTAATAACATCAGAAATGTTAACCGTTGAGGCGTTTTTCCAGTTTTGAAGTATCAAGGACCCAGCAACTAATAGGATATGGGATACGACATGTCGCATGTTGTAAGTCAGTTTTGAAGTATCAAGGACCTAGCAACTATAGGATATGGGATACTACATGTCGCATGTTGTAAGGGAAGTTCTCTAACCCAATCAGTAGTATAGCCAGTGTTGGATTGGGGGGTGTGTTTATTCCAGTAATGGATGAAATGAGTTTAAATGTTTGGTTTCAGAAGCTAGTTATGCACGGGCATTCCCAGAACATGTGGAGAAGATGACCTTTATGGCCACAGGTTCTCCAACAGAGGGGTGAAGTGTTAGGGAACATTTTGGCAAGTCTGCATGGGGTATATTGCCAGCGGTTAATAATCTTGATCGATGTTTCCCAGTGGTTTATACAATGTGATGTGTGGAGTATAGTTTAAAACGTGAACTTCCATTGATCATCTGTGATCATTTTTCCCATATCCTTGTCCCATTTCAAATGTGCTGTTGATTTCTTAAACACTTTTTTATTCTGTAGTAAGTTATAGTAAAGTGAGATGCCCTTGTTGCGTGTATGGCCTCGTGTAAGGTGTTGCCATACAGGGGTTGGAAGGTGGGTGATACTTAATGGATTATCTTTCATAAAGTGTGCTACTCGAATACAGGTAAAAAGCATGTGGTGTGGCATATTGTGATCCTTTATTAAACGTTCTGCAGATTTTGGACTATTGTTGTGCATTAGGTCCTGTACCTTTTTAATCCCATGGGCGGGGAACTGTTTCAGTGATAGCATTGGAACATTGGCTTCAATCATACCTAGTGGAAGGGTGAAGTCTACAGCCTTAGTATTACTAAGCTTGCAGGTTAGGAGATATCTCCAAGCTTGTAGTGATATGTTGATAGTTGAGGGCAGGTTCTTGGTACTCCATGGTAACCAATTGTCTCCCATGAGAACCGTTGGCAAGTCTGGTATGGGGCTAGTGATTGTTCTATTTCTACCCATAGTGGTTCATCAGTGGAGGAAAACCAATATTTGAGTTGGTCAAGTCTAGTGGCCCACATGTAATCCTGCATATCAATTAAGCCTGCACCCCCTGCTGTTTTATGAGGTAATAAATTAGTTTGTGAGCACCTTGCTTTCTTCATTCCCCACAAAAGTTTCCATTGGATATTAGAAAGGGATTTTAGATATAGAACAGGAATGGTTGTCGGGAGCACTCTGAAAATATATAGGATTTGTGGGAGTATTAGCATTTTAAATGCAGCTAGTCTGCCCAACCAAGATAATTTCTTTTTGGCTATGTGGCTAGATTGGGCTTCTATTTTGGTTATGAGGGGCTTTAGGTTAGTGTCTGCTAGTGAGCTAGTATTGTTAGTCAGGGTGATGCCCAGGTATGGTATACCGTTATCGCTCCATGATTACGGAAGGGATTGTTTCAACTGCAGACAATCATTGGTTGGTACCCCTAGATTGAGGATGAGGGACTTGGAGAAGTTCACCTTATAGTAGGAAATGTCCCCAAAGGATTGCAATATGTCATGTGCCTTAGGAAGTGAGGTAAGTGGTTTCGTTAGCATTAGTATCACATCATCTGCAAATAAATTTATAACGTGGTGAGTAGATTTAAATTGAAAACCAGTAACATCGACATGTGTTCTAATGGCCTCCGCCAGGGATTCAATCATGAGATTGAATATCGTCGGGGATAAAGGGCAACCCTGGCGGGTTCCATTAGTTATCTGAAAGGGAGTGGAGAGCATGCTAGACGTGTACACCTGTGCCAAGGGGAAGGAGTACAAGGCCAGCACTGCATTTAGTATACGATCACATAAGCCAAATTTGGACAAAGTTGTTGACTTGTAGTTCCAGTGTACTCTGTCAAACGCCTTCTCTGCGTCTATGGAGAGCAGCAGAGAAGGCATTTTGGTTCACTCAACATGGTGGATTATATTAATGATCCGTCTGGTAGCATCTGAGGTTTGTCTCCCCTTCACAAAGCCCATCTGATTGCGTTTTACAAGGGATGGGATAAAGTCTGCTAGTCGTTTGGCTATGAGTTTAGCGTAAACTTTGATGTCTGTATTTATCAGAGAGATCGGGTGAAAGTTAGGTGGTGTGGTAGGTTCTTTACCTGGTTTGGGCAAGGTGACTATGTATGCTTTGAGCATTTCTGGGGGAAACAACGCGGTGTCCACAGCTCAGATTGCATATGTGGTGCAAGGTAAGATCTGAAGATTTTGAAATACTCATTTGAGAACCCGTCAGGCCCTGGTTATTTGCCATTGGGTAGTGTAGCTATTGCATCCTCTATTTCAGGTATGGTGAATGGATAATTCAATGAGAGAAGTTGGGTCCTTGATAGGGAGGGCAGATGTAGGTGTTGAAGGAAGTTTTGGATGTTTTCTTGAGTAGGTTGATATGTGGAAGTGTCATCTTTGATGTTGTATAGCTTGCTGTAGTAAGTGGTGAATTGGTTGACAATGTCTTGTGAGTTAGTGATTTTGTGTTTGAGAGTAGGGTGTAGCAAATGGGCAATTCTTGTCTTAGTGTGTGCAGGTTTTATTCTACTGGCTAAGTATTTACCTGCTCTGTTGGCATTGGCATATGAGGTCAGTTTATGGCGTCATAGGTGATAATCATATTGCTGGGAGAGCAGTTCTCTTAGTTTCTCTCTTAGTTGAGATATTTTGTGAATGAGTGTAGGGTTAGGTGTTTGTTTGTTCAGTGTTTCTGCAGAGTGAATATCAGTTAGTATAGAGTTAAGCTGAGCCTTGTGCCTTTTTTTTTCTCTAGCACCTAACTGTATCAATGTGCCCCTCATGTAAGCCTTATGGGCATTCCAGAGGGTGAAAGGGTTCTCCACAGAGTCCACATTATTGAGAAAGAAGTCGCTAAGGTGTTGGGAGACCGCTGCTGAGGTACTGAGTTCTTGCAATAGTCTAACGTTATAGCGCCAGATGGGTGGGGAAGAGGAGACAACCTGGTCATTAATGGTAATAGTAATAGCTGCATGGTCAGACCATGTAATGTCATGTATCTGTGCAGATGAGACTTTTTGTATCAACCATTTATCTGTTAAGAATAGATCAATGCGCGAGTATGAGCAGTGCCTGTGGGAAAAGAAGGTGTAGTCCCTTTCATTCGCATTTAAACATCGCCAAACGTCAAAAAGTTCCGCATTGTGGATTGTTTTACTCAAATATGAGAAGCTGTTTTTCTTTTGAGTGGATGTATGAAGTCTGGGATCTACTATGAGATTGAAGTCCCCACACAAAATGAGATTACCATATAGTTGAGTGTTGATTTTCTTTAGGAGCCTACTGAAAAAGCGGATCTGTTGTGAGTTAGGAGCGTACAAAGATACTAGCGTATATGGTAGTGAGTTAATGTCTCCTTTAAGTATGATGGATCGAGGATGGTTTCCTTGAGTTGGAAGGATAGGGTATTCCTTACTGCAAGTAAAACTCCTCCTTTTTTATGACCCGGCGTGCATGCCATAAACACGTGAGGATATTCTTTATGTGAGTATTTGGGAGCATTGGATTCCTGGAAGTGAGTCTCTTGGACACACAGGATGTCCGCCCTGTGTTTCTGGGCCTCCGCCAACATGGAGAACCTCTTTGCTGGGTGATTTAGTCCTCTGGCATTGATGGATAGACAATTAATTGGCATGGTAACGATATCGGAAATTTTGTAGTGCTATGCGGTGCATATACTCACTGTGCCCAAGGTAGGACTTCAGAGAGGGAAGGTCGATTTTGGTTAAGTCCAGGACGTGACGAGAGTCTCTTGCTGGTTGGTGTGCTTCAAACAGAGAATGAGGAAAATAAAAATAACAGAAAAAAAACAGAGTTAACGTTGTAAGTTCAGTGAACATAGTAAGAAAAGGATCCGGAAACTGATCCATGTGCATACGTAACTGCTGGTAAGGATCTAGAGGGGAAAGAACAGGGATTTATCATGGAACCCCTGTGTCCAGGAAAACTTTAGTGACATAAATTTTGCTAATTCATATATTGCCACCGGTGGTTTTTTTAGAGGAGCGTTTGCATGAAACCACTTGCCAGTCCTCCTGTAAAGAGGCAGGTGTAGGAGCAGAGGCGGCAGGTGGAACGTGGTCAGGCAATATGCCCCACTGACGCAATACAGCAATGCCTTCATCCAGTGTGGAAATCATCATCGATATTCCGTTATGTGTAACAGAGAGCTTGGCAGGATATTTCCATTTATGGATGATATTATGGTTCCTCAGAGCCTTGGTTATTGTCGCCAGGTTGCGACGTTGTTGGAGGGTATGCCTTGACAGGTCTGGGAGTAGGTGTATTTCAGCATACTGCGGGTGCTTGTTGTCGGTTCTGCGTGAGGTCATGAAGATTTGTTCCTAGTAATGTACCCTAAGCAACACATCTCTGGGGGTTTGTTCAGGAAGGAAGGAAGGTTTGGGAATACGGTGGATGCGGTCCACAAGGAGATCCTGTGGTGACAAGGATGATAGTAAAGTTGAAAACAATGCCTGGGTGTATCACAGTAGTTGCGTAGCAGGTACAGATTCAGGAATACCCCTAATCTTTATGTTGTTCCTTCTGGAACGGTCTTCCAAATCTGCTACTTTATTTTTCAACCATGCGATTTCCTCAGCGTGGTTGTTATGGGCATCTACCATGGTATTGAAGGATGAGGTAAAGTCACTCATGCGTTGTTCAATGTGATCAACTTTGCTGCCTAGGGCCTGCACTTCTCTCTGGCAATGGTGTATCCCTGCAGTCATGTCAGCATGTAGTGAGGCTCGCAGGGATAGTAGCATGTCCTTGAGAACAGTGTCTGACACTGGCTTGTCAGAAGTGGGGAATGTTGCTATAGGGTCTTGTGCAATTACTACTGCAGATTCCTCAGCAGTATTAGGCCTGCTTACCTCCATTGCCGGGTCCCTCAGCGGTCCTTCTGGTGAGGAAATCCTTTGTTTCTGCTTAGCTGGGCTCCTAGTTGTTGGACTAGAAGCCCCAGAAGAGGATCCGCTACAGGGAAGGGTACCGTGATATTTGTTGAGAGGACCGGATCGGCCGTTAGTTGATGTTGCGGCCTGTTGTTGTGTCAGGCTCCCTGAAGCACCGGCGCCATTTTGCTGTGGGTCGCGCGCTCTGAAGAAGTCCTGCAGCTTTTGAGGCACTTGCAGATTGTTAGGTTTTTTCCACTGACGAGTCATCTCGCCGAATACAGCGGGACACAGAGAGTCCGTATATGCTTTTAAAGCTGCGGATGTCACCGGTGGACGTCGATGTGGCTGGATCCTCTCTGGCGGCCGAGCGGAGCTCTCAGATCAAGCGTCCATGTTGGAGCTTGGTCGCCTCACCCCCCCCAGTGTTTAATTTTTAAGTTTGAGATTAATAGTTGTAGGCTGGAGATAGGGAGGGGAATGGATTTGGAAGCTGTATCAGCTATAGGAGTATTCAGAAGTAGTTTCCAGGCTTGAAGAGAAGCTCTCATAGTGGGTGACATTTCAGGGGGATGATGAAACATATAATTCTACTTGCTAGCAGTAGGTCATATAATTTGGAATTAGGACATTGGTATTTCTCTAGTTCTTGCCATCTCGAGGTATGGTTTTGTGGAAACCAATATTTTATTTTGGAGAGAATTGCCGCCACATAATAATCCTTAATTAGAGTATGCCCTACTCCTCCCACTGTCCTGGATTTAATTAGTTTTTTGAAGGCACATCTGGCTTTCTTTCCTTGCTATAAGAAATAATTTATCATAGACTGAGCCTTAGAGAAGAAATTTTCTGGGACTGGGATGGGAAGGGTTCTAAACAGGTAGCTTAATTAAGGTAATAGTATCATTTTGAAGGCCGCTAATCGACCAGACCAGGTCAATTCTGTTTTGGTTATGTCTTGTAGTTTGGAGTTAAGTTTATGAAGAAAGGATGTGTAATTTGCGTCTATAAAGTTGTTCTACATTTGTTGTCAATGTTATGCCTAGATATTTTATTCCCCCTGTGCTCCAAGTATAAGGATATTGCAATCTGAGTTTATTTCTTGTAGAAGCATCTAACCCCAAACTCAATACATTGGATTTGACTTTAAAATAAGATATACGGTTGAATAGTTCCAAAGCTTCATGTGCCACAGCCAGGGAGGAGTCCACCTCTGTCAAGATAATGATAATGTCATCAGCGAACAGTGCATATTTTCACCTGTTGGGAAACCCTTCATATCTGGGTGATTTCTAGTGTAAATGGCTAGGGGTACCATCAGGAGATTAAATATTAAGGGTGATATAGGGCATCCTTTCCTTGTTTTATTGGATATGGTAAATGGGGATGAAAGAATACCAGACATGTATACTTGGGCTGATGGTTTAGAATATTGCCATTAAAGCCAAATGCTTCCAGCACCCTGGCCAAATATAGCCAGTGTATACGGTCGAAGGCCTTCTCTGCGTCCAACGTTAGGAACAGAGAAGGCCTTCACTGAGTTTCTGTCATGTGTATGTTATTAACCAGTCTTCGGGTAGCATCCGAGGTTTGCCTATTTTTGGTGAAACCTGTCTGGTCTGGATGTATAATTGTGGGCAGAATATCAACAAGGCGTAAGGCTATCAGTTTAGCATAAAATTTTAAATCTATGTTCAACAGCGATATTGGTCTGAAATTTGAAGGAAAGGTAGGTTCCTTCCCTGGCTCGGGCAAAGTTACAATCAGAGCTTCAAGCATTTCAGGCAGAAAAGAGGCAGAGGCAGCAGCAGAGTGGAAAATTTGGTTCAGATGTGGGGATAACAAAGTCTTAAATTCCTTGTAATATTCCCCACTAAAGCCATCAGGACCTGGCAATTTGTTTAGAGGGAGAGACTCTATAGCTTTACATATTTCTGACTCATTGAATGGCAGATTTAGGGATTGGGGCTGGGTTGGTGACAATTTTGGTATGGATAACATTGCTAAAAATTGGTTCATAGCTTCTGGAGTTGGTTGAATTGTTGAAGGGTCATCTTTTAAGTTATATAATGTTCCGTAGTAATAGCTAAAGGCGTCTGCTATTTTTTGGGAATGGTATTCTTTTTGTTTAATTCCAGGATGAAGTATATAGGATATCTTGGTTCTGTATCTATGGCCTCTAAGGTTCTGAACTAAAAGTTTGCCTGCCCTATTCCCTTTGACATAATATGTAATCTTAGCTGTTTTTTCAAAATTTTCTAGTAGAAGGAGTCTGAAGTCAGATCTAAGTTGCGTTAATTTTAGGGAGAGGGTCGGGGAGGGTTTAAGCTTATTCTTTCTATATTAGAAATTTCATTTGTTAGTTTAGTAAATTGCCTCTGCCTCTTAGCTCTTGCCCCCAACTGAATAAAGATGCCCCTCATGAACGCTTTATGGGCATTCGGCAATATAAACAGGTTTTGTACTGATATTATACTAAAGGTCCGCGCTTAGGAGAGTAAACAGAAGGGCTGCAGCCTCCCCTTAATTAATTCCCAGTGGGAGTTAATTGGATTTATATGGAAGAAAAGTTGGGGAAATTGGCGCTGCCCTATTAGCAATGTATGTTTCTTATAAGTCAAAATAATGATAAAAGTGGTTAACTATACAAACAAGTGACAAAAAGCGCGTGTAAGGGGAAATGAACTTAATAATATGACCCCTGGGTGAATAAACCCTTACGCGTGTGCAGAAGTAAATACTGAAATGCAAAATAGATTGAGTGAAGAAAAAAAATTTTTTGGTGAAAAATATTTTTATATGTGACCCTTAAAAATAAACGTGCAATTCCTATATGTTATTTATGTGTGTGATATTTCTCATGTGTTCCAACAGGTGAGTTGGATATACACTTGCCCATCCTACATTATGAATCTATACATTTGCAACAAACCAACATAAAATTGTATAATAGTGTATCACCCCCTAGTTGGGGTTACTAGTGTCCGTGAAAAAGCACACTATTTAGGGGCTAACAACATCCGTAAGAGATTAACACATATCAGCAACTTGTGTAGTAACTAAAGTGCACTGTGTTTAATGGAAGAATAAATTGCTAGGACTCTGTGTTATAGTGTATTAGATCCCCTCAAGGCTCATATATGATTTAGAATTAGAATCCAGACATCAATTAAATTATAAACAGCATATATACAAGCAGCATATATAAAAAGTCTCTATGGTGAAACCAGGCAAAGTTGAATGTCTTATTTGGAGAGACAGGAATTCTATAGAAGCCCAGGATCGATCAGCATGCAGTTAAAAATGCCCAAAAGATAATGAATGGTGACTTCCGTGCATGTAGAAGCTGGTGACTCCAAGTGCTCCCCCCCGTGCTCCCCCACTCACCAGAATCCGTCACCCCCACGGGGGTACTAAGCAGAGGAGTGGGTGTCTTTGGATGGCTGTCTTTTGTAGATGTCTCTCTTAGGCTCAACTGCTCCGTGGGGTTGCTCCGGTAATCCGATATAGGGGTCCCCTTCTAGTAATCCAGGCCTGGGTACCTCCACTACTCTCCACCTCCGTTCTGCTAAATCCTCTATCCTTCCCTCTATGTTTCTGATGCACTCTTCCTCATCCTCAACATCTGATATGAGGTATTCTTGCACTTCCTCCTCTGCTTAGTACCCCCGTGGGGGTGACGGATTCTGGTGAGTGGGGGAGCACGGGGGGGAGCACTTGGAGTCACCAGCTTCTACATGCATGGAAGTCACCATTCATTATCTTTTGGGCATTTTTAACTGCATGCTGATCGATCCTGGGCTTCTATAGAATTCCTGTCTCTCCAAATAAGACATTCAACTTTGCCTGGTTTCACCATAGAGACTTTTTATATATGCTGCTTGTATATATGCTGTTTATAATTTAATTGATGTCTGGATTCTAATTCTAAATCATATATGAGCCTTGAGGGGATCTAATACACTATAACACAGAGTCCTAGCAATTTATTTTTTCATTAAACACAGTGCACTTTAGTTACTACACAAGTTGCTGATATGTGTTAATCTCTTACGGATGTTGTTAGCCCCTAAATAGTGTGCTTTTTCACGGACACTAGTAACCCCAACTAGGGGGTGATACACTATTATACAATTTTATGTTGGTTTGTTGCAAATGTATAGATTCATAATGTAGGATGGGCAAGTGTATATCCAACTCACCTGTTGGAACACATGAGAGTTATCACACACATAAATAACATATAGGAATTGCACGTTTATTTTTAAGGGTCACATATAAAAATATTTTTCACCAAAAAATTTTTTTTCTTCACTCAATCTATTTTGCATTTTAGTATTTACTTCTGCACACGCGTAAGGGTTTATTCACCCAGGGGTCATATTATTAAGTTCATTTCCCCTTACACGTGCTTTTTGTCACTTGTTTGTATAGTTAACCACTTTTATCATTATTTTGACTTATAAGAAACATACATTGCTAATAGGGCAGCGCCATTTTCCCCAGGTTTTGTACTGAGCCTGCATTATCATCAAAGAAATCTTTCAAATGAGTATGGATCTTTTCTTTTGTCTCCTTTTGGTGTAGGAGAAATGTGTTGACTCTCCACACTGGACTTAGATTGGAGGAAACCGAGTCTGCTATAGATAGGACTATGGAAGCGTGGTCAGACCACGTTATCAAATTTATAACAGCAGATTTAGTTTGAGGCAGAACTTTCTGGTCAACTAAGTAAAGGTCTATTCTAATGTAAACCTGATGAGGTGGAGAAAAAAAAATAAAATCTTTTTCACCAGTGTGTAGGCATCGCCAGACATCATATACATTTTGTTTGTGGAAAGATGATAGAAGCATTGGACTATGACTTTAGTCTTGGATGTACAGTCTATTGTAGGATCTGGGGTGGCGTTGAAGTCTCCACAAACTACAAGTAGACCTTTTTGATGTGATTTTATCTTTTTCATTAATTTGTTAAATAAATTAACTTGGTGATTGTTGGGAGAGTATACTGTACATTTACTATCGTATAGGTAGTGGAGTTTAAGTCACATAACAATATCAGGAATCTACCGTAAGGATCACATATTTCTTTGTGCAATGTGAATGCCACAGAGTCTCTGATGGCTATAAGAATCCCTTTGGTTTTGGAGTCTGCATTAGCAGTAAACACATAAGGAAAATTTTTATGTGAGCACTTTGGTGGGGCTTGTTTGCAAATGTGAGTCTCCTGTGCACATAAAATGTCGCTATGGTTCAAAAGTGCTTCTTTCCATAAAGATTTTACGTTTCACAGGGTGGTTAAGCCCTTTGGTGTTGATGGACATAGTAATAGTCATGACATTTAAGTAGGGTCTATGCTTGTGAAAGATAAGAGTTCCCCCAAACAGTTGCAATTGTGGCCCTGATCAGTTATAGAGTTCCCCATTTGAGAAATCTGGTACAGTACTCACAGTGCATGGTATAGTTCCTGATTGGTCTTTGTAGAAACATCTAAGAAAAAAACACGTTGTTTATATGTGCTTGTTGCGGTCCATCAGGGACTGCGATAACCCTTCGGTGTTCTTGGTGCCGTCTCCGTCCATAAAAATGAGAGAGTAAAACAAAGAGATAAAAAAGAAAAGAACATTGTAACATGTAAAACAACAAAATGCATCATATTTGGTGCAAAGAGATAGTGGGTCAGGATCACCCAAGGACAGCATTCTGCTGCTGGGTACAACTGGGGGATAAGTTCAATTATTTAGACTCTGTTACATTTTACTTAGGGACTAAGGGTTGATATAGACCAGTGATGGCGAACCTTGGCACCCCAGATGTTTTGGAACTACATTTCCCATGATGCTCAACTACACTGCAGAGTGCATGAGCATCATGGGAAATGCCAAAACATCTGGGGTGCCAAGGTTCGCCATCACTGATATAGACCATCCGGCCTCCTTTATGCGTGAGATTTGGCATTTTTTGCCGTTACTTTTTTCCACTCCTGTTCAAGTTGAGGTGGAGTGCTGGTTGAGGTACTATCATTGTGTGGATGTCTCATACCTGATGATAGAGCCTGATTTGCAGGGAACGGCCCCTCTTACCCCTCTGACTCGGGGCCCCCTGATAGAGCAGACAGGAGGAGCAGGAGTGCAGAGTCGCGTGAGTGCATGATGGGTCACAGACAGTGGAACTGAAAGCAGCTGCAGGTGGAACTGTAGTTCAGCAGGATTCTCCAGCTAGCAGAGAAGGCAGGTTCAAGCAGGCCGAGTCATACAGTACACGTCAGGAGCAGGTACGGAGGCAAAAGTGTAGTCAGGACATAGGCTGGGTCACTGATGGGCTGGCAGCAAGGTAGTAGAAGGAGCAGGCAGATGCGGTGGTCAGGACAAGCCGGGTCAGATGCAGGCAGCAAACAGCAGAGTCGGAGGCAAGCCGGGTCAGATAACAGGTACAGGTATCAGGTGCAGGCAAACAGGAACACACAGGAACGCTGCAGAATGGACAGTACTGGGTCTAAGCATGGACTGAGTTTAAATAGCCTGTTGAGCGCCAAAAGCTGTCACAGGGTGCGCACACGCGCGCCAGTGCACTGGCATTCTGACTGAGCAAACACACTGTCTTGGATTCCCATCTTGAGTGCTGGCATGCCCTTCTTGGCCATGGGTGTGTGCGCGCGCATATGCATGCACGGGCGCACACAAATGCGCCGGAGGTGTTCTGAAAGAGGCTAAGGTCACAGGTCATCCTCTTCAGCCGCCATCTTGGGTACTGGCTAGCCTTTCCTGACATTGCCCCCCCGGATGCCCAATCTGGCCACCTTGTGAGGATAAGTCCTCTTGAAGGTTTGAATAAGCTCTTGGGCAAGAATGTTAGCTTCTGGTTCCCACGAGTTGTCCTCAGGGCCATATCCCCTCCACTTAATCAGGTATTGAACTTGATTTCTCCTTCTTCTGCAATCTAAGCTCACCTCTACTTCAAATTCCTCTTCACCGTCTACCACCACGGGTTCGGGTGGCCCTGTATTCTGGTCTGGAAAAGGGTTAGGAACAGCGGGCTTCAGTAGGGCTATATGAAATACAGGATGGATCCTGAAGGTCTCTGGTAGTTCAAGTTCATAAGCGACATTGTTAATTTGCCTCTTTACAGGGAAAGGTCCTACAAATTTGGGACCTAATTTCCTCGAAGGACAGGCTAATTTCAGGTTTGTTGTAGCCAACCAGACTTGATCCCCCTAGTTTAGAATCAACTCCCCTCTTCTCTTCTTGTCGAAGATCTCTTTATTGTAAGCTTGAGTCTTGGCCATCGTCTCCTGTAACAATTTGTTGTTGGAGTTAAAGAAATCCAATGTTTCAAGTACAGCGGGTACAGGGCATTACGGAATGTCATTGAACAGAAAAGAGGGATGAAAACCGTAGTTCGCTAAGAAAGGAGATTGTTTCGTGGCTGAGTGAGTAGAATTATTGTAGGCAAACTCAGCCAAGGGAAGTAGGGACACCCAGTCAACTTGTGAAAAGGAAGAGAAGCAGCACAGGTATTGTTCAAGTGTTTGGTTGGTCATTTCTGTCTGCCCATTAGTTTGTGGGTAATAGGCTGAAGAAAATGAAAGTTCAATCCCAAGAGATTTGCATAAAGATCTCCAGAATCTGGAGGTGAACTGGACCCCTCTGTCAGAGATTATATTTGCCTGAACCCCATGGAGTCTTATAACTTCTCTGATGAAAATCCGTGCAGTCTCTTGTGCAGAAGGAGTACCCTTCATGGGAATGAAGTGGGCCATCTTGGATAATCAATCGATGATCACAAAAATAGTACTGTAGCCCTCAGATGAGGGCAGCTCCACAATTAAATCAATTGAGATCATTCTCCAGGGTCTATTCGGGATGGGTAGTGATTTCAACAGACCCCAGGCCCTGGACTTGCTTTTCTTGTTACGGATACAAGTAGTACAAGATTCTACGTATTTCCTGCAGTCCTTCGCCACCCCAGGCCACCAAAATGTTTGCTGCACAAGTTCGGAGGTCTTGCTGACGCCAAAGTGCCCTGCAAGCACGTGATCATGGCACTTACCCAAAGTGGCCGTTCGCAGATCCTCTGGCACAAAGATCTTTTCCTCATACCAGAGTAGACCCTCCCTAGTCTGTAAGGTGGTCCCGGGTGGTGCAGAACTCCCTGCTGAGGCTTGCTTGATCTGGGTCATTAGGTCTCCTTGTAGAAGAAGGAAATTCCCAGAGGACAGGATCGTATCGGGGGGGGGAGACTTCTTGAGATTTGCTGAACATGCGTGATGGCTTTATGGTTTTTTTTTTTTAAAGGTTTTTATTCGCCAAATGTTCATACAGGTTATTAGCAAAATGCAATAAACAGATATGGTAAAATCTAAAGTATATCCAGATTCCAAATAATTGCATATACCCAAAAGGTTAATACATTTATTATACCGCTCTATAGTTTGTCATTGCTCTTTATACATTTGGCTGCTTTTTTTTGAAAACCAAATCAAAACTAAACTTTTTCTAAACAGAAGCACAGTAGAGAAGAAAACTTACGTTCCTATAGATAAAATCTATATTGTTCGTACAGTACTCAAAGAACCGGGGGGAAGTGTCCCTCATAAACCCTTTGTGCCGTGTGCTGCTGTGATTCATCTCCCCACAAGATTTCTTAATTATCATTTGAAATATATAGTTAGCTTGTGCAGTTACATGTCAGATTGTAGCGTGTTTTCAGAGTTAATCCATTTTTCCCAAATTTTATAAAATTTTTTGGTCGATCCTCTGGATTCATATGTCATTTTATACATGGTGATGTTAGCATTAACTAATCCTTTCCAGGCGTTCAATGTAAGACAGTCTCTTCTAATCCAGTGGAGTGCAATTAGTTTTCTTACATAGTAAAACAGTAATCTTAATAGTGTTCTCATGTTATTGCTCATAACTTCATCTTCTATGACCCCTAGTAGGCTGAGAAGTGGGCTACAGATGTTTGGTATATCTAATGTTTCAGCAATAAATTGGGTCACCTGTGACCATAGTGGTCTCACTCTGTCACATTCCCATACCATATGTATAAAAGATCCTTCTGCTGTTAAGCATTTATGACAAATGGGGTCTTCCCTTTGTCCCATTTTATAGAGTCTAAGAGGGGTATAATACATTTGATGCAAGTATCTAAGTTGTATCAGTTTGTCTCTGGCAAAAATAACCGTAGGCAAATATGATGCAAGGTCGCCCTCGCATTGGTCCTCTGTAATTTCTGGTATGATCTCCACCCATTGTTCTCTAAGTTTACTTTCTTTAGCATTCACTCTCTCTACTAGTGTATTGTAGTATGTAGATATTCGTTTAGTATGGTCTGGGTCTGCCAGCAATTTTTCTAGCTTAGAGTTCTCCAGTGACACCGGTCCAACTCCAAACTGAGCATGGGCAGCATGTCTCAATCTAGTGAACTGGTATTCCCATGTCTCCGGAACATTCAATTCTCTTCTCAACTGTGAAAAGGATTTCAGCTCCCCATTAACATATAACTGATGTAGGTATGTGAGCCCATACCTGGCGCATCAGAATCCATCTTCTAAACAGAAAAATTCCTTTAGGTTAGGGTTAAACCATAGCGGAGCATTGGGAGATAAGTGAAGAGGATTATCCAGTATATGTTTTATACAGATCCCCAATATCCATTTAGCAAATTTGAGTATCTCCTTGCCCCTTCAGTGGGGACTACTCCCCTAAAAAAGAAGTTCAGTAAGGTTTCATATGAAGTTACTGCTGCTGCTTCTACTGCAACCACAGCATTATTTAACTGTGGGAACATTCTCCAGTGGATAAATACTAACTGAGATGCTAAATAGTAGAGAAGCAGGTCAGGTATTGCCAAACCACCCCTCCGAACTGGCAAATGTATTATTTCCAGAGAGACCATAGCAGCCTTATTACCCCATAGGAAAGATGTCAATAAGGAATCAATATTTTCTTCGGGATATATATTGGGGCATTGGAAAGTACATACAAAAATTTCGGGAGGAAGATCATTTTAAATAAATTGGCTCTACCATAGAGTGTAAGTGGGTGATCTTTCCATTTCTGTATCCTATCACTAAATATTCTAATTATAGGCCACAAATTGGCCTCAATGAATGAATCTACCAGTAGTTGGACCATTATTCCCAAGTATTTAAACTTCTCCACAATGGCCAGAGGGCACTGGGCTGGAAGGATTAAGTCCGGCTGTGGATCCAGCGGAAAAAGGACTGACTTGGTCCAATTGATCCGGAAGCCAGAAAAATCTCCAAACTCCCGAATCAGGGAAACTGCCGTGGCTAGTGATGTGTCAGAATCTTTCAAATATAGAAGCATGTCGTCCACGTATAGCGATACACATTCCTCAAGGTCCCCAACCAGAAATCCCTGTAAAATGTCATTAGTTCTGAGTTTAGCAGCTAGTGGCTCAATGGCCAGAGCAAACAGGAGAGGAGACAGGGGGCAACCCTGTCTTGTTCCCCTGTGGATCCGGAAAGAGCCAGATATGAAACTATTCACTCTAATACTTGCTCGGGGGGCATTATATAAGAGTCCACTCCATGAGATGAATTTTGGTCCAAAACCTAATTTGCCTAGAAGGGAAAATAAATAATTCCATTCTACTGAATCAAACGCCTTTTTTGTGTCTAAAGACGCTACTACTCGTTTACCCTTATTCAGGTGATGGGTCTGCAGATTGACATATAATCTACGTAAGTTCATTTGGGTAGAGCGGCTGGGTATAAATCCAGTCTGATCTGAATGAAGTAATTTAAGGATCACCGACTTCAATCTACTGGCCAAGATTTTGGCCAGTATCTTGACATCAGAATTGATCAAAGAGATTGGCCTGTATGACTCGCATTCCTGCAGATCCTTCCTTGGTTTGGGTATCACTACAATTACAGTAGGTGACCGCGATATTGTGTCAATCTCGCCGCATTTCTCGGCGAGATTTGACACCTGCGAGCCCTGTCGCAGGAGCCAGAGCCGAGATGGCTCACTCATCGGGAAAGGAAAACTTTGTTTTCCTTCCCCGATGAGTGACAGGCAGTGCTGACAGCTGTCTGGTATGAATCCTGAGGCGGGAACACCGCGCCAAATTTTAAATGAAAAAACCGGCGTGGGTTCCCCCCCAGGGGCATACCAGGCCCTTAGGTCTGGCATGGATTGTAAGGGGAACCCCCTACGCCGAAAAATTGGCATGGGGTCCCCCCTAATCCATTCCAGACCCTTATCCGAGCACGCAGCCCGGCCGGCCAGAAAAGGGGGTGGGGACGAGCGAGCGCCCCCCCTCCTGAGCCGTACCAGGCCACATGCCCTCAACATGGGGGGGTGGGTGCCTTGGGGGAGGGGGGCACCCTGCGGGGCCCCCCCCACCCCAAAGCACCTTGTCCCCATGTTGATGAGGACAAGGGCCTCTTCCCAACAACCCTGGCCGTTGGTTGTCGGGGTCTGCGGGCGGGGGGCTTATCGGAATCCGGGAGCCCCCTTTAATAAGGGTTGCCCCCAGATCCCGGCCCCCCACCCTGTGTGAATGAGTTTGGGGTACATCTCGCGGTCAGGTACTGTAAAGCCTCCCGCATAGATTCTGGTAATATACCTTCCCTTTCTGCTGCTATAAAAACTTTTTGTAGAGTTGGTGTCAGTTTCTCTTTATGTAACTGGTACCACTCAGCCGGGATCCCATCCAAGCCAGGTGATTTGCCCGGCTTGAAGGAGGAAATTGCGCCACTAATTTCCTCCAGCGATATCGGTTGCTCCAAAATTGCAATCTTCCTGATCTAGTGAAGGGAGAGTTAAATTCTCTATATATCTATATATAGCGCCAATTCCTGATTAGTGTGTTGGGTCTGTGTCTGGTATAGGGTTTCATAAAAATTCAGAAAGGTGTTTAGAATCTCCTGAGGTTCCTCTACCATCTCACCAGTTAGTTTTCTGATCTTCCCTATCGAAACCGGGGTATAAAGTGGATTCGCTAGGAAGGACAGGAGGTGACCACTCTTGTCGCCAAACTCAAAAAAAGATCTAGTCTGACGTAGTTGTTTTTTTAACAATGTGCTCAGTTAAAAGTAAGTTATATTGTCATGTTTTGTCTTGCCAAGATTTGTATCTACCAGGAGACGAATTATGTATATATTCCCTTTCAGCTTCCGAAGCCTTGACCTCTGCATCTTTCATATCAGAGTTGAGTGCCTTGGAGAAACTCCTCGTCTCCGAGGCAAACACCCCTCTCATAGTTGCCTTAATGGCATCCCATTGATTGGCCAATGGTGTTTCCATCCCATTCTCCTTCCAATAGTGATCAATACTCTCTTTGCATTTTATAGTAATATATTCCTCCTGGAGCCAGTTTGTATTCATCCGCCATTGTCTCCTTCCCCGTGGAGCATTCAGATCCAAGGTAACCTCCAGAGGTCATATAAAAGTGTAATATCAACCAACTGAAAAACCTGAGATAGTCCAGCCAGGAGCTAGCTTTCTAGAGAGGATAGGGTAAATAACGGCAAAAAAAACAACGGGGGGAAAAAAAAATATTCCCCCTCAAAAAAAAAAATTAAACAAAATCTCCAGTAGTCCCTATCTCTTCCATCTCTCTCCTATATCAGCAACAGTTCAGGTAAGCTGTGATTTAAACTGTATGTAGATCCAGGCGGGACAATACGCCATAGTAATGTAGTACCAGAAGGTATCATGGACATGTTCATCTCTATACGCTGGTATAGGGCTCCATGTAGCAAGCATCATGTGTATTCAGCAATTATCCCCTTATCCCAGGGATCCTCAAACTACGGCCCTCCAGCTGTTGCAGAACTACACATCCCATGAGGCATTGTAAAACTCTGACATTCACAGACATGAGTAGGCATGATGTAGTTCCTGAACACCTGGAGGGCCGCAGTTTGAAGACCCCTGCCTTATCCAGTTACCGGTGTTCATCTGGGCTGCGACGCCCTCTGGTGTCCAACCATCTTGAGGCCTTCGTAGGAGTGTTAAAGAACGACACTTTCCCTCCATCCACCACTCTTAATTTTGCTGGGTACAGCATACTGTAAGTAAGTTGCAAGTCTCGGAGTATTTTCTTCACATGGATAAAGCTGGCTCTTTGTTTCTGCGCGGCCACAGAAAAGTTGGGATAGATGGAAATGCGGTTCCCATTGTATTGCAATTCACCTCCAGTGCGAGCTGCTCTAAGTATGCTCTCACGATTCCTGAAGTATAAAATGCAGGCAATCATAGGGTGCAGATGTGCTCCAGGAGGAGGAGGTTTAGAAGGAATCCTGTGTGCCCTTTCTATGGCGAATAAGCGGGAGAAAGTAGTGTCGGCCATATTATCCTTAAGCCAGAGCTCTAAGAAATCTTCCGGCTGCGTTCCCTTAGCTTTTTCAGGGAAACCTACAAAGCGGACATTGTTCCTCCTTTGTTTGTCTTCCATGTCTCCCAGCTTATCTGTGTGAGCATTTATTTCTCTATGTAAATGCTGTACCTTATCCTCCATAGGACGCACCACATCCTCCATGTCACTAATTCTTTGCTCAGCTTCCGAGGCCCTCTCTCTAATAGTCTGCACATCCTGCTTCAGAAAGGACATTTCTGCCCTCATCCCATCAATATGCTCAGTCAAAGTAGTTTGGCAGGTGTAAATAGCCTCCATAATTTGCTTTAATGATGGTTCCTCTGCTCCATCTGCTAACTCCGTATCAAGCCTCTTTTTCTACCCGGAGATCTGCGGGGCAGCGGGCTTACCTTCCCAGATTGTGGGGATGATCTATCAGCTCCGCTCCGCTGTGTGCTGCTGGGGCCCTGGTCTGCTGCCTCGTGTGCACCGCCATCATAGCCATCACTCCCCAGGCATAGTGGGATAAACGATCCACGGCCGGTTCCATGGGTGCTGGCCCATATTTAACCATACCCCAGTGATCTGTAGGGTACAGTGAGTAAGGGGGTGCCAGTGTTGCAAAGCATTCATGTCTCTGACACTCAGGATATAGGCAATATGTGATGTCCCGGCCGGAGCTCCTGTGAAGAGCTGCTCACATGTCGGCTGCTAGCTCCGCCCCACCAGCTTTATGTTCTAAGATCCGGGTCTGTATGTCAAATGAAAAGTAAATCTAGAAAAGAAAAGTGCCCACCTGGCCTGGCGGGGTCTCAACCTCTTTGCCGTCCTTAGGTATTCTAGATTCTTGTGGTCTGTATAGATTAAGATTGGATGAATTAATGAATGAATGATTTGTAAAGTGCTGCAAATGCGAACTGAATCACCTCAAGGTGCTAAATGCCTTTTGTCTTGTCAGCTTCTTAGAAGAGGAAGGTCTTGAGTTTTTTCCTGAAGGCCAGATGGTTTTATGCCATGCGGATGTGAGTCGGAAGAGTGTTCCATAGCCGAGGTCCCTGGACTGTGAATCTTCGTTCTCTCTTGCTTTGTAGCGGTATTTGGGAATGAGGAGGAGGTTTTGGTTAGATGATCGCAGATTGCGATTGGGTATGTAGTGTTTTATTTTCTCTCGGAGGTATTGAGGGGCGTTACCTTGTATGCATTTGTGGGTGAGGCAGAGGGTCTTGAATGTTATCTGATTCTTTATGGTTAGCCAATGTAGGCTCCTCAGGGATGGGGAAATGGACTCCCAGGGTTTTTTTTCCTGTTAGCAGTCTTGCCACCGCGTTTTGGATGGCCTGTAGGCATGCAAGCTGATATTGGGGTAATCCTATGTAGAGCGAGTTTGTGCAGTCGAGTCGGGAATTGATGATTGTTCCAACTACTGCTGCTTTGTCCTCTTCTGGGATGAAGGGGATGAGTCTGCGTAGCAGGCGGAGGAGATGGTGAGATCCGCTAACTACTGATCCTATTTGTGCATCCATTGTCATTTCTGAGTCAAAGATAACTCCGAGACTCTTGGTTTTGGTGCTTGGAGAGACGGTCTGTCCAAAGATGGTGGGTGGTGTCCATGGAGTCTTGGTTTTGGGATTTTGGTTAGCGTGTAGGAGAAGATGTTCTGTTTTTGACCCGTTGAATTTGAGGGAGCTAATGGTCATCCAGTCATCTATCAAAGTGAGGCATTTCTCTAATTGCTGATGGTGGTCTTTTTGTCCGGTGATGCGAAAGTAGATTTGGGTGTCGTCAGCCTATGAGTGGAAGCAGAGGTCTGATTTTTTGATGATTTTGAGGAGTGGGCGGATGTAGATGTTGAATAGCACTGGTGACAAGGGTGAACCCTAAAGGACTCCACAGGAGATTGTTTAGGTTTCAGAGGTGAATGCTCCTAGTTTCACTGTCTGAGAGCGATTCTCTAAGAAGGATGCAAACCATTTTAGACTAGAATCTGTTGCTCCTGCTACTTCTGTGAGGCGGACAAGTAGAGTATTGTGGTCCACTGTATCAAATGCTGCACTGTTTCCGATGCCTCCACTTCTAAAACATAGGGTAGGGCCAAGTCGGGGTGCTTCAAAACTGGTGCGGAAGTGAACAATTTCTTCAGCACCTTGAAGGCAGCCTGAACCTCTGGGGACCAATGGAATCTGGAACCTTGTTTGGTGAGTTGTGTGATGGGGGCAATGATTGCTGAAAACCCCCGAATGAATTTCCGGTAAAAGTTTGCAAAACCTATGAAGCGTTGAATGTCTTTTTTGTCACAGGGAGTTGGCCAGTCCAAGATAGCTGTGAGCTTCTGGGGATCCATCTTGATACCTTCGATGGAAATGATCAGGCCCAGGAGTTGGATATTCTGGCGCTCAAACTCGCACTTCTCGGGCTTAGCGTATAATCCATGTTGCCGAAGGCGGTTTAGTATGCTTCTGACATGTCTGCGGTGGTTGTCTAGGGAGGAAGAAAAGATTAGTATATCATCAAGGTATACAATAACAAACAAGTCCAGGAAGTCTCAGAAGACGTCATTAATTAAGTGCTGGAAAGTGGCTGGGGAGTTGCAGAGTCCAAAGGGCATTACGAGATACTCTAAATGCCCAAATCGTGTGTGGAAGGCAGTCTTCCATTCATCGCCTTCTCTAATGCGCACCAAATTATAGGCGCCCCAAAGATCCAGTTTTGTAAATATGGTGGTGGAGCCAAGTCTCTGAAAAAGTTTGGGTACTAATGGAAGTGGATAATGGTTCTTAACCGTAACTTTGTTGAGCTCACGGTAATCCACACAGGGCCGTAACGAATGATCTTTCTTCTCAACAAAGAAAATTCCTGCCCCAGCTGGAGATGTAGAAGGGCGGATGAACCCTTTCTTAAGATTGTCATTGATGTAGCCTTTTAGAGCTACCAACTCACTTTCGGACAGGGGAAAAATTCTCCCGAAAGGGACTTCGGCTCCGGGAAGTAGCTCTATAGGGCAGTCGTTAGACCGATGAGGAGGGAGGATCTCTGCCCCTTTCTTGCTAAACACATCTAGAAAGTCAAGGTAGACTGTGGGCACAAGCTGACTGATCTCAGAGTCTGTGTCAAGGCATAGCAGAGCGGGTACACCACAGGGGGTCTGTAAGCAGTACTGGATGCAGTAAGGGGAAACAAACTTAATTCCTTCCTTAGTCCAGTCAATGTGGGGGTTATGGGCCCTCAGCCAGGGCATACCAAGGATGACCGGGAACAAAGGGGAAGTGATGGCGTTCAGATGTAGCAGTTCTTGGTGGTCTTTGGAAATGGTGGTAAGCAGAGGAATGGTTTCATGAGTATCTGCTCTGGATTTAATAATGGATCCATAAGCCAGGTGAACTGAAAGCTTCTGTGCTTTGGGTTGCAATGGAATATGATGTATGGCAGCAAAGGTCAAGTCCACAAAACAACTGCAGGCTCTGGAATCAATTATGGCGGAAGTCTGAATAGTCCCTCCTGGCAGCTGTAGAGAGATGGGAAGGGTAAGATGAGCGAAGTTGTTGAGCAAACTTGGAGTGAACGAAGCAGAAGTAGTTGAGAGGGACTTACGAGGTTTAACTGGGCTGGACCTCACGTAGTGTCCGGATCCCCCACAGTATAAGCACAGGTTCTGCTGGCGACGACGTTGTTGTTCCTCAGTGGAGAGAGAAGGGTGCAGCAGGCTGAGCTGCATAGGTTCTGGAGTGTCAGGAGTGGGAGTGGCAGGAGCTGGTGGAGCAGGATTGAAGGAGCTGGGTACCCGGGGTAACATCCATACCGGACAGGATGGAGCTGCAGCTCTCTCTAGCCTTCGTTCTCTCAAACGGCGGTCAATCTGAATGGATAAATCAATCAGGGCTTCAAGGGTAGAGGGTACACCTACTCACGCTAGCTTGTCCTTGAGCGATTCGGAGAGGCCCATACGGAATTGGTAGCGTAGAGTGGCATTGTTCCAATTGGTGTCAAAGGCCCATCGTCTGAATTCCAAAACATAGTCTTCCACCGCCCTACGACCTTGTTGTAGTGAGTGAAGAGCTGTCTCTGCTGAAGCCATTTGCTGGAGGTCTTCGTACAGCTAAGCCATGGTACTGAAGAAAGTGGCTAAGTCCGATAAACATTCAGCCTTCTGTTCCAGAAGACGATGGGCCCAGGACTGTGGCTTGCCTTGCAGCAAGGAAATCACAAAGCCGACTTTAGTAGCTTCCAAAGAAAGAGTGCGGGGTTGGAGGGCGAAGTAAAGTTCGCATGCGTTCCAGAACGCTCTGAACTTGCTGCGTTCACCCAGGAACCTGTCTGGGGTTGGTACCCTGGGCTCAGGTGGAAGCATGACCACTGCAGAAGAGGTTCCTTGTAGAGAGGCTGATGCTGGTGGTGGTCCTTGGGTGGCTGTAGAGTCAGACAGAGTCTGTAAGCGTCCCTCCAGCTGGGTGTATCTCCGTTGTAGGTCCTTGACAGCTTGTGTCAGGCCAGCCAGGTGCTGGCAAAGTTCCTCCATGGGAGAGGGTCCCTGCGCAGGCTCAGACATGGCTGTCCGTTACTGTCACGTACCTGACAGTAGAGCCTGATATGCAGGGAATGGCCCTTCTTACCCCTCTGACTCGTGGCCCCCTGATAGAGTAGACAGGAGGCGCAGGAGTGCAGAGTCGCAGGAGTGCCTGATGGGTCACAGACTGTGGAACTGGAAGCAGCTGCAGGTGGAACTGTAGTTCAGCAGGATTCTCTAGCTAGCAGAGAAGGCAGGTTCAAGCAGGCCTCAGGAGCAGGTGCGGAGGCAAAAGCGTAGTCAGGACACAGGCCAGGTCGGTGATGGGCTGGCAGCGAGGTAGTAGAAGGAGCAGGCAGATGCGGTGGTCAGGACAAGCCGGGTCAGATGCAGGCAGCAAACAGCAGTGTCAGAGGCAAGCCGGGACAGATAACAGGTACAGGTAACAGGTTCAGGCAAACAGGAACACACAGGAACGCTGTAGAATGGACAGCACTGGGTCTAAGCACGGACTGAGTTTAAATAGCCTATTGGGCGCCAAAAGCTGTCACAGGGTCCCGGCGCACTGGCATTCTGACTGAGCAAACACACTGTCTTGGATTCCCATCTTGAGTACTGACATGCCCTTCTTGGCCATGCGTGAGTGCAGCTGAGGTCACAGGTCGTCTTCTTCGGCCGCCATCTTGGGTACTGGCTGGCCTTTCCTGACAGTGGATCAGGAAGGATACCCCATTCTTTCAGGAGCACAATCCCCTTTTCCAGAGATGTCACTGCGTAGGTATGGTTATCTTTGGTGATGGAAATTTTCGTTGGGTAGCCTCATCTGTATGCAATTTTGTGATTGCGCAAAAATTTGGTCACAGTGTTTAGGCTTTTCCTCTTTTGTGTATATTGCGACAGATCAGCAAAAAAATCCAAGCTTTGGTATTGTGATGAAATTTGTTTCTGTTTCCTCATAATTGACATGAGATATTCTTTAATATGGAAGAAATGCAAACGAAGGAGTACATCTCTGGGTATTTGGTCCGACAGATGAGACGGCTTAGGCAGGCGGTGAATCCTGACGATAGTGACGTCTAAGTCTGTGAGACTTGGTAGGAGGAATTTAAACATTATAGCTGCATAAAGGCTCAGGTCAGATTGTTGCACTGATTCAGGGAGTCCCTTTATTTTCAGATGTTCCTTCTGGACCTGTCCTCCATATTTGCTAGCTTTGCTTTAATCAATTCATTTTCACCTTCCCTCTCATCATGGGCATCGACCTTATCATTTATGGTGGAAGCGTATTCTTCCATTTTTGCCTCAATATGATCTACTCTATTTCCCACTTCTTGTATGTCTTTATTAAAATGGTACATACACACAGCCATATCGTATTGAATTGTTCTCTGCAAGGATAAAAGCATGTCTTTTAGAACCATGTCCAGTACAGGTTGATTTTGTGTGGGGAAATATTCTATTGACTCTGGCAGTTCCCCCATGTCTTCCCCTGAGTCTGAAGCTGGGCTCACTGCTGAGCTCAATCCAGTGCCATCCAGCCTGGGTTTTGTCTTGGCCGGGCTGCAGGATGATGGGGTAGGGGGATAAGAGTGCTGGCCAGTAGGGGAACCATGATTTTGGGAGTAATTGTTTTTTTTGAGCCCTTTGTCTTTGAGGAGGCTGCCGGGGGTGAGTAGGCCTCAGCACCATCTTGCCTACCTCCACAGCTGTTCAATGAGAAGAAGTCTGTCAGGCGCTGGGGTTTTCGATCGTTCTGCCATTTTGCGGACATGAAAGTATCCGGAGTTGTCTCGCTGAGGAATTGGGGTGCATAGCACCTTGGATGGGCTCCTGCATGCCCCTTTGTCCCTGTATCTCCGCAGCTCCAGAATTATGAGACCATCCGGCTTCCATGTTAGGCCACACCCCTAGTATCTATTTATTTGATGCAACTGTATCTTTTATATTTTATCAAAAATTGGGCATTATATTGTGTTTCTGTGCAATTCATTTTAGTGGATTTTGCCCTGAAAATAAGCATTTGATAAACAGCTGCACAAAAATCATGCAACGTAATGACCACCATTTTTTCCAGGGCTTCTGCTTTCAGAAAATATATAATGTTTTGAGGTTTTAAATACCTTTCTTGTAAAAAACGTTGATTTTTAACATGTGTGTGAAAATTTAAAAAATAGCCACTGACTCAAAGTGCTTTAATATTAGTATTAGTATCTGAGACGTGTCATTTTATTTAAAACACACATGTGGAAAATAGTATAATGCTAACTAATCCCCACATTTCAGAACTCCCTTGAATAGATCCAACCACAATACTTATCACATATTTGAATCTGCATGAGTGCTCTAGATTGAAAATAGCCTTTAGGGTTCATCAGCAGAGTTAATCTTTTCTATGCCCAAACTAAGGACCTACTTGAGATTTTCAATGGGAAAGGAAATATTGAAGAACTGACAATTATTAGTTTCACACCAATTAGGGATCATTTTAACCAGATGTATAGAAGGTCAAACCTAATATGAGGTCCAGAAAAATATTATACCAAATTAACACATGGTTTATTATCCTGTTTGCATTCAAATTGTAAGTTGTCAGGACAGTATAATATCATATCCAGAAATGTTGCATTTGTGTCCACTTTGGTAGAATGTCGGTAAGGTACCATATTTTTCACTCCGTAAGACACACTTTTTTCCCCCAAAAAAATGGGGGAAAGTGTCTCTGCATTTTATGGAGCGAATACTGACCAGGCAAACTCCCCCTCCCCCTGACGCTGCACTCCATGTCAGAATGTCGGGCCGGCCATCTCCCGCAAGCCCCGGGTGATCTCTTGGCTGAGCCTGTCACTCACAGAAGACAGAGCAGCCCCAGTGGCCGAATGGAGTATGGTTGCGGTGGCCGCTCAGGCCGCTCTGTCTTCTATCTGAGTGACAGGTAGATGTGATGATGTCCTCGCCAGTCGCCAGGCACAGGTAAGGCTGCATTACATGGGACAGGTCTGGCTGCATTACATGGGACAGGTCTGGCTGCAGTACATGGCACAGGTCTGGCTGCAGTACATGGGACAGGTCTGGCTGACATACATGGGACAGGTCTGGCTGCAGTACATGGGACAGGTCTGGCTGCAGTACATGGGACTGGTCAGGCTGCATTACGTGGGACAGGTCTGGCTGCATTGCATGGGGCAGGTCAGGCTGAATTACATGGGACAGGTCAGGCTGCAGTACATGGGACAGGTCAGGCTGCAGTACATAGGACTAGGGATGAGCCGAACACCCCCCTGTTCGGTTCGCACCAGAACATGCGAACAGGAAAAAAATTCGTTCGAACACGCGAACACCGTTAAAGTCTATGGGACACGAACATGAATAATCAAAAGTGCTAATTTTAAAGGCTAATATGCAAGTTATTGTCAATAAAAGTGTTTGGGGACCTGGGTCCTGCCCCAGGGGACATGGATCAATGCAAAAAAAAGTTTTAAAAACGGCCGTTTTTTCAGGAGCAGTGATTTTAATAATGCTTAAAGTCAAACAATAAAAGTGTAATATCCCTTTAAATTTCATACCTGGGGGGTGTCTATAGTATGCCTGTAAAGGGGCGCATGTTTCCCGTGTTTAGAACAGTCTGACAGCAAAATGACATTTTGAAGGAAAAAACTCATTTAAAACTACCGCGGCTATTGCATTGCCGACAATACACATAGAAGTTCATTGATAAAAACGGCATGGGAATTCCCCACAGGGCAACCCCGAACCAAAATTAAAAAAAAAAAATGATGTGGGAGTCCCCCTAAATTCCATACAAGGCCCTTCAGGTCTGGTATGGATATTAAGGGGAACCCCAGCCAAAATTTAAAAAAAAAATTGACGTGGGGTTCCCCCTAAATTCCATACCAGACCCTTCAGGTCTGGTATGGATTTTAAGGGGAACCCCGCGCCAAAAAAAAAAAAAAAAAACAGCGTGGGGTTCCCCTAAAAATCCATACCAGACCCTTATCCGAGCACGCAACCTGGCAGGCCGCAGGAAAAGAGGGGGGGACGAGAGTGCGGCCCCCCCCCTCCTGAACCGTACCAGGCCACATGCCCTCAACATTGGGAGGGTGCTTTGGGGTAGCCCCCCAAAGCACCTTGTCCCCATGTTGATGAAGACAAGGGCCTCATCCCCACAACCGTGGCCGGTGGTTGTGGGGGTCTGCGGGCGGGGGGCTTATCGGAATCTGGAAGCCCCCTTTACCAAGGGGACCCCCAGATCCCGGCCCCCCCCCTGTGTGAAATGGTAAGGGGTTACTTACCCCTACCATTTCACTAAAAAACTGTCAAAAATGTTAAAAATGACAAGAGACAGTTTTTGACAATTCCTTTATTTAAATGCTTCTTCTTTCTTCCTTCATCTTCTTCTTCTTCTGGTTCTTCTGGCTCTTCTGGTTCTTCCTCTGGCGTTCTCGTCCAGCATCTCCTCCGCGGCGTCTTCTATCTTCTTCTCCTCGGGCCGCTCCGCACCCATGGCATGAGGGGGGAGGCTCCCGCTCTTCTCTTCATCTTCTTCTTCATCTTCTTCTTCATCTTCTTCTTCATCTTCTTCTTCTTCTTCTTCTTCTCTTCTTCATCTCTTCTTCCTTCTTCATTTCTTCTGCGGGCCGCTCCGCATCCATGCATGGAGGGAGGCTCCCGCTGTGTGACGGCGTCTCTTCGTCTGACGGTTCTTAAATAACGGGGGGCGGGGCCACCCGGTGACCCCGCCCCCCTCTGACGCACGGGACATGACGGGACTTCCCTGTGGCATTCCCCGTGACGTCACAGGGAAGTCCCGTCAATTCACCGTGCGTCAGAGGGGGGCGGGGTCACCGGATGGCCCCGCCCCCCGTTATTTAAGAACCGTCAGACGAAGAGACGCCGTCACACAGCGGGAGCCTCCCTCCATGCATGGATGCGGAGCGGCCCGCAGAAGAAATGAAGAAGGAAGAAGAGATGAAGAAGAGAAGAAGAAGAAGAAGAAGAAGAAGATGAAGATGAAGAAGAAGATGAAGAGAAGAGCGGGAGCCTCCCCCCTCATGCCATGGGTGCGGAGCGGCCCGAGGAAAAGAAGATAGAAGACGCCGCGGAGGAGATGCTGGACGAGAACGCCGGAGGAAGAACCAGAAGAGCCAGAAGAACCAGAAGAAGAAGAAGATGAAGGAAGAAAGAAGAAGCATTTAAATAAAGGAATTGTCAAAAACTGTCTCTTGTCATTTTTAACATTTTTGACAGTTTTTTAGTGAAATGGTAGGGGTAAGTAACCCCTTACCATTTCACACAGGGGGGGGGCCGGGATCTGGGGGTCCCCTTGGTAAAGGGGGCTTCCAGATTCCGATAAGCCCCCCGCCCGCAGACCCCCACAACCACCGGCCACGGTTGTGGGGATGAGGCCCTTGTCTTCATCAACATGGGGACAAGGTGCTTTGGGGGGCTACCCCAAAGCACCCTCCCAATGTTGAGGGCATGTGGCCTGGTACGGTTCAGGAGGGGGGGGGGGCCGCACTCTCGTCCCCCCCTCTTTTCCTGCGGCCTGCCAGGTTGCGTGCTCGGATAAGGGTCTGGTATGGATTTTTAGGGGGACCCCACGCTGTTTTTTTTTTTTTTTTTTGGCGCGGGGTTCCCCTTAAAATCCATACCAGACCTGAAGGGTCTGGTATGGAATTTAGGGGGAACCCCACGTCAATTTTTTTTTTAAATTTTGGCTGGGGTTCCCCTTAATATCCATACCAGACCCGAAGGGCCTTGTATGGAATTTAGGGGGACCCCCACATCATTTTTTTTTTTTATTTTGGTTCGGGGTTGCCCTGTGGGGAATTCCCATGCCGTTTTTATCAATGAACTTCTATGTGTATTGTCGGCAATGCAATAGCCGCGGGTAGTTTTAAATGAGTTTTTTCCTTCCAAATGTCATTTTGCTGTCAGACTGTTCTAAACACAGGAAACATGCGCCCCTTTACAGGCATACTATAGACACCCCCCAGGTACGAAATTTAAAGGGATATTACACTTTTATTGTTTGACTTTAAGCATTAATAAAATCACTGCTCCTGAAAAAACGTCCGTTTTTAAAACTTTTTTTTGCATTGATCCATGTCCCCTGGGGCAGGACCCGGGTCCCCAAACACTTTTTATGACAATAACTTGCATATAAGCCTTTAAAATTAGCACTTTTGATTTCTCCCATAGACTTTTAAAGGGTGTTCCGCGGCATTCGAATTTGCCGCGAACACCCCAAATTGTTCGCTGTTCGGCGAACTTGCGAACAGCCAATGTTCGAGTAGAACATGAGTTCGACTCGAACTCGAAGCTCATCCCTACATAGGACAGGTCAGGCTGCAGTACATAGGACAGGTCTGGCTGCATTTCATGGGACTGGTAATGCTGAATTTCATTGGCACAAGTCAAGCTGCATTTCATGGGCATTGGTAAATAATTTAGTACACCATTTGGTTCAGAATTTTTTTTTCTTGTTTCCCTCCTCTAAAACCTAGGTGCGTCTTATGGTCAGCTGCGTCTTATGGAGTAAAAAATATGGTAATTCCTTTCTGTACTGTGATAGTCAGAGACCATAAAGGTATTACTGATGTCAAGAAAACGGAAAATTCCTATCAAAATACTTACCGTAATTTTCCTTTCCTGATGGACTCCATGGCAGCCAACGTGTGGGTTTAGTCCCGCCTCTACTACCCTATAGGACACTACTCCCATAAATCTTTGCTCCTCACCAGCAGCCGTGTTCGATAACTAGCCTACTCCAGTCATTTGGGAGGGAACTCCTGCTGCCATGGAGTCCATCAGGAAAGGAAAATTACGGTAAGTATTTTGATAGGAATTTTCCGTTTTCCTGACAGACTCCATGGCAGCCAACGTGTGGGAAATAACTCGCCGTACACACCCGGGTGGGCAAAATGCTGAAGAAAATAAAGATTTATTTAATACCGTCCACCGACAGTACTTTAACACCAAAATCAACTGAGGATAGAGCAGCTGGCTCAACACAATAGTGGGACATGAAGGTATGTATCGATGACCAAGAAGCCGCCCTGCAAATCACTTCAGGCGAGACGTGACGAGAAGCTGCCCACGAGGTCGAAAGACTTCTAGTCGAGTGCGCTGTCACCGCTTCTGGAGGAGCCAAGCCCTTCTCTCTATATGCCCATTGAATTGCCTGTACAACCCATGCAGCAATGGATCTGACTGAGGCTCGGAGCCCCTTGTTCTTCCCGTAGAACGACACAAAGAGATAATCCGATTGACGGAAGGGAGCCGTTACTTCAAGATATTGCTTCAAGGAGACACCAACATCGAGTGGATGTATTTCTAGATTTCCAGCAGATCTAAAGGTAGGAAGTGAGATCTCTTGATTCTCGTGAAAGATTGAGGTGACCTTAGGGTTTGACCCTAGCATTGGAATTAGAGTCACTCTGTCTGGAAAGAAGGTTAAGAAGGGTTCTTTTGACCCTAAGGCCTGGATCTCGGACACCCTCTTGGCTGAGGTGATGGCAATCAAAAAGGCAGTCTTTATAGTAAGTTCTCTAACAGACAGTGGTTTAACGAGTTGAGAGAAGAACTCAAGAACTAGAGGTAGATCCCATTTAGGGAACCTGGGTTTCCTTTGAGGCCTCATTCTAATTGCTCCTTTGAAGAATTGTTGAATAAGGGCATGTCTGGCCCAGGACACCCCAGTAAAGGCTGATATTGCTGAAACCTGTACACGCAGTGAGCTGACAGATAAGGGTAAGTCCAGGCCTGATTGGAGGAAGCTCAAGATGTCCTGGACTGCAGGTGCGTCACATGACTTGGACCTGGACAACATATGGATCGAGAACCTTGTCCAAATACGCTCATACACCTTGTTAGTGCTTTGTCTCCTTGCATTCAGAAGTGTAGGAATAACCTCCTTAGGGCAACCTAGTGCTTCCAACCTACCCCTCTCAAGAACCAAGCCCTCAACTGTAGGTGAGCTGGGCACGGATGGAGAATCGTGCCTTGGGAGAGTAGATCCGTTCTGGTTGGGAGAGGAACTGGTTCTCGGAAGCTGAGGAGTGATAGAAGAGGAAACCAAGGCCTGTTGGGCCAGTAAGGAATGATGGCTATTATCTCCACCTCCTCCCACCTGAGCCTCCGCAGGAACTGGAAGATGATAGGTGTCGGAGGAAAGGCATAGGCTCTGTGGAACCACCAACGTTCTGTCAGTGCGTCTATCCCGTAGGCTTGTGGATCTCGAAACCTTGCGTAGTACCTCGTTAGCTTTTTGTTGTACGGGGAGGCGAAGAGATCGACCTCTGGCGAGATCCCCAGTGTTAGAATCCATCTGAACACATCCTCGTGGAGAGACCACTCGTTGTTGTCCAAGTGGACTCGTGAGAGAAAATCCGCTTGGACATTGAGAATCCCTGGAACATAGGTTGCCGTTAGATTGACCAGATTCTTCTGGGCCCAGACCATTATTGGTTCCACTTCTTGTAGCAGAGACAGGCTCTTGGTACCCCCTTGTTTCCTTACATAGGCTACTGCCGTCGTATTGTCCAGTCTGAGTAACACGGATGACCCCGCTATCAGATGACGAAATGCCAGCAGTGCCTGGAAGGCTGCACGCAACTCCAGGATATTTGACACCAATCTCCGCGCTGGGAAATCCCAGGAGCCTTGAGCCACTTCCGCTAGGCAATGAGCACCCCAGCCTCTCTCGCTGGCGTCTGATGTCACAGTGATCCAAGTGATGGGAAGGATGGAGTGACACCTGCGTAGATTCTCTTTCTGAAGCCACCAGAGGAGGGAACCCCTCATGGTCTGAGAGATGTAAACGCGCTGATTCTTGTCGCCCGACCATTGAAGAAGAAATCCCTTCTGGAAAGGACGCATTCTCCACTGAGCCCATTTCACCATTGGTATTGTGGACACCATGGTGCCTATGATTCTCAGACACTGGAGGGCCCGGAGATGAGAAGAGGAGAGAGCCAGGTGAATCCTGTCCCGAACTATTGTGATCTTCTCCTCGGGTAAGGAAATTGTGCCTTTCGCTGTATCGAAGAGGGCCCCGAGAAACACGAGAGACTGGGAAGGCTCTAGTTGGCTCTTCTCTCGGTTCAGGAGCCATCCGAATTCTTGGAGAGTTGAGATGACCATATCTCTGTGTTTCAGGAGGCAATCTCTGTCTTGCGCCAGTAGGAGGAGATCATCCAGATAGTGGTGAAGACGGATCCCTCTGGTTCTCAGTAGAGCCACAACGGCCAACAAGACCTTCGAGAAGACTCGTGGAGAGGTGGACAGACCGAAGGGAAGGCATGTGAATTGTAAGTGTAGTTGGCCTATGGAAAAACGGAGAAAGCGTTGAAAGTCTGCTGCCACTGGAACGTGGAAATAGGCGTCCTTGAGATCTATTGAAATGAGCCAGTCTCCTGGTTGAACCGACTGTCGAATTGTGGACAGGGTTTCCATTTTGAACCTTTCCTTTTTGATGAAGTGGTTCAGGTGCGTCAAATCTATGACAGGTCGCCATGCTCCACTCTTTTTCTGGACCATGAAAAGAGGAGAATACATCCCCATGCCACGTTGGTCGTCTGGGACAGGAATAGCCGCGCCTTGATCTAACAAAGATCTCACGTAAGCTAAAAGGATTTTTCTTTTTTCTTCTGTGGCTGGAAGAGATGTGGGAACACACCTGAGCCTGGGAGCACTGCTGAAAACCCAGGTGTGACCTGAGGAAATCGTCCTTACGGTCCAAAAGTCCTGGATCGAGGCCGCCCAAACATGCCGAAAGCGAAGGAGGCGAGCCCCCACCTGGCCTGCCTGGGCGGGCCCCATCTCAAAAAGACTTGGTCGGTTCCTTCTCACCCGACATACTACTCTTAGCGTTCTTCTTGAAAGAAGATTGTCTGGCCTTCCAGGATCTGGAGAACTCACGGCCTGGCCTGTATCCACGTGCTTCCCTGGCACGATCCTGATTCTGTTTCCTTGGAAACGATCTTCTCTGGCCTTGTAATCGCCTGTCCTGAGGGAGGAATCCCGACTTACCCCCGGTGGCACGGGTTATGGTGCTGTCTAATTTATTACCAAAAAGAGAGGACCCATCGAAGGGGATACGGCACCAAACCTGCTTTGATGCTGGGTCTGCCAGCCAGGGGCGAAGCCAAAGGGCACGCTTGGCAGTAACAGCAGACAACATAACTCTAGCCACCAAGCGGATAATGTCGATTGAAGCCTCCCCCAGAAAGGATGAGGCTAACCTTAATTCCTGGATGGGCGAACTCCTGGCCACTTCCTCCGAGACACCTCTAAGTGTCTCATCCACGCTATCTGACCACGTCTCCATGGCCCTGGACATGGCGGCCAGAGCCAAGGCTGGTTTACATGCCATACCTGCTGTGAGATAGACCCGCTTCAAATCCGAGTCTATCCGTCTGTCCAAGGCGTCTCTGAACGAGACCGTGTCTTCCAGAGGGAGGGTCACATGCCTGACCAATCTCATCACAGCTGCATCCACTAGCGGAGCAGACTCCAGTTGCTTGACTTCTTCTTCCTTGAAGGGATAAAGCCTTTGAATTTTAGAGAGAAGGGAGTTCTTTTTCTCTACCTTTCCCCACTCATCCGTGATAACTTCACCTAATTCAGTGAAAAAGGGGAAGCTGACACGCTCCTTCTTCAGCTGCTTGAAGAACTTCCGCTGTTTTGCAGGGGCCATCACTGGCTCTTCCCAGTTTAAGGTTTCCTTGATGGCTTTAATCAGAGGAGGAAGTAAGTCAAAACTAAAACCGGTATAAGGGTCTTCTCCTTCTGAGTCACTATCTGAGGAGACAGCAGACAGGTGACTGGGCAAAGAGGACTCACAAGTGTCCTGAGCCTGAGTATCCCTACTTGGTGGGTCTGGAGGCTCTGTAGGAGAAACATGGGATTGGCTAGACCCCAATTCCTTTAGATTCTCTTTCACAATCTTCTCCACCAGAGACTTGAGTTGCTGATCCGATCCACCTCTTTCACCTGTTGCTTTTATATAGCAGGTATCACAGAGGGATTTGCCTATAGGAACCTTTGCCCTACACCCCCAGCAGGCTCCTTCGGCTGCATGACTGGAGTGAGATTTGGGAGGGCGAGATGGTTCCCGGCTACAGTGTCTCGATTTCGAGGAGGAACCGTGATGTCCAGATCTGGACGAGGAATGCCGGTGCTGTGATCTAGAGGAACCACTTCTGTGCGAGCTACGTTGTTGAGTAGACCTAGAAGGGCTGAAAAGAAAAAGAAAAAAAACACAAGTCCTTCTGTGTTAATGGAGACAACAGACAACTGATGCTCCATAACCCCCCCCCCCCCGCAACACCCAGGCAGGAACCCCCCTACCAAGTACCTGTTGCGAGAGGGCTGGCCAGAGGCAGGCGGTGAAGCGCTAATGCTCCCGGAGGGATCCATCGGGCTGAAACAACAAAGCACCAGATAGCAGTTTAGAAAGCAGTAAGGGCAGGTCAAAAACCAGTCCTCAGAAGACCCCTCACCTGATATAGCAGAATCAGAGCAAGGGGATACACTGCCGACAGTCTGCAAGCATTCCCAAGCCTGCAGACCATTTTTCCAAATTTAAATCTGGCGCCCTTGTGACGTCACCGCCGTGCCGCTAGTGCGCACGCGCAATTACCGCTATGCGCGTGCGCGAACCAAGCCTCGTTCTCGCGCCGGACCCGCGCATGCGCAGAACGCCGCGAAAACGAAACCAGGAAGTAAACGGCGGCTGGAACGCAGAGGGAACCAGCCGCCATGTCTGCCAGCTACACTGTACCCGACAGTGCGGGGAAGGACACAGGACACAGGCAGAGACAAACACAGGGAAGGATTACACAAACTGCTGCCATAACAGTGTAAACGGAACGGACTCACCACTCCTGCTGCGATCGAGACCTGGACCAGGTAAAAACAGCACAGACCGGACTTATTCCTGGGCAACAAGGGTCACCTGCTAGTAGCTAGGCTGTATGACCAGTTGGGGTTTCGCCTGCCAGTGGCTAGGATTACACCGTCTTCAGCGCCTCTTCCATATGCCCCTTCCATACCCTGCTAGTAGCTAGGGCTTATTGGAATACTGCGATCCCATCCTAGGAATCGCTCGCCAGATCTGATCGCAGGGAGAAAATAATCTTCGGGTAGAAAGACCATTTTAACTAGGTCCTTGGAGGAGGACAAAAAAAGAACACGGCTGCTGGTGAGGAGCAAAGATTTATGGGAGTAGTGTCCTATAGGGTAGTAGAGGCGGGACTAAACCCACACGTTGGCTGCCATGGAGTCTGTCAGGAAAATGCTTTACAAAAAAAGAGCAAAAACTGAGTTGCCAAACTCAAATAGAAATCAAAGGCAAATCTGTATTTCCACTATCCCTAATTCATATCCTAAGTCAAAAAAAAAAAAAAGATTAACAAGTCCATATACCCTGCAATTTAAGCAGCTTTTCATAATGAGCAGGTGACATTACTCTCTTGGCAGTGCAGGCATTCAAACAACATGTGTCTACTTGATAGAATGCCAATAGACAACTACAGTATATACTGTATTCATCCAATGTTTTCTTTAAATTATAGTAATAAAGCAAACCATTCTATATTGGCTCAGGTGAGAGTGCATGTATGAGTGTCACAAGACATTCAGCATTCTTGAAGATTTAAAGTGGTTGTAAACCCACATGGAAAAAAAAAAAGACGTACGTGCCATTGCTTCAGTGCACATGTGCAGGTTTAGGAAATATCCGGGGTAGGCTTACCTGTAGCAAAAAATGAATTGTAAGGGTTTACAACCACTTTTGAGCCTCTGTAGTTTCAAGGCCGCAACAACTTTTTTATTCCTCAGCTAGTGTTCTGTCAAAACAGCCAACTCGATGTTTACCATAGTGTATATGCTGCTGGTGTTCTGTGAAAATAGCCAAGTCGTCGAAGTCTGCAATTACTGCTGCTGGAGAGTAGGGATGAGGCGAACACCCCCCCCCCCCCCCCCCGGTTCTGTTCGCAGCAGAACATGCGAACAGGCAAAAAATTTGTTCGAACACGCAAACACCGTTAAAGTCTATGGGACACGAACATGAATAATCAAAAGTGCTAATTTTAAAGGCTTATATGCATGGTATTGTCTGAGGAAAAGTGTTTGAGGACCTGGGTCCTGCCCCGGGGGACATGTATCAATGCAAAAAAAGTTTTAAAAATTGACTTTTTTTGGGAGCAGTGATTTTAATAATGCTTAAAGTGAAATAATAAAAGTTAAATATTCCTTTAAATTTTGTACCTGGGCGGTGTCTATAGTATGCCTGTAAAGTGGCACATGTTTCCAGTGTTTAGAACAGTCAGAGAGCAAAATGACATTTCTAAAGGAAAAAAATTCATTTAAAAGTACCTGCGGCTATAATTGTCGGTCCCGGCAATACACATAAAAGTCATTGAAAAAATGGCATGGGATTCCCCCACAGTCCTGGTAATGCCTGGGTATGGTATGAATATTAAGTGGAACCCCGCATAAAAATTTATAAAAGAATGGAGTGTGGGGTTCCTCTTAATGTTCAAACCAGACCCAAAGGGCCTGGTAATGGACTGTGGGGGAATCTCATGCCATTTTTTTCAATGACTTTTATGTGTATTGCCGAGACTGACAATTCATTATAGCCGCGAGTACTTTTAACCACTTGCCGACCGGGCCATAGCCGAAAGACGGCTACAGCGCGGTCAGCTTATTCTGGGTGCACGTCTGTGGAACATCATTCCAGAATGTTGCTCCCGCGTGCCCCCTGGGATCACGGATCACGGTAGATAGCCGCTGATCACGGCCGTTTACCATGTGATCGTTCCGTCAAATGACGGAGCGATCACTTGTAAACAAACCGGCGTCACGTCACGACACCGGTTCCTCCCTCCCCTCTCTGTACCGATGGGTACAGCGGGAGGGGAGAGGGGGAAAGATTGCAGCAGCGCTGTGGGCTGGATGTTTAGTGCCCACAGCGCTGCTCAGTGTCAATAATTGGCAATACTCTGCAACACTGTGCAATACTCTGCCAATACTCTGCAACACTGTGCAATACTCTGCAACATTGTGCAATACTCTGCCAATACTCTGCAACGCTGCAATACTCTGCCAATACTCTGCAACACTGCAAAACTCTGCCAATACTCTGCAAAACTCTGCCAATACTCGGGAATACTCTGCCAGTACTCGTCAATACTCTACCAATACTCACCAATACTCTGCCAATACTCGCCAATACTCTGCCAATACTTGCCAATACTCTGCAATAAATCTTAACAGAAACAAAGAATAATTTTTTTTATCGAATTTTCAGTATTTTTTTGATTTATAGCGCAAAAAATAAAAAACCCAGCGGTGATTAAATACCAAGAAAGTGTGGAAGTTTGACCGCCTCTACCTCACACCACTCTGCGCCAGGAACCAGATCAAATAACGATATATGATGTAGTATAAAATATACAAAAAAGCAGCTACTTGAATAATAGAAACATGTGTATATAGGCAATAAAATCATAGAAAACAAAAAAGATGCAAAGTTTCTAATGTCTTATTGCAGCAGCGCAATGTGTCAGAACTGCCCAAACACATTTTGAAATAGGATAACCCAATAGAAGAGAAGATCAAGAAAAGCTTGAGCAGCTGTGTTCTGTGGGAGTAGGGAGCTTCTTTCACCCAAAACAATCACCACGTGAGGGGGAATCAACGCCAATGGAATTACACTCACCAGAAATACAGCACATAAAAGCCTCTGTGATGCTATTAATAGTAGCTTTCTACCACCTCTGCACAGCCACCAGATGTCAGTAACACTCTCGGTTAATGCAGCATAACATATGGGAGGAATAAAATATCCACATAGCGTAATATTGCTAAATTAGTTTTGTTCAAAACATCCAAGCAAATCCCCCCTTATTCAGATCTGCGTACCAGAGATTCAATAAATTAGAGCATTTGTTTTAAAGTGCACTGTGCCTGATACCACGGCTCCCGGGAAGTCCTCCAGAGCATTTATTGTGTGCAGCGAACCGTACACTTCCTGGTTCCTCTCCGGTGCGTGGAACGCACGCGTCACTTCCAGTAGATTACGACCCTGACGCGTTTCGTCACTTCCGGACGTCGTCTGAGGGCGTAATCTACCTTGTGATGGGCCGGTATTTATACAAGTGACAGACTCAATGGCCAATCCGACGAGTCCTACTGGCAAACCCCCGCTGCGCTTATATCTATATCCAGGGAGCTGTCAGCAGTGGGGAACAATAACAAACAAAGCCTCTATCACTCAAAATTTATCTAGACTGCCCAGAGTCAGTCACAACCGGACTCTAAAAGGGAAAGTGACTTACATGCATATTACACGACCATACCTTACATGCATTTACAGCAAATACAAATATCAACCATGTAGGTATTATTCCATATGTAATGCTTCGGGAAATATATGATTTTCCAATGGGATATATATAATAACCTGCCAGCTAGTTTATCCTGTTTTAACAATCTGTAATACATCATATGTTATTTCCATACTGGGCGACTGCCCTCAGTATTAGTATGGGCACCAGGATAAACGTGCATGGAGGATGCAATAAATGGCACTAAAACTTAAAATGGTACATGATCCACATAATGCAAGCAATATAGATAATATAAAAATCAATATAAAACAGTTAATATAAAACCTGCAATGAAGACAATATACAATATCTGCAATCTAAAAAATATTATTAAAAATAATGTAAAGCTATGACCTACATAAAATTCAGAAATTTTAAACATTCATTTTTAAACTACTATATGTAAGATAGCTTTTATATGTGACAGAGACCGCGCGGAGCTGTATGAATCAATCTGTGCAAATAAATAATGTGTCAAATAAAATACTATGTGTCACTGATGAAACAATTAATATCCAGCTCAATGTTGAGGCCTTTGGGGGAGAGTACATCTACAGAATAAATCCACCGAGTTTCGCGTTTATACAATACTAGGATGCGATTTATACCCCTCCAATTGGTTTGGAGATGTTCCACACCCCAGAATTCCAACTCCGTTGGATCCATATTGTGCTTCAACTTAAAGTGTAGAGAAACATTATGGTCCTTGTAACCAATTTGATATTATGAATATGCTCAGCGATTCTAACTCGTAGAAATCTTTTGGTGCGGCCTATATTAATCAGGCCGCAAGGGCATTTTAGAGCATAGACCACATAAGTACTATTGCACGTTATAAACTGTTTGATGTCAAAGGATCGATTGTTAACAGGGGAAACAAAATTATCAATACCCCTAAGGGGTCTAGCAACTTCCCTGTATGCCTTACATTTCCTGTATGCAAAAAATCCATTTCGATCCCAAAATGTCTGAGGGCGTTTAGGAGGATCTATCACTTTTTTTATCACTTTATCGCCAAAATTTGTGGTTTTTCTGTAAATGAATTGAGGTGTAGGTGGTAGTACAGTAGTAAGTTTCTTGTCCATTAAAAGAATATGCCAATGCTTTTTAAAGATGTCCTCAACTTCCTTGTACTGAGAGTGGAATTGAGAGATAAAACCCCATTCTTTATTGCGATTATTTTCTTTCATGGATGGCATCTCGGAACTCTCTTGATCTACTTCTTGTAAGCATGCTGCTCTAGGCAGAGCTGCCACTTCTTCCACCACTTTTTTCAGCATATCGGGTTTGTACCCCTTGGCTTCAAATCTTTCCGTGAGGATTTTGGATTGGAGAAAGAACTCAGCCTCTTCAGAGCAATTTCTTTTCACCCTCATAATTTGTCCTTTTGGAATATTTCTGAGCTAAGGGGGTGATGGCCACTGGTGATAGGTAAATAACTGTTCCTATCAGTTTTTTTTTAAGTATACTTCCGTTTCTAATTTATCATTCCGTCGATATACAGTAACATCAAGAAAATTAATTGTGTCACTATGCCAATTAGAGGTTAATCTTATATTGTTATTATTACGGTTTAATGTATGTAGAAACAGTTCCAACGAATCCAGCGACCCAGCCCAAATAAAAAACAGATCATCAATAAAGTGTTTGTAGAAAATTAATTCTGGACGTTGTTCCCTAAAGATGATTTTATCCTCCCACTCTGCCATGAAAAGATTTGCGATGCTGGGCTCAAACTTCGCGCCCATCGCAACTCCTCTCTGTTGTGTATAAAATGTGCCAGCATACCAAAAGTAGTTGTGACTAAGACAGAAATCAAGAGCATTCCTCAAAAAAATCTTTTGATTGTGGGGAAGGTCATCTCTTTGGCATAGAGCCCAATTGAGCGCCAAAAGAGCATCATCGTGCTGTATAATGGAGTACAGAGACGCAACGTCTGCTGTAACCAAAAGGACTTGTGATTTACCTGCCAAATCTACGTTTTGCAAACAGTTCAGAAAGTTTTTAGTGTCTCTAAGGTAAGAGCGAGTGCTCATGACACTCTTTTGTAAAAAACATCTAAATACTGGCCCATTCTTGCAGAAACCGACTCAATGCTATTTACAATGGGTCTCGTTGGAGGATTGGTGGGATCTTTATGAATCTTTGGCAGAGTATATAATGTAGGTATACGGCTGCTAGAGGGTAATAAAAACTGCTTCTCTTTCTCAGTTAAGACCCCACTTCTTGATCCCATGTCCACCAGAATTTTCAATTGATGCCTGTAGGATTGAGTTGGATCATTCTCAAGAGGTTTATATGTCACCTGGTCAGATAACATATCCGTAATCTGGCCATGATAAAAGTCCTTTGGGAGTATCACCACACCTCCTCCCTTATCAGCTGGCCTTATGATGATCTCCTTTCTTTCTTCTAACATAGTGATGCCCTCACTAATATGTCTCAAGTTCACCTCTTTGTTTGGTTTGAGGTGTTCTAAGTCCCGTAAAATCAATCCCTTAAACACCTCCACTTGATGGTTAGGGTTATTAAGAGGATTGAAAAGAGACTTATTTTTTAGGCCACTATTAATCACTCCATTGGGCTTCTGAACAGTGACTGTAGTAGAATTGTAACCTATAAAGTATTTCTTGGTGTTCAACTTTCTGATATATTTGTGGATGTCGATGAAAACATCAAATTTATTAATAGGTTTCTTTAGACCACATTTTAAACCTAAGTTCAAGATGTTCATTTCCTTATGCGATAACTTTGTCTCAGAAAGGTTAAAAATACCTCCTACTCCGACCCCCTTCTTCTTTTTTTGGATTCTAGATCCTGCCCTACAGCCCCGGTATTTCCTTTTATTGGAACAGTGTGCTGAGGGCGGTCTTTGTCCTGTTGTGATTGTTGTTCCTTCCAATGAGGAATTTTTTGATAATCCCAGGGTTGTGGACCCCTGTGCTGAGTTGAGGGTTGTGAGACCCTGTGTTGGATTGGAGTCTGGGAATATGGTGGGGGCCTTCCTCTGCGTGAGGGTTGTCCCCGTCCCCTTCGTTGGAACCCCCTCCCTTTCCCTAAAAAAGAACGGGATTGGGGTTGGTTGATGTAGTTTTCTTGATTCGTCTGATATTCCTGTAGTGGCTGAAATCTATAGTATACAGGGATATCCAATGTATTTGATTGGTAATATCCCTTTTGATTATATCCCTTTTGTTTGTCTCTCCTCATCCGCCCTCTTCCTTTTCCACCCCCTCTTTGAATAGGTGTAGAGAACCTAGCAGGGGAACGTGTAGTTTCATCCACATAATCATTATCGTATATGTATTGATTAGTGGGTAGAGGGGTGGGTACAGATTGGCTGGGTACAATCTTGAGCAATACATCAAAGAGAAAATCATTACTAGAAGTCTAAGGTGGGATATGGCCCCACAGGATGGTCTGGATGACCAGGGCTTGGCTCAGGAGTGGTTAGATTTTTTCAATGGAGTTAGTTATAAATTGCAAGAACTAGTACTCCAAAGAAAAAAACGTAAAATGGCAAATATAGAGTTAAAAATTATTGACCTACAGCAACAATTAGAACCTATCAAAGATAGCCAGCAAATTATTGATTTTAATGTCAGAGTTCAAAAAGAAATTAGAAAAAGTAGACAGAGAAACGCAAAAAAAGAAAATAAAGAAATATCATAGGGACCTAGAAGATTTTAAAACTAACTGCATATATGCATGGCAGCAAGTTCCTGATAATAAAGAGCGGATTGATCAACCCGCTCTGAGATTGCAGGGCCCCACATTGGCACCCAGCCAATCTGTCCCCACTCCTCTACCCACTAATCAATACATATACGATAATGATTATGTGGATGAAACTACACATTCCCCTGCTAGGTTCTCTACACCTATTCAAAGAGGGGGTGGAAAAGGAAGAGGGCGGATGAGGAGAGACAAACAAAAGGGATATAATCAAAAGGGATATTACCAATCAAATACATTGGATATCCCTGTATACAATAGATTTCAGCCACTACAGGAATATCAGACGAATCAAGAAAACTACATCAACCAACCCCAATCCCGTCCTTTTTAGGGAAAGGGAGGGGGTTCCAACGAAGGGGACGGGGACAACCCTCACGCAGAGGAAGGCCCCCACCATATTCCCAGACTCCAATCCAACACAGGGTCTCACAACCCTCAACTCAGAACAGGGGTCCACAACCCTGGGATTATCAAAACATTCCTCATTGGAAGGAACAACAATCACAACAGGACAAAGACCGCCCTCAGCACACTGTTCCAATAAAAAGAAATACCGGGGGTGTAGGGCAGGATCTAGAATCCAAAAAAAGAAGAAGGGGGTCGGAGTAGGAGGTATTTTTAATCTTTCTGAGGCAAAGTTATCGCATAAGGAAATGAACATCTTGAACTTAGGTTTAAAATGTGGTCTAAAGAAACCTATTAATAAATTTGATGTTTTCATCGACATCCACAAATATATCAGAAAGTTGAACACCAAGAAATACTTTATAGGTTGCAATTCTTCTACTACAGTCACTGTTCAGAAGCCCAATGGAGTGATTAATAGTGGCCTAAAAAATAAGTCTCTTTTCAATCCTCTTAATAACCCCAACCATCAAGTGGAGGTGTTTAAGGGATTGATTTTATGGGACTTAGAACACCTCAAACCAAACAAAGAGGTGAACTTGAGACATATTAGTGAGGGCATCACTATGTTAGAAGAAAGAAAGGAGATCATCATAAGGCCAGCTGATAAGGGAGGAGGTGTGGTGATACTCCCAAAGGACTTTTATCATGGCCAGATTACGGATATGTTATCTGACCAGGTGACATGTAAACCTCTTGAGAATGATCCAACTCAATCCTACAGGGATCAATTGAAAATTCTGGTGGACATGGGATCAAGAAGTGGAGTCTTAACCGAGAAAGAGAAGCGGTTTTTATTACCCTCTAGCAGCCATATACCTACATTATATACTCTGCCAAAGGTTCATAAAGATCCCACCAATCCTCCAGCGAGACCCATTGTAAATAGCATTGAGTCGGTTTCTGCAAGAATGGGCCAGTATTTAGATTGTTTTTTACAAAAGAGTGTCATGAGCACTCGCTCTTACCTTACAGACACTAAAAACTTTCTGAACTGTTTGCAAAATGTAGATTTGGCAGGTAAATCACAAGTCCTTTTGGTTACAGCAGACGTTGCATCTCTGTACTCCATTATACAGCACAATGATGCTCTTTTGGCGCTCAATTGGGCTCTATGCCAAAGAGACGACCTTCCCCACAATCAAAAGATTTTTTTGAGGAATGCTCTTGATTTCTGTCTTAGTCACAACTACTTTTGGTATGCTGGCACATTTTATACACAACAGAGAGGAGTTGCGATGGGCGCGAAGTTTGCGCCCAGCATCGCAAATCTTTTCATGGCAGAGTGGGAGGATAAAATCATCTTTAGGGAACAACGTCCAGAATTAATTTTCTACAAACGCTTTATTGATGATCTGTTTTTTATTTGGGCTGGGTCGCCGGATTCGTTGGAACTGTTTCTACATACATTAAACCGTAATAATAACAATATAATATTAACTTCTAATTGGCATAGTGACACAATTAATTTTCTTGATGTTATTGTATATCGAAGGAATGATAAATTAGAAATGAAGGTATACTTCAAAAAAACTGATAGGAACAGTTATTTACCTATCACCAGTGGCCATCACCCCCTATGGCTCAGAAATATTCCAAAAGGACAAATTATGAGGGTGAAAAGAAATTGCTCTGAAGAGGCTGAGTTCTTTCTCCAATCCAAAATCCTCACGGAAAGATTTGAAGCCAAGGGGTACAAACCCGATATGCTGAAAAAAGTGGTGGAAGAAGTGGCAGCTCTGCCTAGAGCAGCATGCTTACAAGAAGTAGATCAAGAGAGTTCCGAGATGCCATCCATGAAAGAAAATAATCGCAATAAAGAATGGGGTTTTATCTCTCAATTCCACTCTCAGTACAAGGAAGTTGAGGACATCTTTAAAAAGCATTGGCATATTCTTTTAATGGACAAGAAACTTACTACTGTACTACCACCTACACCTCAATTCATTTACAGAAAAACCACAAATTTTGGCGATAAAGTGATAAAAAAAGTGATAGATCCTCCTAAACGCCCTCAGACGTTTTGGGATCGAAATGGATTTTTTGCATGCAGGAAATGTAAGGCATGCAGGCAAGTTGCTAGACCCCTTAGGGGTATTGATAATTTTGTTTCCCCTGTTAACAATCGATCCTTTGACATCAAACAGTTTGTAACATGCAATAGTACTTATGTGGTCTATGCTCTAAAATGCCCTTGCGGCCTGATTTATATAGGCCGCACCAAAAGATTTCTACGAGTTAGAATCGCTGAGCATATTCATAATATCAAAATAGGTTACAAGGACCAGAATGTTTCACTACACTTTAAGTTGAAGCACAATATGGATCCAACGAGGTTGGAATTCTGGGGTGTGGAACATCTCCAAACCAATTGGAGGGGTATAAATCGCATCCGAGAATTGTCTAAACACGAAACTCGGTGGATTTATTCTGTAGATGTACTCTCCCCCAAAGGCCTCAACATTGAGCTGGATATTAATTGTTTCATCAGTGACACATAGTACTTTATTTGACACATTATTTATTTGCACAGATTGATTCATACAGCTCCGCGCGGTCTCTGTCACATATAAAAGCTATCTTACATATAGTAGTTTAAAAATGAATGTTTAAAATTTCTGAATTTTATGTAGGTCATAGTTTACATTATTTTTAATAATATTTTTTAGATTGCAGATATTGTATATTGTCTTCATTGCAGGTTTTATATTAAAGGGGTTGTAAAGGTAAAAGTTTTTTCACCTTAATGCATTCTATGCATTAAGGTGAAAAAACTTCTGACAGAACCGCCGCCCCCAGCACCCCCGTTTTACTTACCTGACGCCTCGAAAGTCAGCTTCGCGTTCCCGACATCTGTTCCTCCGCTCACCCTGGCCGCTGATTGGCTGCAGTGGATGGATTGAAAGCAGCGCAGCCATTGGCTCGCGCTGCTGTCAATCACATCCGATGACGCGGCGCGCCGGGGGGCGGGGCCGAGTGATACAGCGAGCGGCTATAGCCGCCGGCTGTATCACGGGAGCGCGCCCGCAAGCACTCACCACCGTGCGAGAGAGCTCGCATGAAGGTGGTAAATGCTTGCGGGGAGGAGCTGAGACAGCCGCCGAGGGACCCCAGAAGACCAGGTTCGGGGCCACTCTGTGCAGAACGAGCTGCACAGTGAAGGTAAGTATGACATGTTTGTTATTTTAAAAAAAAAAAAAAAACACCTTTACAACCCCTTTAACTGTTTTATATTGATTTTTACATTATCTATATTGCTTGCATTATGTGGATCATGTACCATTTTAAGTTTTAGTGCCATTTATTGCATCCTCCATGCACGTTTATCCTGGTGCCCATACTAATACTGAGAACAGTCGCCCAGTATGGAAATAACATATGATGTATTACAGATTGTTAAAACAGGATAAACTAGCTGGCAGGTTATTATATATATCCCATTGGAAAATCATATATTTCCCGAAGCATTACATATGGAATAATACCTACATGGTTGATATTTGTATTTGCTGTAAATGCATGTAAGGTATAGTCGTGTAATATGCATGTAGGTCATTTTCCCTTTTAGAGTCCGGTTGTGACTGACTCTGGGCAGTCTAGATGAATTTTGAGTGATAGAGGCTTTGTTTGTTATTGTTCCCCACTGCTGACAGCTCCCCGGATATAGATATAAGTGCAGCGGGGGTTTGCCAGCAGGACTCATCGGATTGGCCATTGAGTCTGTCACTTGTATAAATACCGGCCCATCACAAGGTAGATTACGCCCTCAGATGACGTCCGGAAGTGACGAAACGTGTCAGGGACGTAATCTACTGGAAGTGACGCTTGCATTCCATGCACTGGAGAGGAACCAGGAAGTGTGCGGTTCGCTGCACACAGTGAATGCTCTGGAGGACTTCCCGGGAGCCGTGGTATCAGGCACAGTGCACTTTAAAACAAATGCTCTATTTTATTGAATCTTTGGTACGCAGATCTGAATAAGGGGGGATTTCTTTGGATGTCTTGAATAAAACTAATTTTAGCAATATTACGCTATGTGGATATTTTATTCCTCCCATATGTTATGCTGCATTAACCGAGAGTGTTACTGACATCTGGTGGCCATGCAGAAGAGGTGGAAAGCTACTATTAATAGCATCACAGAGGCTTTTATGTGCTGTATTTCTGGTGAGTGTAATTCCATTGGGGTTGATTCCCCCTCACGAGGTGATTGTTTTGGGTGGAAGAAGCTCCCTACTCCCACAGAACACAGCTGCTCAAGCTTTTCTTGATCTTCTCTTCTATTGGGTTATCCTATTTCAAAATGTGTCTGGGCAGTTCTGACACATAGCGCTGCTGCAATAAGACATTAGAGACTTTGCATCATTTTTTGTTTTCTATGATTTTATTGCCTATATACAGGTGATTAAATACCACCAAGAGAAAGCTCTATTTGTGTGGGAAAAAAAGGACAAAAATTTCATGTGGGTACAGTGTTGCATGACTGAGTAATTGTCATTCAAAGTGTGAGAGCACCGAAAGCTGAAAATTGGTCTGGTTAGGAAGGGGGTTTAAGTGCCCAGTGGTCAAGTGGTTAAATGACTTTTTTTCCTTTAGAAATGTCACTTTGCTCTTGGACTGTTCTAAACACGGGAAACATGCGCCGCTTTACAGGCATACTATAGACACCGTCCAGGTTCAAAATTTAAAGGAATATTTCACTTTTATTGTTTCACTTTAAGCTTTATTAAAATCACTGCTCCTGAAAAAACGGCTGTTTTTAAAACTTTTTTTGCATTGATACATGTCCCCTGGGGCAGGACCCAGGTCCCCAAACACTTTTTATGACAATACCATGCATATAAGCCTTTAAAATTAGCACTTTTGATTTCTCCCATAGACTTTTAAAGGGTGTTCCGTGGCTTTCGAATTTGCCGCGAACACCACAAATTGTTCGCTATTCGGCAAACAGGCGAAGACCCGATGTTCGAATCAAACTTACGTTCGACCCAAACATCGGGCTCATCCCTACTGGAGAGTCACTGGAAATGACATGGTTGGAGATTTTGATGATTTGGCTGTGAAAGTTGATGTGGGTGGGTCTAAGGATTACTGTGGGTGTTTCTGGGCCTTCATGTGCAGAGCCATCTTTAACGCAGGGCAAACAGGGTACCTGCCCTGGGCCCAATCTTTGTGGGGGGGCCAAAGCATCAAGCCCACTCTAACCGTGAATTGGGGCCCTGATGACGGCTTTGCAGAGGGCAGAGATGACGTGGGAGGCTGTATTCCTGAGCTATTCTCTGCTAGTCAGCAGAGAGGGGGCGGGGCCAGGAGCTCCACTGATGCTCTGACCCTGCCCCAATTGCCCCACTGCAATGTGCAGGGCACTTGCATTACCATTTATTTGCATCTGCGCATTTCCAAATGCACAGCAAGCCACAAGAAAACACTTGCTTTGCCATGTGCTTGTAAATGTGTAGCAATGTGTGACCATTTAGGGTGCATTCTCATCTGCGCATTTCCAAACGAGTGGCAACCTGCACAGAAAACATTTACTGTGCTGTGCATTTAGAAAACCCATGGAAACGCATGTCATGCTTGGGTTACCGTTCACATCTGCACATTTCCGAACGCAGGGCAATCTGCAAAAAAAGCACGCATTTTCTGTGTGATAGTTATAGTCTGTGATAGTGGCACTAGAAGTCACATGACCTTCATGTGGTGCTGCGTGTACCAGGGCTGTCTATTCAACCCTCCCAGCAGCAGCACAGCTAGCTTTCAGAACAGGCTGTGAGGAGGGACTTGAGAGGTTTGGACTCTTGCTGTAGGTGAGAGAAGCCCAGAGTGGGACGCAGGCTAAAGGGAGGGCTGACATGACAAGGTAGCTGAGGAAACCAGCAAGGATAGGAGTTAAAATAAGGGGAGTATACCAGCCGGAGGAAAGGGGTGGCTAAGCTAATGTTCTGGGGGGGGGGGTAGGAGGATCCAAGATCCTGGGCTCAGCATCTTGGAGGGGGAGGGGTATGCCTATATATCAAGAATAATGTACAAGTGAATGTGAGAGATGACATCACTGAGGGGGCTAGGGAGGAGGTGGAATCTTTATGGGTAGAGCTCCAAAGGGATGAAGCTAAGGGGAAAATAATACTGGGAGTATGCTATAGGCCCCCTAACCTGAGGGAGGAAGTGGAGACGGATCTCCTATCACAAATTGGATTAGCAGCAAGGATGGGAAGTGTTATCATAATGGGGGATTTTAATTATCCAGACATAGACTGGGCGGAGGGAACCGCGCATTCATTTAAGGCTCGCCAGTTCCTTAGTGTCTTGCAGGACAATTTTATGGGTCAGATGGTAGACGCACCAACTAGAAATAAAACATTACTAGATCTACTGATTACCAACAATACAGACCTGATAGCAGATGTGGAAATACGGGGCAATTTAGGTAACAGGGATCACAGGTCAATTAGTTTCAGTATAAATCACACAAATAGGAAACATGAAGGGAACACAAAGACACTGAATTTTAAAAGAGCCAACTTCCCTAAACTACAAACCTTGCTAAAAGGCATAAATTGGGATAAAATATTAGGAACAAAGAATACGGAGGAGAGATGGGTTTGCTTTAAGAGCATATTAAATAAGGGCATTAGCCAATGTATCCCATTGGGTAATAAATTTAAAAGAGCGAACAAACATCCTGGATGGCTTAACTCCAATGTAAAAATGCATATAAAAGCAAAGGAGAAGGCCTTCAAAAAATACAAGGTTGAGGGATCATCCTCAGCATTCAGAATTTATAAAGAATGCAATAAGAAATGTAAGGGTGCAATTAGGATGGCTAAGATAGAACATGAAAGACACATAGCGGAGGAGAGCAAAAAAAATCCCAAGAAATTCTTTAAGTATGTAAACAGTAAAAAAGGGAGGACAGACCATATTGGCCCCATAAAGAATGAGGAAGGACATCTGGTTACAAAGGATGGGGAGATGGCAAAGGTATTGAATTTATTCTTCTCCTCAGTCTTCACGAGTGAATCGGGGGGCTTCAGTAACCAAAACTGCAATGTTTTTCCTCATGACACAATACAAGAAGCACCTACATGGTTAACAGAGAACGGAATTAAAATTAGACTTGAGAAACTTAACATTAATAAATCACCGGGACCAGATGGCTTGCATCCGAGGGCACTTAGGGAACTCAGTCAGGTGATTGCCAGACCGTTGTTTCTAATTTTTACAGACAGTCTATTGACTGGAATGGTACCAGCTGATTGGAGAAAAGCCAATGTAGCACCAATATTTAAAAAGGGCCCAAAAAACATCCCTGGGAATTACAGACCAGTTAGCCTAACATCAATAGCATGTAAACTCTTGGAGGGGATGATAAGGGACTATATACAAGATTTTAGTAATAAGAATGATATCATTAGCAGTAATCAGCATGGATTCATGAAGAATCGTTCTTGCCAAACCAATCTATTAACCTTCTATGAGGAGGTGAGTTGCCATCTAGATAAAGGAAGGCCCGTAGACGTGGTGTATCTGGATTTTGCAAAAGCATTTGACACAGTTCCCCATAAACGTTTACTGTATAAAATAAGGTGCGTTGGCATGGACCATAGGGTGAGTACATGGATTGAAAACTGGCTACAGGGGCGAGTTCAGAGGGTGGTGATAAATGGGGAGTACTCAGAATGGTCAGGGGTGGGTAGTGGGGTTCCCCAGGGTTCTGTGCTGGGACCAATCCTATTTAATTTGTTCATAAACGACCTGGAGGATGGGATAAACAGTTCAATCTCTGTATTTGCAGATGATACTAAGCTAAGCAGGGCAATAACCTCTCCGCAGGATGTGGAAATCTTGCAAAAAGACCTGAACAAATTAATGGGGTGGGCGACTACATGGCAAATGAGGTTCAATGTAGAAAAATGTAAAATAATGCATTTGGGTGGCAAAAATATGAATGCAATCTATACACTGGGGGGAGAACCTCTTGGGGAATCTAGGATGAAAAAGGACCTGGGGGTCCTAGTAGATGATAGGCTCAGCAATGGCATGCAATGCCAAGCTGCTTCTATTAAAGCAAACAGAATATTGGCATGCATTAAAAGGGGGATCAACTGCAGAGATAAAACGATAATTCTCCCGCTCTACAAGACTCTGGTCCGGCCGCACCTGGAGTGTGCTGTCCAGTTCTGGGCACCAGTCCTCAGGAGGGACGTACTGGAAATGGAGCGAGTACAAAGAAGGGCAACAAAGCTAATAAAAGGTCTGGAGGATCTTAGTTATGAGGAAAGGTTGCGAGCACTGAACTTATTCTCTCTGGAGAAGAGACGCTTGAGAGGGGATATGATTTCAATTTACAAATACTGTACTGGTGACCCCACAATAGGGATAAAACTTTTTCGCAGAAGAGAGTTTAATAAGACTTGTGGCCACTCATTACAATTAGAAGAAAAGAGGTTTAACCTTAAACTACGTAGAGGGTTCTTTACTGTAAGAGCGGCAAGGATGTGGAATTCCCTTCCACAGGCGGTGGTCTCAGCGGGGAGCATTGATAGCTTCAAGAAACTATTAGATAATCACCTGAATGACCGCAATATACAGGGATATGTAATGTAATACTGACACATAATCACACACATAGGTTGGACTTGATGGACTGTCTTTTTTCAACCTCACCTACTATGTAACTATGTAACTATGTAACTATGTCTCTTGCCACCGGAAGAAGAAGCAGCTCCCACCCTCCTGCCCCTTTTATTTTGTGTTTTTGATTATTTATATGTTGAATATGTGTGTGTTGGCGGTTGGGGATCTTTGGAGGCATTAGGAATTAAGAATAATGTGGCTGAAGTGGGGAACCATCTCGGTATGGTATCCTTGGTTGATGCCAGTTAACCAATGTTTAACTGGCATTGGGAGATGGGTATCAGCGTGTAAGGTTAAGTGGTGTCGCCTGAGTTGGAGCGGCCGCGACTGACGGCCTGGTGTGGACACGCTGATACGGCGAAAATGTGGTTAGTGCCTCCAAGGATCCCTAACACTGGTTTAAAATGTATCTGAAGGAATATTGTGTTTTTCCTAAAAAAATGTTATGATTAAAATGTTTAATAAAATGACCGTGGCGGCCAATTTACTCCAAAACAGGTGTGGTCTGGTTACATTATATGTTAAGTTGTGGGGTGATATTTAATAGGTAAGGACAGGTTTGTATAGGCTATACCATTGTCATGACTCAGACTACAGAGGGGTGTATTCTAGGCTAGAGATGAAGCAGGAAGTGGCTATGGAAGGCATTCTGTCTACATTAGACTATACAGAGTGTCACATGGTACAAAGCCACAACTAAAACTCAGAATAGCAGGAGATCTGTAGACAATAGAGCAACATGAATAAATAGCTTGTGCTCTACAAAGTGGATATGAATCCGTGCTTGATAAGTGCTTCATATGTGCTCACAAGACGGTGCCCCCGCATAGATGTGAACTCACCCCTCCAAATGGATCAACTATTTATAGTTTGGTCAAAAACGCATGTGGGGCAGTCCCAATGGATTTTCTGTGGGCTGATGTGGTTTAAGATAGTTGTTTCCTCATATAAATGGACGTAATAAGGTGTGCCTCATTCCTCTATGTACTAACGCAGATGTTCCTCAAACAATTGACAGTAAAAGCCTCATTGTGCAGCAACGTTTAAAACATTTATTCCAGATAAAAAAACATAGTATTAGACTCACATGTAAGGGTGCCTATAAGCCTGGCACCCGGTGTGAACAGTAGGTAAGTTCCAAGGAAATCCACCCATAAGCAGTGGTAAGCTGCCGCCGCTGTAAACTTTTTGATTTTTTGGGGCAGGAAGCGTGTTGTGATGATGCGATAAAGCGGAACAACCTCTACATGTTTAAGCCAAGCAGATGGGCCGTCTTCAGGAACTTCACAACGTCACAGTATGTGTTTTGAGCACTTCAGCAACATGGGGTTGAGTATTCCTGATTTGAGCAGGGATCTCTTCACCATCATCCTAGCTAGCTGTCAGGGAGCCGCTGCTTTCTACAGGTTAATATTCTGAGCCTGATTCTGACAGTGAGGTCTCCCCTTTGCTCTCATCTGTCATGCTCAGAATCCTGTATGCCTCCTCATTAGTGTACCTTGTGGGCACTAACTTTACAAGTACCTTGTGGCAACTATGGGGAAAAAAGCTCCTGGCTAGCATTTAGGAACTGCTTGCACACTAGAAATGAAATGAACTGGCCTGATCTTGCTAACACTGTGGTTTTGCAGACAATGTATCAGAGGCGGCAGTGATCAGAACATTTATACTGACACTGAACTTGTGTGTGTGTGTGTGTGTGTGTGTGGTGTGTGTGTGTGGTGTGTGTGCGTGTGTGTGTGTGTGGGGGGGTTAAACACAAGTGCTGGCAGTTATTGGGGCTAATTGTGCTAAAACTGCATTTTTGGACCCTATACTAGTAATGGTGGTGATCTTATAATGTGACTTTGATAGTGTGACAGGCAATCAGGGACTCGCGCTAACTGACATTGGCTGGGAGGGACGCTAACTGACTTTTAGACCCCTTTCACAGTAAGATCGCCTGAGCGTTAGTGGTAAAGCACCGCTAGTTTTAGCAGCGCTGTGCGGGTGGAAGTGGGGTACTTTTAACCCCAAAGAAGGGGTTAACAAGGTGTTAAAAGCGCCGCCGCTGAAGCAATTTGCAGGTGCTTCGGCAGCACTGCCCATTGATTTCAATGGCAGGGGCGGTGTGGGAGCGGTGTATACACCGCTCCCACACCACCCCAAAGACACTGCTTGCAGGACTTTTTTTTCCATCCTGCAAGTGCACCACCCCAGTGTGAAAGCATTTGGGCTTTCACTCTGGGGAAGCTTGAGAGGCACTTTTCGGGTGTTTTACAGGTGTTATTTTCAGTGCTAAAATGCCTGCAAAGCGCCTTCAGTGTGAAAGGGGTCTTACTGACACTATCTGATGTTGCAAGTGACACTTATACAGTGGTCAGTGATAATACTGTACACTATCACTGTTCTAATGGCACTGGCTGGGTGACAGAAGTGATCAGGAGGGCAATCACAGGGTTAACTGTGATAACATGTGTATGTGTGCTGATTTTACTTACAGACTGACTGTCTTTTATCCCTAATCTCAGCTCTGAATGGTAAGTGAAATCAGGGAGAAGAACCAACCAGATCTGGCTTGTGTGTTTACTAACACACACAGATCTGTGCTGTGATTGGCCACAGCAATAAGCAGATTCACAGCCAAAATTATTGGCTGTGAGCCTGCTGAGGAACTCATGCTGTGTCCAACCACAGCACAAGAGGCAGAGGGAGCATGCATGCCTGTAAAACAGGAAGTTCGAGGCAACGTATGGGTACATCACGGGGGGGAACAATAAAGCTCTGGCCAGCAGTAATAGTTAAACTGCTGGTTGGTAAGTGGTTAAATTAACATTTTAATGCCCACATAACACATGGTTAGCTCACGTAAAGAGTGTGGGCTTTAACTCACATGTGTGTCCAGGGACAGCCGAGGTTTCTGTGCTGAGAACACACTCATTGCGTGCCCCCAGCACAGTGACCAAGCTGTCATAGATAACTTGCAGTCTTTAGCCATAATTGAGTGTCCGTGGGATGGATTCCCAAACAAATCACCATTTTGACAGCCAATCGCCGTGGTCACATGATCGTGTCAAGTCTGTCCTTCTGGCCTGGGTGGGAAAGGGTTAATTTTAGACATTTTGGGAACATAAAAATTGCTTCTTTAATTATACTAACATTGAAATTCTGCCTGTATTTGCAAAGTAAATACTAGAATATATTATAATTGTTTTCAAGTAATGTATGATAATTATCCAGTTTAGTTGATTACATGCTCTGCTGAATGTGTTTCATTTATTTAATTTTGGTTGTAGTATATTGACTGATGCACAAGATGGAGCATATGTGAAGCTGATATGATTTAGAGGTAGGCATTTACAATAGTACATACACACTAATATCCTGACATAAAAATATGTCTAATTATACATTATGTTTCTGTACACTCTTGAGTATTTAAACTGAGTTATCATTTTGACATATATTCATTCAGTTATCAATTAAGTGCAATGCTACTCATTTAGATGAATATTTTTGAATGACACTATTAAATTGCATACAATTAAGATGCAATACTTGCATGACAGCTCTCTTTTTTAATCTTCATTTTTTCCTTAGAAAATCAACTCAGCATACTAAAGTACAAAGTGCTCATTTTCAGTCTATAATAGACACATGTAATTGTTCTACATTAGGGAGTCTATGTTTTAAATGTTTTCACACAAGATTTAAAAAATGTTTTTTCAAGAGTCACATATTTTTTGAACTGAAACATATGTGAGTATCTTGATTGAGGCAATACTTAACAGACTCCTAATGCCCCGTACACACGGTTGGACATTGATCGGACATTCCGACAACAAAATCCATGGATTTTTTTCCGACGGATGTTGGCTCAAACTTGTCTTGCATACACACGGTCACACAAAGTTGTCGGAAAATCCGATCATTCTGAACGTGGTGACGTTATAGCCTGCTCTCAAACTTTGTGTGTCGGAAATTCCAATGGAAAATGTGTGATGGAGCCCACACACGGCCGGATTTTCCGACAACAAGGTCCTATCACACATTTCCGTCGGAAAATCCGACCGTGTGTACAGGGCATTAGTGTGACAAAGTCAAAAAGGGCAAAGGCAAACAAATAAATGCACAACCAGAGGTCATGGCCTGGACAGGTATGTAAGCAAATGTGCTGCATGGAGCTCACTTAATCCTACACTGATCCTTCACCAGCCATTGATCCTGCTCGATACTGCACCAATCGGCTTGTTGACATCCTGGGAATCCTCTTGTGCCTGTTCATGTTACCATCCAGTGCCATTATGACCAGAAAAGGTCGAGAAGAAGCAGCAGCCTCCAGATCCCAAGATGGTGCCCAGCCACTTCTGCCTCAGTGCAGGCCAAGAGATAAGTCTAAGGACTCTGTAAGCAAATACAGCAAGTCTATTAAACAGCTGGGGAAGGAGCCAGCCAGGGTTTTACACACAGAAACTCTCCAGCTCTGCATATTCCACTACACAGGCAGACACTGCACCTTCTCTCTCTTTTTAGCATGACCTGGTGGAAGCCTCTGCCTTGCTTAATAGCCCTGATTCTCCAGCATTTTTCACTTAGCCTTGCTGAGGCAGCCACAGACCCAAACCCTGATGACACTGATCAGCCTACACTTATTGAAATCCTAAAAGCAGTGAAAAAGTGGGCCATATAAGCGATCTGGAAAGATCAACTCCCCCCACTCCCCTTGATCAGAGAAACTAGGGCTGTGTCTTTCACAACAAGGGCGATGATATCAAGAATAGACTTTGCCATAATAATGGGCATGCTGTGGGCCTGCTGGAAAAAGTTGAAGGCAAGGACCCCACTGACATAGTTTGGCTTTTACTTTGCTCTTCACAATTGAAAGATCCCATTACACCCCACCTCACCCTTTGCCTCAGGGATATCCACCAAGGCCCATGCTGGCATGCTTACTTGACTATAAAGAGAGCAAGATCATCCTGAGGTTGGCCCAGGCTAAAGTTGACATTCAGTATATTGGGGCAAAAGTGTAATTTTATCCTGACTTCTTCACAGAAATCCAACACATGAGGGCCACATGTGAAGAAACAGCTTCAACATTTTCAGCTTACATATGCAATGCTCTACTCTGCCAGGCAGCGAGTTAGGGCCTGTGGGCAAACCCATTTTTTTTTAAATTTGCAGTTGATGCGGCTTCCTGGCTTGATCGCAATGAGACTAGCCTCTGCAATCTTTGCGCAGCTGGTGAGGAAGACTGATTAGGTACGAGATGCTTCTTCCATTTATGTCTCTACTTGATCCTGAGTCGACTGCAACCTCTAACAGTCTGTTTTGTTTGCTGGGGCTTGGTTACACATAATGCGAGAGGTGAGAGGATTACACAACTTCTATCACCTACCACCACCCACCATTTGTTGTGCGTATTTAACCACACTGAACTGACTTTATGGTTCCTCTTTGGGTTCTTTGTCTTTGGGGTGCATTCAGTCCCCCCCAAGTGATGTTGTGTCACCTCTGTGTTGACAACACAGAGACAAAACACAAAAAGGTTCATAATACAAACACATATGATGGATCACATGGGGACCCAAGGGCTCTGTATACCCTATTTATAATGAATATCTGAGTCAGTCTGTGAGAAGGAGAAAGAGAGACCTATTGTAAAGACTGTAAAATATCATCCCAGATGTCACCTAAAATGGCACCTATATCCCTCTCCCATCATCCTCTGCAGGCTAATGGGAATCTCAATAAAAAGTGGTCTAATATGTGGCAGAAATAAAACCCTTTGTAGAGGATGCCCGTACAATGTCAAATATGTGCATGCGGGGCGTGGCCTGACACAGCATGGAGTAGGACGTGTATCTCCTGAGCTCCGTCCATTACTCCTGCTATAATTAATCCTGGACATTCCATACCGTACCATCCGCTGGATCAACCTCCCCAGAACATCCACTTCAAGCTGAATTGTCCAGTTAAGCAGCAGGACGAACGGCAGCCCGAACGGAGCGGCGATCTTCCGCACGGAGGCCGGTCTCAGGCAAGTCCGCGGCTTCGGCCTATTCCCGGAGGTCCGCGGCCATCTTGGTCCACCTCTACACCCAGCCCCCATTGAGATAACTGTGCCTGCCATTGCCTAATTGCAGAAAAACTTCCTAGGGGACCCAGAGCATACTTACCCCCTCATATACAGACTCCCTCTGGCCCCCAATACCACAGAAGGAGCGTCGGCCGCACTTAGGCAAAACCGAGGCTTCGGCCTACACACTGAGGCCGGCGGCCATCTTTTCACACTCACAGACCCAGCCTGTGCTGCACTTCTAATCTGCTGCCTTTTCAATTCTTTATGGGGGAGGAAAAAAAACTTTCTCTTTGGGGAACCTTCAAAATCTGCACTGTGCATCTGGCTCACTAGTACCCCAAACGGTGTCACAACCCAGTACGCACTTGCCACATAGGGGCAGACTTTAATCCCGGGCACCTTGGAGGCTCTGTGACTCAGGCCAACACTGTTTCCCTCCTCACAGGCTACTAAATCTGCCGTAACAATATCGGGGACCCATTTAGTAATACACCCCCAAGTATGTCGCCAGCCAAAGCACAGAAGGCAGCGGCGGCGAAACTTGACCAATACCGCCGACAAGAAAAAGAAGATATGGAGGAAGGAGGGGCCTCCGAGAAAGCAGAGGGGAGCGAACGAACAACGAGTGATACTGACAAATTACTTGAAGCAATCACCTTCTGTAGAACTTCCCTTACAGCACAAATTGAGGAAGTCAAGATGGATATTTCCCTTATTAGGCAAGACTTTCAAAAACTCAGAGATAGAGTAAAGGAAGCTGAGACCAGGCTGAGCACAGTTGAAGACGCCATTCCACCTCTACAAACATCCTCAGACTGCGTACAAAGGCAAATACATCAACTCCTTATCAAACAATATGACATGGAGAATAGGCTGAGAAGATGTAACATACGCCTGATCGGTTTGCCAGAGGGAACTGAGGGCAAAGACACAACCACGTTCTTGGAACAACTACTGATTAACACCTATGGGAGAGAGGTCTTTTCCCCTATGTTTGCGGTGGAGCGGGAGCATCGCATGCCAGCCAGACCCCCGCCGCAGGGAGCCCCTCCTCGCACTTTCATAGCTAAACTCCTCAATTACAAAGATCGGGATACAGCCCTGAGGATGGCAAGAGAGAAGGGCAATATCCCAATAGGGAATGTTAAAGTCGCCATCTTTCCAGATTTCTCGGCGGAGGTACAGCGCCGTCCGCAGAGCTTTACAGAGGCCAAGCGCAGGCTGAGGAATCTACAATACAAATACTCCATGCTCTTTCCAGCACGTCTCTGTATAGAACATGTCGGACGTGCGCTCTTTTTTGAAGATCCTGAAGAAGTGATCTCCTGGTTGGAACGTCGTGCCGTTCCCGAAAGAGCTGATTGACCAGAGTTATATGACTGCACTGTTCCCTGATGTCGCATGGAACCCTTTTTGTTGCCGCCTACTTAGGAATGTAAACTGTTCCTTACTACCCGTAAAAAAAAAAATATGTGCATGCGGGAAAAAGAAACAGAAGCCAGGTTACGTTGTGTCTGTATAGCATGCATGCGTCAATTGAAGAAACTGGTAAAAACATTTAGGGTTAAGTGCAAATCCATTAGTTAATTGTGCACATAACTTCAAAGACCCATTATAGCAAAGAGGGAACAAAATGTGAACTCCAGCCCACTCCCATTTTTGAAAGTTCCTGTAGTTTGCAAATTTATGGAAACGGGTCATTAAGTCAAATGGAAGAATATCTAGTAACATTTTTAAATGTCAGTGCTGCAGTGCTGTGTACAGAGAAATGCCCCTTCACAGGCAGGAGTAAGGCACCCCTCAGGCATGTTATATAAAGGAATTGGGCATTTTTAATGTTTCACCGAAATCATTTTTTGCATTGCTACATATTTTTCATGACACTGACCACCCCTATGCTATTTTTTGACACCCTTTGCCTATTATCTCAGAAAATGTTTTTTTTTTTTTATTTGACAGATTTGGCTCCCATTGATTTCAGAGAGATTTTGGTTCAGCATCTAAACTTCTTTAAAGTTCACCAACCCTGTTTGAATTGAACCCAGGGCAATTTGGCTCTTCCTTAGACATGGCGATATCTCACAAGTGTGGCACAAGTCATGTTTACATATACATTGTGATGGTATGCGAGGTGAGGTAATGGACAATCAATATATTTCACCTCGCATGCGTTCTGTTGTAAGAGACTGAAGCGGAATCCGGCCTGACTTTTTCCAGCCTCTGTGGCTGGCTTGGTTCCGCTCCAGATGTTGTGGTCCACTTGAGTCCATGCTCAGGTGGATTTTAAATGAGCAGGAAGAGAGCACAGGATAGCTCTGGCCTGAGACTCAGAAGGGAATCTGAAAGAGAGCTCTGTTTGGATTTAAAAAAAAGGTTTGCTTTACCACATGTTTTGTGGGTGACGAGGACTAGCCCCACACTGTATAGAGAGGAGACTACTATTGTATAGTTTAGCGCTGGATGGCAAGGATTTGATTTACTAATTTTTTTGTTTATTTTCATTACTTTTCACACCTCTGCTAAACAAACCTGGCAACCCTCCAGATTTTAAAGAAATTGCCTGCACGCTGACCTTGTTTTCCAGAAAAGGTGATCCCCATGAGCTAATCTCCTACATGTGGTGGAGAATAAGGGCAGGTTCTAAAGATGGAGGAAATGTTAAAGGCCCTGCTACAGGCCAATGCAGCTCAGCAGGAAACCAACCACCAAGTCGCAGAGGCCACTGCAGTACATCAGGCGGCTCAGTAGGAGATGAACCGGCAGCTCGCAGAGGCTCTGGTGGAATGGAAATAGGGGTTTGCGCCTCTTGTGCCAGTGGAACCAAAGTTGGTATGTGCTTCCTTCCCCCTACAGAAGATGACACCTGCCAATGATGCTGAGGCATACCTTGAGATTTTTGAGAGAGTCGCTGTCCACGAATATGGCCAAATAAACAGTGGGTGGGTCTCTTGGCACCATTCTTGACAGGAGAAACCTCAAAAGGCCTACTTTGATCTGGAACCAGATAAGGCCCAGGACTATGAGACTCTGAAGACAGAGATACTCACACGTTTGGGTGTCACCATAGCAATCATGGCCCAGCGTGTGCATCAGTGGACCTACTCCAGCAACAAGCCACTCCATTCTCAAATTTTCAACCTGGTCCACCTCACCAGGAAGTGGTTGCAGCCAGAGACCTTGACGGGCCCTCAGATCGTGGAGCGCTTGGTAATCGACCGCTACTGGCATGCACTCCCTGCTGCTCTGAGGAGATGGGTCAGACAGGGGGACCCCAAAACTGCAACCCAATTGGTGGACCTAGTGGAGAGGTACACTTGGTGAACCCGTCTACGCCCCACTTCGGTGTGTCTAGGGGTGCAAGATCATCCAGTGGTTCTGGTAAGACTGTTCCAGGGTTCAAGAGCATGGGGAAGATTGATAAGACTGCTGTTATAGCTAATGAGACTGTGGGTCCTAGACCTGGAGACTGGCCAAAGAAGCCAGGAAGGTCTTTGGGACCGTTAAGAGGACTGGGGGTAGAGCACATACAGTATTATCATTGCCATGCATTAGGGTATATTGCTGCAAACTGTCCTCTAAATAATGAACCTATGCAATGTGATTATGCTTATATGAAAAGATGCATATCTCTTTTTACACAGGTTGCATGTACTGCATCATGTCAGAGTCGCATCGAAAAACAAATGTGTGTTATTTCAGTGGATGGAAAGCCACTCACAGCCCTGCTAGACTAGGTAGTGTGGTGCCCCTAGTCAGAAATGATTGTGTAATACCCACAAAACTACACCCCAGTACTATCTGGGTCATTTGCATCCATGGGGGCATTCGGGACACCCAGACAGCAGTGGTTAAGGTTGATATCCCTTGGGACAGTATGACACATTCAGTGGGGGTGGTGCCTTCACTGTTTCATGAAGCTTTAGTGAGGAGAGATTTTCCCAATTTTTGGAGATTATGGAAGAGCAAAGGGAGGCTGGTAGATAGAGCTCCCCCCACTGGAACTCTCACCAGACCCTTTTTGCCAAAGGGAAGGGGAGGTTGTTGGGAGGATCGAGGAAGCCGGAGATCTTCCTTTCCCTGTCATGGCTGGGGTCCTGGAGGACCTGGAAGCTAGCTCCCAGTCTGAGGGTAACGAACAGGAGAACATCTCTGACCCTGACAATGAGAGTAGCCAGAATGTGGCACCCGACTTAGGAGTGCAGGAGAGAGGATTTCTGTACCGAACAACTGCGAGATGTCACCCTCATTAGAGAAAACATTAAGATAGTAGATGGGGAACCGGTGGATCCTAACTGGGAGGTGTCTTTCCCCTACATGGGCCTTAAAAAAAATTTACTGTATTAGGTGGTAAAACGCAGAGAGGATGAGGTAGAACAGCTACTGTTTCCCAAGCCCTTCTGCAGGGTAGTGCTATACCTGGCCCATGGTCATGTAATGGGGGACATCTCGGTATCAAAAAGACCAGGGAGAGAATCGCCCAGAGATTTTTCTGGTTGTATGCAGATTTCAGGGAGTACTGTGAATCATGCCCCGAGTGCCAAATGTCTTCACCGTCGCCCCTTTTTTCCAGTCCCCTTGTCCCTCTACGAATAATCAAGGTCCCTTTTGAGAGGATTGGCATGGACCTGGTGGGGCCGGTAGTGAAGTCTGCCCGGGGTCACCAGCATATTCTGGTAATCCTGGACTATGCAACGCTTTGAGGCCATACCCTTGCGTAAGACCTCCGCTAAGGCTATCGCCAAGGAGTTAGTCCAAGTGTTTAGTCAAGTGGGGATCCAAAAGAGATCTTAACTGATCAGGGTACCCCATTTATGTCCAGGGTTACTAAGAAACTGTGTGAATTATATGAAATCTCCCATCTCTGTAACTCCCAAACGGATGGTCTTGTGGAAAGATTTATATAAACTTTGAAAAGTATGCTGAAAAAGGTGGTCAACAAAGATGGGAGAAATTGGGATTTTTTGCTACCATATGTCATGTTTGCTATACAAAAGGTTCCACAGGCATCCACACGGTATTCCTTGTATGGTAGACATCCCAGGGGGCTGCTAGATGTCACCAAAGAAACTTGGGAAGGAGAGACCAATCCATATAGAAGCATCAAAGAGCATATCTCCTTGATGCAGGATCAAATCGCAGCTGTCCTGCCCCTGGTATGAGAACATATGGCGCAAGCCCAGGAGGCCCAGAGGAGGGTCTACAATCAGGGTGCCAAGGTCCATACTTTCAGCCCCGGGGACAGAGTGTTGGTACTGGTTCCCACGGTTGGAAGTAAGTTCCTAGACAAGTGGCAGGGTCCATTTGAGGTTGTCGAAAGGGTAGGGGAGGTAAACTACACAGTCTACCAACCAGGGAAAAGGAAACCACAACAAATTTATCATGTGAATCTCTTAAGGCCCTGGAAGGACAGAGAGATTTTTATTGGCTGCATCCCCATCCCCAACAGACTGGGTACCGGTGACACCTGATGTCCCCATAACAGATTCCCTGTTCATGGCACAACAAAGTAACGTTAGGGGGTTTGTGTACAAAAATAGAGACTTTTTCTCCCCCTTACCCGAACTGACCAAAGTGATCCAGCATGATATAGTGACGGAACCAGGGGTTCACATAAATATAAGGCCATATAGAATCCCAGAGGCCAGGCGAGAGGCAGTTGCAAAGGAAATCAAAAATATGTTAGAGTTGGACATGATAGAAGAGTCCCACAGTGATTGGTCGAGCTCCATAGTGCTGGTCCCAAAACCCGATGGCCAGGGATAAGCCGAACACCCCCATGTTCGGTTCGCACCAGAACATGCGAACAGGCAAAAAATTTGTTTGAACACGTGAACACCGTTAAAGTCTATGGGACTCGAACATCAGCTATTCGCAAGTTCGTCGAACAGCGAACAATTTGGGGTTAATCAAAAAAGATACAAATAAAATAAGAACTAACGCGCAAAACCACACTAACAATGTACCGGATGGGGAGCTGCCAACATAAATCAGTGTGCTCACACACCCCTGGCGCCACATACTCTTTCTATTCTTGAACAATTTGGGGTGTTTGCGGCAAATTCGAAAGCCGCGGAACACCCTTTAAAAGTCTATGGGAGAAATCAAAAGTGCTAATTTTAAAGGCTTATATGCAAGTTATTGTCATAAAAAGTGTTTGGGGACCTGGGTCCTGCCCCAGGGGACATGGATCAATGCAAAAAAAGGTTTTATTTGGGAGCAGTGATTTTAATAATGCTTAAAGTGAAACAATAAAAGTGTAATATTCCTTTAAATTTCGTACCTGGGGGGTGTCTATAGTATGCCTGTAAAGGGGCACATGTTTCCCGTGTTTAGAACAATATGACAGCAAAATGACATTTCAAAGGAAAAAAGTAATTTAAAACTACTCGCGGCTATATGAATTGTCGGTCCGACAATACACATAAAAGTTCATTGATAAAAACAGAATGAGATTTTCCCACAGGGGAACGCCGAACCAAAATTAAAAAAAAATGGCGTGGGGGTCCCCCTAAATTCCATACCAGACCCTTATCCGAGCATGCTACCTGGCAGGTCGCAGGAAAAGAGGGGAGGATGAGAGCACCCCCTGAACCTTACCAGACCACATGCCCTCAACATTGGGAGGGTGCTTTGGGGTCCCCCCCCAAAGCACCTTGTTGATGTTGATGAGGACAAGGGCCTCATCCCCACAACCCTTGCCGGGTGGTTGTGGGGGTCTGCGGGCGGGGGGCTTATCGGAATCTGGAAGCCCCTTTAACAAGGGGACCCCCAGATTCCGCCCCCCTGTGTGAAATGGTAAGGGGGTACAAAAGTACCCCTACCATATCACAAAAAAAGTGTCAAAAATGTTAAAAATGACAAGAGACAGTTTTTGACATTCCTTTATTTAAATGCTTCTTCTTTCCATCTTCTTTCTTCTATCTTCTATCTTCCTTCGGTTTCTTCCTCCATCTTCTTCATCTTCTTCCTCCGATCCTCTGCTTCTTGCTCCGGTGTTCTTGTCTGGCATCTTCTGCCACGGCGTCTTCTTCCCTTCTTCGTTCTCGGCCCACACCGCATCCATGATGGGAGGCTCCCGCTGTGTGACGCTTCTCGTCTTCTGACGTTCTTAAAAAACGGAGGGCGGGGCCAACTGGTGACCCCGCCCCCCTCTGATGCACGGGGACTTCCCTGTCCACCCCCTCTGACGTCACGGGGAAAGCCTCGGGGAAGTCCCCATGCGTCAAAGGGGGGCGGGGTCACTGGGTGGCCCCGCCCTCCATTATTTAAGAACCGTCAGAAGACGAGAAGCGTCACACAGCGTGAGCCCCTCATCATGGATACGGAGCGGCCCAAGAACAAAGAAGGGAAGAATTAAAGGGGGAAACAATGGGACTTTAAATGGGACGTGAGGGAAAGTTCACGCCCCCATCCCCACGCCCCCAGATTACAACGGATCTTATATACTTTTTTATAGAATATGGATGCTTCCCGGCTCCTGATGAGTGGATACGAGTCCACAAAATGCGTCGAGCCCACCTTGATGCATCCAACACTTCATGATAATCTTTTATTGGTTTTTATGAGATTCCTTTACATGACTTGCCTGCTATGAGGGATTATGTTGTACAACCTTATTTGTTCATGCCAGGTTTTTGTATATATTCTTTTGCTATGTATTTTTAGATATTTTTTTGCCATATTGTTTGTTGCAATCGCTGATCCACCAACAAACATACACATGTTTGTACCTCTGTGAATCTGATTGGTTCCATCATCTCACACCTCATTCAAAGTCCCAACCTCCCCCTCTTTTTCCTTGTCAAAAGAAGTTTATTGAGTATACAATGTTATAAAGATACATAACGTAAGTTTACAAGGATCTATAAAGTAAGCTCATTGTTTTACAGTAGGGTTTATATAGGTAAATATCATGAAATTTCAAATATTAAACATTGGGTTCACGTAAACCTAAATTAAAGATATATATATCATTTCCTTAGTTACTTTTGTAGGTATTTAAATGATTTATACCTACTATACATATTGTTTACAAGTAGAGTGTATATAGGTCAAATAAATTCTGATAATGAGCTTTAATCGTAAGGTGGAGAAAAGGAAAGAGAAAGAAGAAAAAGGGTTGAAAGGTAGAGGTATGGTCCACAAGGTTGTCCCGCTCGTCAGTTTATTATTCTTTTTAGTTCTCTTTGAAGCCTTAGAATGGGTGTCTCTGTAAGTCATTTAATCTGTTACCATGGCAACAGGACAGAGTCATTGAAGTTTGACAGAAACTGTTGTTTTATCCAAGGATGCCAAAGTTTTTCAAATTTTGGAATTTGATTTTGATCGATGGCTACCATCTTAGCATGGGACATTGTATTATTCATTCTGTGAATTGTTTCTGCTAGTACCAATGTAGGAGATTTCCATGCCTTGGCCACTGTTTGTTTTGCAGCCGTTATTAGTTGGATCATAAGTTTGAATTGAGAGAGTGTTAACCATTCCGGTTTTAGATTAAGTAAAGTTAAATATGGATCTGGTTGTATTATTTTTTAAAATATTTTAGATGCAATCACGAAGACTTCCTTCCAGAAGGTTTGGATTACTGGGCATGTCCACCATATGTGTAAATATGTGCCTATTTCTGGGCATCCTCGAAAACAAAGAGCTGAGGTATTAGGTGAATATTTTGCCACTCTAGCGGGTACAAGGTACCAGCGAGTTAGGACTTTATAATTTGTCTCCAGTGCTAAGATGTTGGGTGAGGATGACTTAGATGTGAGCCATATGTTAGACCAGTCTGTGTCTTCTAAAGTTCGTCCCAGGTCCTCCTCCCACCTCTGAACGTAAGAGGGTCTATTAAGATTTGCTACTCCATATAATTGATTATAAAGTGATGAAATTGTACCTTTAGCAAATGGATCTTTTGTACAGATTGATTCAAAAATGGATAATTGGGATAATGGTGTATCCCCCTTTAGGAATGGTGTATAGAAATTTTTGATTTGGAGATATCTGAATATCTCAGAGTTTGGTAGATCATATTTTTCTCTAAGCGATGGGAATGAAAGGAATGATTTAGATGCTATGAAGTCATTTAGTGTCTGAATGCCTGATGTTGTCCAAGCTTTAAAAGAATTTGGGTAGATCCATGCCGGATAAAAGGCCGGATTTCTGATAAAAGAAAGGAGAGGATTGTGTGGAGATTGTAACTGATATTTGTTTTTTAGTTTATCCCAGAGAGATAAGAAGTGTTTAGTTATGGGATTATGAATTTTAAAGCGGTCTTTAGGATCAAGCCATAATAAATTTGATATTAATAGAGGGTCATTTTCTGAAGCCTCTATAAATACCCATAATGGGATTTCCTGTTTTGCATGGTATTTGGACAGACTGGCCAAATGTGCTGCTCTGTAGTAGTTAGTAAAATTAGGGTATCCCAGGCCTCCTTTATTTTTGGGAAGATGTAGTGTGTGTATAGGTATACGTGGTTTAGAAGAGCCCCATATAAACGAAGTTGCTCTTTTTTGTACTATTCTCAAAAAATAGGAAGGAATTGGAATAGGGAGGACTCTGAATAGATAAAGCAATTTGGGTAGAATAGTCATTTTGATTGCATTAATCTTCCCTATCCAGGATAAAGGAAGTTGCGACCATTGTTTTATTAGATTTGTGATCTGTCTTAATACAGGAGGATAATTGGTTGAGAATAAGTCAGAATGAGATGCTGTTAAATGAATTCCAAGATATGGGATTGATTTTTCTGCCCATGTGAATGGGAGTGCAGCCCTAGCCGGGATCAATTCCATGTTTGTGAGTGAAATATTAAGCACTAGGCATTTCTTAGGATTAATCATAAGGCCGGATAGGGCTGCAAATCCATCAAGAGCTGGTATTAAGTTAGGACCAGAGACCTGTGGTGATGATAGAAAAAGTAATATATCGTCTGCAAATATACATAATTTGTGTGTAATACCTCCTATTTCAATGCCAGTTATAGTTTGGTTTGTTCTGATGTATTGGGCCATGGGTTCGAGTATAAGGGCAAATAATAAGGGAGATAATGGGCAACCCTGTCGGGTACCTCTTTCGATATTAAAGGCTTCAGGTTTGTATCCAGCATATTTTATATAGGCTTTGGGTTTATTATATAATGCTTTGATCCATGTTAAAAAGTGGGGTCCAAAACCCCATTTTTGTAATGAATATTGCATATATTGCCAGGATACTGTGTCAAATGCCCTCTTAATATCGAGAGATAGAAAACATAAAGGGATTTTCCGTTTTTTAGCAATATGTGCCAATAACACTGCCCTGCGTATATTATCGCCTGCCTGTCTATTTGGCATGAAGCCTACTTGATCTCTATGTATTAATTTTCCTATAATGCTATTGAGGCGTTTTGCTATTATTTTTGCTAATAATTTAATATCGAGGTTTAACAGAGAGATAGGCCGATAATTCACACAGGAAGTATCATCAGAAAGGGGTTTTGGGATCATACAAACAATTGCCATTAGTGTTTCTTGCCGAAAAGAATGTCCATCTAGAAGTTTGTTAAAAGTTTCAGTGAGAATGGGAGAGAGTATTTCTGAGAATGTTTTATAGTATAAAGCCGAGTAGCCGTCTGGGCCTGGTCTTTTGTTAAGTTTTAGGTCTTTTATGGCATTAGCAACTTCATCTATAGTTATAGGCTCATCCAAACTGCTTTTTTGATTCTGAGATAACTCAGGTAAGGTTATTTTTGAGAAGAAGGATTCAGCCTCTGTAGGATTAAATTCATTGTTCGTCTTGTACAAAGTTGCGAGATGTGAGTGAAATTTATGGACTATTTTAACTGGATTACAAGTGTAAACATTTTTTGATAATTTCAAACGTATTGGTTTGAAAGATTTGTTAGTTGAATTTAATGCCCGAGCCAAATATGTACCTGGTTTGTTTGTATTCATGTAGAAATTGTGTTTGGAGCGTTTGAGGGATTTATCAACTGACTCAGTGAGAAATAGATCATATTCCAATCTAGATTTTTCCAGATGAGATTTTGTACTCTGAGATGGATTATCTTGAAATGATATGTAGGCTGCATTAAAATTGAGTTCTAGTTTTTTTGCTAGATTTTTGCGTTCCCGTTTAAATAGTGCCATTTGTCTTTGTATTGTACCACGCAAGACAGGCTTATGAGCTTCCCACAGTGTTATTGGGGAAATGTCTGTTGTATTATTAATTGATATGTATTCCTTTAAAGCTTGTTCAATGGCCATCTGATGTAGTGGGTGTTTGAGCATTATGTCCGGTAAGTACCACGTTGGGTCATGCGCTTTTGGTATGGCTGAGGCTATAGTAGTGTATACTGCATTATGGTCACACCACGGAATCGGAATTATATCTGATGCAATAATTTCTGGTATCATTCCTATTGTTAGAAAAATATGATCTATTCTGGTGAAGGTTTGATGAGGGTGCGAGAAATAAGTGAATTTCTTTTTCATTGGGTTACTTTCTCTCCATGAATCTACCAGATTGTATTTGGAAAGAAGTTGAGAAAAAGGTAATCTAGAGGTTATTTTGGATGGTGTAAAAGGTGATTTATCTAGAAATGGGAGGAGGACCTGGTTCGAATCCCCACACATTATCACTGTTCCTATTTTGTGTGTATTAATCACTTGTAATATATGTGAGAGGAATGGTGTAGGTTGTTTGTTAGGAGCGTAGTAGGAAATCACCGTGATTGCTGTATCCATTATATAACCCATGAGTATCAGGTATCTACCTTCTGGGTCTTTAATTTCTGATGATAAGGTGAATGGTGTGGATCGGTGAAATGCAATTAGAGTTCCCCTTTGCTTTGTACAGGCAGAAGCCGTGTAAATTTGTTGATAAAAAGGAGAAATATATTTTGGAGTAGAATCTTTGGTGAAGTGTGTTTCTTGGAGGCATACTATGTGAGCCTTCTTGTTATGGAAAGTACGGAAGGCTTTGGTCCTTTTTTGAGGGACATTTATTCCCTGAACATTCATTGAAAGTATATTCAGTGGTGCCATGGCAATAGATCAAATAGTTTTGACTTACTTTTTGTTATGCAGAGCTGACGGCGCAGATCAACCTGTGTGGATTGAAGAGATGAATAGATAGAAAAGAAACCAGTGAATTCTGGAGTAAAGAGTAAACAAAAAACATATGAGATTAGATGATACATTGTATAAATTATTTTTTGCAAGTAATCACAATTTACCCGTGAAAGAGAATAAATATCTCTCTCAGGGGAATAAGTGCCTTCGTCACACTCCCACATAATATGGTTGGGAGAATGAGGAGGGCTAATGGGGGTACACGGATCTTCCGCTTACAGGAGAGAAGTGCTATGTCAAAAGACATCAAAATGATGTTTCATTAATTGGAGTGCAGAATATAGTTTTTGTTGAAATTATTTATTCCAGGGTGGTTGTATATGGTTATGGTCTTGCCCTAGGCCAAATAATTCAGTTAGAAAGGTACTGTTAATAACTTTGGTATTGATGAAGATAGTTTGAATTATTTTGGGATTTTAACCCTTTTAGAGTAAACAATTACATATTTTATTCATATGTAACTGTTTAGATATGTTAACTCATAAAATAGAGGTTGTATTGCTTCAGATTAGAATAAACAAAAACATAATTCTAGGAACTAGTTAGGTAATAATATATTTGTTTTAAGAAAAGAAAGAAAAAGCTTCCATTACTTCTGGATTATTGAATATATTTGTCCTAAAAAGTAATAAATCTATTGTTATTACTTGATAATATATAACTGAACAAGAATTTCCTTATTTCACTTATATATTCTAAAGCTATATGAATCAGAAGTAATAAGAAATATAACTGGAATGTAACATAATACCACACAGTGTGTGACTATCAGAATGCAGTTACATTCAGTTATAAATATAGGTTTTTTATAGAGAACCATCTCTTAGTATAATAAATGAAGAGATATCAGGAATTAGGATGTCAGTCCATTGAATCTTCTTGGTCCATGGATGATGTGGCATAACGGCCTCTTTTGTGAGAATGATGATTCCCATTTTGTTCTGAAATTTTCTGGGTGCTGCCTGAAGGTGAAGATGATGCCAATCTTCTGCGTGTGGGAGTGTTGCTGCTTGTGGGTTCTGTCAGATTTAATTTTAAAAGGGTTTGTTGTAGTTCATCTGCTGATCTGCTTCTGTAAATTGTACCTTGGTAGTTAAATCTGACTGAAAAGGGGAAGCCCCATTGATACATAATGTTGTGGCGTTGCAGTTCCATTAGTTGGGGTTTCATGGATCGTCTTTTAGTAATAGTAAGTTGGGATAGGTCAGCAAAAATTTGATAATTGTGTCCTTGAAAATTAAGTTCCTTTTTTTCTCTTGCAGCAATTAATATTTGTTCTTTTGTTCTGTAATAATGAAATTTTGTGATTATATCACGTGGGGGTCCATCTTTCTTTTTGGCTGTGAGGGCTCTGTGTACTCTGTCCAGTTCTAAACGTTCAATAGGGATATCTGGCTTTAGTTCTTGTAATAGAGCAGTAATAGTAGATTGCAGGTCTGTCACAGTTTCAGGTATTCCCCTTATGCGCAAGTTTGAACGTCTGGCTCTATTTTTGTAATCTTCGAGCTTAGTTTGAAGTATTAAATTCTCTTTTTTTAATTGTTCCAATTCTGTTATATTTTCTTGGGTTGTAATTTCAATTTCATCCATTTTTATTTCTAAGGCTGCGGTGCGGTTTCCCAGCTCTCTTATTTCTTTGGTTAGGCTTTTTGTTATTTGGTCTGAGGTTTGTTTTAAAGCCTTATGAAGCATCTTTTCAAATTGTAATAATATTACTGGGGATACTGAGGAGGCTTGTGGAGAAGTTTGTGAGAGGATTTGTTCTGTATCTGACTCAAATGGAGAGTCTTGCTGTGACATTTTCTGTCTGTGAGAGCGCCCTGATGCTGTATCTTGTGAGGTGACTGGAGCTGCTTCAGCTGCAGTGAGTGCCTGTGAGCTCTTTGTGAGGTGATTTTTATTTCTGCCACGGCTTCCTCCCAGTACCATATTTCCTGCCCAAACTTTCACAGTTTGTTCCCTGGGGCAAAAAGGTTCAAATGGATACCTTTTGAGCCTGCAGGCTCCGCTTTGTCCTTCTCTTCTCTCCTCAGCGGTGTGGAGCTCTAACAATGCATGTCTGCTCTGCTAGGCTCCGCCTCCTGCCCCTCCCCTCCCCCTCTTTTTCTAAAGAAGGGAAGAAGACGCCGCGGAGGAAGATGCCGGACGAGAACAAGAAGCAGAGGATCGGAGGAAGAAGAAGAAGAAGATGGAGGAAGAAACTGAAGGAAGATAGAAGAAAGAAGATGGAAAGAAGAAGCATTTAAATAAAGGAATTGTCAAAAACTGTCTCTTGTCATTTTTAACATTTTTAACACTTTTTTTGTTAAATGATAGGGGTACTTTTGTACCCCCTTACCATTTTACACATGATGGGCCAGGATCTAGGGGTCCCCTTGTTAAAGGGTGCTTCCAGATTCCGATAAGCCCCCCGACTGCAGACACCCGCAACCACTGGGCAAGGGTTGTGGGGATGAGCCCCTTGTCCTCATCAACATGAGGACAAGGTGCTTTGGGGGAGACCCCAAAGCACCCTCCCAGTGTTGAGGGCATGTGGCCTGGTATGGTGTCTCTCGTCCCCCCTCTTTTCCTGCGGCCTGCCAGGTTGCTTGCTCGCATAAGGGTCTGGTATGGATTTTTGGGGGGACCCCACACCATTTTTTTTTATTTTGACCGGGGTTACCCTTAAAATCCATACCAGACCTGAAGGATCTGGTATGGATTTTGAGGGGGACCGCCAAGCCTTTTTTTTTTAATTTTGGTTTGGTGTTCCCCTGTGGGGAAATCCCATGCCGTTTTTATCAATGAACTTTTATGTGTATTGTCAGACCGACAATTCATATAGCCACGTGTACTTTTAAATGACTTTTTTCCTTTGAAATGTAATTTTGCTGTCAGACTGTTATAAACACGGTAAACATGCGTCCCTTTACAGGCATACTATAGACACCCCCCAGGTACGAAATTTAAAGGAATATTATACTTTTATTGTTTCACTTTAAGCATTAATAAAATCACTGCTCCCAAAAAAAGTCAATTTTTAAAACTTTTTTTTGCATTGATCCATGTTCCCTGGGGCAGGACCCAGGACCCAAACACTTTGTATGACAATACCATGCATATAAGCCTTTAAATTTAGCACTTTTGATTTCTCCCATAGACTTTTAAAGGGTGTTCCGCGGCTTTCGAATTTGCCATGAACACCCCAAATTGTTCACTGTTCGGCGAACTTGCGAACAGCCGATGTTCGAGTCGAACATGAGTTTGACTCAAACTCGAAGCTCATCCCTACCGATGGCACTATCAGGTTTTGTAACGACTTTAGGAAACTCAACAGTATGTCCAAGCTCGATGCATACCCGATGCCTCGGGTCGACAAACTCGTGGACAGGTTGGGACAGGCCCTCTACATAACAACTCTTACCTAATGAAAGGCTATTGGCAAATACCCCTAACTGAATTAGCCAAGGAGAAGACTGCCTTTTCCACTCCTGAGGGCTTGTTTCAGTACAAGCAGATGCATTTTGGTCTGCAAGGGGCCCCTGCATCATTCCAGCGAATGATGGACAAAACTTTGAGACCACATCACTCGTATGCAGCCAATTTTTTGGACAAAGTGGTCATCCACAGCCCAGATTGGGAATCACATCTGCCTCAAGTACAAGCAGTGGTAGATTCTCTTAGGAAAGCGGGTCTCACGGCCAACCCAACAAAGTGTGCCATAGGCCATGAGAAGGCAAAATACCTTGGGTACATTATTGGCCGGGGACTGGTTAAGCGCAGACCAATAAGACTGAGGCAATTTAAAAATGTCCCCAACTGGTAAACAAGAAACAAGTTCAGGCCTTCATAGACCATTACGAGGTATTACAGACGTTTTATACCCAACTTTTGCCACCATTGCCGCCATGGCAATGGTTAATTGGAATCCTGAAACCGACAAGGCGTTTCAGAACTTAAAGCAGGCCCTTTGTGTACAACTGGTGCTTGTGACCCCAGACTTCACAAAGGAGTTTGTGGTACAGACAGACGCCTCTGAGGTGGGACTAGGTGCTGTACTATCCCAGAACAGAGCTGGTGAGGAGTACCTGGTTGTATACCTGAGCCGAAAACTGAACAGGCATGAAAAAAACTATGCCATTGTCAAGAAGGAGTGTCTCGTTATTAAATGGGCCTTAGACTCCCTGAAGTATTATCTGTTGGGGAGGTCATTTAAACTGGTCACCAACCATGCTCTCCTAAAGTGGATGTGTGACAACAGGAAGAAAAATGGTTTCTGGCATTATAGCCCTTTAAGTTTACAGTAGAGTACAGTCCGGGCAAGCTCCTAAATAATGTGGATGCCCTCTCCCACATGCACTGTATGCTTGGGACAATTGCTCAGCCGCATGGGCTTAAGTAGAGGGGGAAGATATGTGACGGTATGTGAGGTGAGGTAATAGACAATCAATATATTTCACCTCGCATGCGTTCTATTGTAAGAGACTGAAGCGGAATCCGGCCTGGGTTTTTCCAGCCTCTGTGGCGGGCTTGGTTCCGTTCTGGATGTTGTGGTCCACTTGAGTCCATGTTCTGGTGGACTTTAAATGAGCAGGAAGAGAGCACATGAGAGCTCTGTCTGGATTTAAAAAATAAGGTTTGCTTTACCACATGTTTTGTGGGTGATGGGGACCAGCTCCACACCATATAGAAAGGAGACTACTGTATAGTTTAGCGCTTGATGGCAAGGATTTGTTTTACGAATTGTTTTGTTTGTTTTCATTACTTTGCAAACCTCTGCTAAATAAACCTGGCAACCCGCCAGATTTTAAAGAAATTGCCTTCACGCTGACCTTGTTTTCCAGAAAAGGTGATCCCCACGAGCTAATCTCCCACAGCATGCACACTCTATGCTACAGGTTTGCATTGGAGTGTGTATGGGCCTGATGGGGTGTTTTTAAATTTATTTTTTTCCATTATTTTTATTTATTTTATTATAATTCATTTTTAAACTTTTTTTTTATTCCTTAAACCCCCTTCCCAATAGCACAAAGTGGGAATTTACAGTCACCATAAACTACTATACCAGTAAAATCCAAACTTTTTATTACACAAATTAAAAACTCACAGTAAAATCTATGCAGTATATCATATATTAAGCCATATCAATTGATCATATCAGCAGTTATAACAGAGACATGCTGGGATATTTCAAACCACATCAACTTATATTGCATAAGCACTGTAAAGGAGGCATGCTGGATCAACACATTTTGCTGGAGATAACGGGGTGGTGCCTCCAAAGAGGTGTGTTTTAACTTTATCCAAATATTATATTTTCCTTATTTAACTTTATTGCTATCACAAGAAGGCTAACTATCCCCCTTTGTCATAGCACTGGGCAGGTGGGAGTTCATATTTATGGAGACATCAGTGTCTATTGGTACCCAGTCATCTGTAGGTAGAGTGACATTCACTTTTTTGCAATTTTTTCATCCATCATGTGTAGAGATCAGCTTCAAACACATACCTTTCAGAAATATAATCTAGACAGAAAAGTGCATTTAGGGCTTCTTGCCCACTGTGTAGAGAGAGGCCTCTCTTACAGCTCTGACTCAGGGACCACTGCTAGTTAGACAGTGGCCACAAGAGCATGGCAAGGTAGTGTGTCCAGAAGACCATATAGGTGAGGCAGCAAGTACTTAGTCAGGAATGGATCAGATGGCCAGTACAGTGGATGGAAGCAGAAGCAGCATACCCAGCAGTCTGGCAATTGCTTGGCTGGCAGGTTACTGGTCACGGGTGCAGAGTAGCCTGGTAGCACATGGCAGGCAGATGACCAGCAAGGACTAGGTAAGTAGCATGCTGAGGCTGAGTAGATGGATAAACAGGATGCATAGTCAGATGAGCCAGGTCAGCAACAGACAGTCAGGTACAGGCATGGACGGCAGGCAGAAGAAAGGTCAGGGTACAGGCTGAGGTCAGTAACGCTGGAGAAGGCAGATAAGCAGGAAGCAGAGCAGAGTCCAGAGACAAGTTGAGGTCAGGGCAGGTAGCGTACAAGCATGGTCAGGACAAGCCGGGTCAAACACAGGCATCAAATAAAGGAACAGGCACAAGAACACAAGAAAAGATCAGACAACACTGAGTAGTGCAACTGCTGCACTTAAATAATCCATTTGGCACCAGTGTCAGTGGCGGGTGCACATGTAACCTGATACCTACTTTTATTTCTCTATAGAGCATGAATAGGCATCAAAGTATATCCTTATATGGGTTATCTGAACACAAAGTATCAACAAAACATTTAGCCTTCTGGCTGTCCAGTGGATGTTTTTGTTAGCTTTTGGTCTCATCCTGTTTCTAGCACAGACTGTAATATTCTAGGTGACACAAAGACTACATTAAAAACCATGCCCTTAACCAGCTGGGGCTGTCTGTCACAAAATTTATTTAACATCTTCATCTTTGCCATTTGCAATTTTGGATTTAGTTGGTTTGCTTATTCATTATTCAGTCCCCACCCCCATCTTAATTTGCTGCCATAAACTGTCAAAAATCACCTGGGGGGGATTAGTAAATATACCTCTGCTTTTACCTTTACCTCTGCTTTTACCTGTGATGCCTAAACAAGCATGACATTACCATCTTTTTGGAAGGATCCTGAGGAATGTAGAGTGGGCCAAATGTCATGAGATGACACTACTACATTACATGGTGCTTTAATGTCATCTTGCAGAATTTTGGTTACTTGGCATTACCCAAGTTATTGGCATTACCACCATTTTTTAAAACTACAGTGCAGGATAACAGGATGTTTCATTCATCAAGAATGTTTTAATTGCTCTCTATTTTCCCTTCGTACCACCAAGTAGAGGCTTCTCTAAGGCATATGGTATGGTATACATATACGGTATGTCTTCAGTTTGCACAAATAACTAGACATGTGCATTCATTTTCGTCCGAATGCATTTTCGTCCGAATTTCAGGTATTTTCGTTATCGTTTTAACAAATGATAACGAAAGTGCAGAATAAATGCTTTATTTTCGTTTTCGTTGCGACAACAGTTCGATATAGATAGGAGATTCGACATGACGCTGACAAAAACAATCTGTGTCTATTGAACCTGTGGTCGAACGTGCCTAACCTTAACTCTATAGTCCATCCATACTAGTCCAAGATTATTCTAAAAGATTCGACATAGAGAGAAAAGATTCAACATAGAGAGAAAAGATTCGACATGGAGAAAAAAGATTTGACATAGAGAGAAAAGATCACTGCTGGAATTGGGTGGGGGAAGTAAAATAAAAATAATGATGATGATGAATGTTATTGGCTGATTGTAACCAAAGAGGAGGGGCAGTAAAATAGCTAGAACCATGCACGTACAGCCAACTTACTTTCACTTACGATTTGCTAGCAGAGAGAGACACACATGCTGAATCATTTCAGAAGACAGTCAATCTTAGCTGGTCCGTTTGTCACTTTGTCAGAGAACCTGAATTATTTATCAACTGAGCATAAGCACAGCAGCAGAACAATAGTGAAGCAAGCTACAGTTCAACTTAACTTTTTTACAATAATCTGCTGCTATTGTGTTAGTGTTGTGAACTTGATAGATAGAGACTAGTGATACTAGTGTTGCTGCTAGTGTTGTGATGGCCTCAGAGGCTGCCCGTGTTGTGGGGGGGATTTATTATTATAGATTCTATATTATAGATTGAGATTCTATATAGATTCTATATACCCTATCTTGTTAACTGTCTGATCAGTGATCACTATCACCAGTCCATTTTCTGAACTATACAGCAACAGCAAGTCAGCAATGTACCGTTCTAACGGAAAAGTGAAGGCAGGTAGAGGTAGTGGTCATGGTCGCGGTTGTGGTGTACGCCTTGTTTAAAAAAGTGGCAAGGTCTCTGCTACTAGTACCTCTGACACTTCTGCTGCCACAAACATGCTGACCACCAGCAATTCTAGTTCCACCACCACCAGTTCTACTATTAGTTTTCCTACCAGACCATCAACATCTGCTGCCACTTCCACTGCCAGTGCAGCACCTCCTTCTACTTCTACAGGTGTCATGGCTTCTTATTTTTATGGAATAGGCAAGAAACCCAGTAAAGTGGAGTTGCCTTTACACTCACCACCACCAATCACACTGCCAGTGCCACTGCCCAGCTCCCCAAAGAAGCAATTGAGGGAGACAGCAGCAGAGACAGAGTGTGAGACTTTTTTTTCATTGGCCCAAGAAGAGAATGATTTTGAATGTGATGCTCCTCTTTCCCCAACCACTGCAGATGTACGTCCCACAGTACTTACAGTTTGACCTAGAGAAAGTGCAAGAGGGATATTCTGTGAGGAGTAGGACAGGTAGCAGTTCACTTTTTTCATCTGCTGCTAACTCCCCTTCTCCCCCAGTTATTATGGAGGAAGAATCTTGTGATGATATCACCGACCTCCCAGTCCCCAGCACCCCTGCCATTAGCAGCACTAGTTCTAGTTCATCAAGTGTAACTGTAGTGGCAACAGCTTCCACCACTGGTGTACTACCTGCTGCAGCTACATCAGCCCTAAATAGAGATCAACAGGGTCAAGGGGCTGCATCCCGCCGCAGCAACGTTTGGAAATACTTTCAAACATTGGAAGGCGGGTTCTTTGCAAAGTGTAAATTGTGTGGGAAACAAGTGAGTAGGGGTAAAAAGTTAGGACATTTAACCAATGCTGGCATGAACCTACACCTTAAAAACTACCACCACTCTACTTTACTGCGGGCAGAGGCAGAAAAAGAAGATGGTAGCGCAGGAAGCAGCATAACGGACTCTGATTGCACTGGTGGTACCTCCTCAACCACACCACTTACTCAGAGCACAGACAATAGAGAGTGTTCAATTAAGACAAACCGTCCACGTGCAGTAGTTCCACTGCAGACCCAATCAGGCTCTCCATCTTCCCAAGGACATCATCAGCCTACCCTAGATAGTTTTGATGGCTTTAGTTCCAAGGGCATGTCAAAACAGCAGGCCAACAAGATCACCCACCTCATTGGCCAATTTATTGCTGTTGGAGGAGCCTCTTTTTGCATGATTGAAGGGGAGCCATTTAAACAGCTCATGCATGCCCTTGCTCCACGATACATTGTTCCTGCACGAACAACTTTCAGCAGAAAGATTATTACAGCATTATACCATTCGTGTATTGCATTATTGATGGAAAAAATGGCCGAAGCCGAGGGTCAGACAATTCATTTGACCACTGATTTGTGGACAGCTCCCAGTGGTCAACACGCTTTCCTGTCTTTGACTGCACACTGGTGGCAGGCCACTGTGCCTGTTGGTGGTGGCACTAGTGTAAGAGCTCAAACTTCATCAGGAAGCAGGTCTGCAGCGCAAGACCAGCAGGGTTATCAAGCTTTCCTGCTCCACACAGAAGTCCGTGATGATAAACACAGCTCTGCCAACATATTGCAGGCAATTAGATCAATGTTGGCCAATTGGTTTGGAGAGTGCGCAGTCACCAATGTCTCTGTTGGGTTCATTGTGACAGACGGAGGTTCAAACAAGATTAAAGCGCTCCAAGATAGATCTTTTGTCGGTGTACGCTGTTCTGCACACATACTGCATTTAGTGGTCAAGGGTGCAATCCCAGTGGAGAAAAGCAACAAGATTGCTCAAATCTTGGACCTTTGCAGAAAGATTGCAGGGCATTTCCACCGCAGTGTAGGGGCTAGTCAACTGTTGAGGGAGGAACAAGAACAATCAGGGCTCCCCATACATTGCCTGAAACAAGATGTCAGCACCTGGTGGAACTATACCCTGGAAATGCTGGAACACATTTTGGAGCAAAAGACAGCCATCCACAATCTATCATCCCGTCACAGCATTGGGATTGATTCCACACTGGGACATGATGACTGGTGTATAATTGGGCAGCTTTTTATGTCTTAAAACCCTTTTGGAATGTGATGGAAAAATTGAGTCAGAGCAATGCCAGCCTAGGACAGGTCATACCCTTGTTTACCTATCTCATAGATAAGATGGGATCGTTCCTAGAAAACAGTGAGCCTGTTTGTGGCAGCCCACTTCATGACGATGTAGCGTCTTTCATCAGAAAGCTACAAGATAACTTAAAAGATCGGCTAAATGACCGTGTCCACAAAAGCCCTGAACTCATGCTGGCTTCCTTGTGTGATCCCAGGATCAAAGGTAAACTGGCACTCAGAGACAACAGCCTCTCCTACTGGAAAGAAAAACTGATTGAAAGGGTCCATAATTTGCAGAAACAGAGATGTATGCCAGATGAGGCCGGTTTGGAAGATTCACCTGCCATGTCTGCTATTCCAAGGCCTGGCACCATCACTCAAAAACAACCGAGTGGAGCATGTGCATGTTGGGTAGAGGCACTTGACAATCTGGTGGATGCAGGTCAAGCGGCAGGTAATCGAGAGGAGAGCAGTGCCTCTGAAATGGTCAGGGCCTACCTATAGGAAGCAAAGGTGCTTCATATAAGAGGACCCTTTGACCTATTGGTATGGTAAGAAAAGTTTGTGGCCTGGTCTTTGCCTGGTTGCCCAGCAACCACTATCCTGTCCTCTAACCACTGTGCAAAGTGACTGAGTTTTCTATATTACTGGGAATATCCTTAATCCACACCGTGCACAACTAACACCCCATTTGATGGAACAAATAACTTGCTCAAATTTAACCTCCCCAAGCTGGGTTACCCTACCCTTAACTTGTGAGACCTGAATCATTGTTACCATGTGAAGATAGATGGGACTCAGAGGAACCATCCAAATGTTGAAGAAAATTATTTTTCTTATTTTCTTACCACTTGACAGAATAGCAGTTGTCTACTTGTCTTTGGTGTGACCCCAAGATTTAAATAGAATTATATTGTTTTAAGCAATCCAAATTTTTCCCTTTATTCCTTCCATCACCCTTTTTTGTAATGAATGTTGTGTAGAGTGACTAGAGTGTGCGTGATTGCATGAATGAATGTTGTGTGAGTGGACAGTAGCAAGGGATGAAGCCTTGACGTGGCGCTACTGCTCACGTGTTGCTGTCTTTGTAAATACAAATAGCAACGTGTGCTAATTTAACCATTTTTGTATGATGGTCTGGAAATTAGAGACAATGATTAAAGATGACCTCAACAGCATGACAGTTCCTCTTGATGGAGAGACTGTCAACTCAAGGATCAGAATATGTTTTGAACACAACATAGCACAAAGAAGCATACAGTTGGAAACATGATTCTATGCAAGATAGAATAGTTGGTCACTAGCACTGCTGAGCTGCATCCAGATGCCCAGGACCCCTCCCATTTGCCATCTCTGACCCTGGGGACACCAGGGCCTCCTCTGCCTTTTTCATGACCATCTGCAATTGTCCGAAGTCACCAGTGTGAGTAATCTACCCTGCTGCCATGTTACTCAAGCCCTGGAAATGATGACTGCCCTTTGAACTGTTGCCCCTTGTGATTGCGTTAGCCTGTGAACCTCTATCCGGTTAACTGTTGCCCTCCTGATTGCAAACCTGCAACCTATGTCCTGTGAACCGTTGAGGACTGTATGGTGGTAATGGTTAACCCCTGCTGTAACTATCTGCGTGGTGTATTCTGAGAAATCTCTTAAATTTTCTAAGTTCAGCCTGATGGTTAAATGTAGAAAAACTACAATTATAAGGCCTCTAGTAAGTTAGTAACAATAAATGGACTAGTTCATTTAGATAAACATCACATGAATCTAACAAGGAAAGCAAAACTCAAGAAAACAATTATTTCTGAACATTTTTTTAAATTTTTTTACATAAAACATAAAATAAAAAAAAAAATTATAAAAATATATTCTCTCCCAACCTGGTGACCAGTCGCCGTAGCAACATATTAATGCCAGCCATCTGGTCACCAAGGTACTGAGTAGCCTCCGGTTGCCTCCTAAGGCTACGTTGGTACCTCTCCAGAGCCACATAGTAACGGAGCTGCCGGGAATTGTTAAGGGCCAAAGAGTTACATAGGCTCCTGGTTAAGGCATATTGTCTCTCTTGGACCTCCACAATGTGCCGCAGATAATCATTCACATGTGGCTCTGGAGGGGGGATGTGTACTGGTCCTGGAGCGGGTGGAGAATCCGCACCAGGATTCACTGGGGAGGAGGCACCAATGGGTGTGTCCAGGTGGAGAGATAACGATGAAGGGTGGAGGAGAACATGCCCTGTAGAAACCGCTGGGGAGAAAGGACAGTCAGCCCAACCAGACGCGGGCAGGTACAGGCCTTCTTCCACCGGGTGGAGGTGAAGGATGAAAACTTCACCTGTGATGAAAAGAAAATACATTAGATAGATAGATACTACAATACACATGGCTTCTTCACCCTTAACATTATATAATGGGGCGGCACAGTGGTGTAGTGGGTAGCACTCTCACCCAGCAGTAAGAAGGGTCGCTGGTTCGAATCCCAACCACGACACTGCCTGCCTGGAGTTTGCATGTTCTCCCTGTGTTTGCGTGGGTTTCCTCCGGGTACTCCGGTTTCCTCCCACACTTCAAAGACATGCTGGTAGGTTAATTGAATCCTGTCTAAATTGTCCCTAGTATGTATAAATGTGAGTTAGGGACCTTAGATTGTAAGCTCCTTGAGGGTGTAGGGACTGATGTGAATGTATAATGTATATGTAAAGCGCTGCATAAATTGACGGCGCTATATAAGTACCTGAAATAAATAAATAAATAAATAAATATAAAGGCAATTATCTCCCAGTGCTTGTAGACAATCATGTAACATCTTGAGATGTTTTCACTTCCATACCAGTTTTCGATTTTTGATATTCAGTGAGATGCACCTAATCAATTTGTGTGTAGGAGATAGTGGTGTCTGTATCAATTCGCTGCGTCATACCAAGTTTGCAGAGCTGTGCAGGAAGGTGTAGTACTTTACTGTACTCTGACCGGGGTGGAGCTGAGTGTCCTCCCTGGCCAGAGTACAAAGGGATTCCCCTCTACACATTGAGCAGTGTAAAAGGGAATCTCCCAAAGATTTTATCCGCTTGGTCGCACGGCCGGCTGGAGAAAATCTTAAGGTGTAATGGACGCCTAAGTGCTGACCGACGACTAACTAATCTACCTCATCCAGATTGACTGACTGTCGCAAATATGGAAGATCAGTTGCACTTGCAGAAAAACATATTAGCTATACCAGCTTTTAACACTGCACTCACCAAAGAGAAGACATTCAAGCCATTGCATTTGGGATGACCTAATAAACAGTAGTTTAATAAAATATAGCAGGCTACTTTTTAAAGTTTATAATTTTGTATGGCCACTGATTGAATAAGCCCCACTTCTGTTCTAGGCTAGGTAGGTTACTCACTCCTGGTCTAGGCTAGGAGGAATAACAGGTATAACATCATGAAAAAAGTGTTAATGCATGCATTAGGGGCATGCTAGAGATTGAACATGTCCAGGGACTGCCAGCCAATAGCTGGAGATTCTTGTCTGACACACCCCCTACAGCCTGCTGTGTTATTCACGATGATTAACAGTGATTGGCTCAGACTGGGAATCTGAACTGCAGCAAGAAGGTGGCGTGATCAGGGACATTGAGGAAATAGCAAGCACAGGTCACGCTAACAGGAAGACTGGAATCAGCTGCAGAGGGGGACTAATAATTCCAGCTAAACCGAAGCCTTGCAGAATAAATCACAACAATTTCGAGACAAGGTATGCCATCAGCATTTCATATTTAAAATACTATATTTGCCTGGAAAATATAAAAAAGTTATGCTTATTCCCTGGATCTTCCGTGTTTGGCTGTTCTTCCACATACCCAGCAGCCTCTACAGGGCAGGTCTTCTCCCCCTCCTGCTCAGTCTCAGCAGCTGTTGATTAATTATAGAAAAGAACATTACAATCTGCAGTATACAACAATCTCACACAGTACAAGAACATTGAAACATGTATGATCACTCAGCAGATACCAGCAAGATTATACTAACTAACTTACATGTGGGCAATGCTGCCTCAGCCTCCTCCTCCTGAGTCTACCCCTCCTGACTGGATGACACCTATGTAAAGGAGAAATGATGAACGTTACAATGTTCAAGCTTCAACTTACTATAAATAAATATACTGTAGTGTATATAGATAAAATGAATTATCCATTAGCATGGCAATACAGGGCAGGTTACTAACATTTCTACAAGGCAGGGACATGCATTCACCATTTAGAAAAAAATCAGTAAAAAAAAAAATGAGGCACTTACCTGTCCTGGTTCCAGCGGCGCCAGCGAGTGCTAGGTGCACCGCCACTGATCAGGCGCCTCAGTTCAGAGCGGCGACGTTCTGTCAGATTACGTAAGTTACGCAAGTGCTTGCGTTACCTGACAGAGCATCGCAGAGGCTCTACCTGTCACTGCTTGAGTGAGAAGCAATGACACTGGAATCAACAATGGAAGGCTGGACAAATGGAAAAGGACCCACTGTATTAGTGTCACTACTACAGTACTTACTGCACGTTGCTGACGTGGAGGACTCCTGCTCCTTCACTCTCTGTCTCCGGCGGCGCTGAGCCTGGATACAATCTTTAAATAAAATCAGACACATAATGGTAAATGTCGCGTTGAATGCTTGACAAAAAAAATGTCCTGCACACATTGCACAATGCAATGCATACACCAACCTTGATGAGCCAGGAGCTGGGTGATCTCATCCTCCCCTACACCCGCTAGGAGCTCTGCCTCATAGGGGAGGAGAGGCACCTGCTTCCCTCTGCACCCCAACTGCCTGCGTTTCCGCGCTATGGAACCGCAAAACAAAAAGAGAAGAGAAACGGGTTCCACAATTAAACTACAATTGTAATCTGAAAATGACATCAACACATGAAACACATGTAGAATGAACTGGTAGAATGAAACAATGCAAATGGAATTTTTGGATTAGGCACATTTTTTCATGTAGCACAAGATTTGCACATTTATTTATTAGCCAAATTTATTTTAAGAAAAATGTATGCTTTTTTGGTGCACAATAAAATATAAAAGACAGGATTGGGATTGTGCCGAGTAAATATAGATGTCCAGTCCACCTTTCTAATTATTACGCGGCGCGCGCTTGTGTGAACTGTGTATGGTGTAAAATTTCCTTTCTTGTTTCTTTTGCAAAGCATTAACCCACTTGCGGATGTGGACCCCCCATAGTAACTAAACATATGGCGGGTCTGCAAGCTGGTTAAGTCCAGCCACCATAACACTTTTTTTTTTTTTATATATTTAACTATTTTTATTTTTCAATAACAAAAAAATTTAAAACCCAGCAGTGATCTAATGCCACCAAAAAAAAGCTCTATATGTGGCAGGAGAAGAGCATAAATTTCATTTGGGTGGTACATCGCAGGAGCGTGCAGTTGTCAGTTAAAGCTGCAATGCGCTAAAGCAGAATATGGCCTGGTCAGAAAGGGGGAGTAACCTACAGGTGGTCAAGTGGAACTTAAAAGCACTTACTGCTCAGTTTAGTGATCACTAAGAACAAACAATGGCCATGGAAATATTCCTCTTACAATGATCGTGGCGATAATATATTTAACATGTGCAACTGCAAACTAATGCTTTCATGTGTAGGCTAGGCACACCTATGCGCAAATTTGGTTTTTCACAGGAGGGAGGATAAATTGAAAATTATTTATTCTTTTAAAAAATAAAATTTCACTTAACTTTACTGACATCACATGTGATAGCAATAATATATGTTTATGTGTGTGTGTGGAGGGGGGACTTGTTTTTGGGCATAATATGTGATTTTATTTTTAACCACTTGCTGACCGGCTCACGCCTATATATATCGGCAGAATGGCACGGCTGCGCAAAGTAATGTAACTTTGGGACTCGCGGACTCGATATCCACCGGGTGCCGGCGACCGTGTCACGGAGCTGAAGAACGGGGAGATGCCTATGTACACAGCATCTCCCTGTTCTGCCTAGTGACAGGACAGTGATCTTCTGCTCCCTATCATCGGGAGCAGTGATCATGATCAGTGTTGTGTCACTGCTAGCCCACCCCCCACAGTTAGAATCACTCCCTAGGACACACTTAACCCCTTCAGCCCCCCTAGTGGTTAACCCCTTCCCTGCCAGTGTCATTTTTTACACAGGAAAATCAGTGCATTTTTTGAGCTTTGATCATTGTATAAATGACAATGGTCCCAAAATGGCATCAAAAGTGTCAGATGTGTCCGCCATAATGTCACAGTCACAATAAAAATCACTGATCGCCGCCACTACTAGTAAAAAAAATGATTAATAAAAATGCCATAAAACTATCCCTATTTTGTAGACGCTGTAACTTTTGCGCAAACCAATCAATAAACGCTTATTGCAATTTTTGTTACCAAAAATATGTAGAAGAATACATATCGGCCCAAACTGAGGAAACAATTTGTTTTTTATATATTTTTTGGGATACATTACTTATATAGCAAAAAGTTGTCGCTCTTTTTTTGTTTATATATTAAAATAAAAACTGCAGAGGTGATCAAATACCACCAAAAGAAAGCTCTATTTGTGGGAAAAAAAGGACATCAATTTTGTTTGGTAGCCACATCGCACGACCGCGCAATTGTCAGTTAAAGCGACGCAGTGCCAAATCGCAAAAAGTGGCACAGTCATTTGGCAGCCAAAAGTGGTTAAAATGTAAAAAAAAAAAAATCAGACACGTTACTTACTGTTTTATGTTGCAGAATTTTTTGCGACAGGCAGTCAGGTCACGCTGATGGCGATAGGTCTCCTCAACCCTTCTGGAGATCTCCTCCCACTTCTCCCGCTTCCACTCCTGAGTGGTTTCCCTGGAGCGGGGGCCACACAGCTGCATCCAGCAAGGAAGCATTTCCTTTACAAGGACCTGGGACTCAATATGAGTCCACATAAGGTTATGCTTCCTGCTGGTTGCAGCTTGTGTCCCCCTCCTGTGCCCAGTTTTGGATGATGGTGTTGGGGATGTTGCTGCTGCCTCCATAGAAGGCCCAGGAAGTGGAACATCCTCCATGTTGTCGAAATTCATTGATGCCTTTGAGACTAGCACAGAAACAACGTCGGATGCCGCACCCGCCATTGCACTTGCAATTGAGAAACGAATGTGAAAGTTAGCTGACTATTGGGGTAGAGTAGACCAATGAATGAATGATGAAGATTCGACAAAGCAACGAAAAACATACAAATCTTTGGCTTATGGTGTCTGTCGAAAGTTCTAAGAAGATTCGACGGAGCAGCTAGTAAACTGTACGATGCTGCAATCGTACATTTCAGGTCAAATGCATCTGCCCATAGGCTATAGAAAAATTCTAATGTTGGTTGACTAATAAAATAATTAATAAACATAATTATTAATTTATTACTAGTCATACAACATTAGAATTCTGCTACAGCTAGCTTGTAGGCGGAAAATTTGACCGGAAATGTGCGATTGCGGCGTCGTACAGTTTAGCTGCTCCGTTGAATCTTCTTTGAACATTCGACAGACACCATAAGCCTTCAATGACAGATTCGACCTTATTTAATTTGGATTTTCGGACGAATGCAAGTTTTTAAGAAAAACAAAATAAAGAAAAACGAATTTCGGGAGTAACTAAATAAATGTATTTTTCGGACGAAAACGAAATTCTGAAACAAAATATTTCAGTGTGCACATGTCTACAAATAACACTATAATGATATACACATATGGTGTGTCTTCAGTTTGCACAAATAACACTGTTACAGAATACTTTAGTTTTGAAGTTGCAAACTCTGTTAGAATCACATGTGAGCATATTAGTAGGAACATAAATACTTTTGAATAATTGTTAGCAGTGGCAGCATTCTTTACTTTCTCTTTGTAGAAGTAAGTGTGATTCAGAAATCCTCAAGATTTTGCCTGCTGTGCCAGACAAGAAAACTATCTTATATTTACTATAAATAATTAGTGAGTCTAGTGGTGTATTATTTTTGGAATCATACTATAATAAGAAAATATGGTGTAGTGCCCCTTACCACTCTGTGGTGGATGTGATCCCCCCCCCCCAGGTGGCACAGTAGGGTAATATCTCAAGCTTAGGGTCTTTTCCTTGCTAATGAAGTCAGCTGGTGAACTCCTTCCTGTGACTTAAAAGTTTTCATGTCCCAAATCTACAAACAAGGAAGTCATGACTTTTCTATGGAACACACCAGGACTGAGGTAAGGCCTTGTTCTAAAAATTCTACATTCATGGTATATTGGTGCGTAGGGGAGCTGGAATTTAGAAAACAAGGTGAACTTTGCCTTTATTGTGTGGTGGGGCAAAAATACGTTTTTTACCATTTACTACTCAAGTTAGTTCTAGTAAAGGGGGTCTAAGGGTGCAGGATACCCAAAAAGTGCAAAAAAAGGGTAGGTGTACTCTGAAATAGTAGTGGTAGTGGTAGTAGCAGTCAAATACATTAAAAGCAGCCACTTATTCCTTACTGGCACTGTGAAAGAAGCCAGTCTTTGGCATCGCGAGAGCAGAGTCAATAGCAATACATCTTTCATGGAACAAAAATGAGGACTGTCATTGCTGAGCTGTCCTTGTAAAATGCAAGATGCTTAGTTTTTTTGCTGACCATGGATGATCCAAACATACCTGAGATTGGTTTGGGCATGTTTACAGAACATGAGTAAAGTCCATGTGTGGAATCTAAATCTAAGTCCAAATTCTATACCAAACCTTTTTTCTTGTTTGTATGGGGGCCCCCAAAAAATCCAGGACTCTTATTTGAGTATTCAGTGCGTGTGCCACCCCCAAATCATACTAAACCACAAGCCCCCAGATACCACCCCCTATGTGAATGAGTAAGGGTCACATTAAATAAACACACGTTTTTTGATAAAACTTTTATTAACTAAATGTTAACCCCATCCCAGCCAGTGTCATTAGTACAGTGACAGTGTATATATATATATTTTTTTTGACAGTGTATATTTTTAGCACTGATCACTGTAATAATGGCACTGGTGATGTCAGTGACAGTTAGTCAGTTTCCCCCAGTGTCAGTTAGTGTCAAATTGTCCACTGCAATATTGCAGTCCTGTCATTGATCACCACCATTAGCCATTAGTAGTATAAAAAAACAAAAAAATAAAAATTCCAGTATATATACACCACAGTTTGTAGGCGCTAAAGCTTTCACACAAACCAATCAATATACACTTATTTGGATAGTTTGATCAAAAACTTGTATCAGAATACATTTTGGCCAAAATTTATGAAAAAAATTAGATTTTTAAAAATGTTCTTATTAGATGTATTTTATAGCAAAAAGTAAATAATATTGCTTTTTTCTTTTGTTTATATTGCGAAAAACCCAGTGGTGATCAAATACCACCAAAAGAAAGTCCAATTTGTGTGAAAAAATTATATAAATTTAGTATGGGTACAGCATTACATTACTGTGCAGTCAGCAGTTAAAATAGCACAGTGACGTATAGCAAAATATGACCTGGTCATGATGGGGGTAAAATATTCGAGAGCTGAAGTGGTTAAAAAAATTATACCACCAACATCTAATCTCATTTCTGACTGGCACTGAATTACATTCGGCAGGATCCCCTGGGTGACAGCATTGGTCAAATATGACCATGGATATATTTTGATTAATGTCTTTGACCATATACAGCCATGTGGCCATATTTTGTCAGTGATGCCATGCTAACTTGTCCCCTTTGTTTACATGGCTGGTTATTCTCAGCCAGTAAATGAATGGGGTCATGTGTGCCACTATGTGTAGTATCGGTAAAGTCACTGTGACTATACATGACATTCGGCTCTCGCTGAAAGAGTAGAATGTTTGGTGTTTATATGAACACCCAAACAGCCAAAGCTCTGTCTGAACAAAACTGTTTGGACAGAACTTTAAGCTTATTCTCATTGCTGACCATTTAGCTTTTAAATCTCTGAATCACTGACCTAGAATGCATACTGTATACAGAGATTGGCTTCTGACTTTTATTTGTGACTTATTTGTGTTTTAAAATGTGACTGATATTTCATTGGGGTCAATCTAGGTTGCTCCCCTCCAAAATGTTGGTTGCATAATAAAACCCTTTGATAGGATTCAACTCTTTAACCACTTCAGCCCCGGAAGGATTTACCCCCTTCCTGACCAGAGCACGTTTTGCAATACAGCACTGCGTCGCTTTAACTGAGAATTGCGCAGTCATCCGACATTGCACCCAAAAAACTTGAAGTCTTTTTTTTCCCCACAAATAGAGCTTTCTTTTGGTGGCATTTGATCACCTCTGCAGTTTATATTTTTTGTGCTATAAACAAAAAAAACAATTTTGAAAAAAAAACAATATTTTTTACTTTTTACTATAAAAATAAACTTTTTGCGCTATAAACAAAAAAAACTATTTTGAAAAAAAAACAATATTTTTTACTTTTTGCTATAAAAAAATGCCCCCCCAAAAATATATTAAAAAAAACTAATTTCTTTCTCAGTTTAGGCCAATATGTATTCTTCTACATATTTTTGGTAAAAAAGATCGCAATAAGTGTATAATGATTGGATTGCGCAAAAGTCATAGCATCTACAAAATAGAGGATAGATTTATGGCATTTTTATTATCAATTTTTTATTAGTAATGGCAGCGATCTGCGATTTTTATTTTTACTGTAACATTATGGCGGACACATCGGACACTTTTGACACCATTTTGGGACCATTGTCATTTATACAGCGATCAGTGCTGTAAAAATGCACTGATTACTTTCTAATTGACACTGGCAGGGAAGGGATTAAACACTAGGGGTCAATCAAGGGGTTAAGTGTGTCCTAGGGAGGTGTTCTAACTGTGGGGGGGATGAGCTACCACTGACATGACAGAAATCACTGCTCCCGATCACAGGGAGCAGTAGATCCCTGTCCTGTCACTAGGCAGAATGGGGAAATGCCTTGTTAACAAAGGCATCTTTCCGTTCTTCTGCTTCGTGACACAATCGCAGGCCCCCGACGGATGTCAAGTCTGTGGGACCCTCGGCATGGCCACAGAGTATGCGGCGCATGCTTGCACGCACACAATGCCGCAATTTAAAGGGGACGCACGTGTATGCCCATTTGCCCAGCCGTTACATTGAGCCGATGTACATCGTCATGCGCTGGTTGGCTACTGGTTAATAGGATCTATATTTCTTGTGAGTGCCCTGTAAATTCTACTGCATATTTGATTTAAGTATACTGAGCACCCAGGGCTTAATTTTGTGTGAGGATAACTCCCTACCGCAGTCAGTTTCCATAGTATCTAACTTTCAAACTTTCAAACTTATCAGATGTCAGTCTAGTTCAGGTACCTGTCCATTGAGGGACACACATCTGTCTTGTAGGATGAAATGTTGCTCTCAACACAGGAGACTGATTAGAAACACTTCCCAAAATGGAAAATGACATATGTGAGAGTCGACTAGGCTGCGCACCCCAAAAATATACAGACAATGGAAAGGTTTCCCCGGTTTACTCTTTGATATATCTTCTAGAATTAAAAATCTCCCTGAAGAAGACCAGAATTGAAAGGGTCAAAATGCATCGGGGATTCATGTGGATAAAAGTATCACAATGTATTTGACAAACTATGGTTTCCTTGGTGTATTGTTTACCATTGGCGATGGCTCTTGTTTGGTGTTTGTTGTCTGTGTCGCTAACCACAACATACTTTTTAAATTTGCTGTTTAATTGTATTTATTCTCTGTTTGAATAAAAGATTTTTAATCAATAATTTTTCTCATAAACGTTATCGCTGCTAACCCCCCCCCCCACACACACACACACACCTGGGGAAACCTTTCCATTTTTCTAGAAACACTTCCCATTTTTATCCCAAAAGCAAATTATCCCCAATCAGTGTCTTCTTTGGAATCCATGTTCTGGTCATTCATGGACCCATACAGACTTTCTAGACAGACACTCCTTCTATCATTAACTGTATTTGTACAGTGACAGGCAGTGTTTCTGTAACAATATAAAGTTACAGAATATGTACAATTCAGAAATGCAGAAACTTGCAACACCACGTTTTAACTTCAAAACATGTTTTCAAGTGCAGAATGTTGGGCTATTTAACTCTGCCATTGAAAGAACATTTTGAAATTGAACTGCAACAAGGACACATGGGGTTGATTTACTAAAGGAAAATAGACTGTGCACTTTGCAAATTGCAGTTGTACCCTGAAATAGCATTTGCTCCAGAGCTTAGTAAATGAGCAGAAGCTTTGCTGACTTCCATCATCCAATCATGTGCAAGCAAATAAAGCCACCCATGTGTGCCCTACTTTAGAAAACTAGGTATAAATTGAAACAGTTGCCGTTTTTATTTAGCTTGATTCGGCATGGAAACACACTGGAGGCCATTGTACTAGTGTATTCCTGCACCTTTAAGAAAAAATAGGCTATTATAAAAAGAATAAAATAAAAAAATAGGCTATCTTCAGGCATACATGCCCTCAATTCATTCATTGCTATATATGGTCCAAGATGGAGACTCTCAAAGCATTATGGACTATATTACACAGAGGGGCCTTGATGAGGGAGTATTGCTTCCACATACTGTATGTTTGCAGATGCTGTACAATAGGGATGGGCTTTATGTTTGGGTCGAACATGAGTTCGACTTGAACATTGGCTGTTCGCCCGTTTGCCGAATAGCGAACAATTTGGGTGTTAGCAGCAAATTCAAAAGCCACGGAACACCCTTAAAAGTCTATGGGAGAAATCAAAAGTGCTAATTTTAAAGGTTAATATGCAAGTTATTGTCATAAAAAGTGTTTGGGGACCTGGGTCCTGCCCCAGGAGACATGTATCAATGCAAAAAAAAGTTTGAAAAAGGGCCGTTTTTTCGGGAGCAGTGATTTTAATAATGCTTAAAGTGAAACCATAAAACTGTAATATTCCTTTAAATATTGTACCTGGGGGGGTGTCTATAGTATGCCTGTAAAGTGGCACCTGTTTCCCATGTTTAGAACAGTCTGACAGCAAAATGACAATATTCTAAAGGAAAAAAAGTAATTTAAAACTACTCGCGGCTGTAATGAATTGTCAGTCCGGCAATACACATAAAAGTTTACTGATAAAAAATGGCCTGAAATGATTTTAAGGGGAACCCGTACCAAAATTTAAAAAAAAAATGGTGTGGGGTCCCCCCAAAAATCTATACCAGACCCTTATCCAAGCACGCAACCTGGCAGGCCGCAGGAAAAGAGGGGGGATGAGAGAGCGGCCCCCCTCCTGAACAGTACCAGACCACGTGCCCTCAACATTGGGAGGGTGCTTTGAGGTAGCCCCCAAAGCACCTTGTCCCCGTGTTGATGGGGAGAATGGCCTCATCCCCACAACCCTTGCCCGGTGTTGTGGGGGTCTGCGGGTGGGGGGCTTATCAGATTCTGAAAGCCCTCTTTAACAAGGGGACCCCCAGATCCCGGCCCCCCCATGTGAATTGGTAATGGGGTACAAATGTACCCCTACCATTTCATAAAAAAAGTGTCAAGAATGTTAAAAAAAGACAATAGACGGTTTTTGACAATTCCTTTATTAATATCATCTTCTTTCCCTGCTTCTTCTTCCATCTTCTTCTGGTCTTCCTTCGGTGTTCTTCTTCCTCCATATTGTTCCTCCCCCACTCCTTCCTCTATCTTCCGCCACTCTTCTCATCCGGCATCTTCTTCTCCGCTTCGTCCTCCGATCCGCCTCAATGGGAGTCTCCCACTGTGTGACGTTTCTGTTCAGGTGACAGCTCTTATATAACAGAGGGCGGGGCCACCCAGTGCCCCGGTTCCCCTCTGACGCATGGAGACTTCCCTATGGCTTTCCCCATGTTGTCAGAGGGGGTGGGGTCACCCGTTTACATAAACAGGTGACCCCGCCCCCCCTGACAACACGGGAAAAGCCATAGGGAAGTCCCCGTGCATCAGAGGGGGTGGGGTCACCGGGTGGCCCTGCCCTCCGTTGTACAAGAGCTGTCACCTGAACAGAAGCATCACACAGCGGGAGACTCCCATTGAGGTGGTTAATATGCAAGTTATTGTCATAAAAAGTGTTTGGGGACATGGGTCCTACCCCAGGGGACATATATCAATGCAAAAAAAAGTTTTTTTGGGAGCAGTGATTTTAATAAAGTGAAATATTCCTTTAAATTTTGTACCTGGGGGGTGTCTATAGTATGCCTGTAAAGTAGCGCATGTTTCCTGTGTTTGTAACAGTCCGAGAGCAAAATTACATTTCTAAAGGAAAAAAAAAAAGTAATTTAAAAGTGCTAGCGCTGGTGCCGGCTATTAATGAATTTTCGGTCCCAACAATACACATAAAAGTCATTGAAAGTCATTGAAAAATTAAAAAAAAAATGTGTAGGGGTCCCCCAAAATTCCATTACTAGGCCCTTCAGGTCTGGTATGGATATTAAGGGGAACTCCGCGCCAAAATTTAAAAAAGAATGGCGTGGGGTTCCCCCCAAAAATCTATACCAGACCTGAACTGGTATGGATATTAAGGGGAACTCCACACCAAAAAAAAAATGGCGTGGGCTTCCCCCCAAAAATCCATACCAGACCCTTCAGGTTTGGTGTGGATTTTAAGGGGAACTCCGCACCAACATTTAAAAAAAATGGCGTGGCGTTCCCCTAAAAATCCACACCAGACCCTTATCTGAGCACGCAACCTGGCAGGCCACAGTAAAAGAGGGGGGATGAGAGAGCGCCCCCCCTCCTGAACCATACCAGGCCACATGCCCTCAACATGGGGAGGATGTCTCCATGTTGATGGGGACAACGGCCTCATCACCACAACCCTTGCCTGGTGGTTGTGGGGGTCTGCGAGGGGGCTTATCGGAATCTGGAAGCCCCCTTTAACAAAAGGGACACTCAGATCATGGCCCCCCCTATGTGAATTGGTAAGAGGTACATTGTACCCCTACCATTTCACAAAAAGAAAGTGTCAATGTTAAAAAAACCACAGGAGACGGCTTGGGACAAGTCCTTTATTAAAAATAGAAAAATAAAAAAGAGATTCCAGCGATGTAATCAAATAAATCCATGCTCCTACTCCAGCAATGTAATCCAATTCTCAATCTCCAGCGATGGATGATCTCCAGCAACTCCAGCGAGGAACACGCACAGGATCCTGCCTCCACCAGAGGCACCCAGCCAATGACATGGCGCTAGCTTGACAGCTCTTATGTAGCTGAGGGTGGGACCAACCGTCACGCAACACCATCCTCCTCTGACAAGGGGAAACACCGGGGTTTCCCAGTGACGTGTACAAGTGACCCCGCCCCTATGATGCAACGGGAATCCTGCATTGCATCAGAGGGGCAGGGTCACCCATACACGTCCCTGGGAAACCCCGACGTTTCCCCCTGTCAGAGGGGGCGAGGGTCACATGACGGGTGGCCCCGCCCTCAGCTACATAAGAGCTGTCAAGCTAGCGCCGCGTCATTGGCTGAGTGCCTCCAGTGGAGGCAGGATCCTGTGCGTGTTCCTCGCTGGAGATCATTCATCGCTGGAGATCGAGAATTGGATTACATCGCTGGAGTAGGAGCATGGATTTATTGGATTACATCGCTGGAATCTCTTTTTTGTTTTTTATTCTTTTATTTTTAATAAAAGACTTGTCCCAAGCCATCTCCTGTGGATTTTTAAAATTTTGACACTTTCTTTTTGTGAAATGGTAGGGGTACATTGTACCCCTTACCAATTCACATGGGGGCGGGATCTGGGGGTCCCCTTTGTTAATACCTTTGTGATTCCGATAAGCCCCCGCCCGCAGATCCCCACAACCACTGGGCAAGGGTTGTGGGGATGAGGCCCTTGTCCTCATCAACATCAGGACATCCTCCCCATGTTGAGGGCACGTGGCCTGGTACGGTTCAGGAGGGGGGTGCTTCTCTCTCGTCCCCCCCTCTTTTCCAGCGGCCTGCCAGGTTGCGTGTTCGGATAAGGGCCTGGTGTGGGTTTTTGGGGGAACCCCATGCCTTTTTTTTATTTTGGCGTGGAGTTCCCCTTAAAATCCATACAGGTCTGGTATGGATTTTTGGGGGGAACCCCACACCATTTTTTTTTAAATTTTGGCACGGAGTTCCCTTTAATATCCATACCAGAACTGAAGGGCCTGGTAATGGAATTTTGGGGGACCCCCATGCATTTTTATTTTTCAATGACTTTCAATGACTTTTATGTGTATTGTCGGGACTGACAATTCATTGATAGCCGGCACTAACGCTAGCACTTTTAAATGACTTATTTTCCATTTAGAAATGTAATTTTGCTCTCGGACTGTTATAAACACACTTTTACATGAAAGCCGACCGCTGTCTGAAAAGAACGATATCAAGATGATACCTAAACTTGCAGGCATCATTCTGGTATAACCACTCAAAGTCCAGCAACATACCAGTACATCGCTGGTCCTTGTTGGACATATATTGTAATGTTCTTTTTTTCATGCAGCCTGTGGGCTGAATGAAAAAAGAGATTGATCAGTGGGTATGCCCACCATTAGAATACCACCATGCATAAACCCACTTCTAATGAAAGGCATGCATGCACTAATCTTTTTTTTTTTAACTGTGGTGGTGAAATCCCTTCCTGTAGCGCTGGAGTCGCTGATTTACGTAATGTGAGAGCAAACGCTGTTGCTGTCAAGATAAATAAATCAGTGCTGCAGCTGAATGGCGTACCCGAAAATCAAACAATGGTAACAATAAAACATTAACTCAATAAAACAACAACAATCTGTGCCAAAAAAGACTAAAAATATACCCCGAAGAATGGGGGCAATCCACCCCTAATGTTAGGGGCAAATCTTCCCTCCACCCCTGCCCCATGCTTCAGCATATATGCTCTTTTTTAAATTTAACTGTAGCGGTGAAATCACCTCCTACAGCGTTGGAGTCGCCAATTTATGTATTATGAGAGCAAATGCTGTTGCTGTCAAGATAAATAAATCAGTGCTGCAGCTGAATGGCGTACCTAAAAAGCAAATAATGGTTAACAATAAAACACAGTAAACAGTAAAGTATAACATAATTATATACCTGAAAAGCAAACATGATAAAACACAGTAACAATAAAACATTGCAATTAAAAAATACAGTAAAACAGAGCAGAAAAATAGAGAGAGAACCATAGAGAGAGAATAGAGAGAGAATAAAATGACAACTATTTTTGGCTTTTTTACTTTATTTAGTCTGTGCAGTGCTGTACCCTACACTAATACTCCACTAGTGTGTGGTAGCGTTTGAAACATTCACCGATGCAAAGACCAGGTTGGCCAGGACAGGAGGGACAACAATAGTGGGTGTCACTCTTATGTCCACATTTTCCATAGACACAATATCTTCTTTGGGGTGATCAATTGGTAGGGGTACCAGGGAGGGCATACAGAAAATGCCTCTCATGCAGCTGACTTTCTACATTTGCATTGAAAAGTTGGGCCACAGCACCGTCTGGAAACAGAAGGGCTGTGATGATCTCTTCCTAGAATTTAAGGAAGGATCCAGTTCGTCCTGATGCTTTGTATAGCATATAAGCGTTCAGCAGAGCCAATTGGAATAAGTATACAGACAATTTTTTGTACCAGGGTCTGGCCTTACGGGCAATTAAGTACGGCACCAACAACTGGTCGGTGAGGTCCACCCCTCCCATATTAAGGTTGTATTCGTGGACACAGAGGGGTTTCTCCACAATAACAATCACCGTAGGAATTTGGACTGTCGTGTCTGCATGAAGGGAGGACAGAATGAAAACATTCCGATTATCCCTCCACTTCACTGCAAGCAAATTATTTTTGATTTTACTTGATATACTTGATTGGAAGTAAACAAGGCTGTGAACTGTTGGTTGAAGTGATTTACGAGGGGCTGAATTTTGTAGAGCCAATCGTATTCAGGGTCACCCCATGGATGTCAAAGTTCATTGTCATTAAAATGTATGAACCGCAAGATTGGCTTGTATCGTGTCCTGGTCATGGAAGCAGAGAACACGGCATATGGTGAATTGGGTCAGTGAACCAATATGACCGCAACTCACTTTTTTTAGTTATGCCCATGAGGAGGGATAGGCCCAGGAAGGTCTTAAATTCAGAGACTGTATTAGGTCTCCAATCTCTGGCAAGGGTAAACTGGGAATTAACGGCGATGAATTGACCAGCATAAAAACTGCTTTGGTCCACAATAGATCTATAGAGATCTTCCGTGAAAAACATTGAATAAAAATCAAGTTTCCACCTGAATTCTGGGTTGGCCAGTGAATGGGGAAAGTACGGGTGCTGCAGAAGTGGTGGGCTCCCTATTCAGATTGGCAAATGCAGTGAGAAGGGCACTATGGGCTCAGCGGGCCTGTTTTTGTCTTCTTGGTGGCTGCAGGACACTACTTGTGCTAGCCACCGCACCAGCTTGAACTGCACTTATGGGACTCACCACGTCACCAAGTGTTACTGAAGTGTTGGATGTACGACCAGGATGTACTTGCTGCTGGTGCATGCCAGTTCACCTGTAAAGAAAAGGTCAGACAGTGCAAAACCAGTCCTAACACATAGCAGCTGGACACCGAAGGTCAATATAAAAAATCCTTAAATGAACAATAAAAGCAAAGCGGTGCAGCGCTCAAAAGCAGTATGAATAAAGTCCCAAAGCATGTAATTCCCGTAGAAATAAGTACATGTCACATCAACAGACAGAGAGGGGACTCCCTAAAGGTGAATAGGGTGTTGTAATGGAACGATGGTAACAATTGTGCTCCCAAATCAGTGTATTCCACCACCAGAAGTGCAGGCCGCTCACTTTCTTAAATGGACCCACTGAGCTAACAGATAGGTCACTAATGCAGTCCCTTCATAGGGGTAATGGTAAAGATGAGTAGACTGACTTCATATATGTCCTCCCCTCAGTCATGCGATATCCAAATAGCATATTCATCGGCATACACAGGTCATGTTAAAACAAAATAAAAAACAGTGCTCTCCATACAATAAAAGTGACTTCTTTATTGAATAAAATTTACTCACAAGAGTGGTACTGAGTCCCAGTGCTGGAGTACACAACATATATATAAAAACCAGCAGGTAGGTGGCTGTACTGACGTCACAAAGCCCCTCGCACGCGTATCGTCCGTTGGTAAGGACTTCCTCAGCGAATCTGTTTAGGGGCCCGTGCGTCAGTTCTTTTATATCATCCTGGTTCATCAAACAATTGATTTCAAACCACCCCACCCTTCCTGTAATCATAGATTGAATGTGTGCTAGTATTTCATTGGTGAATGGAATAGGAGTAGCAAAAAAGTATGGGGCGACCTCATAGGCCAGTGGAATATACACACACCCCCATAATCTCTTGAAACACCCACCTTAACCAGCTGAATCAGCAACACATCTATAATTTAACACTTATGCCCCGTACACACGGTCGGATTTTCCGATGGACATTGTCCGATCGGAGCGTGTTGTCGGAAATTCGTGTGTGGGCTCCATCGGACATTTTCCATCGGATTTTCCGACACACAAAGTTGGAGAGCAGGAGATAAAATTTTCCGACAACAAAATCCGATCGCGTCAATTCCGACCGTGTGTGGCCTGTTCCGACGCACAAAGTGCCACGCATGCTCAGAAGAAATTCCGACACGGGACAGCTCGTTCTGGTAAACTTAGCGTTCGCAATGGATACAGCATTTTCGTCACGCTGCAATGTTCAAAATGGTTTAATACAGCGCACTCTCTTCTTCTTTATAATGTGACAAAAATTAAGTCGTTTTGCTGCTCATATTCACACAAACTTTTATTTGTGTTTTTTTAGTGGGATTCCCTGAATATATTGTTATTAGTTGTCACATCTGACAGTTTTAAATTTTTTTATTTTTTTTTATTTTGGATTTTAAGCCTTTTTTTTTCTTTAATGTTTGGATTTTTTCCAAGTCTGATCTTTGTTCAATGTTATTTTTATTTTTACTCCAGAATATTTTTGGGTGTGTTTTGTGTGTCAAGTTACCCCAACACCATTGATATCTTTTATTATTTAATCTCAAGGAGATTGTTTGGTGTTGGTGTCCCTTGTTCATTTCACATTGTATATTTGAAATGTACCTGAATCCTCACAAACAAACTGTCCTTTTTGAAGTAAAACACATAGGAGAGTATAATTCAAAACAAAAATCCTTTATTAAGGGATCAGAACCAAACAAAGAGGAAGGCAACACTGGATCAACAGGAGAAATTAGCGAAGCCTGGGACCCCCACGGCAGACATCAATTCTTCAACATCAAAATTGGTGGCCTGAGGAGTCCATATGTAAGGGAGTGCAGTCTGGTCCGGAATTCACAGAGACTCGGATAGCAGCAGATGACATCTGTGTCCCCAGGCTGTGGTACCACAAGAGGCTGCATTTTTTGGCCGACCAGACTGGATCCAGGGTCCTCACTTTCTGGTCTTCCTTTCACGCTTCCTTCCGGGCTGTGGCTGTGCAGTTGGAGATGTGGCAGGAGGAGGAGTAGGACCTGGAGGAGGAGGAGGAGGAGGACCTGCAGGAGGAGGAGGACTGGGAGGACCTGGAGGAGAAGGAGGAGGAGGAGGAGGACCTGCAGGAGGAGGAGGATGACCATCCCAAAGATGTGTGTGAGGTGTAATTTGGCCCCTCATACCTTTCTCCAGAGCCTCCGATATGAGGGCCTCACACATGGCTTTTTGGCCCTCCACCATCCTCTGCATTTTATATGCTATGAAGGCAGCAATGTTCTCCTGCCTGGTGTGTGGTGCTCCCAGGACCTCTGTAGCCCTCCAAAAGAATGCTATAGCCGCCTCCTCTAGGGTACTCCTCCTACTGCCACTTTCTGTTTTCAGGGGGGGTGGAGGGACCTTGATATCAGCCAGCCGGCTCGGCCCGGCCACCTCCTGGCTGAGACTTCCCTGTGTATGAGAAAGGGACATAGTTTTAGTTTTTGCATCATCAATCACAATCCTAAATTAGTACTCCCAACTAACATCTAGTTAACATCATTGATTGGACAAGCAGAAATATTTAGAGGAATGCTATACCTGGCTCAATCTGGGCTCCTCCACATGTGGCCTGGAAGGCCCAGGTTGGGCGTCAGAAGCCTCAGCTGGGGGGGGAAGGAAGCGTGGAAGGAAGACTTTAGAGGGATGGCCTGGGTTCAGTCTGGCCTGCCAGAAAGTGCAGCCTGTCATAGTACGACATCCTGGGGACATAGATGTCATCTGCTGCTCCGGATCTCTGTGAATCCAGGACTTTCTTGCGCTCCCTCAGATATGTGCTCCTCAGGCCACCAATGAAAATCTTTAAATAAGTGATGTCTGCCGTGGGGATCACCTGCTTCACAATTTCACACAATTGCTCCAGTGCTGCCTTCCTCTTTGCTTGGTTCTTGAAATGGGGGTGGGTAATCTCTCACAGACAGGGCAGCTCACTTAGCATATCTATGAATACTGACATGAAGTCATTATCTTTCATTAAGATATCCATGTTCACTGCAAGACACAACACAAGACAAAGCCTAATGTCACACAAAACTCTCCTAATCTTGTTACAATATAGGCCTCAATCTAGAAGCAGTATAGGCACAAGTTTGTCTCTTACCTTCGTTCTTACGATCGGCGCGTCCAATGCTCCTTCCTCCGCTCACAGATCGTACGTAATACGCACGCGTGTTACGCTTTATACACACTGCGCATGCGTGTAACTCCGCCCGCCCCTGACGTTCTTTCTAGTGTATTCCCCGCCCCTTTTCGTTCGGCGCAGTGGGGGAAGAGCATGATGGCGGAGTTACAACAGGTGCGTGATAATTCTAACAACGAGGAGGAGGAAAGCCCGGATCCAGGCACGTCCCGATCCAGAAGGAGACGTTTTAAGGCCACAAATATGTCATTTGGGGAGATGTTGGAGATGGTCGACATCATGGAGAAGTCCGACTATGACGGAAAATATGGGCCTTACCCCAACCCGAACATCCGAAAGGCCAAGATCATGGCGAAAGTGGTTAGGAGTCTTGAGCGGAATTTCGGGGTCCGAAGATCGAAAGATCAGCTCAGGAAGCGGTGGTCGGACCTGAAGTTGAGAGAGCCAGAGCAGTACCGAAAGATCCGGAGAGTGCTGCAAAAAAGTAAGTAGTTGTGCTGTGTTCCTATTCTTTCTGTCTTTATTCCGTTCGTTCTGCTCCATATGCTTTTATTAATTGTAACGTTTAAAAAGGTCAACTTTAATGTTCATGGGCCCATTATTCGTTCGTATCAAACATTTTTCTTTCGGCCTCTAGAACACCATTGTTTAGGCCATATGCATTTTCACACATTTTTTTGGGCCTACTTGAATGCCAAATATTTGTTTGTGTAGATGGATTTGTTACTAGAATGAAATGCAAACTAGATTGTGTGTAAGGAGAGGACACTGAGCAGCTGTTTTCACATCTGGACACTGGAGCACTAGTGTTGGACCCCAGAACACCCTTTTTATTAGGGGGCCACACAGGTGCTCCAGTGTATACTATAGGGGGGGGCTACATCTGTGAAGCTTGTACCAAACAGGTAAAGTATTGCAGCTTGACAAAGGACACTAAAAAAGATACATCTTGGAACTCGGCTAAAATAGACAATTGTACCCCACTTCCAAGCAATGTTTCCTATTTCTAGTTCTGCCATCAAATATCTGTGTGCTAAGTATACCATTTTTGTTTTACATAGGTGAGAAAAGACTCGGAGGACACCCCTCATCCGAGGAGACCAGAGCCCCCCCTCTGGAAGAAGGGGAAATACCAACCCAAGAAGCTGAGCAGGAGGAAGAAGAAGAGGTGGTGGAGATTGGCACCACAACAGGTGAGTGTCTGCGACCACAGGCTCAGGTAAAAGAGATGGATGTTGGCAGATTTTTGAGACCTTTTTTTTTGTTCTTTATCTCTTTTTAGGTGATCGTGATCCAGAACGCTTTACATCTGAAAGTGCCCAGATACTCATCGGGGAGATCATGGGGTGTAATCTCCAATTGCAAAACATCCAGCAACAAATCACTGATGTTATTAAAAAAAATAATAACATCATTGATGTTTTGGGCGAATTTAGACCCCACAAAATCACCTGTTTTATCTGACGAAAATTTTTACAATGTTTAGAAAAGCCAAATTTGGAGGATGCACACAGTGTGCCAACATGTGCTATCTGCCATCACGGGAGATCAATGGACGCGTTTTGGGGGTGCAACCCCTTCCTCAATTATAAAGTCGCATTGAGGAAGGGCTTGCTCCCCCAAAACACGTCCCTTGATCCCCCCTGATGGCAGATAGCACATGTTGGCATTCGTAAATTGGTGTGCATCTTCCAAATTTGGCTTTTCCAGGGGTGATTTCCCCCCATCTGAACGCTATATCAAACACAGTTCCTAAATACTCATGTCTGATATAGCCTTCAGGTTTTACCATATGTGAACTTTGTAAGTTCAAGTTTTTTGGCTTTCTTGTTGGTTTTACACAGGCCTGTTTTATCTGAAATGGATATTTCGATTTTTGAGAATGCTACTGCAAACATTGTTATACAACAAACATGTTGTTTTGTTTTAAAAACCTTTGGGAAATGCACATGTGATTGTGCAGGTATAAAAAAGTGCCTTACTCAAGAATGTGTGGATTATTGTCTCAACACTACAACACTTTTGGGGTGATGTAATTGCTGTTTTATGCAAAAATGGGGGTTATTTCCTAAGGGCAAATACACTTTGCACTACAAGTGCAGGTTCAGTGCAGTTGCAAGTGCACTTGTAGTGAAATGTGTTTTTGCATTTAGGAAGTACCAGCCAACAGTGTTTTTTATAAGGGTACCCAATCACGACATTTTCTGCACTCAACACATTTCTGTCAGGGTCAGCTAAAACAAACACAAGCAGTAAATGTCCACAAAGATTTTCTTTTGGTTGTTTTTTATTTGAAAAAGGTGTCACAGATTGTCTGGCATATTGATAGCCCCCCTACCTGCAAAGAACTCCAGGTAGCGTAACCGGACATCATTCAGGGATGGCAAGCCAGGACGGCCACTTTCAAGCGCCATCAGTGTTGATGGATTTGGGATTCTGGCCTCAGGCCCAACTGAGCCAGCATAGTTGGCTGAATGTTTTCTTAAAAAATTATGGAGAACACAGCAGGCAAGTATTATATGGTTCAGTTTATACTCCGCCATATGGATGGGTGTCAGAAATAATCAGAACCGGCTGGCCAGGATTCCAAATGTGTTCTCCACCACTCTTCGGGCTCTGGCCAGCCGGTAATTAAAAACCCTCTGTTCCGGGGTGAGGGTCCTCATCGGGGATGGCCGCATCAGGTGGTCCCCCAGCGCAAATGCTTCATCAGCAACGAACACAAATGGGAGACCTTCAACATTGTCCTCTGGAGGTGGCAAGTCCAAGCTGCCATTCTGGAGACGCCTGTAGAACTCCGTCTGGGCGATCACTCCACCATTGGACATCCGGCCATTCTTCCCCACGTCCACATACAAGAAGTCGTAATTAGCCGACACCACCGCCAACATCACTATACTATTAAACGCTTTGTAATTATAATAGTACGACCCCGAGTTGGGTGGTGGGACGATGTGGACGTGTTTCCCATCAATTGCCCCTCCGCAGTTAGAAAAGTCCCACCGCTGGGCAAAGTGGGAGGCCACAGTCTGCCATTCCTGTGGCGTTGAAGGAAACTGTTGAGGAAAAAACAATAAACATTACTATTTTTTCTAAGATACATGGCAAGCAGATTAGACACAAACATTATGGGGCAACCTCCAGATAGCATTTACTAAGAGGAATTTAACAAGGCCAAAGTATAAGGTACACCTATCATATTCCCCCTCCCCCCCTCTCATGGACCATTTCTAACATTATAGGGGGGGGGAACTCTTGGACAGGTAACCCTCTTCACTTCATTGAGAGATGAATGCCTAAATACAGGGTATTACTTGTAACAGCCCCTCCTTAGTTACACTATTGGCAGCCCACTGGACAGGTAAGAAGTGTCAGAATACAAAGATGTAAATACACACTGTACACATTTGAGGACATTTGGACATTCTGCTATTACCTATCAAGATAATAATAGAATAACAAAACTTTAAACAGTACCATTGGAAAGTATACAGGCAGGCCCTTGCACTACATGCTTTGGGGAATTCATCCATACATCTGACCAGTAAAGAGATGGATATAGTGTGTATGGGTTTGGCAAAGTCAGCAGATAGATGATTGAGGATAGACAATTGGGATCAGCTGACTTAGCAGTTGGGGGAGGGAGGGTTAAAAAAAAATTGGGGACACCACAAAAAAAACCCTCTGGCACTCTGCCTGAATTGAAATCAAAAATCACATTTCCAAACATTTTAGGGGGTGTTTGGGGTAAAGCACTACTATAGAGCTGATAAAATACATTGTTAAGTGACTACATGAGGTGAATATAGGGCAGGAGACACCATGCTGGAGAGGTTATTGAAGGGCAAATATGTATGAAGGACCTAACATAATAATTACATAACAATCCAGCATGCATGAGGACAAAGGGGACATTCACAGCATATTACAATCAAGGTAATTAGGGAATGAGGGAAGAAATACAAGATATTATCAAACATTAAATACAATAAAATGTGAGATAAAAGGATAAAAATCTTACCTTCATATACTCCTTCTGCAGGACCTGGATGATGGCAGAACAGGTCTCTGGGATAATGATCCCCAGAGCCTGGGGAGAGATGCCTGTCGAGAACTTTAAGTCCTGCAGGCTTCTCCCTGTCGCCAAATACCGCAAGGTAGCGACCAACCTCTGCTCCGGAGTGATGGCTTGCCTCATGCAGGTATCCTGCCTGCTGATATAGGTGGTCAGCGAAGCCAACAAACGGTGAAACACGGGGTCCGTCATCCTGAGAAAGTTCCTGAAATCATCAAGATTATTCTCACGGATCTCACGGAGCAAAGGCATATGAGAGAACTGGTCACGCTGAAGCAACCAATTCTTGGTCCATGAACTCCTCCCCACCCTGTTCATGGACTGGACTTGTGTCAAGGTCAGGACCCCAACACCAAGCCCCCGCACAGCACGAACTCTACGAGGAGTACGCATACGAAACATGGCTAGAAAACGATCGGCTGCTCAGAACGAAGTAACAGAACGCACTGAAGAACAGCAAGGCCTGTGAAGAGCGACCTGAAAAACAGCAACGAGCAGGCAAGATCACACAGAAAACTCCGATACAAACTGACTGCACGCACTGAAGAGCAGATACAAACCCACAAGCACAAACTGAACGGCAGAAAACGATCTGAAAGCCACGAGTCTGAAAAAGCGCGAATCGTCTCTCACCAAACTTTTACTAACACGAGATTAGCAAAAGGAGCCCAAAGGGTGCCGCGCTTGGTTCTGAACTGGCCTTTTCTAGTCTCGTCGTACGTGGTGTACGTCACCGCGTTGTTGGCGATCGGAAATTCCGACAACTTTGTGCGACCGTGTGTAGGCAAAACAAGTTTGAGCCAACATCCGTTGGAAAAAATCCTAGGATTTTGTTGTCGGAATGTCCGAACAAAGTCCGACCGTGTGTACGGGGCATTACACTGTGTTTACACTTACAGGCAGGGGAAGGATTTCATTCACCAGAACCAATCAGCAGGTCCAGGCCAGAAATCATTGGCCTGGGCCTGAATATTGATTGATTCTGGAACGAATCCTAAGGTCGTGAGCATGGCGGGGGCACGCAGGCGCACCCCCTGCCAGTTAGAGTGCGCCCTGTTTTGCTCAGGGGTGCCATTCTGCCCCGTAAAAAGACGTAAGCCGGTCAGGAACCAGTTAATTCAACAGTCAAGAAAACAAAAGTTTTTGATATTACCATTTACTAGTAGAAGTTACTGCACTTAACCACTTCCTGACCAGCCGCAGCAGTTATACTGCGGAAGAGTGGCTCTATTTTGCGAATCACCTTACCGGTACTACGCTTCATTTAATAGATATAGCGCAACTGCCGCATGGCGCTGGAGCCGATGCACATTGCCGGCGGCTGCGATGTCTTCAGCCACCCGTGATCACTTCACAGCGAGTCAGAATGGGGATCTGCCAATGTAAACAAAGCAGATTCCCGTTCTTTCAGGGGAGTACAGTGTGATTGTCTGCTCCTAGTGATCAGGAAAAGCGATCTCACTGTACTCCCAGTCAGTCCACTCTCCCACAGTTAGAAACACCTCCCTAGGACACACTTAACACCTTGATCACCCCTAGTGTTAACCCCTTCTCTGCCAGTGCCATTTATATAGTAATCAGTGCATTATTAGAGCACTGAATGCTGGATAAGTGTCACTGATCCCAAAAATGTCAAAAGTGTCCGATCTGTCTGCCGCAATGTAACATTCTCGCTAAAAATGACACCTGCACTCTGGGTGGCCAAGAGTGTGTCCTGCCATGCAGTCTGTACAGGGCCCTATGATTTCTAATTGTGGCCCTGCTGATAGGACAGTGGAGAGGATAATTGGTTCACTGCTTCAGCAGCTTGATTTGACCCCAACCAGAGGCAAGGACAAAGTGCGGGATGGGAATTTTGAGAAAGTAGAAGTTATTGATGGGACCCAGGAGCAGGAGCATGCATGCAGAGAGAGCCAGCAGGGACTGAGGTGCAAGCGGCCTGCAGTACAGGAGAAGTTGGGTGGAGAGAGATGACTGCAGCAGAGAGTGCTGTGTACAGAACCGGGTGAAGCATGAGGAGTGTGAGCCAGGAGAGAGAGTAGCTGTGCAGGGAAAACCCTGTAGAGCCCTTCTGTAAACATCCTTACAGACTGACCTCATTAGAAACCAGACATTGAAGCCTAACTCCATGTTTACTATTTGCTTCACTTACATATGTGTCTGCTGGGGGTGCTGTATACACTGTATATACACCCACAATTTGTCACAGCATGGCAAGAGTGCTAGTTATTGTCCTCTGGGTCCTCAAGGCTGAATCCCCCCTCCAGGAAAAAAAATTATCTACAGCCCTGTCTAAACCCACCCTGAGACACCCACCACATTCAGTCACAAAATAGTTAATTGCTTTTACCAACACAACTTGGCTGATAGAGAAAAAGATGTATTTTCCGAGACTATACATACTACTCAAATGGATGTACAGATTGTATATTTACATTCTCTGAGCTAATACAATGCCTCACACATCTCATCATCAAAGGTTCTTTTCACCAAATGGCATGATAGTTTTTTCTGTTCTAATTGTAATAGTTGATTTCACTGGCATCTGATGCCAATGCCTTTGCTTCCCAACTCTTTGATGGGAACTACCTCTCCATCAATCAACTGTGATGTCCATAAAGCAACTATTATTGTCAACATTATCCAAACTTAAGCCAGAATAAAAAATAATGAGCAAACACTAATTTACCAGTAAAAAATAATTGGAAAAGGAGATCTCCAGGAAATATATCTGGGAAAATCAGCAGGAATTAAGTGTTAATTGAACTTACCTCTGTTGTCTCCTTTCTAAACTCTTTTAAAACTGTGTTTAGAGCACATTAGTACAGTTAACTCTGTGCTTTCAGTTCCTGCACATTCTACTTCTTGGCCCTGCTGTTTTAGAAATAGAATTAAACACTTCAAATGGCAACTAAAGACTTCTATTGTTTTGGAATCTACTGCCTTCTGTCAGTTAACCATATACTGCATCTAGGATAGAAACAAGAAATGATCTATCTCAATCTGTTTTTTTTTTTTTATTCTGAGTAAAGATGTATCTTTCTTGAAAAAAGACATATCAGATCTCTTATTTATAGATCTATTATTTTGAATAACGACTCTCAAAACCACAATTCAAACTTTACTCATACTGGTTAAATTTGTTTAGGAAGGAACTTGCTACAGCAAACTCAAAACATCTTTTGTAATTCAATTAGTACACAGGTCCTCCAAACTTAGTATGATAGAGTCCCTTAATGCCTAAAGCCTCGTACACACGATCGGATTTTTCGACGGGTAATGTGTGATGACAGGCTGTTGGCGGAAAATCCGACCATTTGTGCGCCCCATCGGACCATTGTTGTCAGATTTTCCACAGACAAATGTTGGCTTTAAAATTTTCTGAGGACAAATGTCTGTTGTTGGATTTTCCAAGCGTGTGTACACAAGTCCATCGGACAAAAGTACAAACACGCATGCTCAAAAGCAAGGACGAGCCAGAAGCGGTCGGTCTTGTAAACTAGCGTTCGTAATGGAGAATTAACATTCGTGACGTGGCAAATTAAGAAATCTCGAAATGCAGTGCACATTCTCTACTTCTTTAATGGGATACTAATGAAGCTGCTTTGCTGGTGATACTGATGGAGTTATTGCAAGCAAATTTTCAAAGGCTTTTTTTTTCTAGTGATATCAAGAATAATATTTTTACGCTTGTTTTTTTTTTTTTTTTTGGTGCAAGTTACCACAACACCATTATCCTGTAGTTTTTAAGATCAAAGATACAACTATGTTGGTGTCCCTTGTTAATTTTACATTGTATTTTTTAAAATGTAACTGCCTACTCCCAAACTGTCATTTGAAATAAAAAACATAGCCAAGTATTATTTTCCACAATTTTTTTATTGTGCATTAAAAAAAGAAAACAAATAAAATTAGACATTCTATCTGCCAATAGAACTTAACCAAAAAGTGCATTCTAATCTCAATATAACAAATCAAATCATTATTCAACCAAAAAATAAAATAAAAGCCTCATGCACGTGTCCTGCTTCTTAATATGGGGGTCAAAAATGCCAAGAGTTGGTGAAAGCAGGGGTCTGTTATCTGGAGATAATTCCGAAAATCATCCGAATTATTTTCCTGGAGCTACCGCAGCAAAGGCATATGACATAATTGGTCACGATTAATAAAGCAATCAATTTTTGGTCCAAGAAATCCTCCTCTTCCTGTTCCTGGACTGGACTTGGGTCAAATCAATAACTCCAAGGCCAATAATAAATAACACGTTATCTCCTCTGATTCCGCAACATGGCTGGTTGACGAACGGCCATTCAGAAACAAACTGAAAAGCGCAAAATGAAAAGCGCAAAATGAAAAGCGCAAATCAACGATTAACCAAACTTCTACTAACATGAAATTAGCAGAAGGAGCCCAAAGGGTGTCGCTAAAGAGCTGAAAAACCACGTAGTACGTCACTACATTCGTGTTTGTTGGCCGACAATTCCTTGCCGTTTGTATGCAAGACAAGTTCCTGGCCAATGCCCTTCGGACAAAAGTCCGAAGTTTTGTCTGCAGAAAATCCAATCATGTGTATGAGGCTTAAGAAGCACATTTAATTCCCAAATTCAGCTGTTAAAGCAATATTTCAGCCAAAATGATGAGCAACTAGCCATGCTGTGTGCTAATGCTGAAGCTCATTACTTCTTTGAGCCATCAGTAAAAACTAGAATTACTGCATAAAGGTACAAAATAAATACTTAAATAGTAGGCTATTTTTTTATTATTATTATTTTAACATAGGAAATAGGCTCACCCAGGAATAGTACCTTATTTAGTTTCTCATAAGCCCTCATGCACACAGGCTGTTAAAAAAACATTATGAAAATGCCAGTATCTTTGCAGTGATTTTTTTAAACTTTTTTCAGCTTTTTTCAGCGTTTTTGCATTAGCGTTTTTTAGCGTTTTTGAGCGTTTTTGAGCGTTTTTCCGCGTTTTTTTTTTTTTTTCAAATTCTTTTTTTTTTTTTCAATGGATCAAAAACGCTAAAAAGCGTTGGTGAATGATGTTTTTGAGCGTTTTTGAGCGTTTTTGAGCGTTAGAGCGTTTTTACAGCTGAAAAACGTCTCTCAGAACCCACTGGTCCTGGGTTTTTTTTACAGCTTAAAAACGCCTATGCCACTTGCAGCTCAAAAATGCCTAGGTGGGCATGAAGCCATAGACTAACATAGACAGGCCTTTTTAAGCTGCAAAAAAAGCTCAAAAAAGCAGCTGTAAAAACGTCCGTGTGCATGAGGACTTAATATAAAGATGGTGGATTGTATATAGTGAATTTTTAAGGTAACCACATCACAACATATAATGATTACAAAATATAAAATGTGCCGACCCTACGTATATGCATGTGACAGCTGCCCCTTTAAGTGTGAATCACACTAATAAATCGTACAAAAAATATAAAGTAGATGCTAATTAAACTACATGCATCCTAAAATTGACATGTGCTAAGTAATAAAGATTACACCCACTGTAATAATCACTATTGTGCAATAACCAAAAACAACAACAAATGCACAAAAAAATTGCACAAAAAATTCCACAAAGATGCTGTGAAAGAACCCTTTTTCGCTAATACCAGTGTTCTGTCAGTGATAACTTAGTGCATATACATTCAAAAACTGAAATAATGTGATAATCACTATTGTGCAATGCCAAAAACAAAAAATGCACAAAAAATGCACAAGAAATTGCAAAAAAAGTCACAAAAATTGCACAAAAAATGTCACAAAAATTGCACAAAAAATTCCACAAAGATGCTGTGAAAAAAATCCCAAATATTAATACCAGTGTTTTATCAGTGCTAACTTAGTGATAACCTTTGTTATCACTGATAGAACACTGGAATTAATATCAGTTTTTGTGTGATTTTGTTTGTGCATTTTTTTGTTGTTGTTTTGTTTTTGGCCTTGCACAATAGGTATCATCACATTATTTAAATTTTTGAATGTATATGCACTAAGCTAAGTTATCACTGATAGAACACTGGTATTAACGAAAACGTTTTTTTTTCACAGTATCTTTGTGCATTTGTTGTTGTTTTTGGTATTGCACAATAGGGATTATTACAGTGGGTGTGATCTTTATTACTTAGCACATGTCAATTTTAGGATGCATGTAGTTTAATTAGCACCTACTTTATATTTTTTGTATGACATCACAGCATATAAAGTAAAATAAAAATATTTCATTAATATGACTTAAAATAGATGATTTATCCCAAGATCCTTTAGGAGCTATAAACCAACATTGAACCCCACTGAAGTGTATGAGCCCATATATGGTCATGTCACATATGTCACACAGTATGTTTCAAATTGTGTTGGAGGAATGTGTAATTTTCTGGTGGGAATGTTTAAGCACCCAGATCAGCATTCAAGTGGGTCAACTTTATTTCAAAAACTGTATATTTCCAGGGTTGCTCTTTTAGTGGCATTAAAACTAGATATGTGAAATTCCTTTTGGAAATAGAAAAATGTTTAAAAAATGGCATGGGCCCCCCAGTCCATATCAGACCAAAAGGGTCTGGTGTGGATTTTAAGGGAAACCCCATGCCAAAAAAAGGCGTAGGGTCCCCCCAAAATCCATACCAGACCCTTATCTGAGAATGCAGCCCGGCAGGTCAGGAAAGGGAATGAGTGAGTGTTCCCCCCATCCTGAACCATACCAGGTCACATGCCCTCGACATGGTTTGGTGAGTGCTTTGGGGCGGGCGGCTCTGTCCCCCCACCCCAAAGCACCTTGTCCCCATGTTAATGGGTCTGCGGGCATGGGGGCTTATCAGAACCTGGAAGCCCCTTTTAACAGGGGGTCCTCCAGATCCCAGCCCCCCATCTGAATGGGTATCGGGTACATAGTACCCCTACCCATTCACCAAAAAAGTGTCAAAAAATAAAAACCACAAGAAAGTTTTTGACAAGTCCTTTATTAAAAAAATAAAAAAATAGTGTCCCTCGATGTACATCCTTCGTCAATCACATGCCTTCTGAACCCCCCAAAAAAGTGCTCCACCTCCTGGGAGGCCTCCCACCATCTGCCTGCTCTGTGCATTAAAAATTCTTATACAGGCAAGAGGTGGTGCCACCCGGCTACGTCACCCGGTGGCACTGCCCCTTCTGATGTCACATGGTGGTCCCGCCACTTGCCTATATAAGAACTGTCAGAGCAGTCAGACAGAGAGTAGCCTTCCAGAAATCAGAGCGTTTTAATTGTTTTCTATTTTTCAGGTCCGGAGGGCATCGTGATTGACAATGGATGTACATCGAGGGACACTATTTTTTTTATTTTTATTATAGAAACTGTTGTTTGTGGTTATTATTTTTTTACACTCTTTCGGTGAATGGTAAAGGTACTTGTTAAAGGGGGCTTCCAGATTTTGATAAGCCCCCCACCCGCAGACCTCGACAACCACAGTCCAGGGTTGTCAGAAAGAGGCCCTTGTCCCCATCCCCTTTGTTGATGGCTTGTGGCCTGGTATGGTTTAGGAGGGGGGTGCTCACTCATCCCCTCCCCTTTCCTTACCTGCTGGGCTGGCTGCATTCTCGGATAAGGGTCTGGTATGGATTTTGGGGGGACCCTATGCCTTTTTTTTTTAAATTTGGGCATGGGGTTCCCCTTAAAATCTACACCAGACCCAAAGGGCAACTTCTCACTGCTTAACCACTTCAGCCCCAGAAGGATTTACCCCCTTCCTGACCAGAGCACTTTTTTGTGATACAGCACAACTGTCGCGTTAACTGACAATTGCACGCTCGTGCGAAGTTGTACCCAAACAAATTTTTCATCCTTTTTTTCCCACAAATAGAGCTTTCTTTTGGTGGCATTTTATCACCTCTGTGGTTTTTATTTTTTGCGCTATAAACAAAAAAAAGCGACAATTTTGAAAAGCAATATTTTTTACTTTTTGCTATAATATATATCACCAAAAATATATAAAAAAACTAATTTCTTCCTCAGCTTAGGCCAATATGTATTCTTCTACATATTTTTGGTAAAAAAAATCACAATAAGCGTATATTGATTGGTTTACGCAAAAGTTATCACATCTATAAAATAGGGGATAGAGTTATGGCATTTTAATTATTATTAATTTTTATTAGTAATGGCGGCAATCTGCAATTTTTATCATGATTGCGACATTGTGGCGGACAGATTGGACACTTTTGACACTATTTTGGGACCACTGACATTTATACAGTGATCAGTGCTATAAAAAAATGCACTGATTACTGTGTAAATGTCACTGGCAGGGAAGGGGTTAAACACTGGGGGTTGATCATGGGGTTAACTGTGTTCCCTCAGCATGTTCTAACTGTAGGGGGAATGGGCTTACTAGAACATGACAGAGATCACTGCTCCCAATCACTGGGAGCAGTAGATCCCTGTCATGTTGCTAGGCAGAACAGGGAAATTACTTGTTTACATAAGTATCTCCCCATTCTGCATCTCCGTGCCATGATCGCGGGCCATTGGCGGACAACGAGTCCGCTGGAACCACGGGCACGCTCTCGCAGTGTGCATGCATCCGCTAGCCGCCGATGACTGAGTGACGTATGGGTACGTGGTTTTGTGCACCCGTGCCACTTTGCCAACGTATATCAGCGTGAGCTGGTCGGCAAGTGGTCAACAACCAACTATTTCTTCACACAGAATTTGGATCAGTCGATCGTTTTTCGACTGATCCGATTTCTAATCATTCTGAAAATTTGTTAGAACATTAATAAATTAAACTAATTTTAATGAAAACAAAATTAAATGTAATGAAAATAAAATGTGAATTCCGAAACCAAACTACACTAATTCCATAACGAAACAGAATTAGTAGGATTGGAGCACGGGACGCTGCCACAGACAAACAGGAGACGAGCTCGGCGCTCGTAGTTACTACACACTGCAGCATTGTTTTAAATGTAAGTTGATTGGGCTTGTTTTATTAAATAAATATACCTTTTATATGGGATCATGCTATGTGCGTCTCTTTCCCCCTCACACTGTACATCACTACTCTACCTGACGAACACTGAGGAGAGAGGCACGGGGACATATTCCAGTTTCCAGGCACGAGGACAGATTCCAGATTGGTGATACCCCTGGAGGCATACGAGCTCGGCGCTCGTGGATTGATGCCCACACTCACTTCATGAAAGTGAGTGCAACCTCCCCCCGTGTGTGTCTTGCCCCCCTCCACTGTGGTCGTTGCAGAGTTATTTTACATGCTGTATACTTTTTATTTTTTATATTTCGCTTGGCATGTTCATCATTGTCACTACCTTATACACGGAACGTCTACACCTGCGGGTCATTTGCAACACAGGCTGTAAACCTTACAGCTGTAAGGTAAGCGGCTTGCAAACACGGAGGTGTCCTCACTGAAGATCCCCCTTCCCTTCACGATTGGAATTGTTTTTTGTCTCTCATCACAAGTTTTTGTTTTTTGGACTGGATGATAGAACTAATATTCATGTTTGTCCTAGGGATTTGTCACTTGTAGTTCACCAGGATTTGGCACGTTTTTGCTAATGGGGCACTAGCCCACATATATATATATTTTTTTTGTTTGCATTGTGTCATTATTCATCCTATTTGTGTTAGTATATGCATTTTTGCTTTGCTATATTCAAGCAGTCACTGTTTCACAATTACCTTTATATATTAGGCTTTGTCTGCCTGCAACATTATAGTCATGTTGATCAGCTACGTTGCACTGCACTGCATCCCCACCATGTTCTTTTAGCATGTAGGATCCATTCATGCATTGGCCCGTTTCTGCTTTTTTGGTTCACTTTGCCACTGTAGTCATCTTTGTAGCTTCCCCCCCCCCTTCATCACAGCACAACTACCATCTTTCCCCACTTTTGTCTTATTTGTCCTGCCTTGGATCAGTACTTAGGTGTTGCAGCAGTGTCCTTTTAGCGTAGCCCCCCCCCGACAGCAAAGGAGTTTCCACTTTCACAGAATTAGTAACATAACGAATCTATCCAAAACTAAACAAAACAAAATTTTCCATTCTGCACGTCTAATTAAAACTCACTATGCCCTTTTTGACAATAACTTGGCAACAGTTCCTTGAACTGATTTTGCCTACCATAAGTCCTGATTGCATCCCCCACCCAATTGGGATTCTGCAGGGAGCTTAGTGCATGCTAGTTTAGTAAGCTTAGTGTAAGCTATGATGTAAACCAATATCATACAATACATATGAAAAATTCTCAAAAGTGAGAAATCCATATATCCACATCTAGTCCATGTCAAAAAAGAGGGGAAAGGGGATTGGGACTTTGAATGAAGCACGTAGGTATAAAGAATTCAGTTTATTATATAAATTAACATGCAAACACATAATCATGAGTAAGTATATATCCAATACAATTATGATAACTGGTACAATTCATAAAAATGTATATCTATACATACAATATAGACGGGTTGCCTGACAGATATCAATTGAATCATAGGGACACGGCATATAATAGCTTTATGCATTTCGTGGATTGTCCCAATCCCCTTTCTCCTCTTTTTTGACATATAGATAAGGATGGAAGCAATTGACCTTACCAGGTCACCGCCTCATATAAAGTCCCAACTGTTCTCCTTTTTCTTATCACATCTAGTCCTTAGTGAAAAAAGAAGTGAAAAATTTAAAGAAGTGAAAAAAAAGAGTCCACATTTAAAAAGGGTGCTTCAAGGTGCTTTCCTCACATAAAACACATGCCTCTTACCAGAAGGACTGGATCTCAAATTGTAGAGATCTAACTGGATCTCACGCATGTTTCGGCTACCAGGGATATCCCACTCATTAGGCTCCTAGAAGGGCGCTCCCGCCTTGTAGGATAATTGCTCCACTTTGTTACAATGTATCTCGTGTGTCCTCAGTGTCTATTCAAAGCATACCACTGTAGATTCTCTCGAGCATGGAGGACTATAGAAGGTAGAGGCTTCATAGTGCAGTACATTAAAAGCAACATTTAGACTAACCTATTCTGCCACGTCTTTGGTTAAAAAACCAAAAGGCATAGTGAGTTTTATGAAGTTGTCATTTTTTGTCACAATGTTTTGGAAAATTAATATTTTTTTCCCCTTAATTGTCAGCGTCATTATATAACTGGTGTAGTGGTGATCAGGGATAATGACTGATGACTATATGTAAAAAATAAAAATAAACAATAATAATTTTTATTCCATTTTTTTTTTTTTTATATTTTTTGTGACTTTTTTCAGACTCCCCAGGCTGGACCAAACAGAGAAACAGGGGTTTTAGGAATGGGAGTGCTTTAATTTTTTGGCTAGTACAAGTAGCCACCAAGAAGACAAAGACAGGCCCGTCGAGCCCATAGTGCCCTTCCTGCTGCAATTGCCAATCCTAATTGGGAGCCCACCACTTCTTCAGCACCCATACTTCCCCCATTCACTGGCCAACCCAGAATTCAGGTGGAAACTGTTTTTCACGGACGATCTCTATAGATCTATTGTGGACCAAAGCAATTTGTATGCTGGTCAATTCATCGCCGCTAATCACCAGGACACGATATGAGCAGATCTTGCAGTTAATGCATTTTAATGACAATGAACTCTGTCGTCCTTGGGGTGACCCTGAATACAATTGGCTCCACAAAATTTGGCCTCTCGTAAACCACTTCAACCAACAATTCGCAGCCTTGTTTACTCCCAATCAAGTTGTCTGCATTGATGAATAGGGATGGGCGAACGGTTTGGCCCGAGCATAAGTTCGGACCAAACTTTGGTTGTTCGAATGTTCTGCAAACACTGAACAATATGCGGTGTTCAGGGCAAATTCGAAAGCCGCCGGAACACCGTTAAAGACTATGGGACATTAACATGAAAAATCAAAAGTGTTCATTTTAAAGGCTTATATGCAAGTTATTGTCATAAAAAGTGTTTAGGGACCTGGGTCCTGCCCCAGGGGACATGTATTAATGAATTTTTTTTTTAAAACGCCCGTTTGTTCTGGAACAGTGATTTTTTTAATGCTTAAAGTGAAACAATAAAAATTAAATTTTCATTTAAATATCGTGCCTGGGGGGTGTCTATAGTATGCATGTAAAGTGGCACATTTTCCCATGTTTAGAACAGTACCACAGCAAAATTAGATTTCTAAAGGAAAAATTGTCATTTAAAACTGATCGCGGCTGTAATGAATTGTCGGGTCTCTGCAATATAGATTAAAATCATTGAAAAAAAAAAACATGGGAGGGAGGGTGGGATGGGAAGGTGAGGGGGGGGATAGGGGGTGGGTGGGGAGAGGGTAATTTGTATAATTCAGATGTAAAACATGATGCGGAATGTAAAATGTGAGGTCTATCTTGTTTTATAATTTTTGTATGTTGAGAATTTTGATAAAATAAAATAAAGAATTAAAAAAATGGCGTAGGGGTCCCCCCAAAATTCATACCAGACCCTTATCCAAGCATGCAACCTGGCAGGCCAAAGGAAAAGAGGGGGGCGAGAGAGCCCCCCCTCCTGAACCATACTAGGCCACATGCCCTCAACATGGGGAGGGTGCTTTGGGGTAACACAATATCCCTACACCCTTAGTGGTGATTATTCATAATATAGGTGACAATCTTGCTCCCACATCACCTCCATGCTCTCTAGCCTCTCACCTCAGGTAAGTATTAAATCAGCATAGCCTATGGTTCCTTGGATGATGTACTAGCATGTAGTCACCCCATGGGGTCCTCTATAGTTGTTTCCGATGATCTGCTCTCACATATGTTGTGTCTCTGTTTTCTCCCAGGGAGTTCCCTCTAATGTCCTCTCAAAGGAGTATATATAAAGGAAGAAGAGCGCTCTCATAGTGTAGTAACTTAGAATTAATTTATTAAAATCATAACATCATACACTCACATTAAAAAGTCGAGTAACGGCGTATATTCACGAGCTCCAAGCTCATTCCACAATCGTGTCACTTCCAGTATGCCTCCACTCATACCTTACGCGTTCAAATCACGGTCACGTGACTTCATCAGGGGAGTGAAGTCATGTGACCGTGATGTAATGCATAAAGTTCCACACATGTGGGATCCCCGTACTCAGGAGAAGCTACAGAATGTATTTTGTGGTGTAATTTCACATATGGCCATGGCATGTTTGAGCATTATGTAATTTCAGTGACAACTTTGTATAAATTTTTATTTTACATTTTTTTGTTGTCATTTTTCAATCACTTATGACCAAACAATAAAATATTCAATGTGCTCAACAAGCCTCTAAGCAAACTCCTTGGGGTGGCTACTTTCCAAAATGGGGTCATTTGGGGGGGAGGGTTTGTACTGCCCTGCCATTTTAGCATATACCCTAGTTTGTAGACGCTATAACTTTTGCGCAAACCAATAAATATATGCTTATTGAATTTTTTTTACCCGAGACATGTGGCTGAATGCTTTTTGACCTAAATGTATGACTAAAATTGAGTTTAATGCATTTTTTATAACAAAAATTAGAAAATATAATTTTTTTAAACATTTTTCGGTCTTTTTTCGTATATATAGCAAATAAAATGCAGAGGTGATCAAATACCACCAAGAGAAAGCTCTATTTGTGGGGGAAAAAAAACACAAATGTTGTTTGGGTACAGCATTGCGTGATGGCATCAGTTAAAGCAGTGCAGTGCCAAATTGTAAAAAGTGCTCTGGTCAGGAAGGTCATAAAACCTTCCGGGGCTGAAGTGGTTAGACTTATTTTTTTACAATTATGATTTTTTTTCATTCCATGATATTGCTATCACAAGGGATGAAAAACATCCCCTGTGATAGCTTTGGGAATGACAGAAACTCTTTATGGAGAGCTCAGGGGTCTCTGTTAGACCTCCTCTGTCCTCCAAGGTAACTGATCAAACAGAGTTTGGTACCAGTACAACCAGGGAAACGCAGCACCAAAACCAGAAGTAAAGAAATCCTCAGCTTCATTCATCGCAGGGGAGATCAGGGAACAGATGTTCCTCCTTTTACTCTGTAGGCAGCTGACCTGATCTCTTGCCTTGGTCCTAGGCTCTCTGGTGGAACCGCCAGTTGTAAAAATCAATACCAGTTTCATGGTTACAGCTGTAGCACACTTTTGACAAAAGTGTGTCAAAAATGCAAGAGAACTTAATTTCTCCACTTTTTAAATACATATTTGCTGTTGCAACAGCACACAGGCTTAGTGGTTTTCAGACCTGCTTGCAAGTTTAGATCCTTTGTTTCTGGAACATTATCTGAATAGAATGTTCCTTTTGTTTACAAGGGTTTTTAGTGTCAGGTTTTTACTGCCATCCTGTTATCCTCGTTGAGATGATTTTTCCTCACTTTCCATCAGGTCAGTATTTGATGGAAGATCTCTCCGCTAGAAACACAGAAAAATAAAACACATCATTAGGGAACATTATGCGGTGTTCGCAGCAAATTCGAAAGCCGTGAAACACTGCTAAAGTCTATGGGACGCTAACATGAAAAACCAAAAATGCAAATTTTAAAGGCTTATATGCAAATTGCCATAAAAAGTGTAAGAGGACCCAAGCCCTGCCCCAGGGGACATGTATCAATGTTAAAAAAAAGTTTTAAAAATGGCTGTTTTATCAGGAGCAGTGATTTTAATAATGCTTAAAGTGAAACAATAAAAATGAAATATTCCTTTAAATATCATGCCTGGGGGGTGTCCTTGGATGGTTGCAAAGTGGCCCATCTTTCCCGTGTTTAGAACAATACCACAGCAAAATGACATTTCTGAAGGCAAAAATCTCATTGAAAACTGTTTGCAGCTGTAATGAATTGTCGGATCCAGGCAATGTAGATAAAAATCATTGAAAAAACAGCATGGGGACCTGGGTCCTGCCCCAGGGGACATGTATCAATGCAAAAAAAAGTTTTAAAAACAGACGTTTTTTCAGGAGCAGTGATTTTAATAATGCTTAAAGTGAAACAATAAAAATGAAATATTCCTTTAAATATCGAGTCCTTAGTCTGCCTGCAAAGTAGCGCATTTTCCCTGTGTTTAGATAAAAATGTTTCCCCGTGTTATATGTGCCTCATTTAAAGTTCAAAACTTCCCGTTTTTCCTTTTCAGATTTAGGGATGGAGGTCTATGGACAGGGTTGTCAGTGTCCCCCTGCCACCCATGTGTGAGTTTCCAGCCATGGATGGGCATACACCATGTCTGGGTCTTGTCATAACCTCAGGACACATTCACTTTGTGTCCATGAGATGATGCAGCCCCCCTTTGCGATATACTCCAACAGCCTGGGATTGAGATGTGATTTTTAGCCACCCAGGTCCACCTCACTGTCTGATGTCTGGGAGCTGCGATGCACTCTGGGTGCCACCTCCCCTTCCTTGGGGAGGTGGGAGGGTGCCTGTGTGACGCTGGAGCGTGTCAGCGTGCACATGTGCGGATCGGCTATATCCGGCCTCCCCCACACAGCTTGGGTGTCCAGATCGAACAATTTACTCCTCGTTACAGGACGTGGTCCAATTTTCTCTGCCTGGGACAGATGTATGCCATTGTCAGGTCATTCCACTCCTCACCAAGCTAGCCAGCCATTCCTTTCTACCAATTGGTTCTGGCATACTGGGTTTGTCGGTCTTTCTCTGACTCTCTTACATACCATTCTTTATGGCTATCTGGTTGTGGTCTACTCCTGCTTGTTTCGGTTTCACCTTCTTACTGGATTACTTTCCACCTATCCTATCAGTATACTATGATACACTGATCATCCATCCTCTTATTTTAGATTCTTCCCAGCAGTCTTTACTGGCACAACACCATGTTTCACCATGTTATCTGGCAACCCGTTATCTGTGTATGTGATGGTGGTTTGGGTGTATGCCCATCTCGCCGCAGCGCTGCCTCGCTACCTCAGCTCCTGCTACAGACTACCGTTCCGGCCCTGGCTCCTTGCTTTTCACACCTCCCAGCTCTAAATCCATGTAAGTACACAGGATGGGCTTAATTGCCTCTCCCTGTCTATCAGTTACCATTAGATTAATTATATCTCACTACACTTTTTGGATACTCTACAGCATCAGCCCCTGATGAGTGGTTTACACGAAACGCGTCGGTCAACTTGATGATGCAGACCCATGTTCATATCACACCTTCAACCAAGAACATGTCATATATCTTTTTCAATCATGGTTTCATTGTGTTCTTTTATATATTTGTCATTTCTCTCGCCTATGCTGCTGTAATGTACATATATGAATTTATTGAATGTATTTAATAATCAGTTGTGACCACTACGTGGTGCCAAGTCGATATATATTTAATGTACCCTTGATGCCTATGTTGCATACACACATATTATGTGTGTGTGAACTATTATGGATTGATATTCACTATAATGTCTCTCCTCAAGTGGTTGTGTAATTGACATGTTTTATGCATTTTTTATTTTCAATAAATATGCATTTTTTTCATCAACTTACTCCCATGATGTCCATGACCTCATTTAAAGTCCCAACTCTCCCGTTTTTTATCTTTGTACCAGGGATGGAGGCACACTGTGTATATGTGCCTCATTTAAAGTCCCAAACTTCCCGTTTTTCCTTTCCCCGTGTTTAGAACAATACCACAGCAAAATGACCCCACCTCCTCTGACTACACAAGATGTCAGAGGAAGGGGGGGTCATCCGTTTACGTCACCGGGTGGTCCTGTCCCCAGCTATATAACAGCTGTCATCGCAAAGAGGCTTCAGTCAGCGGGAGCCTCCCATGGAGGCGGAGTTGTTGCATATTTTTTTTTGGTTCGTCGGGTGGTGTGATGGACGATGGATTTACATCTCAGGATATTTTAATTTTTTAATTTTTTAATAAAGGATTTGTCCCAAACTTTTACTGTCATTTTTACTATCTTTGGCACTTTTTTTGGAGAATGTGTAGGGGTACAATGTACCCGATACCTATTCACATGGGGGGGCTGGGGGGCTTCCAGATTCCGATAAGCCCCCTCACCTGCAGGCCCCTACAACCACCGGGCATCAACATGGGGACAAGGGCCTTGGGACCCCAAAGCATCCTCCCCATGTTGAGGGCATGTGGCCTGGTATGGTTCAGGAGGGGGGGGACTCTCACATCTCCCTTTTCCTGTGGCCTGCCAGGTTTCATGCTCAGATGAGGGTCTGGTACATATTTTGGGGGGACCCCTACACCATTTTTTTTTAATGTTGGTGCAGGGCTTCCCTTAAAATCCATACCAGACCTAAAGGGCCTGGTATTGATTTTGGGGAGACCCCTACGGCATTTAAAAAATAAAAATAGCGCAGGCTTCCCCTTAATATCCATACCAGACCTGAAGGGCCTGGTATGGATTTTGGGGGGACCCCCGTGCATTTTTTTCTTTACATTTTGGTGCAGATTTCCCCTTAATACCCAAAGGGCCTGGTAATGGACTAGGGGGGGACCCAAGCTGTTTTTTCAATGATTTGTATTTATATTGCTGGGATCCAACAATTACAGCTGCAAGCCATTTTAAATTACTTTTTTTCCTTTAGAAATATAATTTTGCTGTGGTATTGTTCTAAACACAGCAAAAATGCGAGAAGACATATTTCATTTTTATTGTTTTACTTTAAGCTTTATTAAAATCACTGCTCCTGAAAAAACTGCTGTTTTTTAAACTTTCTTTGCATTGATACATGTCCCCTGGGGCAGGACCCAGGCCCCATGCTGTTTTTTTGAGTGATTTTTATCTATATTTCTGGGATCCAACAATTCATTACAGCCGCGAGCAGTTTTAAAATGAGATTTTTTTCCTTTAGAAATTTAATTTTGCTGTGGTATTGTTCTAAACACGGGAAAGATGCACTACTTTACAGGCATACTACGGACACCCCCAGGGACACTATATTTAAAGGAATATTACATTTTTATTGTTTCCCTTTAAGCATTATTAAAATCACTGCTCCTGAAAAAACGTCAGTTTTTAAAAAAATTTTTGCATTGATACACGTCCCCTGGGGCAGGACCCAGGTCCCCATACACTTTTTATGGCAATAACTTGCATATAAGCCTTTAAAATTAGCACTTTTGATTTTTCATGTTCATGTCCCATAGACTTTAACGGTTTAATGGTGTTCGCTTGTTCATACAAATTTTTTGCCTGTTCGCATGTTCTGGTGCAAACCGAACCCGGGGGGTGTTAAGCTCATCCCTACACATCATTAGTGTTTTAGTGTTGTAGTGAGGAAGAGTTAAATCTTATGACAATGTTTTATTGGTGCCCTTTCCTTTTTGTCTCAATGTAACGGCACCCTTTTCCCTCCCCAACGTCTTGTATAGTTTTCAAAGGGAGAAGAAGAGAGAGAAACCCTCCAATGAAACCATGAAAATAAAAACGTAAAAAACGAAAAAAGTAATTCTAACACTTTCCTATTGCATCTAAAACTTGAAATCAATTGTTCAGAGTTAGGCTTTAGGCTTTTGAATGCACTGTTTGTGAGTTTATTAATTTAGATGGTACATGTAATTTTGGAACTCTAAATAAAATACTAATTAGTAGTACTATTACCTATACTGTATATTGCTATGTTACCAGATATGTTAATTTACTTTCCACAGGACAATATTTTATTTACATTTGCAATTAATTACTCAAAAGAATTAGCTCTTGCAAATATACAATGTTATGTTTCAAGAAAAAATTGGTTAAATTTACCAGTAATATTTAACATAATTAAACAATCCATTTTATTCTCTAATATCTAACGCTAGTGTCGCCACCAAATGGGTACCCTCAGAGTTGTAAACAGCTGAAGTCACTTAAAGACAAAAATGGCCAAACTAGAATGTAAAAATATATGTGACTGTAGTATTAATTAAATAAATGATGAATAAAAAGTGTACAAAATGCATAAATCAATAGTACTTTCGTGAACAAAATAATAACATACATACAGTGGGGACGGAAAGTATTCAGACCCCTTTAAATTTTTCACTCTTTGTTATATTGCAGCCATTTGGTAAAATCATTTAAGTTCATTGTTTTCCTTATTAATGTACACACAGCACTATTGACAGAAAAACACAGAATTGTTGACATTTTTGCAGATTTATTAAAAAAGAAAAACTGAAATATCACATGGTCCTAAGTATTCAGACCCTTTGCTGTGACACTCATATATTTAACTCAGGTGATGTCCATTTCTTCTGATCATCCTTGAGATGGTTCTACACCTTCATTTGAGTCCAGCTGTGTTTGATTATACTGATTGGACTTGATTAGGAAAGCCACACACCTGTCTATACAAGACATTACAGCTCACAGTGCATGTCAGAGCAAATGAGAATCAAGAGGTCAAAGGAACTGCCTGAAGAGCTCAGAGACAGAATTGTGGCAAGGCACAGATCTGGCCAAGGTTACAAAAACATTTCTGCTGCACTTAAGGTTCCTAAGAGCACAGTGTCCTCCATAATCCCTAAATGAAAGATGTTTGGGACGACCAGAACCCTTCCTAGAGCTGGCCGTCCGGCCAAACTGAGCTATCGGGGGAGAAGAGCCTCAGTGAAAGAGATAAAGAAGAACCCAAAGATCACTGTGGCTGAGCTCCAGAGATGCAGTCGGGAGATGGGAGAAAGTTTTAGAAAGTCAACCATCACTGCAGCCCTCCACCAGTCAGGGCTTTATGGCGGAGTGGCCCGACGGAAGCCTCTCCTCAGTGCAAGACACATAAAAGCCTGCATGGAGTTTGCAAAAAAACACCTGAAGGACTCCAAGATGGTGAGAAATAAGATTCTCTAGTCTGTTGAGACCAAGATCTTTTTGGCCTTAATTCTAAGCAGTATGTGTGGAGAAAACCAGGCACTGCTCATCACTTGTCCAATACAGTCCCAACAGTGAAGCATGGTGGTGGCAGCATCATGCTGTGGGGGTGTTTGTCAGCTGCAGGGACAGGACGACTGGTTGCAACTGAGGGAAAGATGAATGCGGCCAAGTACAGGGATATCCTGGACGAAAACCTTCTCGAGAGTGCTCAGGACCTCAGACTGGGCCGAAGGTTTACCTTCCAACAAGACAATGACCATAAGTACACAGACACAGCTAAAATAATGAAGGAGTGGCTTCACAACAACTCTGTGACTGTTCTTGAATGGCCCAGCCAGAGCCCTGACTTTAACCCAATTGAGCATCGCTGGAGAGACCTAAAAATGGCTGTCCACCAACATTTACCATCCAACCTGACAGAACTGGAGAGGATCTGCAAGGAGGAATGGCAGAGGATCCCCAAATCCAGTTGTGAAAAACTTGTTGCATCTTTCCCAAAAAGACTCATGGCTGTATTAGATCAAAAGGGTGCTTCTACTAAATACTGAGCAAAGGGTCTGAATACTTAAGACCATGTGATATTTCAGTTTTTCTTTTTTAATAAATCTGCAAAAATGTCAACATTTCTGTGTTTTTCTGTCAATATGGGTTGCTGTGTGTACATTAATGAGGGAAAAAAATGAACTTAAATGATTTTAGCAAATGGCTGCAATATAGCAAAGAGTGAAAAATTTAAGGGGGTCTGAATACTTTCCGTCCCCACTGTATGTGCAAACCATCATAAATTTAAAGTGCAAAAATCAATGATTGAACAAATTAGATAAGAAAATACAAAGAATCCAGTGTCTAAGTTTATCAAATTTTATAAGTGATTTCTTATTATCCAGTCTCAGAGAGTCATCTAAAGAAAGTCCCAACGCCTTTGTGCAAAAAGTTCACAATAATTGTTGACCAGCACCCAACATACTCTAGGTACTTACCCAAAAAGAACAAAAACTCGGGACTAAAAAAAAAATTTTTGCATCACATACAACTATAACATACAACGTCACTTAGCAAGCTCCCCTTCATTAGGTCTCCATAAAAATCCCTGGAACATCAAGGGTTAACTCTCCACCATTGCTTGTAACGTCAACCACCATGTCATCCGCTCTCATGTATGGTATTATATAGGGAACAGAGTGAAGTGCTGATAGTGCAAAATTATAAGACTTTATTTTCCCCATCACACTTACATTAGCTGAGTGTCAGCCCAACACTAGGGAATAACCATTCTGTAATCTTGCACTGTTGGCTCCAGCTGTCTCCCAAACCATGAGCGCACAGGCTGTATGGGATGATGTCAATCCAGGAAGCCCCGCCTTGGATCAAGTTATTCACCTATGATGGTTTGCACATTTATGTTATTAATTGTTTAATAGTATGGAAGTACTATTGATATATGCATTTTTTACACTTTTTATTCATAATGTATTAAATTATTAGCACAGTCACACATATTTTTGCATTTGCATCAATTTGACTGTTGATAATATGTGCATAACTACATGAACCTATGAATTTTCTTGCGCCAGCTAAAATGTAAAGTGCATGAAATTGTAAGAATGACCTTCAGATAATCTGAAACACAGATTCTATACCAATTTAATGTGAGCAATCTAATATATGGAAATTATCTTATTTAGGATATATTGTTTTTGCTTTTTACTTTCATTATTACTTCTACTTTGAATGCACAATGTTTGAATACAAATGTTAGATGCCATCATTATGAAAGACAAAACTATGCAATGGTCTTATTCTTATATTCTTTGTCCAAATTGAGTTTAACCTCCCTAAGGATACATGCCTTTGAATAGGTTTGCCAGCTAATGCAGAACTGCTACGCATTCAGAGCACTTACAGGAGTGACTTTCAGTGAATTATCATAGCCTTCTTTTATATTACTCCACTGGTAATTTAATCTTAGCAGAAATAGCTAAAAATGTTATATATATGCAGAGTAAACAGTTAAAGACAAACATACATTATATAAAAGTTTGGAGATGCGAGAGAAAGGAAACAGATTAATTATAACTAAAATAAATGATGTACGTTATTATGTACTCTTGGGATCAATGCATGCACATTTTAATTGGTTGGAGGGCCTCCCCATAATGATACACTCTAAGCTTCTATTAGGTCCTCTTACTCTCTAACGCAGCCAGAAATACATACAATGAAATAGTTAGGCACCCCTCCATATAAAAGCATAGAAGATAATGAAGATGCCATTTTATGTGGGTTGATGATAGAGATAGTAACACAGAGATGACGGTTTAAATAATCACATTATATCTATCAGAAGTGATTTTCATGATATACATATCAGCAATGGCACTCTTCGGATAATGGCAAAAATATAGCTCCACAGTAGGGATGAGCCGAACATCCTCCCCCCGGTTCGGTACGCACCAGAACTTGCGAACAGACTAAATATTTGCGCAAACATGCAAATGCTGTTAAAGTCTATGGGACAGGAACGTGAAAAAATCAAACATTTTAAAGGCTTATATGCAAGTTATTGCCATAAAAAGTGTTTGGGGACCTGGGTCCTGCCCCAGGGGACATGTATCAATGCAAAAAAAAGTTTTCAAAACTGCCTTTTTTTCAGGAGCAGTGATTTTAAGAATGCTTAAAGTGAAACAATAAAAATGAAGTATTCCTTTAAATATCGTGCTTGGGGGGTCCCCTTAGTCTGCCTGTAAAGTACCCCATGTTTAGAACAGTACTGCAGCAAAATTACATTTCTAAAGGAAACATTTTAATCAAATATTGCTCACGGGTGTAATGTATTGCACTTCACCGAACTCCATGCCAACCTTTTTTTTAAAAATTGCGTGGGGGTCCCCCCAAAATCCATACTAGACCCAAAGGGCCTGGTATGGACGGGGGAACCCATGCCATTTTTTCTTAATTCTGTCATATTACTCCCCTTAACCACTTCAATACACTATATGATATATTGCACACTGCACTATATACCCTGCACTGTATTATATATACTACACTGACTGTACTATATACTCTGCTGAAAAATTGGGCCTTAGGTGTTGGTGGTGGCAGAACACAGTAACCCCTCACAGTTACTCTTGCTGGGTGCAGGAGCGGTCCCTGCTATTAAATATTATTTGAAAAATTGTAATTACATGCCCCTGTTAAACAGGGACAGAAACATTGGGCCCTAGATGCTGGTGGTGCCAGAATACAGTTACTCTTGTTGGGCGCAGGAATGCTCTCTGCTGTTAAATATTAATTCAAAAATTGTAATTACATGCCCCTGTTAAACAGGGGCAGAAACATTGGGCCTTAGGTGTTGGTGGTGCCAGAACACAGTAACCCCTCACAAATACTCTTGTTGGGTACAGGAACGGTCCCTTCTGTTAAATATTATTTAAAAAATGTTAATTACATGCCCTTGTTAAAAAGTGGCAGAAAAATTGGGCCTTGGGTGGTGGTGGTGCCCTAAAACAAAAATATTGTTGGAAGCTGGCATCATCATGATTGAGGAATAGAATAGTCAACATAGGCAGTCTTCAAGGGATCCCAGATCCATAGCAAATTCAATCAGTTACATCAGCATCAGGTGCTTGATAGCTGCTGATCCAGGACTGATTCATTTTTATAAATGTGAGCTTATCAATGGAGTCTGTGGACAGGTGCACTCTTTGATCCATTACAAACTCTCCAGCAGCACTGAATGTTCGTTCAGAAAGCACGCTGGATGCAGGATAGGCCAGTAGCTCAATTGCATATTGAGCAAGTTCTGGCCAGTGGGGCAACCTCAAGACCCAGTGAATGCTCTGTTGGAAAGGTCTCTAAGTCTGCTCTTGCCCCTAGATACTCCTGCAGCATATAATGCAGATGCTGGTGATGGTTGCTTGAACCGATCAGACCTTGGCGCTGAGGACTAATAAAATTGTTTGAAGGCATTGGTCAACCGGCCACCTTCTCCATTGCTGTTCCTCTCACTGAATAAAGCCTCAGCAACATGTTGTCCAGCACCAGGAAATGGTAACCTCCAAGGGTCTGGAAATGCATTACACACACCTTTCTTCAAGGCCTCCTGAAGATCCTCTGCTCCCTCTACGAAGGCGGGATGAGTTCTGCAACTTTTCCCGTTGTAATGTGGATCAAGAAGGGTTGTCAGCCAGTAATGATCCCTCTCCTTGATACCACGATTTCTAGGGTCCTTTCGCAGGCTTTGCAGAATCAGGGAGGCCATGCAGTGTAAGTTTGCAGAGGTATTCGATTCTGAGTCCTCAAGGATCACATTATCCGTAACTACTTCCTAACAGCCACGTACAACTCCTTGGGTTTCCGGGGACTGAAAACCCTTGAGGACTGCTGCGTTTTATCCTCTACATCTATGCTGACACAATCCTCCTCCTCCTCTTTTTCCTGTGTGTTTGGGCAGGCTCACAGCAATGCTATCTGGATAAAGGGGGCTTTGAGACGAAAGGAAGTCCTCCTCTTCCTCCCGCTGTTCTGCCTCAAGTGCCCTGTCCATGATTCCACAAAGTGTGTGCTCCAGCAGGAAGACTAGAGGGACAGTGTCACTGATGCATGCATTGTCGCTGCTCACCATTCTTGTGGCCTCCTTTAATGGTGACAGGACAGTGCATACATCCTTGATCAGTAGCCACTGGTGTGGTGAAAAGAAGCCAAGCTCCAATGACCCTATCCTGGTGCCATACTCACACAGGTACTCATTGATGGCCCTCTGCTGTGTGTGCAGCCACTGCAGCCTTGCCAATGTTGAGTTCCACCTGGTGGGCAAGTCACAAATGAGGATATTGGTTGGCAGGTTGCATTCCCTTTGAATGTCATGTATGACCGGCTGAAATGACCACAGACTTTTCTGACCTGCCTCAGGAGATCTTGTAAGCCTGTGTACCTGGTCAAGAAATGCTGCACAACCAAATTCAGGACGTGTGCCAAGCATGGAACATGGGTTAAGTGTCCCTGTTGGAGAGCGGAGAGAAAGTTGGTGCCATTGTCACATTCAACCATTCGTGGCTAAAGCTGGCGTGGCATCAACCACCCCTGTGGCTCTTGTCCCATAGGCAGACCAACTCAAGCATGACATCTTTTGTCTGACTGCTTGCGTAACCCAATGAGCGTTTAGGGAGCACTGCTGGTTCAGAGGACAATTTTGCAGAAGAGGCCATAGAGGAAGAATAAGTGGAGGGAGGGGAGCATACAGATGTTGTGGCAGAATCACCACTAGCTTTTTGGAGGCATGGTGGCAGAACAAGCTCTCACACTGAACCCTGTCCTGCATCCTTCCCAGCTGCCAGCAGAGTTACCCAGTGCATCATGAAGGAAAGGTAACATCCCTGCCCATGCCTGCTGGACCATGAGTCAGCGGTAATATGAAACTTACTGCTAACTGCCCTGTCCAACGATGCCAAAACATTGCCTTACACATGCCGGTAGAGAGCCAGAATGGTCTTCCATGAAAAGAAATGGCATTTTGGAACCTGCCACTGAGGTACAGCACATTCCACAAATTCACAAAAGGGAGCAGAGTCCACCAGCTGAAAAGGCAGCAGTTGCAGTGCTAGCAATTTGGCCAAGCTAGCATTTATATGCTGAGCATATGGATGGCTGGGACCAAATTTATTTTTATGGTTCAGCAACTGGAGTAGGGAAATTTACCTACTAAAATCAATTAGTGGTGTACTGCTAGCAGATTGGCTGCGGGTACTTGGGACACCTATTGCTATATCTTCATTCCTCCCAGTGCAGATTTTTGAGAGTACTGGAGGTAAAGTAGGGTTGGAGATCCCAGATGTGGAGCAAGGAGAAGCCCGCCTTTTTCTATGATGTGGGTTTTCAAGTGCTGTTGTGGTGCCCAAGCAGCTGCTGTTCTGGCCATGCTTGATCCACTTCAGACATAGGTTGCAAACAGCAATGGTGCGATCTGCTGCACTCGTGTCGAAAAAGGCCCACACCAAGGAAATTCAGCGGGGAGTTAACAGTGTCCTGCACCTGTGCAGCTTTGCGGTATGATGCAATAGGGTGGCTGCCCTTAAGCTGCCCCCTAGAGGACATCCTGCCTCATTGGAGTTGGAGTTGTGCCTCCTCCTTCTCTCTTTTCTCAGGCATCCAAGTACAGTCAGTGACCTCATCATCCCCTCCCTCCTCATCACTGGAGCAAACTTGGCAGTATGCTGCAGCTGGGGGCACATGACTGCCAGTGTCTTGTCCTTCGGTGACACCACCTCTATCTAGGTTCACATTACTCCCTTCCTCAACCTGTGAACCAACATCAGAGCCCTCAAATCGCTGCGCATCCTCCAGCAGCATATAACCGACACTGTGTTCGAATAATTCTGGGGACTCCTCCGTGCATGATGGTGGGGCTATGGAAGGAGAGATTGTGGACAAGGAGGCGGTAGAATAGGCCACTTTGGCAGCTGCATTGGAAGGCAAACTACTCTGAGTCTGGGTCACAGAGGATGCGGAGGATGAGGACAGCTTTGTTATCCACTCCACCAACTTCTGCATGTTCTGGCTCAATAACACAGTCAGCAGCAGAAAAGAAGGACAAGCGTGCTCGTCAGCCACCTGCAGAGAATGAACCGTGTCCACGTCCACCACTGTTAACTGTAGACACAGAGGCTGCTTGCCCTCTTTTAGTGGCCTGGGAGCATCTGCCTCTCCTTGGTGGCCTTCTGGACATGATGTATTTTTTGTTTTGCAACACCACACTACACTGTATTATATACTGTGAACACTGCCTGCATTGCATTGTAGATATAGGCTACACTGAATGCAGAGTATATATATATATATATATATATATATATATATATATATATATCAAAAACACTGCCACTAACTGTATAACCTGCCTGCTTAATCTAGCTCAAGCTATCTCTCTGTCCATGCCAACAACACACAGCCGATATGTAAGCAGCCTTGTATAGTATGGGGCGCACCCTGCCTTTGACCAATCATGGCTCTCTCAGCAGAGCATGCAGGTCAGGTGCATGCTTTGGCCAATCATCGTACAGCAATGCACTGCCATCTCACAGTGTATTATGGGTTGTCCCTCGGTGCTCAAATTTCCTGCAAATGCCCCATATGTTCGATTGGTTTTAGAATAGATGAACACCCGATGTTCGAGTCGAACTTACATTTGCCTCGAACTCCTGGCTCATCCCTAGTATTATATATATGTACACCACTGAATGAACTGTATACATCTATATATACGCTACACTTCAGGCGGAGTATATATATATATATATATATATATATATATATATATATATATTAGATTGTATATACGCTGTCTACGCTAAATGCAGAGTATATACAGTATCTCACAAAAGTGAGTATACCCCTCACATGTTTGTAAATATTTTATTATATCTTTTCATGTGACAACACTGAAGAAATGACACCTTGCTACAATGTAAAGTAGTGAGTGTACAGCTTGTATAACAGTGTAAATTTGCTGTCCACAAAGAATAACTCAACACACAGCCATTAATGTCTAAACCGCTGGCAACAAAAGTGAGTACACCCTTAAGTGAAAATGTCCAAATTGAGCCCAAAGTGTCACTATTTTGTGTGGCCACCATTGTTTTCCAGCACTGCCTTAACCCTCTTGAGCATGGTGTTCACCAGAGCTTCACAGGTTGCCACTGGAGTCCTCTTCTGCTCCTCCATGATGACATCACAGAGCTGGTGGATGTTAGAGACCTTGCACTCCTCCACCTTCCATTTGAGGATGCCCCACAGATGCTCAATAGGGTTTAGGTCTGGAGACATGCGTGGCCAGTCCTTCAACTTTACCCTCAGCTTCTTTAGCAAGGCAGTGGTTGTCTTGGAGGTGTGTTTGCGGTTGTTATCATGTTGGAACACTGCTCTGCGGCCCAGTCTCTGAAGGGAGGGGATCATGCTCTACCTCAGTATGTCACAGTACATGTTGGCATTTATGGTTTCCTCAGTGAACTGTAGCTCCCCAGTGCTGGCAGCACTCAACCAGCCCCAGACCCTGACACTCCCACCACCATGCTTGACTGTACGCAAGACACATTTGTCTTTGTACTCCTCACCTGATTTCCACCACACACGCTTGACAAATCTGAACCAAATAAGTTTATCTTGGTCTCATCAGATCACAGGACATGATTCCAGTAATCCATATCCTTAGTATGCTTGTCTTCAGCAAACTGTTTGTGTGCTTTCTTGTGCATCATCGTCATTAGAAGAGGCTTCCTTCTGGGATGACAGCCATGCAGACCAGTTTGATGCAGTGTGCAATGTATGGTCTGTGCACTGACAGGCTGACCAACCACCCCTTCAACCTCTGCAGCAATGCTGGCAGCACTCATACGTCTATTTCGCAAAGACAACTTCTGGATATGGATGCTGAGCATGTGCACTCAACTTCTTTGGTCGACCATGGTGAGGCCTATTCTGAGTGGAACCTGTCCTGTTAAACCGTTGTATGGTCTTGGCAACCGTGCTGCAGCTCAGTTTAAGGGTCTTGGCAAGCTTCTTATAGCCTAGGCCATCTTTATGTAGACCAAGAATTCTTTTTTTCAGATCCTCAGAAAGTTCTTTGCTAGACATGTCCATTACGTTTCGTTCCGATCGAAATTCGGATGAATTTTTCATTATTTGGAAATTCGGATGCATCCGAATTTCTGAATTACAAAAGTGATGAATTTAAACGAATCTGAAAAAAGCGAACAAATTCGAATCGAATTCGAAAACAAATTTGAATCGAATTTGAAAACAAATTCGAATCAAATTCTATAACATATTCGAATTCGAAAACATATTCCAATCGAAGTCGAAAACATATTCGAATCGAATTCAAAAACATAATCGAATTCGAAAACAAATTTGAATCAAATTTGAAAACAATAGAAATCGATTTTCTAAAAACTACAATAACATAGAATATAAAATCATAAAGCAATAGAATATATATATATATATATATATATATATATATATATATATATATATATATATATTGTATAAGTCTCTTTCACTGGGAAAAGGGATGGGATCTCCAACCCTGTGTCCATGTCTTATGGAGAGCCAGCAGGTTGTGTGCCCAGGTGCACACAGCCCATATAACGAGGGGCTAGTGAGAGCAGAGGGTGGAGGAAGGTGGAGTGTGTGCAGCTTGTTGCTACTGCTGTGTGAAGACAGACCTGTGTCTGGAGAGTGGTCTGCCCTGTGGGAGTCTGCAGCCTATGTAAAGGGGATTCTTTGCCCAGGGACTGGGAAAGACTGGCCAGCCTTGAGAGTCGGGGAGACTGAGGAAGCCAGTGAGTCCAGGGGGCTGTAAAGAATTGCCAAATCTGTTGAGAGCAAGCAGAGGAACTGCTGACAAGAGAGCCAGGTGGCTTGGTATGTTTTCCTTATTTTTGGAGTGCTTAATGAAGTTAAACCCCTGCGTGGGAATCCTGAATGGACCTTTTTGCTTTTGTTTTTCGGTTTAATAAACGTGGGCTACCAGGCCCTTAACTATA